>NC_133114.1:24424973-25639407 GCF_022965805.1 Primulina eburnea
TTGTGGTATTCAAATTCCCCCGCTTGCTGAGTATTTCCCAAAATACTCACCCCTTACAACCTTCCCAGATAAATCCGAAGAACAGGTGGAGGAAGAGGAATCAGAACAATTCTGGGGATGGTGATTCTTCGAGATCTAGTATTAGTCATGTTATCATTATTTCGAATTCTGTCATTTTAATTTCATGTAAGACGCTTCCGCATTAGTTATTTCATTTGTATAGACATGATTTTTTTTTGAGAAATTATGATATAAACTGGTTTTCGGTTTATACTGTGCTACGAGGCTGGTTGTTTTTAATTGTGTGATTGATAAACAACGCCGATGTCGACTAACCCCGGTCTCGGGGCGTGACATTTTAGTGGTATCAGAGCCGCCAGGTTCATAATCCGAGTGGAAAAAATCGAAAAATCGAGTTTCAAAAAAAAAAAATTCGGGAATTTTCGGCCAAACAGCCCCTACGCTCGCCGCCGCGTTTTCCGCCGATTCCGACCGCTTCCAGTACCCTTTCTTCGATCGGCGACCAGTTCCAGAATCGTCTCGACGAACCCAACAAAAGCCCTCAAACAATTTCAGATTTTGCGTTCCGATGCGACGGGTATTTTCCGGCGAACAGTGCCCGCGCACGCCGACGCATTCTTCGCCGATTTCGGCCGCCTACGAAACTCTTTCTTCGATCGACGACCATTCCCAGAACCGCCTCGACGAAACGAACAAAAGCCCTTAACCAATTTCAGTTTTCATGTTCGGGTGAAGCCGCAATTTCAGATCTAAGAATTTGGTCATAAACCCTAAAACGCCGAAACATATTTTCGTCCTATTACCCTACCAATCCTACTACGATTTTAAATTAATTTTACGCAACCGATACGCAAGCCATGGGTAACGTTTAGCATCAATCAATTTTGGGATCGGAGCAACCGAACGAAAACCCCCAAATTCGAGTTTAGTTAGCGAGTTGCGCGATTTCCCCGGCGAAATTAGGTAACTTACCGACCGATTCTGGCCGTGCCATCACCGGTTCCGTGACCCTTACCCTGTCGCCGACATGTGTCTTTACTCCGACCGTACTCCGGTGAGTCAACCCGGCGAGTCAACTCGGCCGAACCATCGAGTCAACCCGCCAGCACGTGTTCTTCGATTTTTTTCGTAGGAAACTCCGAATTCGGTTCCGTCAACTGATCTGAAATCCTCTCGATATACTCTTCGAATCCATATGCCTATCTCAAAATTTTCCACTTTGGAAATTTTCGAAAACTTTTAATTTTCAGTACCTTACTCTATCCTGATATTTTTTTCTGTCATATTTTGAGCATTTTTCTTTTTATTTTACTTTTTCCGTTGTTGCTATTTTATTCAGTACGACTTTTATTTCTTTTAGATTGGTCATGTTCTTTTTTTTAGAAATCAATAAAATATTTTATTTGTTCCATTGATTTCAATTTACTTCTGCACAATCTATTACATGAACCTACTCGTACAAATTCTTAGAACTTGCGATTGTAGGAAATGGCCGGCAGACCTCCAAGGCAAAACCGCAACCCGCGTTATGCTAATCGCGAAGAGAGGCAGGAGAATCGACAGGAGAATGGACCACCGCCTGCAGTTAATCTAAGCCGAGCTGATCTTATGGCCATAGCCACTATTGTGGCGACAACACTGCAAGGATTGGGAAATCAGAACGTCAATCAGCCACCACCACCTCCACCACCGAATGGAGTCAAATTTCATTACGAGTCCCTTCGTAAGAACAAGTGTGCGATATTCAGAGGGGACGCCGATCCTGAAGTTGGCCAGAGCTGGCTAAAGAGTGTCGAGACTCAGTTGAGGCTATTGGAAGTTCCAGAGGCACTCAAAGTTGATGTGATCGTGCCTTTCCTGGAAGACAGAGCAGCTAAATGGTGGGAAGCAGTCTCACCAGCCAGGACCGCCACAAGACCAATCACATGGCAGAACTTCCGAGAAACTTTTCTGAGACAGTACTATCCGGCGGAAGTCAGATTGCAGAAGTTGAGTGAGTTTGAAAATCTTACTCAAGCCCCAGGTATGTCAGTGGTAGAGTACACCTCTCAGTTTAATGCCCTCGGATCTTATACTCCAGCAATCATGGCAGATGAAGTTCTGAAATTGCACCGCTTTAAGAAGGGGTTGAACAGCAGGATCCAATCAGCTCTAGCAGTCTACCAGCCTGCGAATTTTTCAAACCTGATGGGCGCAGCGATCCGAGCTGAAACGGACATCCAGCGCAGGGAGAAGGAATTTAAAAACAAAAGGCCTATGAGTAGTCAATCTCCGCTCGACGGTCAGACTTTCAAGAAGCCTAACCAGTCCGGTGGACCGTCTAGAGAGCCTTTGCCTAACTCAAGTTACCAAGATATTAAGCCTTGCCCAACCTGTCACTTACGACACCTGGGAGAATGCCGAAGAAATAGTGGAGTATGCTTCGGATGTGGGAAAGCGGGACACCGAATTGCCGAATGTCCTACTGCCGCCAACCAAGCCGCCGGGCCCAACAAGGGAGCTGGACCAAATACAAGAGCTAACCCCAACAAGCCAAAGGAAGACAAGCCTAACGCCAGGGTGTTCGCCATGAATCAAGAAGAGGCGGACGACGCCAATGAAGTCGTATCAGGTACCATCTTAATTCAAAAAGTACCTGCTTATGCATTGTTTGATTGTGGTGCTACACACTCTTTTGTGTCCAAGAGATTTGCTAAAGAAATTAGGACTTAAGCCCGAGTCACTAGCTGAACCTTTTCGAATAGCCAACCAAAGTTTCGAGGACGAAACTTTCCATAAGGAGGGAGGGATGTAAAACCCGGGATTTTGTAGTATCGTGATCATATCAGTTTAATATCAGATTAATAATTTGATTATACTAGGATGGTGTAATCTGGGATAAATTTAAATTAATATCGTGTATATTTTCGAGATTTGATTGAGACGAAAGATTTAGAATATCACCCGTTATCACGATTTTATTACGATTCTCGATAAAGATTTGATTCAAATTCAAACGCGATATCACTCGATCAGGATAGCAGCCAACCCCTATAAATAGGAGGGCCCTATAACTCGAAAATCACACCATTTTCAACTCCATATTTTCGAGACTCTCCCCTAGCCTCCCTAGGAATTTTCGAGCACAGCGAAGCGCTGCCGCCGTCTAGCCGCCGAAGAGGAATTTTCGAAAATTCATTTGCAAGCAATCCTAGTTATTCATGTTTTTCATCAAGAATTTAAGGTAAGTGGGCTGTTTTAAATTTCGGTTTTATGCATATTAAATTTTCGGTTTCTGGTTTAAAAATGCGGTTGAGTACCATCGTTTTGTCTATACGTTTTTACGAAAGTTGGTACGTTTTGATTGACACTGTGAGAATTCCCTGAAAATGGGTGGAATTCCAACATATGGCCCCTAACAGTGGGATAGGACTGTTTTATGGCCTCGCCCCCTTAGAGGATCAAAACTTAGGGACTGACGTCAGTAAACCATTAAAGGTGAAAAATCGCAGTGTTATTATGTTATGAATATGATGTAACGATTATGAAAAGCATGCAATGTTATGATTCGAAATTGTTATAAAATGTTTTGTGGTATTCAAATTCCCCCGCTTGCTGAGTATTTCCCAAAATACTCACCCCTTACAACCTTCTCAGATAAATCCGAAGAACAGGTGGAGGAAGAGGAATCAGAACAATTCTGGGGATGGTGATTCTTCGAGATCTAGTATTAGTCATGTTATCATTATTTCGAATTCTGTCGTTTTAATTTCATGTAAGACGCTTCCGCATTAGTTATTTCATTTGTAAAGACATAATTTTTTTTGAGAAATTATGATATAAACTGGTTTTCGGTTTATACAGTGCTACGAGGCTGGTTGTTTTTAATTATGTGATTGATAAACAACGCCGATGTCGACTAACCCCGGTCTCGGGGCGTGACACGGATCCCCAAAGCAGGATACATATCCCTGAACTTAATGATGGTCGAGGTGCGGAGCCCCGAGCAAGGGTACGAATCTTCGGACTTAATGAATGGTCGAGTTGCGGGGCCCTGAGCTAGGGTACGGATCCCTGGACTTACAGAATCGTCGAGGTGCAGAGCCCTGAGCTAGGGTACGGATCCCTGGACTTTATAAAATAGTCGAGGTGCGGAGCCCCGATCCAAGTACGGATCCCTGGACTTAATGAAGAGCCGAGGCCTCATATCTCCCGGGCTTTAGATAAGATGCCGGGGCCTCATCTCTCTCGGGCTCGTAACTTTTCTGCTTCTCCTGCTATATTAGTTTCATTAAAAACCAAATCACTAACCTGGAAATAAATCCGAATTCATTTTCAATAGAGTGAAACTTCTCTAGTTGAGCGAAATTAGGTGACTAATATAGTTGTATGCTACTGAGTGCATAGCAAATACCTTTTCACGTCAATCCAAAATAGCTGCTGAGCTTCAAGCTCATATGAAAATCCCTAGATAAAATCTGAGTACCAAGCTGATCGCACTTATTTTTGAATGGAAACTATATCAACGTCTTGAGCTCAATTTCCCACAGACTGTGCCAATGATGCTATCCGAGTGAATTGGGTAAGCGGAGTCAGGGCAATCCACCAGATATGATAAGAGTTTTTTATAGAAGATGAGCGAGGAGATATATCTTGTGGTGAAGGTATATCTGTGTATAATATGGCTGCAACCGTGTCCTGCAAACAAGGAAATGAACCCGTGAATGGGCGCCGGTGGGGTGTCCAGCATGGCCACTCCGATGCTTAAGTTAGCAGGTTGAAATGAAAGATAAAGTATGTATATGTGAGGATATACGTGAGTACCAAGAGCTCTATAATCAAAATATGTATATCTCTCAAATGTAAAATGTACCTGCTATTTGTAAGAGAGAAGATGATAATGACCTCGTTTTCAGTGTCCACCTACCACTTATATCCACGTCACATCAACTTCATGTGCTTTCCATCACGTCAAATCAGTATGATTCTGTCAGGCCCGCTTATCGAGGTAAGATTTTACCTGTTCTCGTACTCGAGTGCTACACTATTATCGAGGCTTCCCGGATAGTGAGTCATCAGCCGAGAATTTCCCGAGAGCTCGGGCCTCTGGTTGTCCGGGTGGATGACTTCCCGGGTACTTGTTTGCTTTGCAACTCATGAGTCATTTCCGTCATCCTACCATGATCTGAGCTTGCAATTTAATGTCCCGGGTCATGATGAGCGAGGCTCTTCCAAGGGTATCACCAAAGACCATTAGGCCAAAGCTCGTGTATGTTCTTTATATAAAAAATAAATCAAATTCGGGTTTTCGGAACCCGGTTGGGTGCTTAATTACCCGAAAAACGCACTCGATTGGGTTCGGGTCTAGATCGAAAACCTCGACCCCTAGTTATATGCTTGTATTTTCTTAATGGAATATTTTCAATAATTAGCTTACTATATTAACTCGTGCATGATTTTTACATCGCATTTGAGAAGCTTTGAAAAGCACGTGCAGCAATATATATGTTCAGGTTCAGTGGATAACGGTTGACGCCACGCGCTCTGGATAGATCCCTCAGTTTTATGCCTTTCCCGAAAAGTATAAATACTCTCTCACCTTCCAATCATCATTTCGTGCCCTAATTTCTCTCTCCCCCTCGGCCGCATCATGATCCTTCGCCGGAATTTACCTTTTCACTATTCAAACCTCCCTCTTTCCTCATATTTTCCGCTTCATATGTCTTTTCACTGCGGTCAACGGCTTATTTGAATGGAAATATTGTTGAATTTGTCAGGGCTTGTGGTGCCATGATGTTCCTGGGGTTGAATTGAAGCTGCAGTGGCGGTTGCGTGGGTAGAATCATGGGATCGGCCGAGGGTTTTGGAGGAGGTGTGGTGGTGACTGAAGTTGGGCGTCTGTCTGGGGATGCATGCTGCTCAGGGGTTAAAAAAGGTGAGCTTCTAGAAACTGTATTGACCTCTGTTCTAGGATTTGGTTTTGGTTGTGTTTGTATTGAGATAGTAATCACTTCAATTTTTTGTTTTTTCATTTTTAAGACTTTCGAAGTTTTGGCACTATTGGTGCAGTTGGTTCAAAAGCTGCAACGCACAAGTCTCGATGGTCAAAGTATCAAGTCAATATTGTTTAAATAGAATTGATTGACGAAATCTCGGCTAATTTATTCTGATGCATTTTGGGTCACTGAAAATCAGTTAGTTTGGTTATGACTGCATTGGAGTATTGCTTCTCTATTCAGTTTCGTTTGCCTGTGTTAAATTCAGCAGTAGTTATTCCTCTACAAAGAATCTGAATGGCGGAACTTTTACTTCTACTTGGCATAGCGAAACAGTTATGAAATGATGGTGCTTGTTTCCCAGTTATTTACTTCAACAATTGTTATATGGATTTGTGGTAGCGACAATTAATATTAGGAGCAGCGTTTTTTTTCCCTCACCATTTATGATACTTGTTACCTCCCTTTTCTTAGGGGGGATACTTGTTACCTAAAAAAACTAATTTTAGCATTAAATGTGCTTTACGATGTACAGTCTGTCCTCCATTTTTCCCACATGTTTTCTTTCATTGAAAGCATTCCTGAGCATCGACAATGCTTTTATACCATTTGGAGCATGGTTGTAATGGGGTCCCGGAGCCTGAGACGTTCGCCTTATCGAAGCAACGCACACTATTGATTTTATAGAAAAACATATTTATCTACTATGTTATATATGGAAAGAATGTTATTATTGAAATAATTCAGGTGTGCAAAGAAAAAAATCTTTAATGACACATTTATCTACTTATTTCTTGGGGTTTGGGGTTTTGATTGTTGCTGTGCTGCTTCTTATTTCTTAGGTTTTGCTCTTTGGGCTTTTTTTATGGTAAAGAAGAGGCAACCAATTATTATTAAAGAAAAGAGGTGTCAAATGCAACTTCCCTGATTTTTTTTTAAAAAAGATTGCGCCTGGGTATACACCCAACTGCAGCAGGCTCACCCACCTTTTAAAACTATGAGTTGGGGCTTACCCCTGTGTGAAGGAACTGTAGTAAGGTTGCAATTTGTAACCCTACTACAATTGTGGATTTAAAGTGTTTTACCCTCAGTTCTATGTACCATTTTAATCCATTATTTCATGCTTTGTTTTAGTGAATGACAGGTGAGATATTGTATAAAATTGGTATTTCATGCTTATTTTATCGAATGTTTTATCCAGTTTATGGATTATTTGAGATGTAACACGCATTTTCTAGTTTCACTTTGATATTGTGCTGCATAGCATCTGATATAGCTGTTTCTTCAATTCATCTACAATTAACCTTCTTTCTAAATATGATTGTATTGGAAGATATTCAGGTTGATGACATGTCAGTACCGGATTCATGGGGCAATATACCTGTTTCTGAAATTTGTAGGCAAGCTTCTCAACACCCTAGATTGCACAACAAGGATCTTGCAAACAATTCTTGCTTGGAGAACATGAATTCTCCTTCCTGGGCACTGGATGTAGGGGATAAGCTTTTAATTGGGAAAACTTGTGAAATACCAAGAAGCAATAGTGTGTGCTCTAAGAGATCAGGGATGGTACCAATGGAAGTTTCTGATAGTAAATCTGGATTATTAGATGCAGAAGGAATGCCTCTTGAGCTTGCATCGTGTCCCGCAAGCGATAATACTTCAGGTACCAGTCTAATAATTTTTTGTTGATGGAGTGTTGTTAGTGAATTAATCTCCCAGATGAAAGTACCTTCATGTTTAATACTTTGTTCTTGGTGTTTGTTTCTATCTGAGCAGAAAATCTTGAATTTGCTCCTTAATTTTTGTTCTCTCTCCCCCCCCCCTCCCCATAGTTGTATATCGCGCGTAGCGTCGCAAAAGTTACCCGTAGCGAATAGCGTTGCGATAAATATTTAGCCACAGGTATATAAATATATAATATATAACATATAGTAACATTAAATCAACCGTTCATGTTTAAGTAACAAATATATAATTTCAAATGATATAAAACCTCAATTCTAAAACTGGAAAAACATAATCTAAAATTCATCTTCATATTCTTCATCAAGATCGAGTCTATCTTCTTTATTTGAAATTGCATTACACTCGTCATCATTCTCTTATTCACTTTCTTTACCAAAGTCGAATTCGTCATCTTCATCTACAAGATTATGTGTAGTAGATGTTCCTATTGGCCTTTTCCTTTTAGACTTAGATGTGGCCAAGGCGAGCCGTGTAGATGTAGGGGTCGCCTTCGAGGCCCCTTGGATTCCTCAATGTATAAGGAGCTTCATCTATTCCAACAACATCTGTAACATCTTACCAAGTTAAATCATCACCATCATGAACAAAGTTTGGCTTTTCATCCTCCAGTCTCCCTACCAACCATTCATTGCCATCATCTACTTCCCTCAATATGATAGGATCAATGGTATCACGACTATCGTATATACGCTTCAGAGCTCTGTTATACTTAACGAACACCGAATCATTCAGGCATTTTTGCTCCAACATATTCCTTTTCTTGGAATGAAGCTCCATTTACTTACATAAGTCCGGCGGTCGACAGCCCGAAGTTCGGTGAGCCACAAGCAACAGAAGAGGATAAGCAATGGAGAATTGTTAGGTTTATGTTAGGGTTGATAGAGGAAAGCGGAGAAGATTGAACAGAAGATGAGAAGCAGCGTTGATTTGAAATAGAATTGGGCCTAAAAATTGTGCAAAATGGGCCTACAAAACATGCGTTACTTTAAAAAATATGTTCATGCTATCGCGATGATAGGCCACGGGGCTTTGCTTCGCGTCGCTACGCACAATAGCGAGCACTATGCTCCCCCCTTGTCAGCATAGACAGTAAACGCCCTAGTTCCATCATATTAAATTCGGAACAATATATCCGTCTCTTGAATTTGTTCCTTTTTTTCTTATACCGGCGTGTTACTCATCACAGTGTCATTGTGTCATTGTATTGTCTGAAAGATGGATTTTTAATGTTTAACATACCTGTAAACTCAATCTCCTATTTTCTTTTTGGAGTCTTTGGGAATAATGGTTAAGCTTTAAATTTTGTATCCACTTTTTAAATATATTATTGTACAAGAACAATTGGCTACAAGAAAGGTTTCCTTAGCCAGAGTTTAAGCACGAGTTTGAGTAGAATCAGATATCCATCTTAAGACAATGTTTGTACCAATTGACGTCTGGTTTTGGATGAAGTGGGTACCATTTAACGCCAATGATCTTTAATAAGGTTCCAGATTCATCTAGATGCACAGATGCGTACTGCATTTTGTGTGGAATCATTTTAGCCACAGATCGCCACCTAATTAATATACATAATTTTATGTGAAAAAATATAAAATAGTTATTTGTAGCATATACTTTGTATATACTTAAATGTATGTGCATGGAGGATAATTAGGTGGCGATCGGTGGCTAAAATATTATATATTTTCAGATGTGTATCGCAGGTACCATCAAATTGTGTTTGTGATTATCTTTAGCTGGTCATTTTCATAAACTCGTGCCTAGTTTTTCCAGTCAATGAACTGTGTCCATGATTTTTTGCTCTTCTGCACATTTCCTTTTCCATGTCAAAAGCTGTGATCACATGAAAGAAAACATACATTTTTAGCTTTTTGTTGCAAATCTTTTTCCTCATAAAATGTCATGTCTGTAGGTTAGTTTACATTTCGGTGTTTTATTCTGGAGTTTCGTTCTTTGAGTATTTGGATTTTGTCCTCCAACTTGTTTCTATTTGAATCAATTATCTCCAACCAAACATCACTGGCAAGCCTAGGTGGATGAGCTAATTGAACCATGACATGGATTATGTAATTACACCTGTTCTGGCTTGAAATAGCATTTAGTATCTATAATACATATTCTTGAGTTACTATGAAATAAAGTCTATTCCATGTGACGTGCTGGAGCATTCTTTGTTATTGAGAAGTCTGCAACTTTTTCAAGCCATTAACTTATGGTATTCCATTTTACTCTTTATACAGAGAAAACCCAAATGGTTAAGCAAAGGAAAAGTTCTCTTATCAAACCTGGGGATAAAAGAAATGGTAAATTTTTACCATAGTTTCTTTTTTCTGGAGTCTCATCCTTTGAGTATATGGATTTTGACGTCCAACTTATTTCTATTTCAAAGTAATCGAACCATTAAATGGAATATGTAATTGCACCTGTTCTGACTTTAAATAGCATCAACATGGTAACTATAATAACTATTCTTGACTGTGAAATAAATTCTGTTCCATTAGACCTGCTGGAGCATTTCTGTGTTATTAAAAAGTCTGCAACTTTCTCAAACCACTCTTATAGTACGCCACTTTACTCTTTATACAGAGAAAACCCAAGTGGCTAAGCAAAGGAAAAGTTCACTTGTCAAACGCGGGGATAAAAGAAATGGTAAAACACACAAGAATAGATGTGATTCAATCTCTTTGAAGAATGGCTTGGTTAGCTTCAATTCAGCTGCAGGAGGGAATAACTTTTTCGGTATGAATTGGGTTATTCCCGATCTTTCTGTTAGGTTATTCCCGATCTTTCTGTTATTGATGGGCTAAATTTCGTATCATGTCATGAGTTCAACCGACTTCTAGCTCGAGGATTAGTTAATTGATTATTTCTAATGTGAGTTGAAACATTATGATGCTTGTGTTGAAAATATGTTTCATTGGGGAAAATTTGTCTGTAGCTCACCATCACATATGACTATCTAGTTATTAGGGGCAAATTCCACTTGAAAAAGGATGGTATTGCCATTCTCTTATTTTTATGTGGTTATTGACTTGATTCCTCCAACCGATTATGTGGGCTGTGTGGTAGTGCCATGATGATTTAATTGAGTCACAAATGTTGGTTTAGTAGCAAGATAGAAAGTCATATTTGTAGTTTGAAGTTTGAACGATGTTTGTTAGTGGGTTAAAAAAAGGGAGTATTAAAAGGTTTACCCATAAATATGTGTGTGAGTTTTTAAGATATTAAAAATGGATTTACAAAACAATTCATGAGACTGTTGCTTTTTTAATAATTACTAGTAATATTGCATGCACTCCGTGCTCATTAATTATGTTGAACATTGAATGTCTTTATGTATTAAATACGTATTATATCAGTATTAAAATGTGTGAGGTATTTTAGAAAATAAAAGATGCTTCAAGATATATACTAACATATATAAATTTCATGCTAATATAGAAAATAAAAATAATAATAAACATATATCAAAAGTTTAACCGTTCAAGAGAAGATATACTAATATAATATGAGAAGTGGTGTTTTAGGAAGTATAAGATACACACAGAGACCATAGGTGGGTACTCACGTTCCTCTTGCGTAATCATATGGCCTAGAAAATTGATATTTAGTTTTTTGTAAATATTGGTACTGAAGTTTACAAAATTGAATAGTATGTTGGAAGAGATATGTTGATAAAAAGTTGCACATGTTTTGGGAATTTGTTGGAACTTGGACTAACTGTTATATCTGCTGAACATGTTTTATATTTCACATTTTTGAGTTTTGAAAGAGTCTAAGAAAAACGATGTTTATCAAGTTGTACTCCAATGGCTGTCATCTGGTGTATAACTGAAGGGGAACGGTAGAATTTTAAGCATCACTTTCTTAGTTCTGTTTGTTTATCGACTGTGGCCTAGTGTGTTTGCTGCCATATTTATAGGGATCTGTTGCTATTTCTATGCCTTAGTTTTAGTAGCTCGCTGGCGTAGCTGTTTTTAATTTTTAATACCCTTGCCTTTTGTTGTTCTACCTTTTGTAAATGGGAATTTCAGTGTCTTCCATTCTACAAAATTACTATCGTCAAAAGGAAAAATGTTCAGCGGTTCAGTTTTTGCTTGGTAAACGATGCGTTTCTGATGTGTCACTGCGAGATCATTTATGCATATTTTCACTTTTAAGATCTAATGTTAGATTGATAGTTTCAAGTTTATGGAAGATGGGATGGATCTCCAGGAGTGATAACTTTTTTTCTCTCTTACTTAATTATTTATTTCTTTTTTGCATAATCTGCATTGTTTTATCTTTTCTGTGCACAAGGAAAACATAGAATTTTAAATAGATGTATGGTCTGATTAACGAAAGAGTTCATTAATTTTTAAGCGTTATATTTATATATTATTTTCTTAGATCAGTGAGCTGAATATGAACAAGTTTCAGGAATCCATGGTTTAAAAGCTGATGTTTTTGACATCACAAAGAATTTCAATGAGATTCCTCTTGATGAGATTCTGCATGGAAAGTATCACTGTGCTAGTATTGCCAAAGACAAGGGAAAGAAAGCAGTGAATTCAGACAGCAGTCTTTTGCAGTCGGTAAGACAGGCCTACTCTGTTCTTCAAGCTAGGAAGGTTTTGCACGCTGAAAAATGTGCTGAAATTGATCACAGTTGCAACCAAAAGGTTTCGACTAGCTTGGTCACTGCTAGTTCCTCGACAAGCCAAAGTGAAAGTGACAAAGGAGAGAGTTGTGATGCAGAGCTTCCATCCTCTGACAATGTATGTCTGGATACTTGACTATGGAGTTTTGCCTAAACTTTATAAAGTAGCTAGGGATGGTCAATGGTGTGGTGATAAATAAATTAACATTTTCTGTATAGTTTGAAATCATATACTTGATGTGGTCCAGAAACTCCTTACTTGTTTTAAGAGAGTGAAAGAAACTCCATGATTTTATCCTGGCTCCATACACTCACTCACACATGGAGTGGAACAATTAACTTTTGGAGCTAGTATTTTTATAGCTAACAGTTTTGTTCTTGGCTATAAATTTGGAAAATATTATCATGTGCATTTGAAGATTAAAGCATTTAATTCCTTTGATCAATTCCCCACAATGTTATTCTGCCTTTGTAGACCGCAAATATTAGATTTTTGGACCGAAACCCTAGGAATGTATGTGATTCTATTGTTGGCATAACTCATCATACTCAAGAATTATATCATACTTTTGAAGTGCATCTCCAAGTGTTTTTGAAATTTGATATAATGAGTTGATGACTGAAGCTTATCTTTGAAGGTTCAAGAATCTGTCGGCAAGATGAATATATCTACCTTAATTTCCGATTCCCCTCTATATCAGCCGAAAGAAATCATGGAGCGTCTCGCGCTTGCTCCACCAAAGGATTTGGAGTCGTTTCTATTTGATGTGGCCAAGCCTGCAACATCTTTTCTGAAACAAGGCAATGATCCTCGTGTGGGCAAATCAGTTTCTCACCGAGCTGGCCTACCGCCTTTTCCTTGGTCCAATTCATTTTCTGGACATAATAAGTCGGGTGCTGATGCCAGCAAGTTATCTGCAAGTCGGACAATATGTCAAGGTAGATGGGTAAAAGTTAGAAATTCTACCGCCCTTCAGAGAGGTTCTACTGATTTACAGATGGACCTAGAATCACTACAATTTGATCACAGTTTAGTGCCTTCACTTAACCTTAAACCTGAGCGTCCAGAACATCAAATTGCTCCAAGTGAAAAGCTTCTTCCCTCCTTGGAAGCATGCTCAACTTCTAGGATATCTGCAGCAGGTAAATCTCATCTAAGCCCTAGTTTCAATTGGTAATTATGGTACTTAAGACCAGATAGTTTGTCTTATCTTTCTCATTCCTATTTATTTTATTTCATGAAAATACTGTTTTGGATTAATTTAACCCACAACAGAAAGACTAGTCAGCTTAATATACACTTGATGAGAACAAAGTCATTTATTATGCTATGATCATGAAAGTTTTTTGTGGCACGCCTGTTCAAACAAGCATGATGTTTGAATAATTACGTGTATGTGGACTAACTGGTGGATCCTTGGCATGAAATAGTACCTTTCAGTGAATACCGCACGTGAACATACTTTGTTTTTTGTCTTATGTTGGCTGGTTGGTGATGCCAGATGAGCACTCCCGCATGTATGCTGCCGCTCAAGCCCTTTGTGAATTGACTATTCATTCCTCAAAGAAAAATTATCATTCAACCGTTAAGTTGCTTGGAAAACCTTCCCAGATGTCCATGAAAGCTTGCAAATCTAAAGCCGTGGAGAGATCTGATAAATTTTCCGACCCACCAAAATCAATAAATGGGACCATGAATCTCATAAAACTCGGCGATGAAGGGTTTCCTTCAAAGAAGCTCAAGCTCACAGCAGACGAAAGAAACACCTACAATAGTCGTACTGATTCCTTAAAAAAACAAGCATTAGACTGGTCTACTCCAGAACCTGTTAGATCACCTCCCATGAAACTATTCAGGATGTCGAAACCACAAATAGATCGTTACAACCACCACCTTGTAAAGAAACCATATATGATGAAACCGCCACGTGCTGCAGAGAGGCCTGGTATTGGTCAACCGAAGTTCAGGAAAGTCGTCCCAATGAAGTGGAATCGACCTGAAGGTTAGCTGAATTCGTATAATGTAAATTCACTTTTATCTGTCGTTTGTTCCAAATCAATTCATTGTACATATTGTGTCAAATTTAGGTGAATGCGGTGATGTCATTCGATGTTGTGTACCATTATTCGAATTAGGGAAGTCGAATGTTAGACATGAAACAGACAGAAAGAGTACCTTTTAGCCTTGCCTTGTGTAGATAATTGTTTGAGCAATTGTGTATGCCATTTTTCTTTCCAGGTGTATTCTTCATATGCTGCACTTTTAGTTCATCCATGTGGTTTCCAAGTTTCATACATCAATTTACACATGAATTGAACCAGCTGATGAGCTTGTTGAGTGGTTTCGAGTCTTATTTCTTCGCGAAGTTTGAGCCTCCAATAGGCATAAAATAATGTTATTTTTATATTAAAAAAACTTTAAATTTAAGTCAATGAGCACGTGCCCAATTTTTCCATACAAATCCCATGTTCTTTAGCATCTCAACAGCATAATTTATATGAATAAAAAATAAATGTACAAATATAATCCGCCAGCATCCAAATACCACTAATAAGTATAGGCAAATATATCATTTGAACCTACCTGTCGACTTACGAATGGGAAAATGTATATAGCAACATTTTTACCTGAAATCAACATATTCTATTACTGTCTGTGAAGTGAGAGATCTTTAAGGAGTATTTAATTTTTAATATCTTTTAATAATTAATTTTTTTAGAGATTTTTAATTAGTAATTAAATTTGGCGTGGATTTGTATTTTACCTAAAATATTCTTATACTTTTCAAACATCCTCTCTTGTATTAAAGGATTAAAAATTAATAATTGTTTTTTAAAAAAATTAGGAATATTCTTTTAAATTTAGTTTAAATTGTAAAAAATGAAAATATGTATTAAAATTTAAAAATTTATATTATATCCACTATTTTACACTAGAAGAGCACCAATCCACACAACTCACGTCCCTTTATGGCGATTCTTTGCCCACGGTTCCAGCTTGTTTCCTCTTTTATTTTATCATGTTTTGTCCATAAAGTAATCATATTTTATCATATATTGGCAGCGTACTCGTTGGATTCAAAACATTTTTCATAAAAGCGCAAAAACGTCGTATAAATGTTCTACCGTAAAAGTTATCGAATACCAATTTTATTCTTGCATCAACAATTAAATCATGCATAATATGATTTGAATGATGTTAAAAGAGTTTAAGAAACGTGCCTTTGCGTTTATAACGCTCGATTATTCGATCTTCAACGAGGGTGCGACGTAGGACGACTGGACGACGAAAACTCTTAGCCTTTTCTCCTTCCCTTAAATTCGAAAATTGTATGTGTGTGTGTGTGAGGTGTTACACGGATGATTGATGAAGGAATTGTGGTGATACAAGACCTAGAAGTCTTATTTATAATTTAATTTGCAAGTTAAACGGGCTTTGGTTTTGGGCTTGCATGATTAAGGATAATTGGGCCTACTTAAATTAATTAAATTGGGTCCAAAAACACTTAATTTATTAAATAATAAAAGTTTATAAAATAAGTTTCCATAAAATAATATTTTTGATCTTTTAAAACTCTTTGTTTGCCCAAAATCGGCTTCCCGGAAAAAATCGAGCTCGACTCATAAAATAATTCGAACATCATTTTTAGGAAAATTAAATCATTTTTAAATCATATTAGGGAGCCTTGCCATTATTTATAGAAAAATAAATATTCTTGTCTTGGTCGTCCCCGGTCTCCTTTTCACTGCCTATTATCGAATATTCGGGTAAAATCTTTAATTTCATGAAATCGTGTCGTATTATCATTTAATCATGCAATCATACTTCTAATCATATTATAAATATCATGCAAGCATTTAAAAACAATTAAATAAATCAATTAAGCAATTAAAATAATTTTGCATGCATGTGGTTTATGTAGATTGGTTTTTTGGACGTTACAATTCTCCCCTCTTTAAAAAGAATTTCGTCCTCGAAATTTTTTTCCTTGTCTTGATGATTGAAAAGCTTGGGTTCTCTTATTCACCTCAAACTTAACCTCTAACGTAAATCTTATTCTTCGATTTAGTCATTAAAATCTTGAAATTTGCAATTCTAACCCAAAAATATTCCAAAGTTGACTCCTAAATCCGACTCAAGTAGTGCATGCACCATATTATTCTAAATTCTTCTATATCCCAAACAGTTCCCATAACTCAATTTAACATTATGCAAGAAAAGCATCGAAAAAATGTTAAATAGCTAGGTTACCTCGAAATTAGCGTAGTGCCGGCTCTGTCTCATCCTCCGCAGCTTGCATTACATAGACCCTTCCAGTAGTGGGTTGCTTGAACGTTGGGCAATCCTTAGCCTTGTGTCCCAAATCTCCGCATTTGAAGCACTTGTATGTGCCCCACATGCACTTGCCATAGTGTGGACGATTGCACTCCTTACATAGTGGTTTCTTATCAGCCTTCGGAATGTTCACTCTAGGTGGTTTCCCTCGTGGTTTTGGTGGTTCTGGTTGTTTTTGTGGTCCCGCATAAGGCTTATTCTTACTCTGATTAGTTTGATGAGCACGATTCCTCTTTCGCTGCAACTCCCAATCAATGTCCTTGTATGACTGCTCGGCTCTAAAAGCTTTGGCAACGGCAGTAGTGTAGTCAGTAGGATCGCTGAGCATCACATCACGATGGATAGTCGGCTTCAAACCATCTAGGAAGTGTCGTAATTTTTCAACAGCATCGTTGGCAATCAAGGGCACAAAGTGACAGCCCCTATCAAACTTCTGCACAAACTCAGCAATAGACCAATCCCCCTGCGGAGACTTATAAACTCCCTCTTAAGCCTAGAGCGAACATCAGATGTGAAGTACTTGTCATAAAATACCTTCTTGAACTTCTTCCAAGTTAATGTCGCCATATTCACTCTTCGCTCCACTCCCTCCCACCATAAGAAAGCGTCTCCCTTCGACAGATAAATGTTACAGCGAACTCGGTCAGCGTCAGCCATGTCCATGTACCGAAAAATCACCTCTAAAGATCGAATTCATCCATCATCAACGAATGGATCAGTAGTGCCATGAAACTCATCGGGGTGCATCCTCCTAAAACGCTCATAAACTGGCTCTGGTCTAACCATTGCTCTATTCCCTACGTGTTGCTCAAAGAAACGGGCCATGCCGGCTAGTACACGGGCACTAGCATCCTGAAGAGGTGGAGGCTGTGGAATATTCTCCTCCTGTCTAACCTCATTAGTCCTAAGTAAATTTCTTCTCAGAGGCATCTCTGTACACGTCGTCCAACCACATAACCAATATGCATTTAATCATTTTCCATGCAGCATGCAACTAACGTGTATATCGTGTATCATATGAACATTTAAAAGAATTGAAAGCATATAAAATATAAAGCAGTAAAAACTCACATATTTGAAGCGTGACTTCTTGAGCTCCTAGAAGTGACAGTACACAACCCTTTGAGAAAAACCTTGGCTCTAATACCAACTGAAACGACCTCAATTTTTTTTTCTAATCTTAAATAATAAATTCTAAATTACTAAATAAAATAATTTAACATAATCATGAATCATAATAATTTAACAATTTAAATCTCAAATGCATAAAAAAAATCCTAAATCATCGACTAACCAAAATTCCTAAATCGACCTTTAAAAAGATCGGCTAACAATAAAATTAAGCATAAAAATATTTCTAATAAAAATCATTAACTTAATCTTTAAATACTTAATCTATCTAGCTAGTGCGGAAACATAAAGGCCCTCGGGTGTATACTATTGCACTCGATCCACTCAATCGTCACCGCCTCCCATAAATCATCAAATCCTGCATCATACAAACCTAGTGAGTTTAAAGACTCAGCATGTTCTAAACATGGATAACAAATAATACATATACATTCACATACATTAAAATCATATTTTTATTTAAAATAAATTTTGGGCATAAATAAATCATTTTAAAAATAGCTTTCATCCTCATCATAAATAATATATCATAAGAATTATTTTTTATCATAAGCTTTCGATCATATATAATTTTGGGTGAAGTTTCATCTTTGAAAGTGACTAGCTTTTATCCTTTGGTCGACTGCAGTTTTAGCTCCACATGGTCCATGGGGGTGTGCAGTAGGCTCCACCGTGGAAATACGATCGTCGGCGTCCCTCTGGGGCCTTTTCCCTAGGGTCCCTTTGGGGCCTTGGCCCGTAAACGGGGTTCCTCTGGGACCTTGGCCCATTTATGGGCTCCCTCTAGGGCCTTGGCCCTCACGTCATCCCCCAAAATCATATATCATATCTTTTATCACAGTCAATTCACATCCCTCAAAATATTTTTTTTTTTTTAAAAAATCATAAAATAAGACAGCTTTCCCAAAATAACATTTTAAACAGTATAAATTCACAGCTTTATCATAATTCATAAAAATGCATATTATCATCAAATCATCATTTTAAATCATATAATATCATTTAACATGTGTTATGATCGTTCGGGACACTGCCAAAAGTTTTCGTATTTTCCTAAGTGTAAAATTACCGTTTTACCCCTGGACGTAAAAATTATCGACTTTATTTTTTTCTCACTTTTAATGACATGTATTATTATAAATAATTATTACATGAATTTTCTCATATTTTTATTTGACTTAAATCGATGACTTTTAAATAAATCTTTAAATAAGACATATTAACGCGTTTTAATCCCTAATTAAACCAAACCTTAATATAAAATTCCCAAATTAAAAACTTAGACTTTTAATAATTATTTAAGCTTAAACCTAATTTTTCCTAATTTTATGAGGCTTAAAACTACGCTTTGCAATTTATTCTTTAATTAGTGTTTCGTACGGCGATTAAATCCCGGAAAATTCCAAAACTCGTTAATTTGATCCCAAATTTTAAACAAAATATTTTAAGATTTATTCTACCCTTCCAAGTCATGAGCCACACCCGTGGACCCATGGATTCAATTTTTGTTATTAAATTCGAAATATTGAGCCATTATCGAACCACCCCAGCCATCTCCCAATTTACTCGAACCACGCCCGACCCACCTCGAGCCAAACCCTAGCCAACCCACATAGGCACCCTCATGACCAAGCCCAGCCCCTAGAACCATACCCTAGCTCGCTTAACAGCCCTTCAACCGAGCCACAGGAAATCTGCGGGTGCACCCTCTTTGCCCAAGACTCCTAGTGAACTAAGACACCTCCAGCCGAGCCACCACCCAACCAACCCGATCCTAACCGACCCTGGATCACGTCCAGACCCAGCCCATGCCCCTGAACCCGTGCGCCAGCCTCCTGCCCGAAAACACCAGCAGCGCGTCCCCTTACTGCCTCAGGATCACCACTTCTGCTCCAGCCAGCAGCGAACCACACAACCCTAGCCCCTGGACCGACCCCTGCCCATCACCTTAGGACCCTGATGGACCACTAGCCCAGCCCCGAACCAAGCCCCAGCCCCTGTACACCAGCTGAACGCACGAAGGCTTGGGGGCAGTCCTAGCTTTCGTGGACTCCTCCCCAGCCTGAACCATGAGTCCTAGCCATTCTAGGACTCTTCCGAGACATAACCACGACCCTTAGGACCCAACCCCCAGCCCTGGTCGAAACCCTAATCCCCATGCATAGTAATTGAGTCACTGGAAGAGCATCAAGCCACACAACTCACGCCCCTTTATGGTGATTCTTTGCCCACGGTTCCAGCTTGTTTCCTCTTTTATTTAATCATGTTTTGTCCATAAATTAATCATATTTTATCATATATTGGCAGCGTACTCGTTGGATTCAAAACGTTTTTCATAAAAGCGCAAAAACGTCGTATAAACGTTCTACCGTAAAAATTATCGAATACCTATTTTATTCTTGCATCAACAATTAAATCATGCATAATATGATTTGTGTGATATTAAAAGAGTTTAAGAAACATGCCTTTGTGTTTATAACGCTCGATTATTCGATCTTCGGTGAGGGTGCTACGTTGGACGACCGGACGACGAAAACTCCTAGCCTTTTCTCCTTCCTTTAAATTCGAAAATTGTATGTGTGTGTGTGAGGTGTTGCATGGCTGATTGATGAAGGAATTGTGGTGATAAAAGACATAGGAGTCTTATTTATAATTTAATTTGCAAGTTAAATGGGATTTGGTTTTGGGCTTGCATGATTAAGGGTAATTGGGCCTACTTAAATTAATTAAATTGGACCCAGTAACACTTAATTTATTAAATAATAAAACTTTATAAAATAAGTTTCCATAAAATAATATTTTTGATCTGTTAAAACTCTTTGTTTGCCCAAAACCTGCTTCCCGGGAAAAATCGTGCTCGACTCGTAAAATAATTCGAACTCCATCATTTTTAGGAAAATTAAATCTTTTTTAAATCATATTAGGAAGCCTTGCCATTATTTATAGAAAAATAAATATTCTTGTCTTGGTCGTCCCCGGTCTCCTTTTCCCTGCCTATTATCGAATATTCGGGTAAAATCTTTAATTTCATGAAATCGTGTCGTATTATCATTTAATCATGCAATCATACTTTTAATCATATTATAAATATCATGCAAGCATTTAAAAACAATTAAATAAAACAATTAAGTAATTAAAATAACTTTGCATGCATATGGTTTACGTAGGTTGGTTTTTCGAACGTTACAATAGCCTTTAGCTACCAGTCTAACCTTGAAACTCAATGCATTCTCATTTGCCGTAAGTTTCCTATTTTAGATCTATTTGCATACTATGAGAACCATTCCCTCGGGAGGATCCACCAATATCCAAATTTGGTTCGAATAAATGGATTTCATCTCAGACTGCATGACTTGAAGACATTTAGATGAATTGCCATCAGATAATACTTCTTTGAATTTCTTGGATCACATCTATGGTCAGATTCATCCTGAACATCTTCAAAAATAACACCAACCTCGCAGGTGGTCTCGAGATCCTTTCGGATCTCCTAGGTACGTGTATCTCTTTTACTGGCAGTTGGTGGGTGGGTTATAATATCTCAGTTGTGGGTGTTTCTCGAACCTCCTTGTGTTATATCATTCCGTCTTTTTTATCTAAGAAAATAAATAATTTTGTTTTTTTGGGATAATAGAAATAATATCTAAAAGAAAGCTTTGTATATTCCACAAAGTAGCATAAAATGGATCTATTATATAATTGTCTTCCACTGTCAGTTTCACATTAACTAAGCCTCTTGCTTATTGTCATCACCTTCAAGTCATTGCAAAGATTAGATCCACATATGGTATCCAATATCCAAGAAGAGTTAATATAGACATTTATATCAATATAGAACATAATATTGTCAGAACGTTTCTGGGGCAGATACTCCGTGCAACTGCGCCGCCAATGTCAAAGCTTCTTGCAGTGGAAATAAAATTGTACTGAATTATCACTTTATGAGAACCTTGAGTGTGCTTGGGAGTGGGATTCTTGTTGGGGTTGTTTTTCATTTGAGGGGCAGAACGTTTTTTTTCTCATGTTTTGTGAGGCTTCTTTGTACCGAATGTGATGAGAAAATATTTTGTTCCAAGCCACTACTATAGAGAGTTATATAATATGTTTCAAAGTTTTAGGAAATGTATTAGGAGTGTGGAGGACTACTAACAAGAGATGGAGGTTGCCATGATTAAGGACAGTGTAGAAGAAGATCGAGAGGCTACCATGGTTATATTTGTGTTTGGGTTAAATAGAGAAATTCAAGACCAAGTTGAATTGTGACACTATGTGGAGTTGGAGGAGATTGTACAAATGATGATTGAAGTGGAACAACAATTCAAGATAAGAAGTGGTGTTGTCGTATGCAAGGCACGACTTCGGCGCCTCCATTTCATTCAAACACGTCTAAGAAATAGGAGAAACCCTTTATCAAACCAAGTGGAGGCGAATGATGAGGTGCCTAAGCATGGAAATCAAGGTAAACCTTAAACTTGTGTTATTCATGCTCGTGACTTGGAAATCAAGATGGCTCCAGAGTAGCGGGTTCATGATGCTGCTTGAGAGTAGTGAGTTTATGATGGATTACAGTTTAATACAATGTTCTAAAAAGCGGTAGGCGATAGACGAACAGCCACCCACCGTCTAGCTCCTAGGCGGCTGCTTAGACTTTTTTTCTTTTTTACATAAATATATAATTATTTTTATTCATTCAATATTTCTCTAATGTGTTAATCATGCTTGTGACTTGGAAATTAAGATGGCTCCAGAGTAGCGGGTTCATGATGCTGCTTGAGAGTAATGGGTTTATGATGGATTATAGTTTAATCCAATGTTCTAAAAAGCGGTAGGCAATCGACGAATAACCACCCACCGTCTAGCTCTTAGGCGGCTGCTTAGACTGTTTTTATTTTTTACATAAATATATAATTCTTTTTGTTCATTCAATATTTCTCTAATAATCCCTCTATATCGGATTCAAACTCAAGATCAGTGATATATTTCTTCTATTTATTTGGTACAAATTGACCGAAAAATATGCTGAATAATTTTTTTTAAAATTAAAATTAAAAAATTATATATTACATTAGATGGCTGCCTAGGCAAGTGCTTGTTTTTAACAACACTCAGATGCATCAGTTTTCTAAAAAATGGGGAGGTGGCGTCTTTTAGAACATTGGTTTAATATAATGACCTTGTTTTTTGTTGATACCAAAATTATACCTCAGGTTTGATCTGGAGAGATGGTCTTCAAATCTTCAGAGTTGGATACATCGGGCCAGATTCCTGAATTCTGCACAGATGAGGGTGATGGGGCGCAAGAAGATTGTTCAGAGTGACCCCTTCGATGCTTAAGTCAGTCTGAGGAGCAAACTTAAGTGTGCAATATAATAGTACTAAGTGAATAAGGGACTATGAATGAATCAAACTGTGGGGACCCGGACGCTAATCACGATCTTAATCATCATTGGGACTAATAATAAATTATAAAACAGGGTCTAATTTTTTTTTTTTAAAATACAAAGCGGAAACGTAATGTAATTTACTCAAATTACATATTAAACATGAATATACATCTCAGTATAAAAGTACAAGTCATGTACAACATACATTTATTCACTAGGGTTTAACAGCTAATATCAAGTGTCTAACCCTACCTCTAAATCAAGTCTGGAATCACCACGCTAAACTCGTCTTCTCTCATCCTCTTCTTGACCCTGATCTAGCCCCACCTGTTGTCATGCACACATACAAAACAAGACAACAGCCGGATAACTCCGGTGAGATATAAATATCCCAGTATAAATAATGTAAACATGCAGTCATATAAAAGCATATACGAAAGCATATATAAGAAGTATTCATAACATGTCTCAAATCAGAAACATAAATTCATATCAAACATTCAATAATCATGAATGGCATAAACAATGTAAATCAACATGTCATATCAGACTCAACTCAACCGACGCGTCGTCTCAGACTCGACTCCACTGACGCGTCGTCTCAGACTCGACTCAACTCTATCCTAGGGATCCCGATGTCTGAATAATGACAAATATACCGAATCTCAGTCGCTAGGAATGAATCAATCCCTAAACGGCATCGATATAATTCATATATTCAGTGTCTGGGCGAATCAGCCGCAGAATTGACGAATCAGTCAAGAATTAGGCGAATCAGCCAATAACCAGACGAATCAGCCTGTAATTAAGCGAATCAGCTTAAGTTTAGATGAATCAGTCAATAACCAGACGAATCAGTCAATAACCCGACGAATCAGCCGGTGACTAGGCTAATCAGCCTATGACTCAACGACTCAGTAATCAATACATACAGTCAGTATCTAAGCAAATCAATCAATGACTAGCGAATCAGCAGTCATTACATGCAGTGGCTATAAATCAATAGACTACAATCATCAATCTCATCAATTACAAGAATCAATGTAATAAACTAAGTATGTGATTTAGGGAAACTCGAGTCAAACCTTCCTCGAGTTGTGCAATCCCAACTCAACATTAATTTATACCTTTCTTTCTGATACTCTGATTCTGTCGAAGTCTCGAACTCAAATCTGTCAATACTCAATCTGACAAGAACAATATCGAGGAGTATAATATCAATACACCACTCGAATCAAATCTGTTCTGCTCAATACTTAACCTAATTCAATATCGATGGCATAACGGTATAATATCGATATACCCAACAATACCACATCAATCTGATATTAATTCTAACATCTCATACTCGATATAATACCATTCTGATATCAATTCAACTTCAAAATTCATAACAATTCCATAATCAGTCCGTTTCGTAATCTGACTTCGATTCTATGATGTCTAACATGTCAAGAACATCATATATGACGTGTATTCAATTTCAACAACATCATAATTCCAAATCATATTAAAACGTAGTAAAACTTACGCCCAGTTGTAGCCTACGTTGATAGGAACTCGGTACTGAAGTCAGATTCAAAATCAGACAGACGGATTTCACGTAACTCATGATTATTCGTACGGAAATTGAAGCTTTCTTAAAATTCTCTCGTCTCTTACCTTTCTTCATTCTGATGGATAAATGCTTGTGTGTGTGTATATATATATATATATACACGTTGCCAACTTAAGGCCAAGTGTCAATTTGGCAATCCGCATGCCGCGCGCATATGCGCCACTCTTCTCGCGCATATGCGCTGAACCTACTGTCCCTCCCGCGCATATGCGCCCTCTACGTCGCGCATACGCCGATCCTTCTGGACAGGTCGCGCATATGCGCGACTTATCTCGTGCATATGCGCCGAGATGTTCGGCCGAACATCTTGAGATGTTCGGTTGAACATCTTTGCTTATATTATAACGATGCCCGACCTCGTCATTTGAGTTCTTATAACCTCAATCATGTCAATAATCAATGTCTGATTATACTAATTAATTCTCGGGCATTACATTTCTCCCCCTCTTAGATCTGAGTTCGTCCTCGAACTCACAAGTAATCGATTCAGAAGAAATGTATATATAGAGTTTAAACCAAAACTCAAATATCTGATTCCGGTCTGGACTAAGAATTCACTAAGTATAATGTCATAATACTTCTCCAATCCTTCTGACGGAATCAATCTCGCATTACTGGCTATACAATGTCCGTATAAACCAATCTACAGTTCATCACATATCCGTACCATCTGCTGTTATCAAAGACATCTACAGTCTTCAGCTTCAAATACCACTCGTCATCATCTGACGTTGGTTTCTTAAATCGGT
Source organism: Primulina eburnea (assembly GCF_022965805.1). Taxonomy (NCBI): domain Eukaryota; kingdom Viridiplantae; phylum Streptophyta; class Magnoliopsida; order Lamiales; family Gesneriaceae; genus Primulina; species Primulina eburnea. The sequence goes on from NC_133114.1 coordinate 24,450,579, forward strand.
CCATTCTGAACTATCTTCATCTTCCTTCGAATTTTCTTCAAAAGAAATCTGTAGTATTCAACGTATACTATCTTGTCTATAACTATCTCATTACCCATCTGATAAGATGATAGTTATTGTCACACAGTGATAATAAGTCATATCAATTGGTGCTAACATCCAGCACTAAAGCTGTACCCAAGTCTTCCAATGTCTGGATAATACATTCTGACGGTCTGTCAATCTGTAAAACCATCTAAGAGAGAGTTCATGATATACTCTATCATAAGTACACAATCAATAAAAAAAATCACAATCTGATACATTCTATGGTGGCATTCTGATCTTTCTGACCACTTCTCTGACATCAATCGGTGTCATTTGATCATGTTTTTACATTATCTAGTACAAACTGATAGATATAGATTGAACAATCTGTCAATCTTAATTATATCATATTACAATCTGTAAAATGACGGTAATTTCATTACGAAGGCTATAGAAATGTACTCTCATTTCTATTTAGAACTTTACAATTCTGTAATAATTCTCCTGATTTCTATCTTTCTATCTTTTTTGTTAGCAATTTAGACATATCAGTACAATTTCTGCCAACATTTCAATACAATTCTGTTATAACTGATCTCATCTGTCTATAACACCACTATCTGTTCGAATATAATACAGTCTCAATCATCAGACTGAACACTGAATCCATGACTGTAAGCTTCTGACAATATCTGTTCTTTCTGATTCGAACTATTTGATATACACAAATCAGTTAATAACATAAATTAAAGAGGAAATACCTACCTGTATTCGGCTCTGACTATCAATATCAAGCTTTGCTGTACAATTCTGACACATCTGATATCACAGAACAATCAATCTCATACAACATACACAATCATATATCTGTTATTCTGATCGACACTCTGTTCTGATTATCGATGTTGAGTCCTAAACATTCTAATCAGCTTTTCGAACTGCTAACGTTTCAAAATCAGCTCTGGTTCAGAAGGTACAATATAATCTTCATTGTCTACAATCAGTCTCAACCACGTGTTCAGAATAACATCAATATTCAATCGGATTCAAAACATGCTAAATTCATAAACCGCAACTGTCTGACACTGATGTCAACCTCAGCTGACTAATCACGGTTTAACTCTGCTAGAATCAACAGATACATCATTTTCAGATATAATAATCCCTGAACACAATCTGTCTCAATCAAGATTCACCATTTTAACCGTTTCTAATATCAATTCAAGGTTAAAATCAATCTCTCTGAAATCATATCTGAAGTCTTATCTGGGGAAAACATTAACAACTTTCATATCATTGGTAAATCAGCCAATGATAGACTCAACTTCAGTAAATCAACTGAATACATAAGGAGTCATTCTGCTCTTTTCTGTAATAATCGAGTCATAGCTAGTACGGATATCAAAGGAATTCTCAGTCTAGAATTCTTATCGTACAATATTCATCTCTTGATCATCTCAGGTCTGATTCTTACCATCTTCTGGAATTAATCTATGGTAGCTTCGTACTTGATCAGCATATCAATATTAGTAATGCAGTTCCAAAATCATAGAACACCAGTACAACACAAGCTACCACACGATCTAACTCGATCTCATTCTTATCCTACTATAGTATACAAGATCTAACAGAAATCACTGATACAAGATCTTTTCCTAAAGGAAAAGAAACAAATACTATAGTAAATAGGGACCCAATAGATAATGCATGAATCAATGCAATTCTTTCAAAAATAAAAATACGTGAAGCACTGGTATCCCTCAATATATATGCAGGATAATCAAACAAATCAGTTACCTGCAACATCATCATCTGGTGCTTCCTGAGCCTGCTCCTCGGTCAAAGCAAATATTCTGGCCTGCTGTCTAGGAGGCTGGCCAACTGTCTGGCTTCCTCCTGGCCTCTGCTGTGACTGAGATGGTGCTGGCTGAAATGAAGGAACGGCAGCTGATCGTCTACCCCACTGTGCCGCTGATCCAGATGGTTCAGCTCCCTGGGATCTTTGGGAACCCCTCTGTGGACATACTCTGGCAAAATGTCCCTGTTGCTTGCAGAAGTGGCAACTACCAAGTACTCCTTGGCATTGCTCAGTGGAATGTCTCCCTCCACAATTTCCGCAGTAAACGCCAGTATATCTCTGCTGAGAACCACTGGAGCTAGAAGAACTGCCGCCCGACTTCTTCAATTGCTTTCCTCTAGCCTTAAGAAAATCTTTCCTTCTACCACTGATACTGCCACTCTCGAATCGGAGAGGTGGCTGCGGTGGTCTCGACACTGGAGGAACAAATTCAGCTCCTCTCTGCCTTATCAGGCCCGCTTCAGCGCCCTTTGCTCTATTCATGGCATCAGCAAAGTTATTCGGTCGCCCTGTGTTCACCAATGTAAAAATATCGGGATTCAAGCCATTGATGAACTGATCAGCAACGGCTTCGTCATTTTCAGACACATGAGGAGCAAACTTCAACAAGGTAGAGAACTTGGTCACATATTCTTCAATGTTCAGCTGACCCTGTCTCAAATTGGCAAACTCCGCCCCCTTGTCTTTTCTGTACGATATTGGGAAAAACCTCTGATAAAACTCAGTTTTAAATACATCCCAAGTAATAATCGTACCTCGCTGCTCCAAGGCCCTCTTCATTGTAACCCACCAGCTTTGTGCAACATCAAACAACTGGTGCCCAATCAATTTAATCCGGCGCTCATCACTGTACTCCAGTGAATCAAACAGCAACTCAATGCTACCTAACCAACTCTCACACTCGACTGATGTCTCAGTACCCGTCAGAGTGGGTGGTTTGAATGACTGAAACCTCTTCAGCAAGGTTTCCATTGGAGTCGGTGTTACATCCATTGGAGGATTCGATGTACTACCTTGTTCTGGTATTCGTCTGGGAGGCATATCTGAATATCACAAGGATTAGTAACTCAAACCAACAAACCTGTTTCAATTCAGTCCTTCCTCCGATCATCTTACTGCTGATCGAGAATCGGTTCAGATTTGTTCTCAACAATACATATTACCAAATCAAATCAGATAAATCAAGTAACATGTATTATTTAAAGCAGTAAGACATGCTAGCATCACAAGCAAGGAAAGAAAACTCAATCTACCCCGCTCACTAGTCTCTTTTATCTCAATCTAAAGGATCTATCGCTCTGATACCACCTATTGTGGGGACCCGGACGCTAATCACGATCTTAATCATCATTGGGACTAATAATAAATTATAAAACAGGGTCTAATTTTTTTTTTTTTAAAATACAAAGCGGAAACGTAATGTAATTTACTCAAATTACATATTAAACATGAATAAACATCTCAGTATAAAAGTACAAGTCATGTACAACATACATTTATTCACTAGGGTTTAACAGCTAATATCAAGTGTCTAACCCTATCTCTAAATCAAGTCCGGAATCACCACGCTAAACTCGTCTTCTCTCATCTTATTCTTGACCCTGATCCAGCCCCACCTGTTGTCATGCACACATACAAAACAAGACAACAGCCGGATAACTCCGGTGAGATATAAATATCCCAGTATAAACAATGTAAACATGCAGTCATATAAAAGCATATACGAAAGCATATATAAGAAGTATTCATAACATGTCTCAAATCAGAAACATAAATTCATATCAAACATTCAATAATCATGAATGGCATAAACAATGTAAATCAACATGTCATATCAGACTCAACTCAACCGACGCGTCGTCTCAGACTCGACTCCACTGACGCGTCGTCTCAGACTCGACTCAACTCTATCCTAGGGATCCCGATGTCTGAATAATGATAAATATACCGAATCTCAGTCGCTAGGAATGAATCAATCCCTAAACGGCATCGATATAATTCATATATTCAGTGTCTGGGCGAATCAGCCGCAGAATTGACGAATCAGTCAAGAATTAGGCGAATCAGCCAATAACCAGACGAATCAGCCTGTAATTAAGCGAATCAGCTTAAGTTTAGACGAATCAGTCAATAACCAGACGAATCAGTCAATAACCCGACGAATCAGCCGGTGACTAGGCTAATCAGCCTATGACTCAACGACTCAGTAATCAATACATACAGTCAGTATCTAAGCAAATCAATCAATGACTAGCGAATCAGCAGTCATTACATGCAGTGGCTATAAATCAATAGACTACAATCATCAATCTCATCAATTACAAGAATCAATGTAATAAACTAAGTATGTGATTTAGGGAAACTCGAGTCAAACCTTCCTCGAGTTGTGCAATCCCAACTCAACATTAATTTATACCTTTCTTTCTGATACTCTGATTCTGTCGAAGTCTCGAACTCAAATCTGTCAATACTCAATCTGACAAGAACAATATCGAGGAGTATAACATCAATACACCACTCGAATCAAATCTGTTCTGCTCAATACTTAACCTAATTCAATATCGATGGCATAACGGTATAATATCGATATACCCAACAATACCACATCAATCTGATATTAATTCTAACATCTCATACTCGATATAATACCATTCTGATATCAATTCAACTTCAAAATTCATAACAATTCCATAATCAGTCCGTTTCGTAATCTGACTTCGATTCTATGATGTCTAACATGTCAAGAACATCATATATGACGTGTATTCAATTTCAACAACATCATAATTCCAAATCATATTAAAACGTAGTAAAACTTACGCCCAGTTGTAGCCTACGTTGATAGGAACTCGGTACTGAAGTCAGATTCAAAATCAGACGGACGGATTTCACGTAACTCACGATTATTCGTACGGAAATTGAAGCTTTCTTAAAATTCTCTCGTCTCTTACCTTTCTTCATTCTGATGGATAAATGCTTGTGTGTGTGTGTATATATATATATATACACGTTGCCAACTTAAGGCCAAGTGTCAATTTGGCAATCCGCATGCCGCGCGCATATGCGCCACTCTTCTCGTGCATATGCGCTGAACCTACTGTCCCTCCCGCGCATATGCGCCCTCTACGTCGCGCATATGCGCCGATCCTTCTGGACAGGTCGCGCATATGCGCGACTTATCTCGTGCATATGCGCCGAGATGTTCGGCCGAACATCTTGAGATGTTCGGTTGAACATCTTTGCTTATATTATAACGATGCCCGACCTCGTCATTTGAGTTCTTATAACCTCAATCATGTCAATAATCAATGTCTGATTATAATAATTAATTCTCGGGCATTACACAAACCGTACGCCGATACCTAGTATTTATAGGGGGAGGATGAGCTTTCATGATAGGGTAAAACTCCTATCAAGATAGATCCTTACCAGAGATAGAGGATTTCAAATACTAGGACTATATCTCCATGGCGGCTGAGATTTTACCTTTATCTTGTCTAGATTTACCTGTATCCCGAATTTATTGGGCCCTTTATCTATTGATGAGCATATCTTCACATCCCTCGGCCGTATTAGGGTCTAGAATTTTTGAGCCCTGGGTGGGCTCAGAATTGTGGCTAGGGATTGTGGGCTTGGACTCCTCACCCTTTGGTTGGCTAGGAATTGTGGGCTATGGGTCGTTCTGAGATGAGCTCGGATTAGAGATGTCAACTTTACCCATGGGTTTGAGGCCCCACGGGGAAAACCTGAAACGGGGATGAGGATCTCCGATTTTTTCGGGTTTTGGTTCGGATTCGAAGATTTTTTTAAATCCCCGATGTAGTTCGGGGCGGGTATGAGAATATTATTCCTATCCCGAACCCGCCCCGAAAATAATATAAATAATAAAATAATAGTATTACTAGTATCAATAATATAATAATAATATTATTTTTTAAAATATTAATAATAATATTATTATTAATATTATCACTAATAATAATTTATATAATAAGTTTTGGTTTGAGAAATCTTCGAATCCGTCATCGTCTTGCTATATTAATATTTTTGAAACAGAGATGGGGGCGGGGATGAGAAGTTGATCCCCGAAGTTTTGAGTTTGAGGATTCCCCGAACCCGAAAAAGCAGGGATCGAAACGGGTATGGGAGTGGGAATGGAATTCTGGGACGGGTATGGGGATGGCAAACCCGCCCCTGTCCAGCCTCGTCCCATTGTCATCCCTAGCTAGGATCCGTCCTGATGTATCAATTTCAAGGGGCATCATATTTGATTAATCATTAGAGGTCTATTAAAGTAGGCATAAATTCTCCGATCATAAATTCTTCGAGCCAATTACAAACTAATCACTATAATGGATCCCATTTGAATACATCAAAATTTTCTCTTTTAATTGGACTATCATCATTTAGGAAATGTAATATCAACATAGTACGGTATTTTGTATTAGACGACAGTGATTCAATCATTGGGATGATTCAACCTAATTCAATCGACCCAAAACACAACCTCAAATTTTTAAAGTTGCAGATTACCCTTCCATATTCTTGAAAATTGTAAAATATCATATCGATGAATTTTTCGGACAATATTAACATTTAAAAAAAAAATCAATTTAAGTTCCAAATTCTCCTATAGCCATACCAAGTCGTATCCAACATCATAACACGATTGCTTAACGACCTTTCTTGTGACTTCGCATCGGGATCGCGACCCTTTTTCCCGGCCATTGTAGCACGTGTGTCGCCCAGGGCATAAGGGGACACAATTTAGTGTTTGTTGCTCAAGGTAAAACAAAACAAAAATACAAAAGAATGGCGCATAAACGACTGACTGAATAGAACAGTATAATCACCTCATTCACATAAAAATATCAACACATCAAAATATTGGGATCATCCCAGAAGTCTTAACATGTACAAGCTCGAATACAGATGTTGCAAACTAGAGTATCACTCATGTTCACCAATCAATTGAGAAACTTACAACCATTTATCAAATGTGCAACTATATAGCCATTTAACATGTTCTTCCAAGTTCCAAATATTGAGAATACATTTAGTAACAAACCAATCATGCCCGCATTGGAAAATTATGGTCCCGAGTTTGTGGTAGAAAGACATTAAAAACTGGAATGATCACCACCTCTGATAGCCAGCTGGTGGATAGCCGGCAGGAGGGTAGCCAGGGGCCTGAGGAGGTGGAGGATAATTGGGTTGGCCATATGCAGGTGGATATCCAACAGATGGGGGATATGGCTGATCGAGACGTGACATTTGCTGGACGTTTGGAGCCATCATTGGTTGTGGCCCAAACTTTCCATCTCGCTTGTCCATTTCAATCTTGTGTTGCGTCTGAAAAATCAAGACCAAACAAGCAGTGTTCAAAGAGGAGAAACCATGAGCTGGTTAGTGACAACATCATGCCACATTTGAATCCATGATTTTGTTGAGATAGTGAGAGGGATAGAGAAAGAAGAAAACTTGTTTTACTCCATTCTTCTTACAAAGAGTCAGGATTGATTACATTCTTATGATACATTTACTGTAGGTTAGTCAAACGGGCTGAAAAGTATATTAAAAAAAAAGTAAAACTAGAAAATTATATATAAAAGAGAATAATGCAAACCTTTTATTCAAGTCTTTAAAACCAAACAAAAAAACATCGATTCTTTTAGTTTTACCACATAGAATCAAAGGACTAAAGAGAATATCAATGTCTACAACGAACAATGCTATAAGAATTTTCAGAAGATCGATTTGATTTTCTTTTCACAATTTCTGAATGTTTAGAAAGTCACTTACTCGTTGTGTCACATCAGATGAAGGGTGCAACTTACTACACTTTGGAAGCCAACAAGTTTGTTTTTAAACAAATATATAACATATATTTAATATTGAATGTATTTGCATTTGAAGTGGGGCAATTTCCCTCCATGTATACCGAAAAGGTCGGCCCATATTTCTCGTCGCAAAGGCTATAAGCAAGCATTTTACAGTACCATGATCCACCAAGTAATCACATAAAGTTTGTGCTAACCTGCATGCAAGCGCAAACCCTGCAAAAAAATAAAAATGTATGGTTATTCTAAGAAGATATCATTACACCTTAACAACATTTACCAGAAATCAAATGAGCTAAAACTAAGTTTCTTACGAGCAGTACACCATATCAGACAAGCAAGAGAGTATCTGAGAAGCCTCTGAAAGTTCCTCGATTCCAACAATCATAGCAACGATCGAAAAAATGCAAGCAATTTGTTGAAGGCAGAACATGAAACCCTAAAAGTAAGGAACCAAGACTGGATCAAATAGGGTATGGAAACCTCAAAAGATACTGGCATATTTAGTAGTGGAGACGAGGATCGATGGAGGAACAGATCCAGAAAGAAACAGTACAATTATGCAATTATCACATTGTGTCGTCTGTATGTTAAACTCGTCTTGCAATAAAAACCTTGTTGAGGCTACTGAATTTCCAAAGCACAGGAACGCCTGAAATTTTGAAAGACAATAAATAGATAATAAGAATCAGTCTCAGTGCACTACTATGATTCATAATTGAAAATTTGGTGATTAAGTGACCATATATAATGGTTTCATTTTGCAGGATAAAACATTACTAATTCTTAAAAACAATAAAATCAACTTTTATTTTACCTCTGTGGCAAGGCAAAATTCCGGGCAACGACTTTCTCCACATCGACCACTGCAAGGCATATAGCCAGCACAGCATACATACCTGTTGAACACACAATTACACTTTAATGATCAAGGAGGTGGATCCGATAACAAGCTAGAACAAGGGAGGAGACTTCAACTACCGAGACATGTCATTGTAAAGGGCTCTTTTCCGAAGCATGTAAGATACACAGGGTCCACTGCAATTTGAAATCACGAAATAAGTATAATTTCACCATGTCAGTTACATCACAATAATTTTCAAAAGAACTATGATATTGTTCAATCAACAATCCTTTCCATCGTAAAACTGATCCATAACACATGAATTCCATTTCACATACATATTATATAGAAAGCTTCATTTATATCATATAATCAAGCCTTGATTCAACTTTACATTGATTATTTAACTATGAGGGATATCAATCAGAATTTTGGTTTACTTTGAAGCAATGTTACAGTCCCTTGTTAGTACCATTTGACATTTAATTCCAACAAGGCAATAATCAATGGCCAGAAACAAAAAAAAATATGTACTCTTCGCCAAATTAGAAAGGAATTGATTCTGTAAAAAAAAGTTTGTCGGTCAAGATCATAACCAAACACAGAATTATAAAAAAGAATGAAGTTACTTAGGCCATCTTCAATCCAAAACTCTATTTTAAAGCAACTCTACTTCAAAATAGTGCAATTTCTACACCAAATACAAAATTAATCTCTAACTCATCTACTTCAAATCTTACTCTAAAAAAAATATTCTGCACCAAATACAATATTCATCTCCAACTCATCTACTTTAAATCTTAATCTAAAAAAAAAAGAAAATTCTTTTTTATTTTATTTATTTAATTTTTTTTATTAGTTATTAAATGTATATTTTTAAAATTTAGTGATATAATTATAATTACATTTTATATTGGATATATTTAATATTATATTTTTAATAATTGCGATAATATTTCAGAAATGATTAATTTAATTATTTTAAATATATTATTGAAATCTATATTATACGAATTGAAATAGAAATAGAAATAATTTAAATTGGTGAAATAAAATTAATATATAACATTAAATTAAATAACATATTACAAATACAACTTCAAATATTTGAACGACCATATTCACCCCATAAATTATCAATTAAAGCATTTCGTAATGCATAATGAACGTCTTTGTCTTATTTTTTTATATCGAGCGAGAAATTCTCGAAATCTGATCTGCTCATTGACAACCATTGGAGTCGGTGCTTCCCCACTAAGATCACGTTCCTCTTCAATTATCATATTGTGCTTTATAATACATGCTTTCATTATATCATTCAAATGATTTTTCTTCCAACCACGTGCTGGAGATGCCACAATCGCAAATCGTGATTGAAGAACGCCAAATGCACGCTCCACATATTTCATGCACGACTCTCGTTTCATCGCAAAATACTGCTTCTTTGGACGTGGATAGTTTGCAATAGTTGACCATTTCGGATAAATACTATCAGCTAAATAATATCCAGTGTCATATTCTTTTGTTCCAATAATATAATGAGCTGGAGGAACAATTATTTGTGCAAGATTGGAAAATAGACTGGAAGACTCTAAAACATTTATATCAATTATTGGTTCCAGGCATACCAAAATATGTATGTCATATCCAAATATCGTAATCAGTTACCGCTTCTAAAATGATTGTTGGAGAACCACTACGACCTGCATATTGTCCCGCTCAAGCCGTGGGGCAATTTTTCCACCTCCAATGCATACAGTCGAGACTTCTCAACATTCCAGGAAAACCTCGTTGTTTGCCAATATAGAGAAGTCTGGTAAAATCATTGACAGTAGGTGATCTCAAGTACTGCTCCGCAAAAACTTCCACTATAGCTCGACAAAAGCGTTGCATACACTGAATTGTAGTAGACTATCCTATTTGGATGTATTCATCAGTAGCATCCTCAGGTAAGCCATATGCTAGCATTCTCAATGACGCAGTTGTTTTTTTATTAATCGATAGACCGAGCCGTCCCAAACTATCACTTCTTTGTGTGAAATAAACATTGTGATTCTTTACGTCATCTACTATCCGAAGAGAAAGATTTCGAGACATTCGAAATCTTCGTCGGAACATTGCGTTATTATAGACTGGATTCTCAGCAAAATAGTCGTTAAACAACTTTTGATCAGCAATTTCACGTCCGCGTAGGATGACTATATGACCTGGAATTGACCCTCCGTGTGTGACTTCTTTTTCTTTTCGGATGATGTAGACAACAACTGAATCTTGTTCTCGAGCTATAGTTGACAGTATTGCTTCTATTTTCAAAGTTTTCAACAAATTGAATATCATCTTCATTATCTGACAATGAAGATGATCTAGATAAGTTTGCATCAAATAGAGAATGTGGATTCATTTTTAATTTAAAAAAAAGCTAAAATCTGTATGAAAGTATGATAATATAGTTACATTATATAGATGTCTTGTAGATGCATTTTGGACCGGTAGATTCGTTTTTGACTGGTAGATACGTTTTGACTGGTAGTTGAGTTTGGATTGATAGATGAGTTTTGACTGGTAGATATGTTTTGACTGGTAGCTGAGTTTGAACTGGTAGATGAGTTTAAACTGGTAGCTGAGTTTTGACTGTCAGAAAAATTTGGACTGGTAGATACGTTTTGATTAGGGATGTTCATCGGTCGGTTCGGTTCGGTTTTCGGTTTTTTATTTCGGTTTTCGGTTTTACAAATATATAATCCGATATCCGAACCATTTTTCTTTGGTTCGGTTCGGTTTTCTACCCAAATGGTTCGGTTATTTCGGTCGGTTATTTCGGTTTTGATACAATTATTTAAATTAATAATATAAATATATTATAAAATATAATATGTTATTTTTTTAAATGATTTCTTAGTAAAATATTTAAATATAAAGTACAAATGAATTACATAAACAACAATCAACTAAGTATTATTCAAAATAATTCTTCATTCACTAATATCATCTCAATAAATAATATAAATAAAAATAACATTATTAATTTAATTAAATTTTGGTTTTTTCGGTCGGTTCGGTTTTGACATTTATAATTCGAAACCGAACCAAATTAATTTCGGTTTTAACATTTATATCCGAATTATAAAATTCGGTTTTCGGTTCGGTTTAGTGTTCGGTTTTTTCGGTTTGGATTTTCGGTTTTTTCGGTTTTATCCGAAGTTTGAACACCCCTAGTTTTGACTGGTAGCTGAGTTTGGACTGATAGATGAGTTTGAACTGGTAGATGAGTTTTAACTGGTAGATGAATTTGGAGATGAGTTTGGACTGGTAAATGAGTTTTGACTGGTAGATGAGTTTCACTGGTAGATGAGTTTGGACTGATAGCTGAGTTTGGACTGGTGGCTGAGTTTTGACTGGTATATGAACTTTTGACTGGTAGGTCACCTCCCCACTATAAATAAACTTCTTATTGGTTGATTAAATCATAAACATTACAATCTACAATAAAAAAATCCAAATTAAAGAAAAAAAGAGAAGAAAATGTTTCGGAATTAATTTCTACGATGAAGGAAGGACATCGATAGCTTATCAATGTGTTGCAAAAGGGATCTACAGATATGCAACAAAATTATGATATTAAGTTGTTAGCATTGCAAAATGAGCAAAAAAAATAGAAATTCGACAACAACAAATAAAATTGGCTAAAATTCAGGAGAAGAATAAAGTTTTGTACATGGATCAAGAATTCATCCTCTTCACCTTGACATATTAGATTTAGCTTGTCATGAGCTTACTTTTGATCAACACTAAAATCACCACTCATAGAGAGGAACCTGATATTGGAGATTCTGGTTCTTGAGTATCCAACTGTGATGAATCCAAATCTGTGACATGTTGTTTGGATACTGGTATCGGTGCACTGTCATTGGCCGAAAATTTCTCCATATCATTTATTATAGGCCAAACATGATCAAACTTGAATCTTTTGGTGAAATTTTTATCTTGCATCGTTAAATCCTTTGTCATGTTCAACTGCACAAAAATATGTTACTCGTATAAAAAATAGACTTAGAGTATTCGTGTGAATATAATAATAAATACTTACAATATCTTCTTCAGATATGCCACTCGGCTTCAGCTTTTCAATTATACCAGCACATCCACATAATTTTCTAACAGCGCGGAGGATAACTTGCATGCGACAATGCAATGATCTGATATTGCGTACTTGCATGTTATTCGATTTGCCGACATTGAAAGCTTCTTCAATCCGACTCCAAAATCGTTCTTTGGATCGGTTTATACCGATGATAGGATTTTGCGAAACGTCAAGATAAATATGACAAAGGAGTTTATCTTCTTCAAAAGCGTAATTGGTTGTTCGGAAAATGGAGTCCATTGAATTTCTTTGGACAATGAGATTTTTTTGTTGTAGATTGTAATGTTTATGATTTAATCAACCAATAAGAAGTTTCTTTACAGTGGGAAGGTGACCTACCAGTCAAAAGTGCATCTATCAGTCCAAATTCATCTACAAGTCAAAACTCATCTACCAGTCCATACTCATCTACCAGTGAAACTCATCTACCAATCCAAACTCAGCTACCAGTCAAAACGTATCTACCAGTCAAAACTCATCTACCAGTCCAAATTCATCTACCAATCAAAACTCAGCTACCAGTCCAAACTCATCTAACAGTCCAAACTCAACTACCAGTCAAAACGTATATATCAGTCAAAACTCATCTACCAGTCCAAATTCATCTACCAGTCAAAACTCATCTACCAGTGGAGTTTACCAGTCAAAACTCATCTACCAGTCCAAATTCATAGTCCAGTCAAAACTCATCTACCAGTCCAAACTCAGATACCAGTCAAAACTTATCTACCAATCCAAACTCATCTACCAGTCAAAAACGATCTATCGGTCCAAAATGCATCTACAAGACATCTATATAATGTAACTATAGTATCATACTTTCATACAGATTTTACCTTCTTTCTAAATTAAAAATGAATCCACATTCTCTATTTGATGCAAACTCATCTCTAGCTCATCTTCATTGTCAGATAATGAAGATGATATTCAATTTGTTGAAAACTTTGAAAATAGAAGAAGAGCAATACTGTCAACTATAGCTCGAGAACAAGATTTAGTTGTTGCCTACATCATCCAACAAGAACAAGAAGTCACACACGGAGGGTCAATTCCAGGTCACATAGTCATCCTACGCGGACGTGAAATTGCTGATCAAAAGTTGTTTAACGTCTATTTTGCTGAGAATCCAATCTATAATAACGCAATGTTCCGACGAAGATTTTGAATGTCTCGAAATCTTTTCCTTCGGATAGTAGATGACATAAAGAATCACGATGTTTATTTCACACAAAGAAGTGATAGTTGGGACGGCTCGGTTTATCCACTAATCAAAAAGCAATTGCTTCATTGAAAATGCTAGCATATGGCTTACCTGAGGATGCTACTGATGAATACATCCAAATAGGATAATCTACTACAATTCAGTGTATTCAACGCTTTTGTCGAGCTATAGTGGAAGTTTTTGCGGAGCAGTACTTGAGATCACCTACTGTCAATGATTTTACAAGACTTCTCTATATTGGCAAACAACGAGGTTTTCCTGGAATGTTGGGAAGTCTCGACTGTATGCATTGGTGGTGGAAAAATTGTCCCACGGATTGGGCGGGACAATATGCAGGTCGTAGTAGTTCTCCAACAATCATTTTAGAAGCGGTAGCTGATTACGATCTTTGGATATGGCATGAACCAATAATGATATAAATGTTTTAGAGTCTTCAAGTCTATTTTCCAATCTTGCACAAGAAATTGCTCATCCAGCTCATTATACTATTGGAACAAAAGAATATGACACTGGATATTATTTAGCTGATTGTATTTATCCGAAATGATCAACTACTGCAAACTATCCACGTCCAAAGAAGCAGTATTTTGCGATGAAACAAGAGTCGTGCAGGAAATATGTGGAGCGTACATTTGGCGTTCTTCAATTATGATTTGCGATTGTGGCATCTACAGCACGTGGTTGGAAGAAAAATCATTTGAATGATATAATGAAAGCATGTATTATAATGCACAATATGATAATCGAAGATGAACGTGATCTTAGTGCACCGATTCAAGATGCTAGGGAAGCACCGACTCCAATGGTAGAAATGATTGTCAATGAGCATATCAGATTTCGAGAATTTTTCGCTCGATATAAAAAAATAAAAGACAAAGGGGCTCATTATGCATTACGAAATGCTTTAATTGATAAATTATGGGGTGAATATGGTCGTTCAAATATTTGAAGTTGTATTTGTAATATGTTATATAATTTAATGTCATGTATTAATTTTATTTCATCAATTTAAATTATTTCTATTTCAATTCGTATAATATAGATTTCAATAATATATTTAAAATAATTAAATTAATCATTTATGTACTATTATCGCAATTATTAAAAATATAATATTAAATATATCCAATATAAAATGTAATTATAATTATATCACTAAATTTAAAAAATATACATTTAATAACTAATAAAAAAATTAAATAAATAAAATGAAAAAGAAGATTCCAAGAATATTTTTTTTAGAGTAAGATTTGAAGTAGATGGGTTGCAGATGAATGTTGTATTTGGTGCATAAATTGTACTATTATAAAGTAGAGTTGTTTTAAAATAGTGTTTTGGGTTGGATATAACCTTATATCATAATAATACCTCTAAAGCATAAGGGACCATGAGATCCATTTCACAGTAAGAAATAATACCCATGGGATAAGAAACTTTCATTTCAACCTTTGAATAATGGTAAATTCATTCACTCCTTAGTCGTGTACATCAATTAAAATCAATGCAGAACTATATATACATTTTCTGTGATGTGCAATCATGCGCCAGGAAATTTAAATATGTGTGCAAGTCAAAGTCAATCTAAAACCTGGCAACCAAAAAAAAAACAAAGAAAGAAATTTAATGTTCAATAGATGAAATTTAAATAAATTCCTCAAAGCAACTCTCTTGTCATAATAAAGTTTTAAAATTGTACCAATGTCTTTCCCCAAAAAAGAGCAATTGACTTTCATATAAAAATACTGAACCCCGTGCAAAAACTCAGATCAGAAAGCAATGGAAACTTTAATCGACACAAAAATACCAAGCAATCACAGTGCAACAAATCTAAACTCCATTACTTACCACCACAGCGCAAAGCAGCAATCTGCCCAAAAAAAAAACAAAACAAAAAATTAGTAAAAAGGTAAAACAATTAACATCAATTACAGAAACAACTACATACATATAAGAAGTCTGAATGCAATCGAACATACAGGGAGGATCATTCTGAATAGTGCGCATAAGATCTGTGTGCCATAGGTTCCGATAGTTCTGCCGCTGCTGCATCTTCTCCAAATGTTGCTGCGAACCCATTTCTGCTGCTGCTGCTTCTCCGCAGAAACTGAAATTGAACCTGAATCTTGATTTCTTTAGGGAAGAAGAAGAGAAAATTCCAAAGTTCGACTGAGATTTAAGAGGAAAGCGTAGATATACAGCTGGGGATGTGAGAGAGAAAAAATGATTTTTCCGAGGTTAGGATAAAAATTAAAAATCTCAAACTCTCACATTTTGTAATATTTTTTCTCTCAACTCAATTATAAATTTTTTTACAAATGATGAGACTATTTATAAAATTTCTTTGGTAATAATCCAAAAAATAAAATACATCATCACACACAAATTTCTGATTTTTACAACTCTTATTTTCAACATTCAAATATTCAACTATTACTTTTTCAACATTCAAATCTTTTATTTTTTACAAAATATAAATATTACATTTTATTAAAAATTATAAATTAATATCAGTCAAAGTTTTACATAAACAATAATAATTAGAACACGGAATCGTTTTTTTAAAGCGAGTAGGTCTTATGTGAGACCGTCTCACGGATCACAATCTGTGAGACGGGTCAACCCTACTCATATTCACAATAAAAAGTAATACTCTTAGCATAAAAAGTAATACTTTTTCATGGATTATCCAAATAAAGACTCGTCTCACAAAATACGACCCGTGAGACCGTCTCACACAAGTTTTTGCCTTTTAAAGCACCTTGAAATGAAAATATACAGAAAAAAATCTTTATAAATATTTTTTATGTACTAATTAATTTGATATTTAATTTATTTCGTTCAAATTTTAATCCCTTTTTCTCTGTCACATATTTTTTAGGCAAAAACATGTGTGAGCCGATCTCACGGGTCTTATTTTGTGAGACAGATCTCTTATTTGGGTCATCCATGAAAATGTATTGTTTTTTATGCCAAGAGTATTATTTTTTATTGTTAATATTGGTATGGTTGACCCATCTCACAGATAAAGATTCGTGAGACCGTCTTATAAGAGACCTATATGTTTGTCCAAATAATGGTAACAACTTATAATTAATAAAAATCTAAACGTATGACATTGACTCCGGTTAGAGTTTTCAAATGAGCGACGAGACATATCAGTCCACAACCCATCACAACTCGCTTTTTAAGAATTCATATTTGGCGTGGTGGTTGATTTGATGCTGGTGCCCCCACATCATATCAAGGGCCAGGATTTCATTTCATGGGGGAGAGGGGAAATTAAAAAAAAATAAAATGGGCCAAAAAAAATTTTGGCCCTTGGATGCACCGAGGGGTAGCATGAAATATTCCCTTGTTAACATAATTCATCCAGTAAAAAAAATTGTTTTCTTCAAAAAATCAACCTCTTGGTTGAAACACACGATTTTGAGTTTGTCTTTTACCAATAAAATACTCTCTTAAATATAATAATTTAAAATTCAATTTTTTTTGCATCGGCCGGCTAAAACTTTCATTGTAGGTAAAGATTGATATTTCTACAAGCATGTTCAATGTGGTGAGACGAAGTTAGTCGTGTTGCGGTTAACGTTGATAATTTCATTGTATGTTTATACATGATAAGATGATGTCACAAAGATGATATTGAAATATTAATTTTTATTTAATTTAATAAATTTTTATTTAAAAAATATAATAAACTTGCACATAATTGAAAAAAATACTTGCACATAATTAAAAAAAATACAATTAGACATAATTCAAAAAATCTAAATAAACATAATTGAAAAATGGAATAAACTATGCATGAGCTTGTAAACTCTAAATACGTTTGGTCAAGCCTTTTTGAAGCAAGTAGTACAATTCTCGGTTCTGAATGCCAGCACGTCGCTCTAGAAAAGAGTTGAACTTTACGGTATGATATCTTAAAAGGACAACATTTGGGGACACCTATTCGTCATCTCGAGCTGGGAAATCCCGATCTTCCAAAATATCATTCATTTTGTCATCAACAATCATGTTATGAAGAATGATACAAGTTTTGATTATATAATTTAAATCAATTGGATCTCACATGGGAAATGAACATCTTACTATACGTCAGAGTGCTTGGATTACACCAAATGAGCATTCAATATCTTTTCTCACCCCCTTCTTGATAGCATGCAAAAATCCTATATTTTTGCTAGAGAGGCTGACGGATGTTTTCCATTAAGGCATCCCAAGATGGATAAATACCACCGACGAGGTAGTAACCCATGTTGTACTCGTTCCCGTTCATCTGAAACTGCATTGGAGAGGCTTCACCCTTTGCGAGGTCATAAGAATAAATTGGACCTATCCAGCACGTTGATGTCGTTGTTGCATCATCCTAGGTCAAAATATGCGTGTTAAACCCATAAATCTATCGATGCAACTGCTTGTAGTATGATCGAAAGTTCTTTTTGGAGTCATATTTGATATTGTCATGCCCAAGCTGGTAGACAATTCTACGTACCAAGCCCATTGCATAAAATCAATGCTTCCAAGCATATCCAGAAATTTTATTTCAGCATTTTCAGTAGTTATTCAAGCAATGCCTGTTGGTGATGGTTGCTTTAAATATTGCTCAAAAAATATATCGTACATGCCCTGCAAAATGTTTTCAAATTCCAACATTGTCGATGCACCCATCCTTATGTATTCGTCAACAACATCGCATGCAACATCATATACAATCAGTCGGATCATTGACGAAAACTTATGAAGTGATGACAACACGAGATCACATGTTGCATCCCTTCGTTGGAAAAAGTAAAGCATGTTGGTTTGTAAAGTTTCCACAATTCTTAAAAACAAAGACCTATTCGTTTGGGACCGTCTTCGAAAAAATTTTCTAACTGTAAACGGGATTATCGGAGAAGTAATCTTGATATGATCTTTCAGTCATAGCAAGATGTTCTCGATTTTGTTATTTCCTTTTGTAGTCATATATGATACTTGACTCCCTCGCTTCAAGTGCTACATCAACACTTGCTAATAATATCTGGGTCGGTGGTCGTCTTGACAAAAACAACAATTGGTTCATCATAGAATATGACATATTTTCATCGTCTGATGATGAAGAGTCCATATTTGAAATGATAAATATTGAAAAATACATACGAGAAAATATAGGAGATTGTGTATGTGAAAGAAATTGAAGATTGCGTGGAAAATGAAAACAAAATAAAGGTTTATTTATAAACAAATGTTTGAATTTTAAAAAATATTGTCGTATTTTCAGAATTTTTTTAAAAATTCCAAAATTTTCCCAATTTTCAGTTTTTTTTAATTTTTAAATTCATAAAAAATATATAAAACCCATAAAAAATTAAAAAAAAATTGGAAAACAATATGATCTGACAGTTGGAGAGAGCCCACTATCTTCCTCGCATCTTGGAGGGGCGAGGAAGCCAAGCGGTTGCAGAATACGAACTTTGAAGCACGTCTTCCACGTAGGTTGAATATATCCTCGATAGAAATTTGTCTTTCTTTTAGTTCGCATATTATTCAATAGACTGAACTAAATTTAATATAAATGATCACATATTGGACTTAAGTTGTATTGCATAAGTTTTAGATTGTTTATAAAGTTGTCGGGATATGAAACTTGTATATATTAAATAAACTGAGCAACTATTTTTTTACAGATATATTCTACTCATTGCAATACAAAGTTTACCAAGTTTTAGTCTTCTAGAAGGCTTAAAAAGAAAAAAAAAATGTCTGACAGGCCAAATTCTAGAAGTTGTCTACCACTAGTATCTAGCTACTTTTCTAGAAAAAAATATGAAGGGTTTAATAGTTTATTAAATTTTTCAAGGGGTTTTAAGTCACTTAAAAGTTTCACAAGGGAATTGGATGCTATTAACATATGATATATAGAATGGGCGAATTGAAAAACGATATCTATAATTTTAAAAAAATATATATGTCATTTAACATTGTCCATGTTAACATAATTTCAACACTACACAAAAAAAAAAGATGAAGTTAACCGAGTACACTTATGACATACTAGATTAAAACATATTTATGAAGAAAGATGCACAAGCTAATGAGAAGAGATATGTTTGATTTGGCATATATAAAAAGGATGGAGGAAGGGTACAGCTTGGTTCAGTACGAGTTTCAAAAAAAAGAGAGGAAAATTCAGTCGAAGGGTAACTTACCAAGTCGGAGATGGTTAAAAACATATTTATAACAATTTTGTATTTTTTAAAAAAACAACATTTAATGTTTTTAGAGCTAGAGATTATTTTAACCATCCTTATTAAATCTATTATTTCCCGTATATACTTATACAATGTTAACAATCTTTCCAACAAAAAATTAATAATAAAAATGCATCACCACATTTTATTATACAAGTACCTATGGTGTACATATAGACTTTACGATTTCGGGTGCTAAATAAAAAGTTTTTATTTCAAAATAAATTTTTGGTTTCATAACATAAGCATTTATGTCGAAAATCAGATTTATAAACACAATTTTTAATCAATTTAAAAAAAGAAATAATTTTATAATCTAATAGAATAACAGAAGACGTTTTTTTTATATCTTTAAGGAAAATTTACAACAATGATATATATATATATATATATATATATATATATATATATATATATATATATATATATATATTTTAAAAAATATTATATATTTATATATAATATCGCATTCCTTTTGGTGTAATATAGCCTAAAATATTTCCCTTGTAAATATTAGAGTAGGTGTCCGACAAGCCAACTTGTGACTTGAGTTTTTATTGACTCTAATGTAAAATAATATTTATTTTATTAATATTTTATGATTTTATTCGTTTACGACATTATACTTTATCTGTATATTAATGCAAGCTGCATAGATAAAGTTCTTAAATATACAATATGTACCATGAGGTCTGCGACGCAACGTAAGATCATGAAACTCATTAGGAAGTGTACAGTATATTCTAAACAAATTTCTAGTTGAATCAGCCGCTTAAAACAAGGATAAAGGTGGCTCGAGCTCGAGACTAGCATCTGTGATGTAAACGACATGTTTCATTGGCAAGGGAATGAAGATGTTCATTCACACGGATGATGGATCATATGATGATGCACTGAACAATCTTCCGTCGGATTGTCGAAGTGGTTCTCACTTATCGAGTGAAATAGTTCGCAGTTATGGTTGTACACCATTAGTTTTTTGACCCGGAACAATATAGGGGCTATACGTACTACCATGCACTTTGATCCATTTACTGACTCTATCGAGGGTCATCAGGTGGCGAGATTGGATGTAGTTTCGAAATACGTAGGAGAAAATGCATTGTAGTCGAGGATTCACCGTTCGCCTACGGGTGAAGATATCCCGTGCGATCTGATGAGTTAATAGTGCAAAGAGTCTCTGGCCAGATTAAGAAATGTGCTTTAGAAAAATGTGTTTTCTTAATTGCACATATCATGTCACTATTAGTATTCAAAGATAAAGCTCCTCGTTATTGAATTCATATGTAACTCTCGATATACCAATGATTGCAGATTTGATTGAGATATATGTGTTGAAGGGACCATACTGTACGCTAATCATGACTAAAGGTTCTTCCAGGCACTATTAGTAATACCTAGGAGATCATGAGGTGATGCTACTAAATGCTCTTACCATGATCCGATGAATGCAATCAGAAATGAGTTGTGACATTCTTGAGTTGATGTAAAGAATGGGTTAAATAGGATAAACCCAAATAAGAATAAAAATTATTCTGAATCACATGGAGATGTGAACACACGGCTAACCGTATCCCTGAACCATTGAGGGTCACACGAAGATCGAACTCTGTGTTCCCGTTGAGATAGTCTAATTTCAAGGAGTTGGAATTCGGCGACTATAATTTGATAGAGATCAAACTGAATGCTTATAAAGGAGTTTATGAGTTGATTCAATATGATGAAAAAAATGAAAGTTAGCATGATTGCTAAATAAGGAAAGAAAATGGAACTGTCTGTTTTGTGAATGAGTTCACTAAAATGGTAATTGCCCAATATGGTAAGTGAAAATTTTGATCTTCGAAATTTTTGATTTTCATTATATGAACTTGATACATCGGCGCTCTCAGATCGTTGATCGATGTTATAATGAATTAAAAATCATTTATTTAGTGAATTTGAAATTTATCGATTAAATGTTGGTGCTAATAATGGTGACTACTAACATGCATAAACAATTAAATGTTGGTGCTAATAGTGGTGTGACTACTAACATGTATAAATTTCCATAAATATATATATATATATATATATATATATGGTGATATAAAATATGTGTATATGTTATTATTAAATCATGCATTATTAAAAAATTTAATAAATACATTATATTACTTTTATGAGAGTTTTAATATAATGATATATGTAGAGTCCTTGTGGAAGAGAGACTCCTAATTAGATTAAGAGTCTCACTCTATATATACATCATGTGGGGTGCGGTGCTAATACAATCACACAAAGCTCGCAAAATTCTTCTCTCCTCTTCCATAAAGTCTCAACGCACAAATCGATTGCGATTTCTAGTACAATCTAAGCGAAGAGGATAGCTTCTGATCGTGGACCTAATTAGACGATCGAGTTTGAAGAGCCGTTCGTATGGATATACAAGAAAGGTTATATCCGCTTAAAATCCGGAATAGCTTGGACTCCAACGTTATATACGCGAATGTATAATTCTTATAACACCCTATGAATGTTTTGAATACATGATGCCCAAGAACAAAAAATTTAACTTTCGATGTGTCTTGGTTGCGAGAACATGATGTCCCAACATTGGTATCGGAGCCAGTTATTCTCAAATGTGTAAATTGTGTCGAGTCTATTATTTCTAACCATGTAAGAATTTTTAAGAAAAAGGCCCCTCAAATTTATTTTTGAAAAACCAGATTTAAAAAAAAAAACTGGGTCTTGCCCGGAACAACTATTCCGGACAGACGCGCGTGCGGTGGTCGTCGGCGCACCGCGTGCACACGGGTCGTGCGTACAGGCACGCCCGGTGCTCCGATCGGATCAGGTAGCAAGCAGACAAGTGTTCGGGAACGTCTCGGGCACCGCGTTGGGTCGTGGGCTTGAATTTTTCAGGTCTAGGGGGTGATTTTCTGATTTTTTAAAATTTTGGATTAAATTAATATTTTATAAAAATACCAACGATTTTACCCCTACAATAATTTTGATAAAATTAATTTCTTACAAAATAAATAATTATGATTTTAATTATTTATGGTAAAAGGTGTTTTAAAAAATACACGATTTATTGATAATTATGGAGGTTAGTAACAATTTACGAGATACACAATTTATTGATAATATGTGATATTATCGAATTTATATAATGTGTGATATGATATGGTAAACGGATGATCGAGAGCCTTGACCAATGTGCTAGGTGTATGTTAGGATATTTTACGTATTATAATTTTGGTTATTTGATAATTAAAAGTGGACCTGGTTTATGGTTCGTTCTCACCTCGTAAATTTGTATCACAATGTGCCATGAATATTTTATATCAGAATTAGTGGGAGATCAAGATTTGAAAACGGTGTATCCGATCCTCGAAAGGAGTTTTGAAGATCTAAGACATGTAAAAATTACTGAAAGCTTATGTAATATTGCATTTACATCTCTGCATTTACCTAGGTTATGGACATGGATCTGTATGTGACTCATACGGATCAGTTAGCTTTCGGTTATCGATCATCTTTTATTATTTATGATGTATGTGATATATTATAAATAATTATTATGTGTGTTATTATTAATATAATAATAAGAGTTGCATGAATCCGACCATTATACAAATAATCATGGCACAAGTTTTAAAATTAATGATGAGACAGATTTTTAAAATTAAAATCCCTCATTTTGGATGAGATCCAAAATTTAAATTAAGCTCATTAAAGGAATAATTAAAAGAAAGTTTAATAATTCTTTGCCTTCCATCGACGATGGTTGCATGATGAACGTTACCCGTGGTCAGTGTCTAGCTCATATTATTGGGGAGGCATGGATGCCAGAAAACTGTGACTTCCACTGACATATTTGATGTGAATTACATAGGAACTCTCATGACTTTGGCTCAAATTATTGGAGGATCTCATGACGACCGTCCACTAAAGTTCAACATTGATGGGCCGAGCTCGACACGTGAAGAGAAAGAAGATCATATTATTGGACCCTCCTCAAACATGAGGCAAAATTATGTAACGGTTGCAAGGAGTTGCAATTGGGCTCTACCTTTTGGAAATTATGATTGACTGATATTATTCGATATCATAATTTCGCAATTAAGCCTTGTGTACTCTCTAAAAAAATTGGATTTCCCGTTTTCCAGCAGATGGTGGTGAAAATATCAAAATACTCGGAGGTAATTAGTAAAAATAAAAGTCCATATTTTACATCTTACAAAATATTCTAAAATAATCAGTAACATTTATTCAGTTCCTTTTTCGGTTATTTACAATGTCGTTTTGAAACCCACTATCTGTTATTCTCGACCAAAACAAGCTAACAAGACCGATTATCACGATTGATTGAGGAATTAAAAATTGCTTTGAATTTCGAAAAGATAGCATATGTGCTCACCAAGGCCCCTCCTAAGACGGCTAAGCCAAATGCCATTAAGGAGGAGCTGGCTGACCTTGACAAATGGTGGGACTATGACTTGCAAGCCAAGAGCTATATGCTAGCTTCTATGTCAAACAATCTGCAGAGGCGGTTTGAGGAAGCTGTGAATGCTGCTGACATTTACGACCACCTACAAGAGTTGTATGATGAACAAATGCATCCACCGAGGCACGCTATTGTCAAAGACTCATGACATCACGTCTGCGAGAAAGGGCACCGGTTCATGAGCATGGCGTGAGGATGATTGGGCTCATTGAAAAGCTAGTAGGCTCGGACCTTGTTATAGCCCAACGAACTGTCTACAGAAATTTTGCTACTGTCACTGCCATTTTCATTTGATGGGTTTGTGGTGAACTTCAATATGAACAAGTTGGAGGCCAGCCTTGAAGAGTTAGGTCAACATGCTGACTAGTTATGAAGCCACCATCAAAAAAGAAAGACATGTTTTCCTCGTTTGCTCTTCGTCTGGGACGAAAAAGGGGCCAAAAGGGAAGTGCAAGAAGCATTATCGTCCTTCCAAGACAAACAAAACCAACAAGAAGCAAGTAGCAAACACTTCTAAGGGGCTCGAAAAGCCTGACAAAGGAGAAGCCAGTTTGCTTTCACCTGCACGAAGCATGGGACACTGGAAGCGCAATTGCAAGGAATGTCATGCCCAGAAGAGTTTTGACAATTGTATGTTATATATTGAAATAAATGTCTCAGTTAATTCAACTTCTTGGGTATTGGATACCCATTGTGGATCTCATCTTTGCAATAATTTGCAGACCATGATAAGAATTAGAAGACTAAGGAGGGTGAGAACTTCCTAAGGATGGACAATGGAGCAAGAGTTGTTGGGACATGCCATAGGGGACGTTTAATATTAGATAATAATTTTAAGTTACTTTTGAGAGACGTTTTATTTGTTCCAGACTTAGTTAAAAAAATTGTTTCATTTCTATGCTTGATAAAGATGGATTTTCTTGTTTATTTAGCAAATGTGTTTGCAATATTTACAAGAATGAATGTTTGATTGGAACAGATGAAATACAAAACGACCTCTGTAACTTAAAAATAAAAGATATTCCAAACAACCATGTCCAAGTAAACACGATAACAACAACGACAAACAAAAAAACTAGATAGTCTAAACCAAGCACAATTGTGACATGCTATGCTATGACATATTTCTCAAAGAATGAAGCATAAGCTAGTGGGAGAGAGCATGTTTGACTCGTCGGACATAAACTTTCTAGAGACATATGAGTCCTGCCTGAAAGGAAAACGACCAAGGCTTATTTCCTAAGGAGAGTGGAACGTGCACATGATCTGTTGGATTTGATCCATACAGATGTGTGTTCTCCGCGAAGTGTTAGCACGAAATTTGGTCATTCTGACTTCATTACCTTTACCGATGACTATTCGAGGTTTGGATATGTGTATTTAATGAAATAAAAGTCTGAAAGCCTTTGAAAAGTTCAAAGAATTCAGAGCAGACGTAGAGAAACAGCTAAGAAAGATTATTAAAATACTACGTTCAGATCGAGGATGGAGAATACTTGAGTACAGAATTTCAAGACTATCTTAAAGAGAATGAGATTTCTCACAGTGGACACAACATGCCACACTCCAGTTGTAATGGTGTGTCAGAGTGTCGATATCACTGGACTTGAACCTAACATGACTATATGATATATGGTATTATTATATATATTCCTGGAAAATTAAAAGATTAATAAATAGATTGATAATTAATAAATGGATTTGAATAATTTATAGTATATGATATTGTTTAAATGTAAGTTGATGGGAGCGGGAGTGATTCTCAATTTTCGTTTCATGAATCTGTACTGATATAGTACTATATGAGTATATCTGGATGAATACTATAAATGTCATATATACTATCATGTATATAATATTCTAGCAGAATTAACACGAGGGATTTAGCTAATACAAGTACCACAATTTTGCTCACAAAATTTGCACACAAAGCGGTGCAATAGCTCCCCTCATTAGCGTCTCCATAAAGTCTCATCAAAGAACAAATTGCTTGCGATTTATAGTGCAAATCCGAAGGAGGAAGACAACTTCTGATCGTGGACCTAATTAGACGATCGAGTTTGAATGAGTCGTTCCATATGAATATACAAGAAGGACTATATCCGCTTAAAATCCGGAATAACTTAAAGTCTAGCGTTATATACGCGAAAGTATCATTTTTAGAACACCCTATAAATGTTTTGAACATATGATGCTAAGAACAAAAATTTTAAACTTCTACTACGTGTTCCGACAATAAATCCTATTTATCTTTGCTCATTGATGATGACTGAACCAGTGAACCGCCTTCAGAGTTTAGACCACTCTTCCCCTTTTTTTCTTATTTATTATCAGACACGCGCACTGGCGTATGCTATACGTACACCAAACCAGAATATATCATTTCATTTTATTCAGTCTGAAATCCCAGGAAAAAATCGAAAATAATAAAGAAAAGAAATCAAGAATCATGTCTTCCCCCAGCAAACGCAGGGAAATGGATTTGATGAAACTGTAATGAATGTTTTTTGGACTTCTCATTTTATTTTATTTTTGGGAAAGTATCTGATCTCATTTGGAGCTCGTGTGTTTTTTTTTTAAATTGTGTTTTTTCGGTTTTTATTTGTTTCGGCTAGGATGATGACTGATTATAAGGTGGAGATGATCAATGATGGCATGCAGGAGTTCAATGTCGAATTCCATGGACCCAAAGACAGTAAGAATTTCTAGAAAAATCCTGTCTTTCTCTCTGTTTTTTTACCTTGTTTTATGTAAGATTAGTTTATGTTGGAGCTGGGGTAAATTTGTCTGGGTTTTGTTATTTGTGAATGATGATTTTGTTTTATTTAAAATTAGTTTTTCGGCCGTGTTTTGACTTGTTCTGACTGTATATTCAACTGAAATAATAGATAGGAATCGGTTTATACAAAATGAAGATTAAATTGGATTGTATTCTTAGTAAAATCCTGATAATTCGGAACTTGGATTGGGCTTGAATGTTGAGTTGAATGGCTTGATTTCCTTGAAATTAGGATGAGCTGGTTCGAGCTATATGTTGAATTTACAAGATTTTGTACATTCTCATTGTGCTTATCTTGTGGAGTTTAACTAATCAGATGCCAGACTTGAGTGTCTGCAGCCCGATTGTTTTGTTCTATTGGTTTTTTAATTATGTATTTGCGGTATAATTGTTGACTAATTTTATCCCATGAGAAATTCTTTCTTGTGCAAGTTCATCTAGATGGAAGTTTTTGTATGACAGGTCCTTATCAAGGAGGTGTTTGGAGGATAAGAGTGGAGCTTCCTGTTGCTTATCCATATAAATCTCCCTCCATTGGTTTTGTGAACAAGATTTACCATCCAAATGTTGATGAAATGTGAGTTTGACGGTTGTATATAGTTAGTGTTCTTTACTACAGCTGGTTGCCCAATAGTTAATGTTCTTTACTACAGCTGTTTGCCCATGAATTATCTTAAAACTTGTTAGAAATATACTACTTAAAGTGTTCTGAAGGTTTATGTTCTTTGTTTTCCAGGTCAGGATCTGTGTGTTTAGATGTAATCAATCAGACATGGAGCCCCATGTTTGGTAAATAGATAATTTTCCTTTTTGGTGAACAAGATGAATGCTTTACTTCAGATTTTTCCCAATGAAGTGGTGGTGATGATTTTATTTGCTTCTTTTCAGACCTAGTTAATGTGTTTGAAGTGTTTCTTCCACAACTTCTATTGTATCCAAATCCATCAGATCCTCTGAATGGAGAGGCGGCTGCTCTGATGATGCGTGACCGCAATGCATATGAACAAAGAGTTAAAGGTGGAAATTTCTTTAGAATATATTAATTGATATTGAGCAAATAGATATGTCTTCCTGATTGAGGCTCCTTACCAAATTATGCCTAACTTTTCATACAATAACTACAACTGCGGCAAAGCACTTCGTTTTTTGAATGATTGATTCTGCTATTCATAGTTCACTTATGACTGATATCATTTGAATGTTTTGGCGAGGTTCGGTGTTCTTCTTGAATTAGAATTCCTTCGTGATTTGGTACATTATACTTGGATTGCTTAAGCATTTAAGTTGCTTCAATCCGTGGATGTTGTTTAGTATAAATTTGAGCTACATAAGCTCACATAACTATTTTTGTAGATGATAGAAGCCTGTGGTGTTCAAGGTCTTAGAGGGTTGCATATGTTGTACTTGCACTGAATGAAAATTTTCCCGAATATTTGCTTAGATTCTAAGTAACATCACATGTTTTGTCTGTGAAGTAGCTTCATCTTGTTGGGATGTGTTGAAAATTAGATGGCTGTTGGGCTTTGTCCCTGATGTCGAAATTTCTGGTGCGACACAGAACCTGTTAATATTTAGTGAACAAACGCTGAAAAAAATTTAGCACTGTTACTTTATTTAAAGGATAGTTTTTGACATTTTATCGTTACTTGTTTTAGGATTGAATTTATCTATGGAAATTCAGATCATTGTGATAAAATATTCTCATTTGTCAGGTTTCACCTAATATTAGTTCCTTATAAAATTTTGAGTACAAGCTTTTCTATCACGTTATACTTCAAGACAGCATGCTTTTAACCAAAATATATTGAATCATTGAACACACTGTTTAAGAGTCACTATTTTATGGTTTATTTAGTGATAGTATCCATGACAAAGTAGATGTTGCTATTCTGATGTATTGATAGTTTAGAACTCTGTTGAGTGGTGAGAATAGGATTGGTAGTGTTTTTGTCTTGTTTAGCCTTGGTTCCATAAATGAATCTGTCAAGAGCTCATTGATTTGGCTTTCATCATTTTTAGCTAGTTTTCATGTGAGGATTCTCAAGGAAAAGTAACAAGGCACTGTCTATCCTTTTAGGTATAAAGCTTCACATGAGTGAGAGATGAATCAGATTTAGTCTCATCCTGTGAAGTGTGAACCTTTTAATTAACTCCAGGTTGAGATCTATGTTTTGGTGATTCAGATTGAAACTATTGGAAACATGGTGAAGTTTTTTGTTGGTATGTCCAGTTTTAAGAATTAATCTGCGAGGACAAATCATGGTGCTAGAGATTAATCTTGTCCAAGATTCAGGAATAAATTATATCTATACACGTGTTGATGCCATTGTCTATTTAATTTGTTCTGCTGAAGGTGTTATGGCAGCCTGTTGATGCCATTGTCTATTTAATTTCTTCTGCTGAAGGTGTTATGGCTGGCTGCAAATTGTCGAATATGCCTTAATACATGAGCAATTTTCTTTCAACCGAAGAAGCACAAAAAAACAGAAATAGATTGTTTTGGGACTCTAACGCTAGTGTTGAGCTCATTTTGGACTAAAAGTTCAGACCATATATGCAAGCAGAAATTGTATCATAATTTTCTGCAGTACGATTAAACTGCACACTGCTGCATATAGACAAATAGGTTAACGTTCGAGTTACTGTTTATATCTTGTTAATATTTATGCATTATGTCTGTCGTTTGGGATTCGAGATGGAATGTTGTCAAATAGTAATTATCCCTGTTGCAGAACTGGAAAGTAATGGAAAGAGCTTCACCAATTTTCCATCATTCACCTGCTAGACTTTTTGCACCTTCCACAAGCACACACTCTCTTGTTTTGCTCACCGAAAATAGCTTTCTGTTCTCCAACGACAGTGGTTATAGTTTTGAAGACGAAACATGAAAAGTTTGAAAGTTTCCCATATTAGATCTGTCAAATTTACAGTCTGGAATAATTGTTTTTGCGAACTGTCAAATTTGTGGAACCCAAGAATATTCAACCACCAAAATATATCGACATGTTTATCAATCTAAACTATACATGGTTTTATGAAACTTTTATGTTTTCATACTGCGAAGGAGTGTTTGGTGGTGGTATAAAGAGGGAGGGAGGAGATGAAAATTCGTTGACTTGGTTTAGAGGCTGTCATTTTGGCAATCAAACAGGAGGGAAGAAACCGGTTTGATGTGAAAGTAGTGATGAAGATTTCTTACCTCCTGGGTCTTAAGCATGTTTAACACACTAGCACTATTGCCTCAAAACCCGATAAGTGCCTCGTGATATTCAGCTATAAAACCTTTTGATGAACAGAGACATTCTATAGGTATGCACAATGCTTCTTAGCTGAGGCTTATAGGAAGTAATTTTTTTCCTTATTTATGTTTCATTTGAAGAAAGAAAAGTATATAAGAAGACAGCTATCGAGGTTTCTATATAAACATTATCAGTTACATGTGGTTAAGTATGGAGCGACAAGGGGTCATACATGGCTGGCTACACATATATTCTTTCATAATCCTTGTAATTTATTCATTGAACCATTGCACATTGCATGGTGGTTACGCTGAATTCGAAATCTACAAACTAAATACAAAACAACAAAGATAGTGTGGTGTTCTGTTGGGCTTTTAATCCAACTCAACCCGAAAGTTTTTATAAAAATGTTTTGAAATAATTTTGAAAAGTTACTTGGATATAAATTTTGAAAGTTGATGTGATGCCTAAAAGTCTATGTAGTATAATGATTGTACCAGAAGGTAAAATGTTAATCTTTGGAACAAAGAAATAGAGAGGCGAGAATAATTGTGCAATGAATAAGTTTTAAATAGTTAAATTTTAAACCAAAATGTGTCTGAGCTCTGGAGTTCATGAACTCCAGACTTCAACCAAACTGCTAAAGTTTTTAATGCCATTTCCTGATATCTTGTCATCTCCTCCTTGTCCCGTTGCCATCTTAATGTGAATGTTCCCTTTTTATGATGAGTGAAAATGTCACGAGTCTCTAGCCATGTTATGTTCCTTTTGTGTTTCTGGAGTTCGTGCAGATTGAGCTTAAACTTTAGTATTCTTCAATAACATGCTGTAGTTTCTGTCCCACCAACGATGTCGCGTTATTGTTGTTTTAGAGTACTGCGAGAAATATGCAAAGGCTGAAGATGTTGGAGCCTTGCATGATGAAAAATCCAGTGATGAGGAGCTGAGTGAAGATGAATATGCCTCCAGCGACGAGGAGGTAGCTGGAAAAGCTGATCCATAAGTAGACGAATATAAAATCCCTTCTGTTGTCTCTGTTTGTACATTGTATGTTGCGAAGTTGTTATAAAATTTGGATTCCAAGCATATGTTTCTATTTTTAAAAAAAATGTAGTCTAGGCTTTTCTTGTAATATGTACTCTGTTGCTATTGATGCAAATGTGTTCGGAGTCAATTCAAGATATCTATATGCATTATTGTATTTTCCATCATATTATATATATATATATATATATATATATATATATATATATATATATATATATATATATATATATATATATTAGTTTGTTTAATTTCCTATAAATGTTGGTCGGTGAAGGTTCATTTGGTGCATTGGCTCTCTCTCGTGTTCGCTTCGCATTTGCATCCTCTTGAATGTTCTTTGTTAAAACTAGGGAACTTTGATGAAAGAGTTGAATGCCGAAGCTATGTGTTCACAGACCAAATATTTACTCAAGGGAACGATTATTTGGTGTATTGATCATTGATGTGATATCTTTGTTGGATGGAACTTCGTCTTAATTTTTGTTGCAACGAAAATATGGAATGTACAATTTTGGTTGAAATCGAGGATACAGTTAAACTCTACGTGTTCAAGACGAATTTGCCTAACAAACGGTGTTTGATGATATATCACGTTTGTTTCTCAAGTTACAACAATTTCTTTTTTGTGATATTAGCACTTCAAATCACAATAATTAACGAACTTTTGGAAGTTTCTTGAACTCATTAAATGATTAAAAAAATATGGACAAGTGCACCAATATGAATTTCAAAGATCTATTTCTCGTGTTGTGTTGTGTTGTGTTGTGTTTGATTGCTTCATTTGATTATGTTTCTTGGATTGTGAAAATGTGACTTCTATTTATAGTAGCCAAAAGTCTGTCAAGGTCTTGCAAGATTAATTGCTTGCAAGTAACTCATAAAGCCAAATGTCATGTGTTGAATTATTCAAACTCGAGCATCGTGCAACATTTAGGCAAACTTGTATAAATTTGGTTTCAATATTCAGAATATTGATGAAAATCATGAGATAAAATTCTTCTCACGATTAAGGTCAAATTGAGCAACAAATGAAAGTATTACAAATGAAATTGTAATTTTACAAAACTTGAATATTTTAACAATATATATCAAAATACTTGATAAAATAATATGAAAATTACCACAATTCAGAAAACTAAATTATGAATAACGTTTGTTTTATGTGAAAAAAATCAAATCTATTGGGAAAATTGTCAAAGATGGAATGCAAGATACAATAAATGTTTGAGTCACTCATAAATAAAAATTGCACAAATTATAGGTACAAATTATTTTTTATTTTGTCTCTTTAAATTAATCTATAAATAAGAGTGTATTCCGATAAATAAAATCATCCCATATTCTATGAAATAAACTTAGATTTCATAATTTTCTCTTTATATTCTCTTAAATTCTTCACTTAAACACAATTATTATGCTAAGTGTGTATTTCAAGTTCTTCATTTCCATCATGAGTAACTGATCTTCCAAAAGAGATGAAAATGTGAAACTCTCGGTATGATAATAAAGCAATATTATTTAATCTTTATTTATTATTTAAGTTATTTTTAGTTTCTTTTATTTAAGCATTTTTATACCCTACTTATATGTAGTATAAAATGGTTATCTTGATTTGACATTTACAAATATATAGCTCAATAAATATTTAACAACATTTGTAAGTTTTGATGTATATAATATATTAATAAGAGAATTATATTTAAAAATAATATAATAATGATTATTTAATATATTTGAATCATTTTATCAAGTTGATTCTAATTATATTCATTTATTCTAAATATATTTAAATACAAAAAATTAATCATTAATATCGACTATTTAATTTAAAATTTTGAACACATAAAAATCATCATTTAAAGTTAAAATAATTAAAAGATGAAAAAGAAAGAAATCATAGTGGACTTATAATTATCTTAATTTCCCTGTAGATACCATATTTGGACTCAATGAATTATACTGCTTGTAGGAAACCTGCTCTTAGGATTGTAACTACCAAAATTGTGGCATTTTCTCATCGGTGAGATTTACCTTCATAGACTTGTACACTGCTGAACTTTATTGGTGATCAGACCAGTTACACTGAGTATATTTTATCTCAGGAGTACAACCATTACCAAACGTTTTGCTTTTGTTCGTCAATTTAGCATGCTTCTCAACTTCAAAAGTAAGCTCCTAATGTGTATGTATATACCAGATTGTTGGATCTGATGCAGAGTATCTTGAGGTGATTCAAACAAAATATTCTCCAAGAGCTACAATAGCTCGTGTTCTAAGAATGTTTATACCAATGAATTAGATCGAGTTTGGTATAAAACCAATCGGAAAACACTCGAAATAAACTTTCGTTAAGAAACACTGATATATTTGTATATCTTGTGTAACTGAATAACCAAAAGACTAGATCAGTTTTTGCATTCATTCATCCAGTTATGATGAGAACTGAACCAACAGATGCTCTAACTATTTAAATCAGTTTGAGAACAGAAATTAAAAAGTTAAATACACAAGATATGTTTATGGATGTTCGGAGACTTCAACTGCTCCTAAGTCACCCCTTCTACCACCTCGGATAGGATTCACTAGAAGACTTTGATTATACAACACCTTGTACAAACCCACCCAGCTTAGGACGTACCCACTGACTGAACTCCTAGACTAGACTGAAGACAGCACATTCCAGTCAACAGTTCTTTAACGTCTATGTGAGACAGACTACATAGACAAGTTTATTGTCTTTGTACAAGACTGTATTTGAGTGGTGGTGAGTGTGTGTGTGAGAGAACTGATCTCTGAAAACTACCCGAAAGGTGTTCTCACGCACTGAGGAAAATAGGCTTCTAATATAAGCCTGATAACACGTTGAAGTGTTCCCTCACAACTGGGCCGATTGCTTCTCTCTTAAGCTGATAGGACTCTAAAGTGTGCCCTTTTGTATCTATGTTATGTTCTCTGTATTATTGAGTCTTCACTGGTCTTCTATTTATAAGCGGGAAGACTGAACGTACAGTGAGGCTCATTTAATGTATCCGTTGCATTTGAATCGAATCCTTGGACTTTGTGTCTCGTCTTTTTGACTGCCAATCTGAAGCGCTTTGTCGTTAATGCTCTGATGCAACATTCATTATTGTCTTTTGACTGGACAAATGTTTTGTACCTTTGCATAGCTGGATTCCACTTGAATCAGATTGTCATGATCTGCAACTGATTGCTCCAAACTGATGTTCTGAACTGATCAGTTGAACTGATCTTCAGTTGGGCTGGTGAAATCAGTTGACTCGTCAGTTGAACTGATTTCACTCTTGTTCAATTGAACTGATCTTCGGTTGGGTTCTTCATTAGCTGAACACTCCTTCAACTGGTCGGGCTTCTGAGGTTCTCCTGCTGAACCACCTATCAACTGAACAATCAGTTGAATTCTTTTACGATACATCAGTTGAACTGTTTCAGTTTGGTTGATCAGTTGATTCTTTCAGTTGGCGTCTTCGACAGTTTCAGTTTTACCTCGCTTAACTGATCAGTTAGAAGCCTGATCAGTTCCTAGCTATTTGCGCATTAAAATAAATTATTAAAAACAAAATATCAAGTTTTGTTAACATCAAAATTAAGATTGCGAACATGAAATGTTCCAATACAGATCTTAAAAAGTAATCATTTTAGCATTGCCTTTATTCATATATGTTTGAGCATTGTTGTTAGTAGAGCTGCTACCATTATTACTAAAGCCAAGACCTATTCTATCTCTTGATTGCTTTTGTAATTTTTGCATCTTTTCTAGTAATACGAAAGACTTGTTCCAAATTTTGATCAGCCCGGAAAATTTTCTAGTTTCAAAATTCAACCGTTGATGCTCAATTTGTACTCTTTCATTCCCAGCTTTCAGTTTTTAAATTTTTGCATTTAGATTCGGTACTTCTCCTTGTTATTTCTAATTAAGCTCAATATTCTTAGCATGAAGACTAGTATTCTTAGATTTGAATTCCTAGAATGATTGAGAAAGTATTTTATTCTCATTGACTTTGTCGTGCAGTGCTGTGACAAGATCTTCTCGAGTAAATTCACTAGAGTTGAAATCAAATATCACTTCAATGATGGTTTCCAGCTCTGGATCTGCCATGAGACACTGAACTTCTTCCTCATCAAGATTGCTATTGGAACTGTCTGATTCAGATGATTCAAATTCAGAAACTACCCATTTACTCTTGTTTTCTTTTGCTTCCAAAACTTTCTAGTCTTTATTTTTCCTTAATGAATTTTTGTCATCCTTATATCTCTTCTTTATATCATAGGGCCTCTGCCCGTCTCAGTGGACCTCTTATCATCCTTCTTGGGTTTGGTGTATTCGACTATAAAATTATCAGTATTCTCACAGTTGAAACATATATTATCCTCACATATAAACTCCTTCTTGTGATAATTCCTATGGGTGGAGCTCTTAAATTTTCCTTGCTTCTATCTGAAGAGCTTTCAAAATTTATTCACAAATAATGAAATAACGTCATTACTCAATTGTTTTGCAGTCTTCTTAGTTGCAAAAAATATGATACCATTGTCCCACATCTTAAAAATGAAAGATTTAAAATGAGTTAAAATAGCTTACAACTGACTTCTATAATAACTTGGCTTAATCATTTTCGTAAAGCAAGGACAAATACGAAGTAGTTATAGGGGTCCATTGAGCAGTCACGCAGACGTAGGCCCGGGATTGGGGCGTGACAGAATGATATCAGAGCCAGTCACCGGCATGGAACATCGGTAAATAAGTGCTATGCGGGGCAAAGTTCTACGTGCATGGGAGCCACCTCTTGGACCTGAGGGACAAAGTGCTACATGACGGGAGCCACCTCTTGAACCTGTAGGAGCCACCTCTAGATTCTTGGCGCTAGTGGATTGAGGGGTCAGGCAGAGACGAGTACGTCGCGTTTTGAAGGAGGGGGGGTGATTGTGATACCCTTGTCCCACATCTTAAAAATGAAAGATTTAAAATGAGTTTATAATGGGTTACAATGGACTTTTATAGTAACTCGGGTTAATCATTTTCGTAAAGCGATGACGAATATGAAGTAGGTACTATAGGGGCTCATTGTGCAGTCACGCATACGCGGGCCCTGGCTCGGGGCGTGACAAAAATTGCTTCTATGGTTGCAGCTTCTAGTCCCTGGTTACCTTAGAAGTAGATTCTCTTTCAGTTCTTGTTTCGAGTTCAAATTCATAGGCTTTTATTTAGACAAATAGATCATGAAAATCCAGCTTTTCCAAGTCCCTGGACTCCATCATCACAATTTTTAAACATCCCATTACCTTAGGAATTGTTTCATTACTTTCAACACAACTTCCCTTCCAAAATCAACTACTACACTACCGAATCTTTCATAAAAGTCATATATGTATTCACCAAGATTCATCTTAGCATTGTCAAACATTTGTAAAGCCATGGGGAGTTTCTTATCTTTAGTTTGATCATTTTCTTTACAGCGTTGAATCATTCCCAAATTTCCTTGGAAGTTGAACACACTTTGATATTTCTAAAAGTATTCATGTCTAAAGTCTTGTAAAGTATGTCATTTGCCACATTTTCCATAATTTATTCCTTCTTATACTTATTGGTCCATTCCATTCTTGGTTTTTCAACCATGGTCCTCCTTCTGATAAAGCTAAGGCTCCATTTGGCCTCATCATTTTCATTTGTTCATCTGTTATAGCATACCACATATCGTCATCTTGGGGAGCTAAGTGAGATTTCGTACTAATATTCTAATCTTCAAAATCTTCCTTTGAGAACATTGGTATCTTGCTGAAAGAGGACATATTGTATTAGTGTTCAGATACAAGGATAAACCTGCTCTTATGCCACTTGTTAGGATAGAGAGATTGATTAGAGGGGGTGTATAAGAAATCTACGCAAAATCTCTAAAAATTCATTTGGGTTAGTAACTCTTGAATATTTTCCCAATCAGTTTATCTCAACAAGCCAGCAATAAGTGTAACTGAGTGGAATGAAGCTCACTCAACTGTTTTGAACAGTTATAAAATGGGGCCAATATTCAGCTTGGATAAGTAACTAATAAAAGGTAAAGTGCACAAACCTTTTTTTATGAAAGTTCGAAAGTGGTGTAATACGTCTCCTGGTCTTTTTTGTCGAAAGGAATTAATAGAAGAACTTAGGAAGTTACAAACAATTTGCAAAAAACCACTTCAGAAGGGCGTAAATCTGACCTACTGAAACTCCTAACTATCACTCAACTTAACAATCTGAACAAAATGGCTCTTTCAGTCAGTTACAAGTAGTTCTTAAAGAAATAATCTAGCACAATTGGATCTTCACAATGATCGAATAAATAATTAAGTGTGTGGTATAACAAATCTTGATCAATAACGGTTTCAAAGATTTAGTAATTAAATAAGAATTTCAACTTTCAAATAACTGTTCAAAATGTTGTACGAAACTATAGAGCTTGATGTGGAAACTGCCTACGATTTGATATTTGATTTTAGCTCAGATGAATTTTACCCATGAATATCTTATTAATGCATTTCAGGGCATGACAGATGACTTTAAAAGAATTTTGCAATCATTATAAGAAGTTAAGGAATAAAAGAATATCCTAACAGACAAGTTAAGTGACTCTAGCTGGATATACAAAAAGAACTTGACAATTTAAGAGTGTAGCTCAATCTGCTAACAACTGAGAATGATAATCTACAAATAGTGTTCCAAGTATCTATCAATGAGAATCAATGATTTACACAATAAGTCATTTCTTGGAGCAAGTTTTCTGCTTCTATTGGGAAAATTAACGAGATGGAAAAACCAACAGGAGTGTCTTAGGGTTTAGCAACGATGAATGTTATTCTTACGGAGCTTACTCAATCGTGTCTGTAAAAAGAAAATTTTAAAATGTTATACTTTTTCTGGTCCAGCATGATATTCGAACATCATGCTTTATGCATGCTGCATTCATATCACAACTTCAACTTAAAAAAATAAATGAAGCCCTAGCAGACTCAAGGTGGATAAATTCTAGGCAATATGTGTTTTTGTTGTCACCCCTATGAGCTCATCAATCGAGTTAGACAAAGATGAAAGGGAAACTCAGTTGATACAACTATGTATGTTAGTTTGATTTGGTCACTAATATACTTGACCGATATAGCCGGCTATACATTATTTTTGTTGTTTGTATGTGTGCAACATTTCAAGAAAACCCTAAACAATAACATTATATTGAAGCTAAAAATATGCTTACATATCTTATGAGTACTATTTGTGTGGGTATTTGGTATCTCAAAGACTCTAAATTGAATATAATTGGTTATTCAGATGCTGATTATGCAGTTTGCAAGATTGACAAGAAAAACACTAGTGGATCATGTCAATTCTTTGTAGATAAACTGATCTCATAGTTCAGCAACCAGACCTCCATTGCCACCTATACGACTGAAGTTGAATATCTAATTGCAGACTGTTGTTGTGCTCAATTGCTTTAGATTCAACACCTCAAGAATTATGGAATCAAGTCTTCTGAATCTCAAATATTATGTGATAACACTAGCTCTATTTCCATTACATGCAATCCTGTGAGGCATTCTCAGAACAAACACATTGATATTATAAATCATTTTATTTGAGATCATGTGATGAAGGACATCCAGCTAGAGTAGATTTAAATGGATCTACAAGTGGCCGAAATCTTCACCAAGTCATTACCAGACACTAAGTTTTCCTATTTTCGTAATATTCTTGGCTTAGTATATTTAAAGTAAGTGCATAAATTTTGGAAGAATAAAAGTCAAGGCGTACACAACTCGGGCGACTCCAGATAGAATTTATGGAAGCTTGATCTTACCATATGCTCTGACAGATTCTCTTCTAAATTACAACAATCTTCTTAAATGGTCCAATATGTTTCAAAGTTTAAAATTTTAACTTCCCAGATTTAATTCATATTCAGTTATTATTTGCATCTAAATTTTTTTAGTTTTTAATGCGGATAAATAAATACAACCAAAAGTCATTATCTGACTTTTCAAATTTTCAAAAAGAACCTCAGACATGCAGGCACATGGACTGACATGTTTGTATCAATAGACCGTATATATCCGCAAACTTTGAGCCTCCATTTTCTCTTACGAACACTTATATATTTTTCATATAGCTCCCTTTATTTCGTGATTTATAACCATCTATTGTTCACCTCTCGCCGTTTCAATTTTCTCACTACTTCAAGATGACTAGCTACTCCATCAACACTTTAGTTGTGGACTTTGATTTTGTTCTTGGGATCAAAGATGAATCCATGATGGTCATGTTCAGGATGTTGGATGCTCTGGTTTGAGGAAGTTCTTGGGATGTAGATTCAAAGTTTCTGAGCTTGTTCTCAATGAGTTATTTGACTATGCAAAAGTCAAACATGAAGTTATTCTCTGCACCCTCTAAGAGATTCACTTCGACATCTCTCAGAAATTGTTCGCATAGACCTTTGACATTCCATCTACAGGTCTAAATTCTTGCTTATAACTTCCTAAGGGAAATTCCACCCACTAGTGGATAGAATTTTCTCTATTTGGCTTCTCACTCTCCTCCACCTGCCTAAAGAAAGATCTCAAGGTGGAATTCAAGTTGCTCGCTGACCTTATGATCAAATTTATGTTGACAAAGGTCGGTGTATTTGACAAGATAACCATTGAAAGTTCATGGTCATGGCGACCATCACATCAAGAGTCAACATAAATTGGTCAGACATTCTTTTCAAAATTCTCTGCCATGGTCAAAGTAAGGACTCAGTGCCATAGATTTTTTGTTCCCATTAGCTGTCTTCTGGAGCATCACAAGTTTAATTTGGTGGATGTTCCATAGCTCCACCCTATTAAGCTGATGTTCAAAAAAAATAATCTACCAACCAGAGTCGAGATGTTGGTTATTGTAGGACCGATCACTTGCTGCTTTATCAAAAGTTATAGCTGGTGGTAATTGTGCAACTCAAATATTTTAAACTGCACAACAGCTCAAGCATCATGGTTCGATCGCTTTACCAAGTAGGGTTCTTTACCAAAAGTTATAACTGGTGGTAATTGTGCAACTCAAATCTTTTAAACCGCACAACAGCTCAAGCACCACGGTTCGATCGCTTTACCAAGTAGGGACAATTATTGCACCCAACAATCTCCTCCCAATAATTGTACTCCTTGCAATCAATGGTAATCGAACATGTGACCTTGGCTCTGATACCAATTGTAGGACCGAGCGCTTGCCGGTTTACCAAAATTTATAGCTGGTGGTAATGGTGCAACTCAAATCTTTTAAACCGCACGACATCTCAAGCATCACGGTTCGATCGCTCTACCATGCAGGGACAATTATTGCACCCAACAGTTATAAATAAAGAAAATGGGAAAGAGAAAGAGGTTGCGAATATGCAACTCAATCCGACCAAGACACCACTGAGATACAAGAGTAAATTTGTTATGTCCTTGGATTCCGATTCTGATTCCAATGAGGCAAGGGAAAAGGCTCCCTAATCCAAGTCTTCAGTGTGCCAAAGAAGCCTACCTAACAAAAGCAAAAGAAATAAAAGCACAAGATGAAGAAGATCTTCGCCAACACCCATCCCAATCTCCAGCTTGTTGATTGGACTCGAGATAGTTCAACCAAAAGAAGTTGCAACTCTGTCCAGTCTATTTTCAATTTTTACACTAAACACAAGGGTAAAGACTTACCTATTGATTCAGTCAAATTGTCAAATCCTCAAGCTGCCATCAACGTTGCCATAAAGCGTGTTGATGATATTTTCATAGAAATACTTGGTATGTTTGATAACTTGATCGATTTCAGAACCATGGTTCATTTTTGCTGTGATCCGTGAAGAAAGGAAACTGAAGGAAATTGCGGAAATGGAAGATAAATTTTTTGCATTGGGTTGAATCTGAGCTTATTTTTGAAGCCCTGCAAAGATGCGAGTTCATTGAGATTGAGCTCTAGGAAAGTGTATAGTGGGAGATTATAAGGCAGAAAAAGGAAAACTTTGATGCAAACAATCCCCAGGCTAAAAATGATGTTGCAGCCATTCAACAGCTGGAAATGGATGTTTTATTTATTTTCATGGCCATGAAGGTGAAAAGATGGGAATATTAACTACCTGTGGAGGAAGACAAAAATTTTCAAGCTATTTTTTATGTTTTTAGATCTCAAGTTGGTGGCCAGCTTGATAATGATTCAGCCAGACAAGAAACTATAATTCTAGCTACTGAACCACAAATTCTAGAGGTTGAGATACCCATAGATTAAACTCTAGCCGGAACTTCATCAAATTATGGTTTCGAGAACTCTCTTGTGGAAGAAGTCCTATAACTCAATCCGATCTTATCTCCATCCCGCCAGTGGTGAACATTCCTTCTTTTGAACAACTATTTGGATGTTATGACAATTGCTCTTCTCCTTGACAATTTAAAAATGTCAACTGGTGAATCCACCCATGCCTCTCTGCCACGGTCTCTGTCGCAAATAGGAAACTTTCTAGAGATTCCACTAACATCTGTGGATGATGAGGTAAAATCTCTGTCATTGTTTGACTTTGATCAAGCCAAACCGACCTCTCCTCCTCCCGTGCCTATGGAAGAATTGGCTGAGCCGCGGCCTGAAGAATAAACTCACGCTTCTCATATCATCACTCCAGCCGGTGAAACGACAACTAATATGGATGATGATATCTCTCCAAAACCTCTGATGGGTGGATAACTGATGATTCAGACTGCTTCTCATATATCTAAATCCCAGTCAGACTCTTTTCAGATGGCTCAAGCTGGCTCTTCTTCACATATTCATGATGATAATTCTTACGAATTTAATTACGTTCCTCTTGAAGATACTCCACTTCAACAACTTCTATCACAAATGAAAGATGTTTCAAAGTCAGTCAACAATTTGGAAATTAAGTTCTTTTCCCACACAATTTCTTTTGACAACTTCAAGGCTCGATTCCTCAAGGATCAAATTTATATTGAGAGAAATTTCCATATGATTCAACCGATCAATCCTCGATGAAGAATTAAGATTCCATATCAACTTAGAGTTTTTAGTAAAAATTACCAAGTTACTCATATGGATGTGCATCTTGATCAACTAGAGGCTACCCTTGGCGGCCATCTGAAAAAAAAAAAATATATTGGATTATAGGCAGCGTGGTAATGTCAAAACGAGGGAATATTATAAGAAGCTTTAAGAGCAGAAGAGGATGGCAAACAAAGCTAAATTTGAAGAAGTCAAGAGAGATGAGGATGAAAAGAGAGATATAAGACGACGAAACTAAAAGAAAAAGAAGTGGCGGAAGTGGCAGTGGTTCAAGTTTCAGCCAAGAGTTTTTGTAGGTGTAATAGGGTTTACATTTTCTACATATATGCAAAAATGTTTTTTCATTAACTCAATGTAGTAAATTATTTTCTAATTTGTGGTTGATTATTCAAACTGCTTCAAATATATCATGTGTATTTAATTTAGAAACTTAGTTTTTTCATCACCAAAAAATGAGAAAAGTGTTATTTTGAAAAGATCCTAAGTTTTGGTTATAACAAAAATATCGAGATATTTTATTGTTCAACTGCTATTTGCGTATATTTACAAGTTTCTACTTAGATACTACGAAGTCGAGCCAAATAGAAAATATTCAAGTTTAACTACACTAGTTTTTGCATCCTAAATTCAGGTTGCACTTCAAGTTGTTCCAGTTCTAGTTGCATTCAAGACTCTAACCGAACCGCATTAGAAACTCAGCTTTAGATTGGTCTTCCATGCCGGTAATGTTTGTGCAATCAAATCTATTAGATAAATTACCTTAGTCAAATCATGCATATTACCCAACAACTCTCGTTGACAATAATGTTTCCTAAAAAATCAAAGGTCAATCAACTTTTCAGAAATAGAAATCGTCTATTGTAAGATGAATTTAATGCAAATTAATTGTGGCGTACTATAAAAAAACTTGGCAATACTTTCTTGTCGGATGCCAATACATATGATTGTTGGAAATTCCTCATCATTGGAATAACTTATAGTATAATTAGGCAGATTCAAGATTGAAGAGCGTACAAAAAATCTTGTAACAAAAAACTACTATTTGATGGATTTCGAGCACTCTACATCTTTCAATACCTAGCCTCTCACCTTAGCAAACACTCATTTTCTATATCATATCTTCAAGGATCATTTTGTGCTACATTTCT
Organism: Primulina eburnea; assembly: GCF_022965805.1. Taxonomy (NCBI): domain Eukaryota; kingdom Viridiplantae; phylum Streptophyta; class Magnoliopsida; order Lamiales; family Gesneriaceae; genus Primulina; species Primulina eburnea. Next base: position 24,494,514 of record NC_133114.1, read on the forward strand.
AACTCTATCCACTCAAGCTATTTATTGGAAAAAAAATTTAAGTTCTATATATCTGAACCAACGGTTCCATAGAAAGCTAAACTTTTGTATTGTTATTGTGGTGATACTGAGAGTTTCATTGTAGGCAGTGATAAGTCTTGGCTAAAATGAGTTTGTAAAATGATTGTACAAATCAAAGTCTTTTAGTGAATTCATTCTAAAGTGAAAAATAGAGATTTAAAAAGATATTGCATTCGAACTTCTATAAAAACCTTGTGTCATTTACTTTAAGATTTATCTTCATGTCTGACTTGATTTATATATCCAGCCATTTTGTTAAAAAGATTTTTTAATATTAAATACATATCATCACTAGTCTAGTCAGACTATTTCCGCAATTGAAAAATAATTTTTAATGGTCCAGTTATCTCTAGTCATTCAAGAAAAACGCATAAACAATTACAATGGTTCAGGTCAACATGAGTTTTCAAAAGAAATTTTAAAGTGTTATTTATCTCTTTATCCTAAATACATTTACGATCCTAACAATTCTTCTTTAATAATATATTTAAAAACATATTTCATAGCCCCACGTATTGACAAACATTATTATTTTATTAGAGACACATATATTTGTAATGGAATCAATTAAAGGTCTGAATCACTTTATGCTTTAGAGTCATTTGATGCATTTGAATATGAATTCTCAAACATCATGTTAAAATGTATGAATAAAGATAAAAATATGTCATAAAATAATGAATAATAATGTTTTAGATTCTTTTATGAAAGAAATTTAGACATATTACAGAATAAAGTTAACTAATTCATAAATGAAAAACAAATGAAAAATTCAAATAATTTTCCTACCCAAAATTCTATTTAGTATGAAGAATTTTCTCTGCCAACCTCGACACAGGAAAATTAAATACATCCAAGCACTTTTGAGTATCAAAATCTTGGAGCACAGGATCAAATTCATTAGCTAACCTAGTGGAAATAGAACCCTTTTTTTCTCGAATCTCGTTTCTCTTTCTTTTTCTTTGCTAATTGTACCTACCGGCACCTATTGTCGAGTTTTTCATAACTTCTTGATTTTAGCATTAGTATAATATCATTTCGAACTCTATCTAACTCAACGTCTCAATCATTTGTATCACCATTCAAATTAAAGATTTGGTTAACCTTTTAACGGTGTTATTGCATCATATCCAGTTTATATAGAATACATATTCCAATAAATCTAAATTCTTGGTATCTTCGATTTAAAATTTGCATATTCTGGATTTTACTGTAATGTAATACAAAATAAATAAATTTAACAATTCAAATTTTTTATTCTATGTAAAATTGTAGTAGAATAGTTTGAAAATTTTACATGTAGAATGAAGGAATTTAGGTTGAGAGGGTTTGAAATTTCAAAATGACGGCTTGGTGTTATAGGTTTGTGGTTTTTGAAAAGCTAGTTTAATTAAGTACTTTTTAAAGCACTAAACATATATAAAATTATAAAAGCATTTTATATTGAAAAAACACTTTTAATGCTCTAACTTTTTAATCTAAACATACTCTAATCTATTGGTTTCTCCAACCAAAAGAACTTTAAAAGAGTTTGAATATAGAAATTGTAGCTTAAGAAAAACATTTAAATAAGTTCAGGTTTTTTTAAAATTTTAATAAAAAAAAACTGGTTTTGGTGTTCAAATAAATGTGAAAAATTGATTTTTTAAAAAAAAATAATAATTGAGTAGGTCTCTTATGAGACAGTCTGACGAATCTTTATCTGTGAGACGGGTCAACCATACCGATATTCACAATAAAAAATAATATTATTAGCCTAAAAAGTAATATTTTTCATGGGTGATCCGAATAAGAGATATGTCTCACAAAATACGATCCGTGAGACCGTCTCATACAAGTTTTTGTCAATTTTTTTTTTTAATAAAAGCAGAAACAGACACCCAAAAATATGAAATTCTAAATTTTTAAAAAAATCATATTTTAAGTTTCTTAAAAGAAAAAAAAACTTATGTAATCAAACATTCTAACTTTTTTTTAAAAAAAAATAGTTTACTGGCTCCTCCAACCAAACGTAATTCAAAATCTTACATGACACGCTGATAACTAAATTCGAGACGAGACCTCTTATTCAAGATCCAATTATGATGAAATATTTTTCAACTAAAAAAAACATAAATCTTGTAGCTGGTTAAAACATGAGGCGCAAAAATGTCGACTTCATAACGAACATAAACAAAAAGCTAGGCAATCAAAGTGTAAAAAAAAAAAGGTTAAAAAAGGTTAAAGTGAACATGGTAATTTTGGGAAGACAACTTTTGGGCCAATCAACGGAAATAGGAACCTTCCATTATCAATTAAATTATATAATAATATTTTTTTAAAAAAAACTTGCTTTGGAGACATGAACCAACCGTGCAAGTTAGTTTGGGTTGCAGGTAAAGGGGGAGAATTTTGCACGGTGGGCCCAAACGTACGCCGGGGTGCCACGGAAAGCGATGTGCGCACGAGCGATTAGATGCGTCCACCAAGCATCTATATTTCATTAAAAATTGATTATATGGTGTTTTCAATTACCGAATTACCCTTAAACTATTTAATTTATTATTATGCTCCCAACTTAATAAAACCTTATTATTTATATATATAAAAAATAGGTCGTCATAGCAATTATTTTGGAATATACGAAAATATTTAATTTCATAATAATTCTTTATGCTTGCTATTTTTTTAAAAACATCTTCAAATCACTTTGTTTCTAAACAAATTTTTTTTTTTAAATTGTACAATTCTTATAAATTAAAAATAATATCGTGTTAATTATTTAATATTATTTGACCAACTTAAAATATAATATCACATATAATACGTATACATCTTCTAATTATATATATAAAAAACAATATTCCATATCTTATTTTTTATTATTCAAATTTAAGTTGCTATATTAAAGTCATTCCCAAAATAAGATATAGGGTGTGAGTATATGACATTAGGTCATACTAGATTAGATTGAAATTCGATTCTTTCAATTCTAAATACATCGTGAGACGGTCTCACACATATTTATCTGTGAGACGAGCCAACCCTACCGGTTTAAGATCCAATTTTATTAATCAAATAGTTATCCATAAAATTGGATCTTAAACCGGGTCAAAATAATTATTAAAACAACTTAAAATTTTAACGATAAATATTTGACTATTAATCTATCTTTAGTTAATCCACTCAACTAAACACACCCTTAGCATAAAAAATAATTTTTTCCATGAATGACTGAAATAAAAGATCCATCTCACAAAATACGACTTGTCAGACAGTCTCGTACAAGTTTTTGCCATACATTTTTATACCATGATTTTTCAAATAGTATTTATTCTTTAAAAAACTTTTAAAATATTTTATAAAAAAATTCATAAAAAATACTTATGTTAACTGAGCCAAGATCTATATATTATTTTATATTTAAAATACTTATCAAAATGAACAATCTTAATATATAATTTAAAAAAAATAAAAAAAATAAACCGAAATACCTATACTAGCCCCAAGATGGAAGCCCTTTTATGCCATTTCCTTCGTGTACAAAAATGTAATTGTACTAATTCCCCTTAATATTCATCACCATTGTATAATGGACAACCTCCTTTTTCAAGTCATTGCCGTGTTTGACCTCCGAATCAATCTATCTTACACATATACATACATCTACAATTTTCTTTATCGTTGTTATTCAATCACAATTTGATTTTCTTTATTTTGGTTTTTCTTCGATGAATATGTGAAATTTAAGCTCGATAATCTGAATTTTTGACTGAAATTTTGTGTGATTGATCTGGTCAACAATGAGAAGAGTGAATGGAACGGATGCGATAGACACGATAAGCGCTGCCGCCACGGCGGTCGCTTCTTTGGAGAATCGCGATCCTCAAGCTTCGTTTCAGGTGTGGAAAGTTTGTCTTCATTAGAGCTATTCAGTAACTTTTTTTTTTTTGTGTTTCTCCGGGAAAAGGTTGATGATTTAAGCGTTTTATACTTGGTTCGTGTTGAAAGCAACTCCGTGATGATTTCTTTACCTTTGAATTTGGTTGTAGTTTGATGGTGGTGTTCTAGAATTCGCTTAGTTGAGTGTTTGATGCTCGTTTCATTTCGAACTCTTTTTTTTTTTTTTATTAATGGGTTAGAGATCTGATGATTTAGGCCTTATGATTTGTCGATGCTGTTGAAAATTTTGAATTTGATGTGTTTTAGGCATGAATATTGTGTTGTTGAGAACGTCTATATTTTACATGAACCGGTTTTTTTGTAAAGGAAATTTAAGAATATCTCACGAAATTTCAGAACGTCCTTGGTCATCAGTTAACGGAGGTTCTTGATAGAAGGGTTTCAAAATTATATCGACATCGTTAGATTTGTTCGTCAATAGGGAAAGATTGTAGAAGCAGATTTCTAGTTCTCTGCTGAGATATTTATTTAATTTATAAATACGAATATGAAATGACAAGGAATGTTGATCAAAGTGGTCTGCCTGTTTTATTGTGGTTTGGTTTACTAGTCTCGATGTTACCATTTTTAGCAGTGACCTTCACAGTCAGTGTTTACTTTAATTGAATTCTATATTTGCTAGGATAAACCTGACACAGGAGCGCAACTCTTGATGCATATAGAGTTGCTGGCCATGAATTGTTGGGTTTTTTCAAAACTTATTGAAGCTGAAGAATTTTGTAATAATTTGTAACCCGAATTTTTTTAATCCTTTGTAGATTTCAATACCCACTGTAGACTAAAGTACCATGATGTAGCCCCAGTGGTGCTCTTTTTTTGCCTTCTTTTTTCCTCTTCTACTACTCTTCGAGGTTACATAGAAACTCAAAATACTCGTTAGGAAAACTGAAGTTATTGAACTCTGATTTTCCTGGTGAAGTTAATTCTAGCACTCTTTTTTGTAATAGTGGATAATTTCTTTTGGGCTGCTATCTCTAATTGCCCTCGTGCACTATAATTTGACAAAGGGAGGAAGTTTCTTCACTGTGATTGTGGACACTGTTAGATGTTGCCTTGAATTGTATCTTTAGTTTGTACTACAATAGAATGATACTACTAACTTCTGGGTGAATTTCTGAATCTTGTCTATTTTCCACTTTGAACTTAATGAAGATGCTGTACATATGCTTTCTTTTTATTACTGTCTTGTGCCATTAAACTTTCAAGGACTTCGTTTTTCTTAAATCGGATTGATTTCTGTATTGTGCTTCTCATTCTCATGTAATGTGACTTGTCCTTTGTTATTGTAGAAAAGAAGGTGGGGAAGCTGCTGGAGCCTTTATTGGTGTTTTGGATCGCACAAGAATAGCCATCGAATTGGACATGCAGTTCTTGTTCCTGAAACGGCGGGTGCAGGACCAGATGCTTCTGTACCTGAAGATCCATCCCATCCACCTTCAATAGTAATGCCTTTTACCGCACCGCCTTCATCTCCGGCATCATTTCTTCCCTCAGAACCACCTTCTGCCACTCAGTCACCAACTGGCTTATTATCCCTCACTTCTGCCTCTGCAAACATGTATTCTCCTGGTGGCCCTGCTTCAATTTTTGCTATTGGCCCTTATGCTCATGAGCCCCAGTTAGTCTCACCCCCAGTCTTCTCGACCTTCAGCACAGAACCATCAACTGCACCCTATACTCCTCCCCCAGAATCAGCCCACTTGACTACGCCATCCTCTCCCGAGGTGCCATTTGCTCAGCTTCTCGAACCCAACCTCCATCATAATAGTGAAGGTGATCAAAGATACCCTTTATCCCAGTATGAATTTCAATCCTATCAACTTCAACCTGGAAGTCCAGTCAGCCATTTGATCTCTCCTTGCTCGGGCATCTCTGGTTCGGGTACCGCATCACCTTTTCCTGATCGTGAGTTTGCCAGTGGACATCCCTTTTTCCTTGAGTTCAGAACTGGAAATCCACCTAAACTTTTAGATCTCGACAAGATAATTTTTCGTGGATGGGAGTCATGTCAAGGATCAGGTGCTGTGACTCCAGATGCTGCTGGTGCTACATCTTGTGAGCCTTGCCTTGTGAAGCGCCAAGATTCAGACGTTGCTCCTCTTCCAGATACACATAATGGATCAAGAAATGATGATACCATGGTTGATCACAGAGTTTCTTTCGAGATACCGGCCGAAGAAGTTTTAAAATGTGCGGAAAAAGAGCCAGTGACCTTGTTGCCCAAAGGCGTTGCAGTGTCTGTTGAGAATGTAGAATTCAAAGGAGAAGAAAAGCCATTACAAATAACTAATGAAACTGGTGATTCAGCTGGACAAACTATCATTGGCATCTCTGAGAAAGCTCAGAGCGACAGCGAGAATGGGCCGGGTCATAAAAAAAACCGAACAATCACTCTTGGATCAGCCAAGGAGTTCAAATTTGACAATATAGATGGACATTGCGATGAACCTGTAGTTGGGTCTGATTGGTGGGCGAATGAGAAGATTCTTGGTGAGGAGGGAGCATCATTGAATGACTGGTCTTTCTTCCCAATCATGCCGACTGGTGTCAGTTAGCTGCAGCAAACACAAAAGAAGGTATCACTTACATAAAGTTAGAACACATCCAGTGACAACTTGGTACATTTTGACCTTACACTGGCAAATGGGATATTTAGCTATTCACGTTTTGCAGGACTGATTATTACTGAAGGCAGTTTTTCGCGCACTTCCTTATCTAGAAAATGAATTAGTTAGGTTACTGACTGTACTGCAATACCCAGAATGGAAACTTCTTGATGTATATGTATTTTCGTTTTTCTGTAAGTTAGGATAATTTGATATAGTTAGAACTGTTTCAGTTTTTGATATAGTTAGAACTGTTTCAGTTTCAAGGTGATGGCAATGTTTTTTAATTCAGACGATAATCGTGCCAGTTAAGCTTGTTGATGTATGATATAGCTTCTTTTTAGCTAGCCTTAGGGGCTAGGGCATCTTTTCTCTGTTCGTAAAAATAAATAAAAATTGTGCAACTCATTTGCATTTGTTTGTTTACATGTTGCATACACCCCTCTGATATGGGAATGTTCGGACGTGTATGCACAGTATGTATGCACCATTCTGTGCAGTTACTTAGCATCTGGTGTCTGATTAACCAATTTATGTATTTTATTGGCAGAGTTCCTCGTCCTCTCTTAGATGTTTATGTCAATGGAGGATCAACAACGTTCTTAGCCTTGGAATTCTGTTTTTGGTCTTTGGAATTATAAATTTTGATGTAAGACTAAGTTTAATAATGTTGTATAATGACTTATAGTTCATCTGACACCAAAATCTTAAGTTTAGGAGGTTTCATGCTCAAAATCCAATTGTAACACTTTCTTCCCCTGATAAAAAAAAATTAAGAATATTGTTGATCCTCCGTTGTCATAAACATCTAACAAAGGAACATACCTATGTGCACACACTGTTGCCGCCATCTTTTATTTGCTCATACTTGATATATTTGTACGATAATATTTTTTATATAAACTTAACTACTTCCTTAGTTTGAATTAATTCATGTTTTGGATTACAAAAATAATATATATATCTATATATATATATATATAATTGTTCGATCTTTGACCTCAGAAATCTTGATAAGAAGAAAAGACATGGTTTATTTTGAAAGCAAGACATAATCATTAGGACATTTCCACTAGTTGTTAGGTCGGCTACATAGATATTAGTTCTCCAAACTAAGTGATTTTCCCACGTGTCATCTCTTAAATCAAGATCTAAGATATCATTCTTAACCATTTGAAGTCAAAAATTTCTGTTGATAATGATTTTCGAAATGAATTTCTAGACTCGCCAATTTATCGACATCTTCCCCACACTACGAGTGAAAGGGAAAATGTAAAGATTAAGAATCAATACGATCTTTATAAGGCTCCTCCTCCGAATGAAATCCAATGGGATCTGGAGAGACCATGTCTTCATCGATAGGATCCCAAGTACCGGGATCGATCGAAAGTTCGATTTTTTCTGAACTACTCATTTTCAAATGATATCCACATTGTTTGAACCGAAGTCATATAGTTCATTGACATAGGGGAGCAGCAACAACATGCTATGTAGCTCTCCATCCACAGGTTAAGGGAGTAAGTGGCAAGTCAATATTACTAATACGAATTCACTCAGCCTGAATTTGAATAATCCATTTCAAATGCCACTACCTAAGTATTTGGTGAATCTTATTTTACCTTTGTGGTGTGCCAAAACAGCATTGACTCATGTGGAGTACATCATTGTTGGTCCCACGTATCATAACTTGAGATAATAATATGAAAATAAAGTATAAAACTAGACATCGAGATTTACGTAGAAAACCCATAAAATTATCATAGTAAAAATCACGGGTAAAATGAAATAAATTTCGCTATAATATTTATAGTGTAAAATCACTCATTGTGTTTACAAAGAGAACACACACTCTCTTAATACATGAGAACAAACGCCTCACAAACATTATATAACTAAGCAATCAAATGCTATAGGATAATATAAATAACTCGATGAATGGATGATATGGAATGAGGAGAGGAGAGATTTATTCTCTCTCAACGCGTTTCGTCTGTATTCTTCCTACCTTCTAAGATGAGCTCAACGTGTTTTGCCACCAACCTTCATAAATATTGTCAGCAACCTACCTAGCATATTGCCGATAGTCATAACATAATTTAACAATAAGTTATTAAAAGTTGCAAATAGAATCCAAATGAAGCTCGAACCATTTTACCCCAATGGAGTGGAAGGTGTATGAAGCTTGGAGCCGTTCAGTCTGCTGCTCCTGGAATGTGTTAACCAGCTTGGACTGTCCATAAGCGAATATGGGGTTGTAACTATAGATCAAAGGCACAGGAAAAGAATTATTAAGTGACTTCCCCTTATTTAAAAAGGCATTTCACCATCTCCAACGAGGAACTGAGTAAATATTGATCAAAAAGTTTTCATACATTACTTGGACCATTCAATTACACTTAAAAGAACAGCTGGACCCAAAATAACTTGAGTTATTTTGTTATCACCAAAACATAGAATATTTTCGACTTAACACAACGACCCCATATATATTGATAAATGTACATATTTAGATGTATTCTTGAATAATATCATAAGGATATCATCTCATTTTCTATTAGAAAAGTTGTTACTGATTAGATTACTGTATTTTACTCCTACATTGATTGCAAATGACATTTTTATACCCTTGTTTTTTGAAATCAATTTTCCAAGGATTACCATTAATGCATGTTTTGGATTGTTATATATATTTTTGGGTTATGTTGTCAATTCACAGTTGAAAAACTTCGGATTTTCATTCACACTTTTTAGAATAGTGTAGATATAGATATATCATTTTGATAAGACTATGCAAATCAAAATAAGATACTACGGGTAGATGAGACATTATATATAAATATATCGATATCAAATTGTAACAATTCCTCTCTCCTGACTAAAAAAAAAAAAAATACTACGGTCAATGTTGATAGCTCATCTACCACCAAAGTTTCAAGTTTGGGACAAAGTATCGTCTTAACTTTGAGATCAAATTGTAACAAATCCCTCCGCCCGGATAAAAAAAAAGAAGATATAATGAGATTATAAATATAAAGAATATAAGAGAATCTTAATTTCAGCCACCCATCTATGGCAAAATTCGACATATCCAAATCTTTTTCTTCAAATATTAGCAATACGCAAGAGTTATTTCGCGGATATATAGCTAGCCTCCTAAGAATGATGATGAAAAAGAAAAGAAGAGAATTTCAGAGAGAAAATGGAAGAGAACATTTATTGTAACATGAACTGAATGAATATCATTGATTATGATCCTCGACTTTGTTTATAGCATTATTTAGCTTGTGTGTTTAGATAAGATACTTAGCAAAATAATTTTGATTAAATTTGTTATTTTGAAATCTTACCCATTCAAGTTGCAAATTTTAATACGAGTTTGAGTAAAGAGTTAGTATAACAAATTTCAAACTTTCACAAAATCAAATCATTAAATTTGTCGTGTCAAAGTAAAACGATATGCGCTTAATACTTCGTCCTTTAACAAATCCAAAGGTCCGACCTCAACAAAAAGAATAGAGTGGACACTTCCAACGAGACAATTTTATGCATGCATGCATGCACCATTTACGTTGAGCTTTATCTTTGATCGATCTATAGCCCTTCAAAACTTCATTAGATCACAAAACTTCTGAAAATGCTTAGCTGATGGACAACAACCAATTCACATTATACATAAATGATGCAAAGGTCTCAACCGGCCGTACCTCATGATTCCCTCGATCGTGAGATAAAGAAAGTTGCATTTGGATCATCAAATAGACTTTCTAACTCTTTTTATTCCCCCCACCCCCCCCCACCCCCCCCCCCCCCCCCCCCACCCCCGCTACATGCATAAAGCACACCCTCTCTCCCTTTTATGAACCCACCTAGTGTAAACGTTTAATATAGGAGGCTTTGACCTAATAATTCAATTTCTGTATTTGAGAAAGTATATTTGAGTTTGGAGAAATGATGGCAAAACGACCACAAACACTTCAAGACTAATTAGAAACAAACAAACTAATTAGATGCGCTGTGACTGAGAGATGGATGTAGAGAGTGAAAAGGTTATGAATCACATACCGGTGATAATTCGCCTAGGGGAAAGTTCTCTGACATGATAAGCATCGGGAGTTTGTGCATGGTCAACAATCGCTCCAAAAGCCTGTTCCTCATCTATCAACTCACACCTATCTGGCACCGCATCAACCTCTTCAATCCCTCGTACGATCTACTCCAAAGGAGCCAGTTTATATAGCAGTTTAGCTACACCAGTCATGTGCTTTGAACATCCACTATCCAAGTACGAAACTGACTTCTTGATTTTTTCAGTTTATGTGTCTTGCAATCACAAATGAAGAATAACTCTTTTTACCCATACCTACTTGGGTCCAGACGGTATTAGTTCTTTTGTAACCCAAACTTGGATCGATTTAGTTGATGGGTCACTTGTTGTGTTCCAAAGAGTTTGTGCATATGCATGTGTGTGGTATATGTTCTGTGAACAGTAGATACTTCATTGATTTTCCTGTTTCTTTTCTTAACAAGATTTTGTTGTTAAAGTATAGATTAGCCTTGCCCTTCATTGAGTTATGTCTAGAAAAACTGGTTCGGTACACTTCCAATTTGGCTTAGCATTAGAACTCTCAGGTACATAACCAACATCAAACTTTCGACCTTTACTCATATTTTCAACTAGCTTTGCAACTTGAGGTATGTGTTCTTTGTGTTCACATACCAAACTTGATCTAAAAATATGAATAAATTTCTTTTGCACATTTCCAGTTTTGGTTGAGTACTTGTCTCAGCAATTCTTTCATTGTTGTTGAAACCGAGACTAATTTTGTCTCCAAATAATTTTTGCAATTCTTGCATTTCATTTAAGGAAACTGAAGACTTATTCCAACATAGTGACAAGATTATCTCTCATGAAATTAGTTGAGCTAAAATTAAATATATGTTCACTGGTAAATTTCAGCTCAACATCAATGGTCATCAAACACTTCACTTCCTCATCATCACTCGAACTGCATGAACTTTCTGACTTAGATGATTCACTGTCAAAATTAGCCAAATTTGACTTGTTTTCCTTGGCCATCAACACCTTATGTTTCTTTTTGAAGAACTTCTCATCTTTGAACCTACTTATGTCAAAGAACTTTTTCTCCTTCTCATTTGCTCTCTTGTCATCTTTCTTTGGTTTGGTATAGTCAGCTATAAAGTGTCCAATTTTATCACAGTGAAACAAGTGTTGCAATCATCAATAAAGTTTCTCTTCTGATAAGATCTTCGGTGAGAGCATTGAAAAATGCCTTGATTTTTTCTTAGAAAATTTTCAAACTTCATCACAAACAATGACATGACATCACTACTTTACTGCTTGGCTAACTTCTCACTCGAAACTGTTGGTTCCAATTTTACTTTCGTTAAGGTCTTAGTCAAATGAGAGCTAGACTTATTATCCTCTCTTGTTTACAACTCAAACTTGTATGCCTTTAAATCCCTTAAAAGTAGTGCAACGCCAATTTTTCAAATTTTTAGATTACCTCATTGCCATTGTTTTCACGTCCATTTCTTGGGCAAACCACGCATCACTTTCAGGATAACTTCTCGATTACTGTCCACTTTCCCAAGTGCACCCAATTAAATGATAATGTTGATAACTTTTTCATCAAATTCATTCATTGATTCACCTTATTTAATTTTGATGTTGTCAAACTTCTGTATAGTAACAAAAAGTTTGTTTCTTTTGCTTGTTCATTTCCTTTGCACAACTGAATCAGTTTTTTGTAATTTCCTTTCAGAGTTTTATACAGTATATCTTTAGCCACATTATCGAGGTTGGTTTTCTCCTTATCGTCGTTTTTTCATTCATTTATAGGCTTTTCAATTTTCTAAGGTGCCCCATCAGTTATAGCAACAACACTGTTTGCTTTCATAATTTCCATTGGTCCATTAGTAATGATATACCATATATCATCCTTTTGTGTAGCTAAATGAGCATGCACCCTTATCTTCCAGTTGTCAAAATCTTCCTTTGAGAATATTGGAATTTTGTTAAAAGAAGTCATTTAAAGAAATGTTCAGAGACGACAATATGCCTATCTCTTATACAACTTGATAGGAACAATGTAAATAATTAGAAATGGGGCTGAATAAACACTCATAACAAATTTCTTAAATTCAAAATAATTCAGTCTGGTTAGAAACTAAACTTGGTATTCTCTATGTCAATGTCATTTGACTTGCAAAAATATGTGCAGAAAAAAGGCAAAATGATAGAGAACTCAAGCTCCTACATCACCTCCAAGCTCTTCCATTTGGGAAGGCTCACACTAGAAAGCTTTAATCTTTACAAGGAATTTGTAGACGACTCGGTTCAATTTGTACTTAATATCACCAAAACTAAAACTCCTGGTCTACTCATCTAAAAGAAGAAATAATATACCAATTGTTCTCGAATACAATGAATTACAAAGAATAACTAATACTTAATGATTCTCAATTATCAGACATAATACTTTGTAAAGTGTGTCTGAGTGTATAATCAGTATTTCTTGAACTTGTAATCTTGAAACAAATAGTCGTTATAAGTGTGTACCTGTTGTTCTTGTAACTTGGTGTTACCTACTCAATTGATCTTCATCTTTATTTATAGACTTCAAACTGCAACAGTCACAACCCTAAAAAAAAAGATCAGTTGCTACGTCTTTTGTTCAAGTCATCATTCTCTAATATCCGTATAAGATGTAGTGCAGTAGAATATGGCTATATCATCAAGGTACATAAAATCTTATCCAATAATCAATTTAGTCATGTGGTGTAAACCGATATACTTGAGAATGAATGATGATCTCTGAACTGATAGCTTGAAAAATGTTTTGATGACAGTCAGTTTTTCTTTGAGTCAGTTTTGCTTCATCGGTACAATTTAGGTAAACCAGTTTAGCTTAGATCAGTTTTGCCCTTAATCATTTGTTAACACCAAAATATAAATGTTCAAACAGCCTCATTTTTTCATCAACCCCTTTGATCAAGAACGTCGGAACTCAAGTCTGATTGCAACCATCGGATCATGGTAAGAGCATCTAGTAGCACCACTCAACGTTCTCTTAGGTATCATTGATAGTATATGTAAGAACCAGTAGGTTATGTTAGCATACAGCATGGCCCCTTCAACTTATATATCTGATCGAATCTGCAACCACTAGTTTATAGATATTTGAAAATGAATTTGATAACGATGTGATTAATGTTTGAGTAATCGTGACATCGTATATGCAACTAGTAAAACACATTTCCAAAAAGCACATGTATTGCTCTAGCGAGAGACTCTTTGCACTATTAAATCATCAAATCACATAAGATATCTTCACCAGTAGGTGAGCGGTGAATCTCATACTAAAATGCATTAGCTCTTTGGTATTTCGAAACTACACCTGTAATTAATTATCTTTTAATTTGGCATTATGAAAATAATTATCGTGTTTATTAATTTAAAACGATTATTTATGTCAAAAAAATTTATTAAGTGCGTTAAAAATATGTATTTAAAATAACGGAGATTTAAATGATAATATATATATATATATATATATATATATATATATATATATATATATATATATATATATATATATAGTTTAATTAACACTCAAGTGTTAATTAATTACAAAACTAGGTTAAATGGACTTGAGTTACTATTTTTAGTAACTCAACATATACAATACAAACACACATACCAAAGAAAAGAAACACATGCCCCCAAGCCCCAACCCTTCTCCATTTTTTTCCTTGCCCTTCAGCCACCTTCCTCCTCCACCAACTGTAGCCTCGCTGCTGAGATACGAGGATCCGACCATGCCAAAGGTAGCTCGGGACAAAACCACCCCAACACCGACCTGAATCAAGGAAAATCTGAGATACGTCGATCGTTGTCACGAGCCCACCTGCACACTTCTTCTTCTTTCATATCTGGTGAGTTGGTGGTTCGATTTCTTGGTTGATTCTTGACAGGGGCGGATCTAGAATTTTGACCATGTGGGGGCCGCTTATAAAATACAGACAAAATGTTAAAAGAAAAAAAGAGATAAATTACATTGATTATATTCAACTAAACATAAACAATACGTTTTAAAAAGAAAATTTCTAACTAAAAAGAATTCGACATTCCTTAAAATTTTCAAACTCTTCAATAATAACATCTATAAATTATGTTTTACTCGTATTTTTTTAAGTTGTTTATGTGATTTATGTGAATTAAATGTCTTGTTGATTTATATGTTTAATTATTTGACATATTTTATGCCATCTAATATAGGGCACAATATTATCGTATTCATGTTGAGCCCTATCATTTTTGTTACATGTTCCTTTTGTTGTATTATATTCTTGGCACATGAGGTGATTTATTTCGGAATCAGCTAGCCACTTTCGAGTCAAGTTATCCCTGATACCGAAATATATTAGTCTATATCTTGGTGCATTTTCTGTGTGATATACACTTGAAATATTGACATCGTACATCGTTCAATATTGTGCCTTCCTGTTATATCCTTATCAGTCGTATAGAGGCCGAGTTATGGGTGTTTAATTGGACACAACATGACATACCTCGCATGGCAGGGCAGTTTATCTGTATGACGATGTAGCTCTCTTGTGTATTGTTGCTCGAGCATTACTCCTATTTTTATCTGCCATTTATTGACTCATATTATCATGTTATTATTAAGTCATGTTCATGCACTGTTTCATATCAGAATTCTAATATCAATATTTTGTACTGGGAAATAGCTATTGTGGTTGTTGTTGGGCACCATGGTAGGTCGCCCGAGTTAGGGGTGTTCATCGGTCGGTTCGGTTCGGTTTTCAGTTTTTTATTTCGGTTTTAGAAATATATAATCCGAATCCGAACCACTTTTCTTCGGTTTGGTTCGGTTTTCTACCAAAACGGTTCGGTTATTTCGATCGGTTATTTCGGTTTTTGTATAATTATTTTAATTAATAATATAAATATATTGTAAAATATAATATGTTAACTTTCTATAATGTTTTCTTAGTAAAATATTTAAATATAAGGTCTAAATAAATTAAACAAACAACAATCAACTAAAAATTTTCAAAATGGTTTTTCATTCACTAAATATCATATCAAAATATATAATATAAATAAAAAAATTATTAATTTAATGAAATTTCGATTTTTTCGGTTTTTTCGGTTTTGACATATATAATCCAAAATCGAACCAAATAAACTTCGAAAAAAACATTTGTATCCGAATTACAAAATTTGGCTTTCGGTTCGGTTCGGTGTTCGGTTTTTTCGGTTTGGATTTCGGTTTTTTCGGTTTTATCCGAAGTTTGAACACCCCTAGCCCGAGTAGTTTTGCAGCACCATATGAAGATTCTGCCCGTGGAGCTCTTGAGTGAGATAGGCCTTCTCTGTTGCTAGAGTTGAAGTCTCTCTGTTAGTTCATTTTATTTATATTAGAGTTTGGTCAGTTTTATATCATAGTCTTTTTTTTTTGGGAAGATTTCTCGTATGTTTGTGTGGTTATTTGAAGTTTAATGATGAGTTTGTATTAGTATATGTTGTGAACCTTGTTGGCTATATTTGAACTGTTGCTTATGAATTGTTGATTTGTGAATGGTCGACACTTGCGTGTGATCTTTCACAAATACAGCAGTGTCATCCTTGAGACCTTATTTTTACATGTATATTAAAATTTTTTTGGTATGTCATATTTACGGGGAAATCATGTCGAAATTTTTCCAGGTCATGAGGTCCATTTTAACTATTTTAATTTATTTTCTATTGTAAATTTAAATTAAATCAATATTGTTTGATAATTAATTGTAATTATAATAAATGTGCCTTACAACAACCAACCCCATCACCTGATGACCATCAATAGAGTAGGTAAACGAGTTAAAATGTATGCTAGTACGCAGAGTCTCCATGTTGTCGCGGGCCAAAGGAGTAATTGTGTGCAAACCATAATCACAGACTAATCCACACTATAAAGGATAACCACTTAAAAAGTCCGGGATAGGGTTGTTTGGTGTCGCATCAAATGAGTACTTAACTGTATGAATGGACATCTCCATGCCCTTATCATTTAAACGCGGCGTTTACTTCACAAATGCTAGTCTCGAGCTGGACCAAGCTTTATATTTATTTTAGGCGGCTGAATCGACTGAGAACTACTTTAGAATATATATTACACCTCCTAAAATTTCATGATCTATGTTGAGATGCAAACTTCATGGTACTTATTTTATATTCAAGGTATTTATCCATGCACTTTGCATGTGTATGCACTATACAGATAAAGTAATAATTGGATAAATACGTAAAATATCATTATAATAAAGATCTTTTTTACATGAATCAATAAAGTCCAAACCACAATTTTATTTCCTGGACACCTACTCCTACCCTTATGGCGTCGTTTCACGAGTGTTTGATTTGTGTTTGCAGGAGTTATGCGAGTAGGAAGCTCAGTCTGGACATGATTTACGGAAGAGATTCTTCTTGAGAAAGTTGACACGTCTTCTTCGACTTTTTCAGGTTACTATAAATTATTCATAGGAGTGTAAAGATATATTTTTATCATTTGTATTTATCAAAGACTCGTAAAATGTAATTCTACAGAAGTCAAAGATGATACCGGCATAAAAGCAATATATATTTTCAAATTAGTAGCATGGAGCGAAGAATATGTTCTAGCAAAGTCGGTTAAAATCTTCAAAATAAGTTCTAGCAGCATCAAGGTCTTCAATAATCCTATTAAAAAAAAATTTACACCTCATTTATGACAGTTAATGACTATTCATGCTGCGAAAAAAATCATCTTAGCCGATTTGAGAAGATCTGAGTAAATGGCCGATCAACGTAATCAACTAAAATTCGAAAATGTTTTAACATTGTGGGTCTTTATCTACGTTACGAAGCAAAGTCGGAAGCAGTGAGGTGCTTAACGTAAACACTCCAACACTCAAGGTCCTCGAAAATATTCCCGAAGGAATAGAGGAGATAATCAAGATGATTGAATCAAGTGTTCCAGATTCTCGGGCCTTGAACTTTATATTTGACTGGTGATGTGATCGTTGTTTTACGAGTTAAAAAGAAGAGGTCGATCATTAAGAATTGTACGTGGAAGAAGAAGAAACCGATGAGCATCGGATAACTTCCAAGGTTTGCATATCCTGTGGGTATTTACAACCATTGCGTTGCATTCTTAAAGGCATACTCTAAAACTTTAGATTTCGACTTGGAAGAGTTGAGTTCTAAGTCGTCGCAGCCCGATGAATCGAGAATTTTTCCTTTTAGATCTGAATTTAAATCTACACCTGTCATTATTAATTTGGTTTGATCATTTATTAATTTGTTAGATTGATTGTTTGAAAATGAGTATTAATTTTTTTTTGGGTTTTACGTTTTTATAATTAATTAATATAACATATAATTTATCCTCTATGAGTAACATAGCCTCTTCCCCTCTGACGCAAGTGTGTCTGAAACATATCTATCCTCCGAGCGAGCCATCCCAATAGATGTGAGTTTAGCAATAAAATTTATTATTTTACAGTAAAAAGTGTTTAAAATAAAAACATATCTATCCTCCGAGCGAGCCATCCCAATAGATGTGAGTTTAGCAATAAAATTTATTATTTTACAGTAAAAAGTGTTTAAAATAATATATATATATATATATATATATATAATTTTGTCCACCAAAAAAATATTAAATTTTTTCTGCATCTTTCTAAAATCTTGGTTATACCCCTACTCGTATCAGAAATTGGTATTTAAGGCTTCCAAAGAAATGAAAATTTTGCGAAAGAAATGGAGGGGCGAAGAAGCGAAAAACAGGTGCAAGCATAATCGGGAATCGATATATCCTGGGGATTGTGATAGAACTGAAAATGGAATTACTTGGGCATAACGAGTTACAAGAATAAGTTTGCTTCAATCTCCCACCAAAAACTTTGAATAAATTTCATGATCTTGATCTGTAAGTGTATCGACCATTTGTCTTTCCGTATCATACACCTTTTGGAAAACGAATCCCGGTAATTGTTTGCGAGGAGGAATCTGCTTATCTGAAGGTATGAAGTGCAACACACACTTGTGCATCACAGATTCTGCAGGTACTTCAGTTCTGTGGAAACTATAGAACACCTCCCTCATAGTCCCTGATGGCCAATATCCACCTCCGTTTTTCACTGCCTCCTCTGGACGATATAATCTGTGTGTTGCTACCATTATAGCTCCGTCAAATGTCTGGTAAATGTCCTGCGCATAAAAATAACAGAAAATTGATGCAAAGACCTCAAAGAAGCCACCAAAGACACCATCTATTCTTTCCTATAATTGAGGAAGAAAAGGATTTGACTTAAAGCAAACCACTTAACAACCTGATATTGAAGACTGCTTCACGTTTATGGCATAGTTGTTAAAAGCATGCGCCTGGCTTAGCCGAAGCGACAGGCGCAGCCAGGCGCAACACTTGAAAAAAGTACGCGCCTCTGCCTGGGCGCGAGGAATCCTTGAGGCGCAAAAGCGTGCGCTTTAAGAAGGGTTAATATTTAACGTAAATAATATTTAAATCACAACCCAACTAATTAGAAAGCTTCTAGCTATTTAATCATAAAAAAAACTCTGCATACATGACTTTTCATCTCAAATGCTTTTTGGACAATGCAGTGAGGCGTTTTAAGTTTTTTTTCTGGACAGTGTGGTGTGCTGTTTTATGAGTTTCTTCATTGCACTTGACATTCAATCAAGGTAATATCAAGGTAATATTTCTTATGTGTTGTTGAATTGTCCACTACTCCCTATACATTTAATTTATCATGCTTCAGCTTAACCAAAATTCCTAGATGTTGTTGATAAAGCGTGCAGTTCGCCTAAGGTACTCTATCGCTTTAGTGCGCCTTGCAACCTAAATAACTATGGTTAATGGACAAAGACAAAAGCTCTCAAAGCTTTGCCAAGATCGCATCATCATCACAACAAAACCCATGAGAGGTTCACAATGCTTATCACATTTCGCTCCATATGCTCCCCAATTGTATCCCTTCTTATTCAATCAATCTTTTTTCCAAAGTTCAAGAGAGAATAAAAAGGAATTTAGGTTGATTTGTACCAACAGAAAAATCCGAACGGCAAGTTTCAGTCACAAAAAGATGATTACCAAGGTGATCAAAAAATTCTCAAATGTTTTACAGGTGTTTTTCACATGCTCGTGTTCTCTAAGAAAACTCACACGTAGAAAGAGAACTTGCCTTAACTATGGCCACACAAGGCTTCTGATTCTTTTTCTCAGGAACTAAAAGAACAGGATCCTCCTACAAATAAATAAAAAAAGTGTGAACATATGAAAAACCAAATTTTTTGAGACTTCAAACAACCACCACGACTAAGCCGAGTTCCATCCTGGAATTCAAAAGGGGTCCAATATCCAAGAGCGCAGGCACTTGGTCCATAAACTCAATTCTTCACTCATGTATACATACAAAAATATTGCCAATACTCAACACAGGAGCACTTGACCTCAGAATAAGTATCCATCCAATTCTCTCACATGATTAAAAAAATAACAACAAAGCAGAGAGAAAACAAAATCACTCTCAACTTTCAGCATCAATGCAATTTCGTAATGCTTGCATACCATATAATTATTGGATTAAATGCCATTTGAAGGCAATTTGGCTTAGCCCTTCAAAGTCATTGGTCACACAAGCATTCTTTCCAGAGATATACTGATTCAATCAAAGGTTACGTTACATATTACATTAATATGACAAAAATTAATTCTTAATAACAAAAATGAATTTTCAGCAAAAGCAGAACCGAAATCCCTAATCTCAATCGGATTAAAACACTAACAACTCACGAGATGATACTGGAAGCCATCGTACTCAAAAGACCTGTAATGATTCCTCTTCTCCTTTCCCGTCCCCGAAACCCTAACCACCTCACCCATCGACCGCGCCAGGTCATCATGCTCGTCGGTTTCCCTCTCGGAGTCCTCCGCCTTCGCCTCCGCCTCCGCCACAGGACCGGGCTCATCTTTGTCCTTCCTCTCTTTCTTCTTCTTCTTCTTTAACTCGATCAATCTTAAGTTCTCCCTAGCATTCGCCTCACAGTTGTCCTCGGAAACGGGTACTCTTTTACGCTTCTCTAGGTTTCCACCACGCCGTGAGGGCGACACTTCGTCCTCTTCGTCATTGCTCTCTGACACTGTAGAGCGGCGGCGACGCATTGTGCGGCGACGCACTCCGCGGATATGACGATTATACAAAGGTTCTCGGCGAATGTTTGGGTTCTAAGCAAAAGTCATTTTCACTTTTGTTAGTTTAATCCGAAATAGGTCGACCCGATCTCGGTTGGACTGGACTGGTTGGATTCGTTATATATATATATATATATATATATATATATGATTGAAAAAATATTGATATTAAATTTGAATAAATATTATCATAAAATAGTAAAGTACACATTAAACAAACACACACTCCTCACTAAATATTCTACTCAAAAACAGAACAGCCCTCTACCGACAAAACATTCTACTCAAAACAGAACAGCACTCTACCGAACAAGGAGATGTCTGCCGCCATTTTCCTCACCCACTCTCCTATTTCTCTTAAAAATAAGAAGATCCAAATGTTTATGGCAAATCTCAAGTGTCGCTTCGACAGGATAGGGGCTATACATACAGTCTCTACCTTTCCACGACTCATCACAAGAAAAACGAGAGTGAAAGTATTTGCTACCTATGACGGTTCCGAGAAAAATCCTTATGAAAATGATATATATCAGAAGCGATGTCGTTTAAATCTCGCTAGATACCTCGATATTCCGGCGGAGTACAATGAAGCCGACAAGAAGGTCAGTGAAGCATTTCGTGCAATGGTGGAGAAGAAATTTGAAGTTGAAAAAGACTTTGAATGGTTGGAAATTTCTTTTCCAGATTTATATCGATGAAGTCATGTCTTCGTTTTTCTGGAAAGACGGACATTTCGATGAAGTTGTATCCCAAGACAAGATTATCATCCTGGTAATGGACGCCCACAAAAAATTCAAAGAAGTCGAAGATGCATATGTGAAGGTCGGAAAGAATTACACAGAGTCACTTAAAACTTGTTATTCTCTATATAAGAAATATAACAAAGAACTAGCAGAAGCTTTCCTCTACAAGACTAATACAAAATATTGTGTGTATATAATATCAAACCGAAAGGTGAATTAAATTAAAATACAAAATTTCAATAATTCCACGCCACAAAACATTATTGACGTGGAAAAAGCCTGTTTTATTGTTATATAATATCTAAGACTATTTTATGTATTTTACCATTATTTTATTGTTTTATAATATGCAAGACTATTTTATGTGAAAGGTGAATTAAATTAAAATAAAAAATTTCAATAAAAATCAAGAAAGGTTTCCAACATAAAAAATATATTTAGTGTCTTTTTCAACTTTGCTAATATTTTGTTACCGTTTTTGTGTGGGTGGAATCACTGTTGTGCCCGCAGATGGAAACGCTATGATTGCGCAGAGTTTCCACTCCAACGAGCCTCCCTCCTCTGCGCCAAATTTGGGATTCACATCAAAGTCAATACTAATACACCTAAGGCATGCATATTTTAAAATTTTTGGGAGGAGATATTGCAAGATTTGGGAGATATCGTGCAAGGTCTAGGAGAATGATTGCATGGACATGGACAATTTCGTAATTTTGAGAATTTTGCCTAATATTTGATAGCATACAAGCTTGAGTCAAAGAAGGGAAATAAATCCTTCTCTATCTTGCACCATATTTCGAACCAATCTCAAGAGTGGGAATCAAGTATTTAAATCTCACGAATTAGGAAGATAGATCATCAGCAACGGCAAGAAAATTGGAGTCAAATATTGTTAGATTTGAGCCAAATTTGGGCATGAGTTAGCCACCATAATTAGCTACATTCCCCTCCCTTATAAATACCACATCAAAGTCTAGCACTCCCTACAAAAATTTTCGAATCCCTAGCTGCAATTCTCGAAATTTCCAGCAGCTATCCTAGACGAAACCCTGCTGAAAAATCCTCAAAAGTGAGCCGGGATCGTGAGCCGAAGCGCTGCTCGAACGAGGAACGAGAAGTGATCCAATCCAGAGCCGTTCACCTACGTTTTTAGCATTCCAAAACTACTGTAAGTGAGCTTGTTTGTAAAATAAAAATCTCGGTTTTATGCATATGTGATTTTCGGTTTTGGTTTAAAAACACGGTCGAGTACAATCCTGCTTCTATTCATGTCATGTATTGGTCATACGGTTTTAAGCAATGTGAGGATTTGACTGTATATGGATGGGAATCCCAATCATGACGTACCCTTACGTGGTGGGGGATATAACCGCTATACGATCTCGCCCCCTTAGAGGAGTAAAATTAGGGACTGACGTCAGTAAACCATCGAAAGTTGATGAGTCGCAGTGCTTGATAAATATTATGCATGTGTTATGAAGTACGTATACAAGTCATGAAAATCTCGAAATTTATGCATGTTGTTTTATTGTGCTCGATATGCCTCCACTTGCTAAGTATTCTCAAATACTCACCCTCCTCACAACCTTCCCAGATAAGCTTGAAGAAGAACTTGATGAGGAATAATATGAGCAATTCTGGGGATGGTGAATGCTCAAGAATTTAGATTAAGTTTAAAGTTTATTATGTTATTCAGTTTTACGTTTCCGCATTAAACTCTGTTGTTTTTGAGATTTCGGTTTTGTAAAGACAATGATTATTATCGTTTAAATTATGACTTATAAACAGGTTTCAGTTTTACACTGTACTACAAAGGCTTATTGTTTCGATTGTGTAATTATTAAACAACGCCGGTGTCAATCCCGAGTCTCAGGACAGTGACATATATATATATATATATATATATATATATATATATATATATATATATATTTATTAGTATTAATGTATTCATCAGCACCACATTAAATATTTGAAAAGAAATAAGAACAAATGAGTAATTAAATTTGAAGTCTTTGAAATTTGTTTTTTAAAATTCAAAAATGAATTTGATTTCTCTTGAAATTATAAACTGCATTTAAGTTTTTACATTCTTATATCATTTAATTTAATTTCGATTATGATTTTGAATTTTTTGTTACTTTTATAGATTAAGTTCTCACTAGTTTCTATCACATGTATAATAATAAATTTTCAACTTTTTAAAAGGGTGTCATCGTAAATTTCGGTATATTAACCGTCCATAAATTATTATTATTAATTAGAATTTCAATATAAATATATGTATAATCTTATAGAAAATAATTAAAATATCAATCAAAATTTATTCGTCTAATAAATGACAATAAATTTAATTTTTTGAAAAAAAATTATTTATTGTTTAAAATTTTGATAGACAAAATAATATATGATTTTTTATTTTTTTTCTGTTTTTATTAGTAACAATTATACTCAGTCAAGATAAATAATTAATTTACATGCTAAAGATTGTTATCCTCGTTTAAGTATTATCTCACAAATCTATTTATTGTGTTTGCTACACTCAAAAATTGGGTCTCGTCCAACTAATCTCATTAAGGATGGTCTTATCAAATCTCTTTGTTTTCAAATCATTGGAGTTTTTTTTTTTTTTTTTCAAATCTCTTTGTTTTCAAATCACGTCCAACTAATCTCGTTAAGGATGGTCATCCTAACGACCCATGACCAGTAGTGATGCGTGGGTATTGGTCGAGGACCATGTTGGTTCAGCCTAATGACCCATGATCGTTAAAAAAAAGACGATTTTTTTTGTACACTCAAATATTTGGGTCTCGTCCAACTAATCTCGTTCAGGATGGTCTTATCAAATCTCTTTGTTTTCAAATTAAGTTCATTCGACCATATACAACCATATCATATTTTTACAAATACATAGATTACTTGGGGACACAATTGTCACCCTTTGTTGCTAAATTAAGATTTGGCTGTGTTTCTGTTTTTGAGTGGGCTTTCTGTAAGATGATTTTACAAATATTTATCTGTGAGACAGATCAACCATATCGATATTCATAATAAAAAGTAATAATTTTTCATGGATGACTCTAATAAGAGATCCGTCTTACAATATACGACCCATTAGACCGTCTCAGTCGTCTCACACAAGTTTTTATCTTTTTTTTGTTCGAGTTTATTAAAGCTTTTATTTTTTTAATATATATTATTAATTGTGACACACACTATACGTGTGTCTATAAAGATTTTATATATAAATTGGACAAAATAATTTGAAATTACATAATAGTTTCTTGAAGATGTGATTCTCTCATTAAAAATTTATTATTATTATTATTATTATTATTTATATTTTTTAAAGTGTATTTAAATAGTTTTGTTGTTATTCTTTATTATAAAAAATTTAAAGTGTATTTAAATAGTTTTGTTGTTATTCTTTATTATAAAAAATAAAATAAAATATCTCATCACACTTTTTCAAATATAATAATGTGAAACATAAAATAATTAATAAGTAGCGCTGCATTTTGTTGAAAAAGACATGTTTTTGGTGCACCCAACTGTCTCCCAATGGTCTCAAAGTCCACGGAGTCAGAATTCTTGCAACATGAACTGCTGCAAACTCCAATGATTTATTGCTTAAGTTTACATAAATACTAAAGGTGCTCATCTCACTTTTGTCTTCATTCTTCCCCCTCTCTTTTTTCCTGGCACTGTCCAAGTTTAGGGTTTCATTTGTTTCTTGTTTGAGGGGGTTGAGTATGGCAGAGCAACAAGTTTGAGTGGTTATGAAGTAAGTTTCTGCATTTCTGAGAATAAGCTTTGATGATGCTGTTCCTTTGAGATTCGTTGTGTCAAAATATTCAAACTTTCAGTCTTCTTTCTTTAAATTTTGTTCTCTGTGAGTGTTTGAGCTTGAGCTTTCATTTTTTTTGCTTTTTTCGTGTGATTCTTGGAAAATCCATGTAAAAAAATCGTTAGAAATACAACCTTCTCTATTTCCGGTTTCCTGCTTTTCCTGGGATTTTTGTGAAGTTTTTTTCCTCTAACTTTTCGTGGGTCTGTTTCATATTTCAGGTTAAGACTGAAAAGTTGCAAGGTACGTGTTTTTAAGGTGAAATCACCTTAAAAAAACCGAATCTTGGTGTTCTTTTAACCAACTTAATGCATGGAAGTTAGAGAAGGTATGACATTACCTGGGTCGGCTCCATATTATTTTAATAATGGTAGAGGTGGGATTAGTTGGTCAGGTAATTCAGGGCATAATTCTAATGTTCATACTGTAATTGGGAGTTCATCCACAGCAAAGACTCCTGTATTACACGCCCAACCTGTTTTCAAGAATCTTTCAAATACCGATGTTCCAAGTGTAGGCTTTAGTGGTGGTTCGGTAAATGGTTCAGCCTTTAATGTTGGAAATCCGTCACCCAATTTTCCTCATGGAATGGACATGGTTAGAGCGTCTAGTATGTCTCAAGGGAGTGACCCAGTTAAGAAAAAGAGGGGTAGACCTCGGAAATATGGCCCCGATGAAGCTAATATGTCTTTAAAATTGTCTTCTCTATCTGCCTCCATGCGGTCCTTGGGAGCGATGACCTCGGCAGAAAGACCACGGAGAGGACGGCCACGCGGGACTGGGTGGAAGCAGCAGCTTGCTCCACTCGGTGAGTTGTAATTGGTGTTGATTATGATTTTAAATTCTGTATGAATTGTTATGTTTGCTTAAGTTGATGGATTATAATTGTTTTGACTGAGACAATGCATCAGATAAGTTGATGCATACTATGTAAATGGTGTTACAAGGGCGGTTCTTGATACTAGTGGTGGCTTCAAAAAATGATGAGTTAAAATCAGTTTTAAATATGGGTTTGTAGGATGCTGATCTGGTGATCAAGTAAAAAAACTTACATCTGAAATTTAACTGATATTTTTTGTTGATTTGAACAGTTTAGATGTAACTGAAATTAGCGTTATAGCTAGTTTTTAAATTGTGTTGTTCATTGCTTTCTAATTTTCTTGTTAATGCTGGAAGAATTACGCTCGTTCGAGGGTTTGGGGAATGCGGTGGAAGCTTTAAGGGCTTGTCTCATGGTCCTGTTGGTTTCATTTATGTGGTTGCTTGATCTCTGTATACACTATTTAAATTGCAATAATCTGTTTGTTACGTATTGATTACATTTCCATCCTCCCTACAGTATTTAATTTGCAATGATATGTTTGTTGTGCTTTGATTTATTCCGTCCCTACTCCCTAGCTCAATTCTCTCACCTCAAACACACCAAAATACAAAGTTACTATTTACGGACGTGTAAACAAAAGAAAGCATAGTCGTAAAGGGAGAAAAAAAACCTTGGAATTGCTTCTCTCTTGAAGGTCTTGAGTTTGATGTGAATCTATAATTTGTCTGCCAGTAACACTGCAAATTGACATTTACCTTTTTTTACCTTCGTTGACCAAAATCTTGGTAATTTTCGACCAGGTGACTGGATGAACAGCTCAGCTGGACTAGCTTTTACACCACACATATTGAGTATTGCTATTGGAGAGGTATTGGTTCTTTACTAAACAAATACAATCTGATTTAAATGTCCTTGAAAGAAAAGAGATGCTAAATATTTAGCAATGACATGATTTCGGTGTACTCGTAGTCGATTTTCCTCCTGTATGATTACCTGAATTCTCTGCTACGTTGCTAAAGTTTTTCCATTTTATCTGGATGATAGACCCTCGTACGTACCAAATTTTTTAATCTGGAAAATTTTCATATTTATGTGATGTTTATTCGCAATGACAAATTTGGATCCTTTGTCATTTGGAGTGGAAAGAGATGTAGTCATTGCTGTTCTCTGCAGGATATTGCAGCAAAAATATTGGCATTTGCCCAACAAAGGCCTAGAGCTGTATGCATCTTGTCAGCAAATGGATTGGTTTCTCTAGCAACTCTACGCCAACCTACAGCTTCTGGTGACACTGTCACATATGAGGTTTAGGCACTCATCTCATCATTTTTCCATTTGGCTTAGATTTTAAAATCTATGGAAATTGGCCTTGTATTCAAATTTAGTTGTGCTGAAGCCTAAATATTCATATTGAAGTAAACTTGGATTTGATTACAATTGTCAAAACGGGCTGGCCGGCTTTACGTCGAGGTGGGTTGTGTTGGCAATTTCATTTTGGTGGACTCCCCAGTCCTTCTAAATTTAACATAAAATTGAAAGTTCTACAACCATATAAAATAGGTATCAACCCGCCAAAATGGTGGTTTGCTCCAGGTTGCGTGCCAGCACACCTCTCTAGCCCATTTTGATATGTTTATATTTGATTATCAGTTTATCACGCAATGTGATATATCTTCTAATTTAATGATCCCAACTAGTTTTTCCACTTCTGTTCGTCTAACATAACCTATCGTTTGTTCAATATGAAATTTACTGTTATAGTATTTTATTTGGCACTTCTGCCTTGACGGATACATATCCATGTCATAATTGAAGTAGAAACAACCTTTCGTAAATATGGATTACTTACTCAAATAAGGCTGGTGTTGGCATAATTTATTTGCTTCTTGACTTCTTTTCATGTCTTGTAAAAGACGTAAAAATTAAATCATACAGAGTTGCGAATCAAAATTTGAGTGGTTGCAGTTTAATATGTTACAACAAATCAGTTTCAAGATAAATTTTTGCGTGAATTGCTCAATCTTCTCAAATCTTCCTGAGAATTTCGTATGGCTCAACATTTTTCTGTAAGCCACTGGATATTTTGTTTTATCTTTTGAAGGGAATTAACATGGACATATTTTACTGTATGTAGGGTCGGTTCGAGATATTATGCTTGTCTGGTTCCTATTTGGTTGCTGAAAGTGGCAGTCCTCGAAATAGGACTGGTGGCATAAGTATTTCAGTTTATAGTCCTGATGGGCATGTGATTGGAGGTGCAATAGGCGGTAGGCTCATTGCAGCAAGCCTGGTACAGGTAAATACTTCTGCTTGGTCTAGCCTTTTATTTCAGGGACTTAATTTTCAATTTGGCCACTTTGTTGCTTGATATTTAACCCTGAGTTCCTTAAAAAATTGTTTTTCCTTTTAATCCATGAAGTAAATTTTATATATCAAAAGCTTCAAGGCACAATATGCTGCCCGTACTCGGTATACAAGTCTGGATAATTATATCTGCAATGTAATCAACATCCAGGTTTATGAACAATGGAATCCATGTAACTTAACCTTAACAAATAAACTATTCAAACTAGTATCAACACTTTGACCAATTTCTTATTACGTGCTCTCTGAGTGAAATACATCGTGCCAGACATAGCAAGATGGCGAGCACACATGATCCTAGAAGTGTCGAAAAGCCTTCTTGAACTATTTCAATGTACTCCTTAAATTCAGCACTGACACCAAAAAGTGCACAATGTTTGTCGACAGAGTTCCTTAAATGCATAACTTGTTTTTGCATTGATGGATATGGATTTCGGGAAGGGGTTGAAGTTAAGTATTTGAAATGATTCTAATTTTGGGAGTATTACAAATATATTACAGCCGTGATAGAATTTAAGTTAGTGAAACAAACGTGAATCTGAAATTTTTACTTAAAGTCCTTTAACTTACCATATATTTTAAGAATATCTGCATCAAAATGATGTAAGCAGGCCTCACAATTTTCATATTAACTTGTAACTTTTAACATGAACACAAAAATATTAGTTGACTAATTTTGGATCTATACATTCCTTAACCTAATGTTGGTTGTCGTATTTAACATAAAAAAAGAAGGCACAAAGAATGAGACAACTTTTCCTGATGTTGAATTACCAAATTTGAATGTAGATATACTACATAACAACCGTACTGTTGTCAAAATAAGAATAAAGATCCTTCTCATGAACTTGCTAATCTTTTCCCATTTAGATTTTGAACTAAATTTGACAGGACTAGTTGTCAATAAGAATATTGATTCACTCGTTTTTCTTAGCTAAAAGTACTTTCTACTACCCACATTATCTTTCATTAGTTCTAAAATTATTTTAAGCACTCTGGTGTTAGTAAATATTACTATACCCATGTTCATCGATGCAGGCATCTCATCACTTGCTTCAAAATCCTGAAAGGAAATAACCATCATAATTAAAACTAATCAAAGACTTTTTCCCGAATGCCTCAAGTCTACGGTCATGCTTGAATTTGTGCAAAAACTAGAATCTCTCTCACCCCAAAAACTTTACTATGTTGGTTTGGTTTAAATCATGTCTAGTGAAAGATTCTTAAGCTTTTTTTGGTTAAGATTTGTTATTGGTTTCAAATTGGTTATAATGAGAATCCATTATCACATCTTGACTAGATTTCATTTTGGCCATGCATGCCTCTATAAAATGTTTCCCCAAGCTCCTTTCTTCTGATTCTTTTTCTGTTGAATGCTACGATATTTTATATATCTTTAGGGTTGTTCGTTTTTGGAATGATGTTTGTAGTCATGCTCTATGAGTATTAATGTTGTTTATTTGTGCCAAAGATTTACAAATATGCCGACATTAAATAGCCCTCAAATATTTATGGTCCTCCTTTTTCTTTAATAAGCTTACTGAAGTACCCTATTGTGTAAAAACGGTTCTGTAGGTGGTTGCATGTAGTTTTGTGTATGGTGGTTCAAAGGGAAAAGCGAAAGCCGAGTCTGAAACGAGGGAGGAAAACTTTCCAACCAACCAATCTACTGAGAAGTCAGCAGCACGGGACAATGATGCTTCTGCTCAAAATCTTACTCCTAAAGCCTGGACAAGCATTTGGCCACCGGTTTCACGAGCAGGAGTTAAAAATCCAGGTATTGACCTAATGCATGCCTGATGAGTTTAAGCAGACATGGCAGCTGTTTGTACATATACGTCGCGAATAATGAGTTGATTATTTTATGGTGATCTCACTGTATTGTAGATGATCGAGGTTTGTTTGTGCTAACAAATGTTGTATCGAAGTTTCCGTTGTTAGGTTGTTGTCCTAAAGTGGTAGGTAATTACGATCTTGAGCATAATCGGAGCTGTTGATTGATTATGTATTAGTAGATTTATGTGTTGTCTTCATAAGAATGCTTGTTTTCTTGGTAAATTGGTGAAATTCTCTTCATTTATGTTGTAATCAGAAACCTGACAAATGTAGAAGTCTTAGATGGTGTAATTTTAACTTGTGTGATTTTGAGTTTGGATGTTCAAGATTCTCACTCATGAATTAAAAACAATATTTTTACAAGGAAAAAATTTGAAAGATAAATTTGAAAGCTGTAGGAAATAAACCAACTGATGGAAAATAAAAATGGAAATATCGAATTAAAACTAAAAACTAAAAATTTGCATTGAGATCGAAATTGCATAGCTTTGTTCAGATGAAGTTGTTGATGTTGAATGTTGCCCCTATTATGCTTTGGTCTTTGCCTTTGCCTTTTGCCTTTTGCCTTTTGTACGTGCTTTAAATCGATAGTATAAGTGAATATTCTGAAAAATATCATTTCTGAAATGAGAAGATAAATATGAGTCTATGTAGCACTGGTATGATTCGAAATCTAAGTGGAAGAAATTTTTCGATTTCTGTTTTGACCTTGGTGCGGTAGGCTGATAATTGTAAGCATCAGGCGCGGGGCAGGCGGCCACCGGTGGCTGCCTAAGCGGTTTTTTTTTTTTTTTGTTTTTTTGCATATATCTCTATTTTTTCTTCTAATTCATGTTAACATGTTTTAAACATTTTATTTGTGTCAGATTCAAATTCAAAATTTATGATATTAGTTTGAAGTATTAATTATGATACACGGCATTTAAATACAATTATTGAAAAAAATGATAGTATGATACTGATGTATTTGACATATTATGATAATAAAATTATATTTGAGGTGATGAGTTTTTAATTTTAATTTTCTTTTTTTTTTAAAAATCTGATTTTTTAAAAAACAAATGTTAAGCAATCTAGGCATATTTCAAGTTCCCTAGATGGCCGATTAATGAGGCGCCTTTGGAAAAATGGTGCCGATTAGCAGCCGTCCATATATGGGTTTTTTTTTAAAAAAATAGTTTAATTTTTAAAATTAATTTTTTTTAAAAAAAAGTGTGCAAGAATACCTCAATCCGCGCTTACGTGGAGCAGCGTCCGTGCTTCGTAAGCATTGACAGTGCTCCACGTCGGTGTGACGGAATATTTAACGACATAATATATACAAAAACTGTAGCTAAAATTGAATCAGCGACGATTTTCAAAAACCGTCGCTAAAACTGGATCGACGACGGTCACACTATCGCTTATTTAGCGACGGTTTCACAACCGTTGCTCAAATGGAATCAACTCATTTTAGCGACGAATTTTGAACTGTCGCTACGCCGAATTTTTGGTACATTCATCAACGTCGTACATTGCACGCTACGGATAATTGTATTAACGACGTACATATGCACGCTGCGAATAATAGTATTAACAGCGTGCACATGTACGCCGCGGATAATCTTGAACTTTCAACGGCTTGCATCTTTGCAGCATGCATTGTGCGCTGCGGAAAATGAATTTGCGCGCTGCGAAAAATCATTTTTTTTGTAATGAAGACAGAGAAAAAAACAGACAAAAATTCATCACGAAATAAGTTTTTTCAGGACCCTCTACTATTAAACCTGGTTTTTTCAGTGATTCAGGGATGACTGACTTTGGTTTGTTTGGCCAGCAGGATTTTCGACCAAGACGAAGTCAAAAAATCCTGCTGACTTATAAATTATAGTCTATTTTTTTATGAATAATATTAAATGTGCCACCAATATATTGTTAGAACGATATTTAAATCACGAGATTTTACTGTTATATCGCGAGATTTTGTATTCAATATATAGTGAGATTTTGACAAATTGAATTTTTATATTAATTTTTGTTGTTGTACAAATTGATGTATAAATATGAAAGTACATATAACATCACTTATTTTTAATCTAATTACATTTTTTGGTTTTTCACTATTATATCCTTATTAACGAAGTATTAGAAGTTATTGAATATAGATAAAATAAAAAAGTTCGATTTTAAAATGTTTTTCTTAATCTACATAAAAAAAATAGAACAAACATGTATTAATGATAATTTTATTATTGAAAAATGTATGTTTTATATATAAATATTTTGACGAGAAATTGCCACCGAAAATTGAAAATTAAGCCTTACTTTCCGCAATGAGTGACACCAAAAATTCGACCAAGACGGAGTCTGAAAATCTTGCTGACCAAACAAACCAAAGTCAGCCATCCCTGAATCACTGAAAAAACCAGGTTGAATAGTAGAGGTTTTTGAAAAAACTTATTTCGTGATGAATTTCTTGTCTGTTTTTTTCTCTGTCTTCACTACATCAAAAATAGTTTTTCGCACAGCGCGCAAATTCTTTTTCCGTAGCGCACATTGCATTCTGCAAAGATACAAGCCGTTGAAAGTTCAAGATTATCCATGGCGTACATGTGCATGCTGTTAATACTATTATCCGCGGCGTGCATATGCATGCCGTTAATACAATTATCCGTAGCGTGCAATGTACGATGTTAATGAAAATAGCAAAATTTCGGCATTGCGACAGTTCAATTTAGCGACGGTTTTCAATTTAGCGATGGTTTTGATATATATTTCGTCGCTAAATATTCCGTCGCGCCAACGTGGAGCACCGTCCGTGCTTATGCTGCTCCACGTGTGCAGCATCCGCGCTTCGTAAGCGCGGATTGGGGTATTCTTGCACACCTTTTTTAAAAAATTATTTTTAAAATTAATTTTCAAAATAAAAAAATATATATGAAACAACCCACTACTTAACACATTTTAAATTCTAAAATAACCTGACATCAGCGGAAGCATTTATCTTTAAAATAAAATATACTATATATACATTGCAAACATTATCTTACAATACATATCATACATAATCTCAAACATCTAATTCAAATACCAATATTACATATAATAAAATACATGATATTTTTAAAAACTTTAAATGTTCATCACACCCCAATAAAATCATTAACATATTCAAATAAAACTTTTCCAATACAGTAGCTATATGACTTCTTCTCCTTGGACAATCTGCTTCAAATCTTTTTATTACCTGCATCACATGACATTAACTGAAATGAGATAAAACTCAGTAAGTAGAGAACTTTACATAACAAATACATATTTATATGGCTTGGCTTGAAACATTGCAATGGCAATAAACATTGAATAATACCATCTTCAATGAACAATAATGATAAAATCGATATAGATGGTATTTCATAACATGAATTAAAGGAAATGAAGCAATAGCTCAATGATCTGTAATCTGTGAATGTTATCTCTGTTAATATATATAAATATATATCGGACTGTGAGAGATAACAATGAGAGGAAATGATAGTCTGTAACTTGTAATCTGTGACCTGTGAATGTTATCTCTGTTAATATATATAAATATATATCGGACTGTGAGAGATAACCTATGGATAGTATCTCTGTGATATATGAAAATATATACCAGACTGTGAGAGATACTCTTCATGTGATTGGCCAATGACATGCATGAATTACTATCATTCCTTGAATTATAGCATATGAAATTCATTGGGACAATTGAACAAACACTTGATAGGCACAATATCTTGCTAGCTTCTTTATCAATGAAATCAATGAAATTCTTGGATCAATGAATATATATATCAACAAATATGACAATAACATGTCCATGAAAGAAGCTAGACATCAATAAAAATGGCTTGGATATATATATATATATCATGTGAGCACAAGAAATAGCCTCTACTTACAACCCAATCAACACTTGGTGGCAAAGATGACCTCAAAAGAATCCCTACAACAATAAACACCATAAAATCTATGAATTAACACCATATATACATAGATCTATAAAGTCAACGCAAACCTTCAACCCAACAATTCCTTGTAAAACCAAAGAATAACTAAGATCTTACCTTGTAGCTTGCACCTAGACTAGGAGATGCTAAGATTTCCTCAAAAATCCTTGAACTTGGTTGAAGATTTGGAAGAGAAAATTTTGGGGAAGAAGATGAGAAAGAAACGTATGCGAGAGAAGAAGAAAGGAAGAAAATGAAGATGGATCTCAACAAAATGCAATATAAATTCCTTCCCAACCTTAAAAGTGTGTTTTGAAAATGCACTTTTCGTATAAAAATCGAAGGAAACGCACCCGCACTCGTATCCAGCGCTGCCCCGCGCATGCAGCGCACCCGCGCGGCACACAGCAGCGCGGGTGCGGCGCTGCTGCCGCACAGGAAGCGCACCCGCGCTGCACATGGCAGCGCGGGTGCGGCCTGCTGCCGCACATGCAGCGCCCCTGCGCTGCCTCTGGCAGCGCAGGTGCTGCATGCCCTCGGCCAGGCAGCGCAGGTGCGGCGCTGCTGCACCCGAGCGTTACTCCTCCGACACGAACTCTTAAAAACGCCTTTACTTGACTTATTATCCAACCTTTTCTTATTCCACTCAATTCTTATGGATTATAACAACCAAACTCCTTCTAAAATCAAGCATAAAATCATCTCCCAAAACTTGACCATATCAATTTATGAATATCCCATAACCATAACACATGAAATCATTGATCATAGCAAAATAAAAACTTTGGATATTATAATATATATACAGACTTGATATGCTGCACACCTATGTGAGCACCGATGAGGTGTCACTCACTAATTGGATGCGCAATTTTTTTATATTTCATCACATCCAACGGTTGTGATCTTGATGAAAGCTCTGGTGTGAATTTTATCAAAATGGTTTGCATCTCATCGTGAGTTTTTGTTACAGCGAGCATAGCTGTCATTTGAGATTTATGTGCAAAGAATTCTAGCTCTTGTGGTGTTTGGAATAATTCTGCAATATTCAATGGAATCTTTGTGGGAATATTTTATGATTTGTAATCCAATTCTATACATTGTCATTTAAAGATTAGGAGGAATTTTGAATTTATCCCTCCACTTTACTTTGAATCTTCTTCTGATCATGCGACTTTTTTTTTATCTAAATATTCAACCATCCATGTAAGACCCACGAAAGGTATAATTTTGTACAGAAAAGAGAGAGGGTTGAAATATTTTTTCTTAATTTTTTTTCTTCATCGAAAGGTCTGTACTGGATTTTGAATAGATTGAAGGAATTTTTGACTAAAGGTTTTAAAATTTCATAGGTCGAACTGAAGTATTCCCACCATGGAAACCACCAATTTGATATCAAAACGAAAAAAACGAACTGAAGTATTCCCACCATGGAAACCACCAATTCACAAACTTTGGTATCAAAATGAAAAAAAAGGCCATGTATGTTTATGCTTTTGGGTTTTGGATGAAAATGAATTGTATCAAGCTTGATGATTATTCCGATAGTTAAAGGGGTTTCGAGGAACGATGTTTCTTTATATTTTTCTGGAAAATATGGGATTTGGATAAATCAAATCCTTAATCAGCTGGAACAATGACTTTAAAATCTTACAAATGGAATATGACGGATCTCCATGTTTTGCTTCAAGGACGAAATTTTTAAAATTTGCATATTCGGTGATATTAAAAATGGTTTGATAAAAGTTTTGTTATTCTATCAATATTTAGACAAAAATTTAAAAAATAATTTAAACTTATTAAAAATCTTTGTAGTTGGTTTTTATCAAGTATTTTATCAGGAAATTTATTTGCAAATTGTAAAGAGATTTCAATATGAGTTTTAGTCATTTAGGATATGTAATGTCCTAAAAAATCTAATTTTAGTTTGGAATATTGATACTACTATAAAAATATGCTTTTAGGTTTTTAAAATGTCTGTTTATAGTATTCAAGAATATTAAAACACCATTAATATATGGGGGGGAGTTCAGGTAATTGAGAGTCAGATAAGTTCTAAATAGAAAAAATAGAGTCATCCTAATTTTACTATTTTGCCCATAAAAATAAAAACTTAAATTAATCAAAATAAAAACTCTACCTCAAACTCAACCTTGGACAAAAAACTCTACCCCAAAACTTCACCTCAAACGTGTGAAATTTTAATCAAATATGAAAACATTGACCTAAATGTGATAACTCGACCTAAATGTGAAAAAAGTGTCCCAAATATGACAACTCGACTCAAATATGAAAACTCAACCTATGCTCGATCCAAATATGAAAACTTCAAAATAAATAAGAAAAAATCGATTCAAACGATCGACATAATTTGGAAAAACTCGACTCAGATTTAATATGTATATAATTATTTATGTAATTACAAAAACATATTGTTTGAATCTGGATTGAGTCAAAATGTAATGTTATTTTTTTATTTTATCTTAACCGATATTGTAAAAACCATTTTGTCGTTTAAGTAACTCTCTTTGACCAAATTAAAAAATTCATACTCCCTCCAATTAAAATAAATTGGAGGTTTTATCTCTGATTTTTGCAAATAAATGAACTAAAACGATATTGATTTTACACATGATGTTTTTTGATTTTTTTGAAAATCAAACACATTAAACTATGTGTTATAATAATATATCGTTGAAACTTTTGTTTAAGATGAATTATAACTACCGACAGTTACTATACCGAATTTGGGATTAATGTTTGATTATAAATTGGTTATGAAATAAAATTACCTTAATATGATAATTACGCAAGACAAATATAATTATGTTATGGGAAAATCGAGTCAAAACAGTAAGTGAAGAATTTAAGAAACGTAGCATTGGTTAGCCATTTAAAAATCACACATTTAAATAAACTGACCAGTTCCAACAAATCTTTGATTGCAAATGTATACATCACAAGATTCTTTCTCATTCCACTCTTGTTTCAGTCACCTCAAGCAGAGACGGAGCCACATGGTTCTTTACCCGGACTTTAGCTCGGATGACCCAATTTTTTTTTTTAAAAAAATTATATGTAAATTTTGTATAATTTTAGAATAATATGATATTAGCCCGTGTAAATGAATTTAAAATATTAAAAGATTTTAGAGATTAAAATTCCAGCCCGGACGAAGCCATATTTCTGGTTCTGCCACTAACGTCAAGTATATTCAATTCCTTTGGTCTCTTGTATATTTTCAAGAAGAGTGAGCTGCAAACAACACTAACTGAAGATGCAGCCATTGCTCAAGTTCCGGCTGTTAGAGATTTAATAAAATAAATCTATAAATCATTTGATTAAATCCATATATCACAACACGCCAAGAATTCATGTCGAATTATCAGAAAATATGAATAACAGTAAACACGTATCAGAATCCATTGATTGATCTAGCGTCAGAGTTATGGATCTTCCAAGACAGCAGAGAATCGACCACCTTATTCTTGCATTTGATGGGAGAAGGAGAGAGATCTAGAATACGTGTGCCGTATGTATTCTGTGTTATATTCTCTGTGCCTTGGGGACCATAACCTTATTTATAGCCTTAGCAGTCTTCAACCCATCATAGAAGACCTAATTGGGCTGGGCTTCTACACATAAGGTGGACCATACCAATTTATTTAATACTTTGGAAATCCATAATTAATTAGATCACTTTATTGGATCCTTTATTAGATAGCTTGTCCATGTACAATTAATTAAATTATGTGAGCCTACAAAATAATTCCAACACCGGCAGCTATGGGGATAGCGATGACGTTGTACTCAAATGCCCACAAGTAGTTGATCGAGCCGGATTCTGGAGAAGGTTTTGTCTTGAAAGATATATCGCATGCACAACATCATATCCTCCACATGAGAACAATGTCGATTGCCTCGATGGCGATGTTGGTGCCTGCACCGATAGCCATTTCAACGTCGGCAGCTACGAGAGCTGGTGAGTCGTTGATCCCGTACGTCTCCCACCATTGCTAAAATTTTGACCTGCTGGAAAATTTGAAATGGAGCTTTTTGTCTTCTGAGCTTTTGAATGCTGTAAAATTGGATCTTTGATCTGAATTGATCACATCTCCGATTGCTTTGCAGTCTTGACATAGAGTCTCCTGCTCTCATAAATCAATTGAGGAAGACCTGGAAATAACTAAATACCAAGAACAATGCAATAATTCTTGTTTTCTAGGTTAATGTCTGAATATCGCGAGGAATTTATTTTATCAATGGAAACATGAAATTTTCATGCAAAGTCCGGCAAACTCGAACTTCTTAGAAGATGGAAATTTGCTATCCATGACAAATATACTATAAACAAATTGAAAAAGATAAAATAAAAATGAATAAGACAGGTAAAGAATCATGTCATCGAGATATATAGTTACATACAATTCCAATTTTATATATGGTACAGTCAAAATTTATGTCTCCTTTTCTCCCTCGAAGCAACCAAACAAAAATGACGACATGCAATTAATAAATTCATATTCTTTCCTCACTTTTTTTTTTTAAAAAAAAGAATTTTATTTGACGATTAAATTTCTTAAATTCCTCATGCAACACCCCATTTCAATCATCCCCAGTGTCCCTCTATCACCAAGCGTTTGGAATACAATATAAATCTTGCAACATTAAATTAACTTAAATGCTAATTGTCGGAAAAATCCACAACCAGATAATAATAATAAAAAAAAAAACTTCACTTCAATCACACATCATTACACATTAGCACAAGTTCAAAGCAACGCAATTGGAGACCATAAACATTTAAAACTATAGTTACTCAAAACGAGATTATTATTTACATAAATTCAACATAATCCAAGTACACCTCTCTTAGCTCTTGGCTTGGTTTTTTTTTTTATTTTGGTTCAGTAAACAAGCAAGGGTGAGGCTTAACCCAGCTTATTGGCATATTTTATTTAAAAAACCAAAAGAAAAAGCTTAATTCAAGAATGAAAACTCTGATTGAAAACGGGGGAAGAAAACGAAGAAACAAGAAATGCAACACAAGAGCAACAGTGCAGGCAGATTACACTGAAAATCAAGAAACACGCAAACCCCAACAAAAACAAATCTTCAACGAATCAAGAAACTAGTAATTCCCGGATTTCTTGGTCATATAGAGATGGTAATTGGAGTACTTGGAAGAAGAATACGACGCTCACAACGCCCCTTCGAAGGAGATTCAACTGAAGTTTCAGGTAAAACATGGGATTTTGCGAATTGGTGGGGAAATTGGGACGAGATCTAGTGGAGGAATGGGAGTTGGAGAATAAGGTTTTCTTTAAAATTTAAAAAATATGCTAAGATGGCCATCACGTCAACGATGCCCACATTAGTTGCTTATAAGAGGAATCCCGTATCATTCGGTAGATCGAAAGAGACAGATCGGTGGAGTGAGTTGTAATGTTGTTGATCCGCTTTCAAAGCCTACATCATGAAACAATGGATTTGAGATCTATAAATAGTTAGACTATATGATAAGTGAGATATTGTTAGTTCAAAAAAAAGTGAGATATTTTCAAGAGTATGTTCCTGACAAACCAACTAGTTATTTGAGTTTTATTTACTCTGATGTAAAAACAAATTTTATTTTAATAATATTTTACGATTCTATCCAGTCATGACATTTACTTTATTTGTATACTCATTCAAATTGCATAGATAAATCCATTGAATATACTATAATATCATGAGGTCCACAAGTTACATTGATCATGAAATTTATTAGATATGTATGTATATTCTATACTCGTAATCAATTCAACTACCTAAATTAAGGATAAAGACTGCTCGAGCTCAAGATTAACATCTGTGATGTTAATGCCACGTTTCATTAGTACGTAATGAAGATATCAAAACATACGGATAAGAGTGAGCATTCGGTCGGTTCGGTTACCGACCGAACCGAATTAGGCATAACCGAATCGAACCGAAATATTTAGCCAGAACTACCAAATTAATTTTCATAACCGATGAAAACCAAACTGAATTAAAATCGGTTGATTCGGTAGATGACCGAATTAACCGATTAGTTAAAAAAAATTGTGATTTAACTATAATTATATATGTAATTTTTCTTGATGGAGATGAAGTCAAGAGTGAATAATAGAGAAATGAGAATGAGAAATTCAGTTAGAGAAGTGAGAACGAGACCATAGATTAGAATTTTAGTTGATTTTAAAATTTAAAATTGATAAAAAAAATTAAAATTTATTAAATAATATTATTTATTATATCGGTTAATTCGGTTAACCAATTTCAAAATTTTGAAAACCGTAACTGAACCGAACCGAATTAACCGAATTTTTTTAATTGAAAAATCGAATTTCCGAAATAACCGAACCGAATTTTCGAATTGGTTCGGTTCAGTCGGTTAATTCGGTTTAACCAAAATCTTGCTCACCCCTACATACAGATGAATTATCATATGATAAGTCAATGAACAACCCTCCATCGGAATTTTCAAGTTCTTGTCATTTATCTAGTAAATAAGTATGCATTATGATTGTGCACAATTAGTTCTTTGACTCGAGACAACATAGAGGCTCTACATACTAGTGCTGCACTTTGACTCGTTTACCTACTCCGCGAGGGTTATTAGGTGGTGACGTTGAGTGTAGTTACGACATATGTGGAAGTCGATGCTTTGTAGTCGGGGATTCTTCGCTCACTTAAAGGTGTAAATATCCTGTATGATTTGATGAGTTAATAGTACAAAAAATCCGTCAAAGGAAGAAATATTTTAGGGAAATTGATTCCTTAATTGCATATACGAAGTCACTACGATTACTCAATGATGCATCACATCGTTATCAAATTCATATGCAATTCTCTATGTACCAATTGCAGCATATTCGACCGAGATATATAAGTTGAAGGGACCATAATGTACTATAACCATAACCTACTGGTACTTGCATACATTATTGGTGATATTTAGGGAATAATGGGGTGATGCTACTAGACGTCTTTATCATGATTTGATGAGTGCAATCA
This sequence comes from Primulina eburnea, assembly GCF_022965805.1. NCBI lineage: Eukaryota > Viridiplantae > Streptophyta > Magnoliopsida > Lamiales > Gesneriaceae > Primulina > Primulina eburnea. The sequence goes on from NC_133114.1 coordinate 24,536,023, forward strand.
GAATTGGGTTCTGAAGTCCTTGTGACCAAGAAGTTGATGCAGAGAATGAGACAAATAAGGGTAAGCTCGTATAAAAAATGAATATTGTCTGGAGTCATATTATTTGAGAATCCACGAATAATTGTATTTATGTACCATTGAAAGTCACACAAGTATTGGATTATATGTTCCCGTTGAAATTATCAAATTCAAGGAGTTGAATTTGATCAATAAGTTTGATGAAGGTCAAACATATAGATTATAAAGGACTTTATAAGTGGATTCCATATTTGAAAGTTTTACATCATACTAACGAGTTTTGTACCATCGTCACATCGGGGTTGTCTGATAGTCAATCAAGATATGATGAAATCCGAACCATGAATTGTTTGATTAATTAAACTTGAAATTTTCTAATTAAACAGTGATTAGTTGAATTCTAATTAGACAAATCACCTGAGGAAAATTTTAAAAGGTTGTAGAATCTCATGGATAGATAAGAGCTTATCTAATCCTATCAAATCTTGTCAAAACTTGATAAAATAAAAATGATATATTTGACAAGGGAGAAACTCTTAGTTGTAGAAAGATTATGTACAATTGAGATATATTAAATAAATGTTATCAAATGTTTGATTAAACACAACATAACACAAGAAAATCTACACCTAGATTTTGTACTCTCCCCCTCACACAACAAAACCTCGATCACCTTGTTGGACAATAAGTCACGTCCAAGACCCCACTACTCTTCCACCACAACACCGTCGTCCGTCGTGGTTTCTCCGTCTTCCGGTGATTGATCTCAACTAAAAATCTTCCTTGGATTAATAGTGCAATCTAAACAAGAAACACAATATTTGATCGTGAACTTAATAAAGCGATTGAAGAACGATGTACGATCCAGTTGATTGTACATGAGGAGATACAAGAAGAGCTATTACTGCTTAAACATTAGCATAGTTGGAGCCAAACATTAACCGCCAAAGGTAAATTTTTAATAAATACCATATGAATGGATTTAAAATCATACGACACTCAAATTAAGTTTTGAACGTCAAAATCAAAATATAAACTTCTGCTGCGTCTTGAATGCGAGAAATCTGTATTCCAACACGAGTCGCTTTATCATCGAGCCATTATAATTATTTAAAGGTAATAATTTTTCTATTAACGGATTTTTGTTTCATGATAAAAAATTCATTAATCCTGATGTGCTTTCCCAACCATGAGATCTAACTCAATTTGATTCGAGATAAATTTCTATCTAAGATGATATTACTATGAGTAGATCTATAAAAAAACATGTATAATACAACATATATATTTAAACAAGGGCACATTAATGAACTAAATCGCATCCATCGTTTATATTTTTTATAATTTTTATCAAGCTCGGGTTGATTTGTTTTCTTCGTCCTAATTATAGAACTTTATAAAGCAAATGTTCGGATTCTAAATCGAACCAATACAATTTTTAATATACTTAAATAGATAATATAATATTAATTAATACTAAAAATGTATCAAAACTTGTAGACGACTTGCAAGAGGGAGATATCAAATAAATTGATTAGGCTCAAATTCAGCTTGAAGGAATTTTGAAAATCGAAAATTCCATATATAAATCGAAAAATTGAGTTACAACTGATCGGACGTGAATTCCAAAGCCCAGCCCAAATATTAAAATGGAAATTCCCCTCACGGGCATTATTACATGAACACATGTTGTCAGTAGACCTACCTCAGCTGTCACACTGGAGGGTCGTTCGTAATTGGAGTTCAATCTCGGGATTCCGGTGAAATGGATGCCGGGAATTCTTCGGAGTGGCTTCCTCCGGGCTTTGCCGAGAAAACTGAGGTGAAAAACGGGAGGATTGTCAAGGTAATTTGTTTTTTTACTTCATTTTTGTACAGCTCTCGGACGAATCCGATCTGTGGAGTGTTTTGCTCTTTTATTCCATCAGTTGTTTCACGGTAAGCTTGATTTTTTGTATCGTGTTTGATAGTTCATTTGATAGATCAAACTGGTGGTGTAACGGGTGTGATTATGATTTGCGGCATATATAACCTAAAAATGGTCAATTGTCACCTTTTTTCTCTTTAAGATGACATGGAGATCCCCTGGTGTGAAATGACCAGATTGGAGATAGGTGTTGGTTGTTTGAGAATTGAGCGTAATTAATTGTTTCTTATTGTTTCTTATCTATTCTGCTGCTAGGTACTGCATAGTGTTGTTTTCTAGATGTTGGGCATCAGGTATATGATTTCTTGTGTTGGAATTTGGGTCAAGAACGTTGCATAATAAAAACTGAACTTCTATAATTCAAATATCGCATTAAACAAGAGCATGATATTTTTTGTGTTTAACACCAATCGATTTGTGGATTGGGTCTGTTTACCTTCGGCGGGGAGATCAGGGGTATACTTGTGATGTGGGATCCGATAGTGGTGGTGGTCAGTAATAATTTGATAGGAGAGTTCTCGGTGTCAATTGAAATTAGATTGAATGACAACATCAACTAGTGCTTCTCTGCTATATACAGACCGATCAAGCCTAGAGAGACAGAAAGATTCTAGGTTGAACTAGCAGGATTGAGCTCTATTTGTGGGGATTTATGGTGTCTGGGAGGTGATTTTAATGTGGTCAGGAATATGGGAGAAAAATGAACAGCCACTCAAACACCACGAGTATGTTATGTTTCGACAGTTTGATAGGAGAATTGGGACTTCACAACCCTCCTCTTTTGAATGCCAAGTACACGTGGTCGAACTTCAGGGCTGATCCGATTTGTTGCCGACTAGACAGATATCTCATCTCTAATGGCTGGAGGGACATTTTCCCAAATTTCAGACAAACGGTGCTACCCAGGATTACATCGGATCATTTCCCGGTGATGTTTGATACCACAAAGTTGAAATGGGGACTTGCTCCGTTTAGATTCGAGAACGTTTGGCTGTCACATCATAATTTCTTCAATTTGGTCCAGTCATGGTGGGACGATGGGGTCACTCAAGGATGGGAAAGGGTATAAATTTATGACAAAACTAAAAAGGCTTAAAGTGGAAATTTCCCGTTGGAATAGAGAGGTTTTCGGAAATGTGGGTGTAAGATACGCGGAGTTGACTTACATGACATATCAATTGGATGAGCTAGAAGCTGAGGGAGGATGTTCTGAGAATTTACAGACCGAACGAAGGGCCGTAAGGTGTGAACTGGAAAATTTGGCTTCTAAGAGATTCCAAATGGAGAGTCATAAAGCGAAAGTGAAATGGTTGAGGGAAGGAGATCAAAATACAAAATTTTTTCATTCTTGGTGGAACAACAGAAGGAGTAGAGCGACTATAGATAAAGTGGAGTTGGAGGATGGGTCGGTGGTTACGGAGGATGGACAGTTTGAGGAAAACATTGTCAATTATTTTAAGAAACTTTATAGGAAATCAGAGGGGGATGGGGGAGGCTTTGATGGGTTAGAATGGTGCCCTTTGGATGCGCTTGAAGCGGGGGAGTCGGAGATTCCTTTTTCGGAGGAAGAGACAAAGAAGGCGATGTTTGAGAGTGATGCTAGCAAAGCTCCAGAGCCGGACGGGTTCACATTGGCATTTTTCCAAAAGAATTGGGCTACGGTTAAGGGGAATTTGATGAAGGTGTTTGCTGAATTTTATGAAGGAGGGGTGGTTAATGGCATTACAAACGAAACATATATTTGCCTCATTCCGAAGAAACAAGACGCAATTAAGGTCAACGACTTTAGGCCAATTAGCTTGACAACGAGCTTGTAAAAGATACTAGCCAAAGTTTTGACAAATAGAATGAAGAAAGTCTTGAGCAGTACAATTGCGGAGAACCATTGTGCTTTTATCAAAGGGAGACAGATTCTAGACTGTTGCCTCGTGGCTAATGAAGTGGTTGAGGAGTACCGTAGGAAGAAGGGTTGGGTACTTAAAGTTGATTTGGAAAAAGCTTATGACAACGTCGACTGGAGATTTCTTGATTCTGTATTACAAAAGAAAGGTTTTGCAGATAGATGGTGGAGGTGGTTCAGGGGGTGCGTGTCTAATGTTTCATTCTCAATTTTTATAAACGGCAAGCCGAGGGGAAAATTTAAGGGGGAGAGAGGCATTCGACCTGAGGATCCTTTATCCCCTTTTCTTTTTAACCTAGTCGTTGATGTTCTGGGGAGGTTGGTTGACAAAGCAAAGGAATTGAACGAAATAAGAGGATTTGTAGTGGGAAAGGGAAACCTAGAAATTTCGCATATCCAGTTTGCGGATGATACGTTGTTCTTTGTCCAATCTGAAAGGCATGTGATGGCATTAGTGCAAATAATCAAATTATTCGGGCTTAAATCGGGTTTGAAGATAAATTTGGAAAAAAATGTGGTGTTGGGGATTAATTTTGGGGATGAGGAAGTGGTTGGTTTGGCGCAAGCAATTGGATGCAAAAAAGATGATTGGCTAGGGATTCCTTTGGGAGGAAAGCCTGAATTTTGGGAACCAGTAGTATCGAAAATGGCAAAAAAACTATCAAGTTGGAAGAAGGCGTTCCTATCAAGGGGGGTCGACTTACTTTAATTAAATCGGTGTTGAGCGCATTGCCATCATACTTCATGTCGTTGTTTAGAGTACCAAGTCAAGTGGCAAAAAAGTTGGAAAAATTGATGAGGGATTTTTTGTGGGATGGAGTGGACGGGGATACGCATTGTCATGTTGTTGGATGGGAGCAGGTTTTTAAACCCAAGGACATGGGAGTGCTGGGATTGGGGAATATTTGTTTAAGGAATAGAGCTTTGCTAGGGAAATGGTGGTGGAGAGGTACAAAGGAAAGGGAGACGTGGAAAAAACTATAAAGAGCATTTATGGTCTTCATGACAATGGGTGGGACTTGGGGCTGGCGAGGAATGCGACGTTTAGAAGCCCATGGAAATTTATTTCTTGTTCTTACCCGACATTTCATCTTTTGACTAAGACGGGGCAATTTCATTCGGTTCTGGGAGGATGTTTTGGGGGGGGGTCCTTCGCTCAGAGAACGATTTCCATCTTTGTTTCGGATATGCACCAAGACTATTAAACCTATTCGTAGTTTCTTAGAGGTCGTAGATATAGGGGTCAGTCAGACATTTCGATGGGATGTGCGTTTTAGAAGACATCTAAATGAGATTGAGTTGGGGGACTTTGCTAACCTACTAGGATTCTTAGATGCAGTCAGGTTAGAGTTGACAGCAGAGGATTTCAGGGTTTGGTTAGGTGATTCTTCGGGTTATTTTTCATTCCGTTCTTTCTACGACTCTTTCTTTCCCATTACCACTTTTCCCCTCTTCTCATGTTATGATCATACCTGGAAAATTCCTGTCCCGCAAAAGGTTCAAATATTCTCGTGGATTGTGGCTTTGGGCAAACTTCCGAGTTCGGACTGAGTGCAAAGAAGATGGCCTAGCTGTGTATTAAGTCCGCAATGGTGCACTTTATGTCACAACCATGACGAAAATCAGGATCACTTACTCGTACATTGTTCTTTTTCGAGAGGAATATGGATAAAGGTGATGCAAGAGTCGAGTTTTGAGTGGGTATTTCCGAGAAGGGCAGGAGACATGTTCATTATTGACCCCAAAATTCCAGCAGGGATAAGAGTTAACAGATTCTGGTTTTTAATCATTCATTCAACTTTTGGTCGATCTGGCTTGAGAGAAATAACATAATATTCAAAGACGAGAACGCATCCGTGGAAGAAATATGGGAGATGATCAAATTCAGGGTTGCAACTTGGACAACGAAGCTCACCGAGTTTAATCACTTTTCCGTTTCAGATATTGTTAGGGATTGGAAGTTTGTATTGTCTTGACGATTGTTCCTAGCATAGTTATATGTCGCGGATTACTCATCCGCTGTTTCTTTAAAACACCTATTTTTATAATATAAATAATGTTTCCTATCAAAAAAAAAAATGAAATTCTTTGTTTAGACTTCTGAAGTCTTCACTCTTGTCATTGCATCCATATCTTTATTTGCTTCAATATATGCTACTTCAACACCTTTCTGTTCTACAATTATCATCATAATTTCCATCCGGACTTTGTCATAAGCTTTATCTAGATCTGAATACCACGTGTAAGTCTTCTTTTTCCCCAGTACTTTTCAATTAGTTGTCCGAGAAGTTTTACAGCTTCTTTTTCTACCTTCTAAGAATGAAACATGCTTTATAAATTATTCAGTGTTGAATCTCTACTAGTTTTATACTTCAAACCTCCAAGCCTTCTTGGTGTCACTTGTAACTCATTGTAGTATTGACCACGAGGGCATTCATAAAAAAAATTATTGTGGACGTTGATGAATAAGCTTGTGAATATCACAATATATTCGCAAATAATTATAGTGTTGGAATTTAATTGGAATTCTTCTTTTGAGTTTCATCAAAATTGTTCTTTTGAAGAGTTTTACCTCAATAGAGATGGTTCTTAATGGATATCTCCTATGCCTATCTATCACAAGTCAACAAATGCCATTTGTACGTGCGTTGCCATGTGTTTTTGACATCACAAATCTAATTAATTTTCTTTTACACTATAGTCCTATAACTTATAACTCTTTATCCTTGGTGCGAATTCTTATTCGAACCACCAAGAAATCTGATTGGACTTAATTCGATTAAATTCCAATAATCAACCTTGACCAATCAAATAATTTATTAATCTCATTCTATTATACTAGAATGTGATTGCATTCTCTATTTAATTAGAACTACTGAAGCCAATAATCAGTAATATTGTCCTGTGATTGATCAATCCAATATCTTGAACGTAATCATGTGACATGTCTCGAAGAGAATGCTAATAGAAGGAAGTTTTAAAATTTCAATGTGCATTGAATTTGGAATTCCAAATATCATGCTTATAGCATTCATTTTCCCAAGGGGATCACATTATACATTCGGGTCACGTGCCTACAAATGATCGCCATTTGGTTTTATCCTCGTTGTGTGGGGTGCAATTGCTTACTAATCTATACGGAATGAGATGCATGATGCCTAATTTATTTCTCGCCTTCACTTTGTGCATATGATAGTTACTGATGTTTATAACGAGCCATAATTATGGAAAATATTAAAATAATAGTTGAAGCAAAAAAATCCGAAATACGCAACATCATTGGTACATTGGACACATATTTGATCAAATTGCTTTAGGAATTGTATCCAGTGGTCATGCTGCAATCATTTATCATCTCCGGAACTTAAGCATTTCTTGTTTGTTTCTGGGTAATTAATAACTATTGAGTAAAAGATAGGAAAAGAAAAAAAACGATTTTATAGCATTATAAATTTTTTTTTCAAATTATTTTACGTTATTTAGTTTTTTCTCTTCCATTTTTATATTTCGATGTAGGTTTTCATCCGCAACCCGTCCCGCCATAACCCACAACCTGCGCGGGCTCAACCCGATTTGCCCGCCTCCAAATGGGTTGAGATTTCCCCAACTCAGCCCGCCCCATTTCTATTGCGGGGCGGGTAGACTCGGCGGGCCCAGCCCAACTCAACAACTATAGTTCATTTGATTTGTTTCCTTCCTCCCATTTATAACGTGGTATAATGTCAAAGGAAACATTTAATTGCTCGTGGAAAAATGATAGAATCTGGACAAACCCACAAGAACTCATATTTTTTGTGTCTGACTGATGTAGGACTACTACAATGTCACCACTGGTGTAAAGTATCATTCCAAGAAGGATGTCATACATTGTGCTACTGAAGATTTTTTCCGTGATGCTCCTCAAAAGACAAACTTTGATGATAATGGGGAATCCTCTGACAATAAATTTGATGCTGTGAGTCTGCTGGATAATTACCACATTATTATTTTTCTGTATGTTGCCCAATAACATAGTTTGATTCTCCTGTTCACAGATATCTCCTAAATGGTTACCCGATGGATGGAGAATGGAGGAAAAAATACGAAAGAATGGTTCAAGTGCTGGATCAACTTACAAGGTATGTAACTGTGTAAAAGGAGTAATGTCAATGCTTTATGGCAAAGTTTCAAGCTGGTGAATCTTCACTTTATTTTATTGCGTCTTTTTGTATGCTGTGAATTGATTAGTAAGCTACGATCCCACGAACAGAGCACACTTTCTCAAAGTTTGGCAGATAATTAAAAGGAAAACTCCGAAAAGCTTGAGTGAATGCCTAATATGTGCAACTATCATTCTTTATTAAAACATATTTTTATATTGATTAATATAAATAATTTAAAAAGCGAACCAGAGGTCCGTATAAAATGAAGCGAGATCCATAGTCAAAATAGATTAACATAATACCAGACCCCAATTTTTAAACAAATCGGAGACCAAAGATGATTTGAACTCTACAATCCTCGAACTCCAGCATGAAACCTTGAATTTTATCTTGTCCCAACTCTCCTGAATCAAATTTTCTTGATCTTGAAATATTCTTCTATTCCTCTCCATCCACACGGACCGGCTCAAACATTGAACCACCATATTCCAAAAAATTCTTCCTCTTCCCCAAATCCCATCTGAGATATGTTTCGAATAAATCCCAAGTTGATCTTGGAGATAACCCAAATCAAGCCGAACTCCGCCAAAGCTTTAAGCCAATGACAGAGTGAAAAAGGACAATGGATGATCAAATGATCCCGAGTCTCCTCCTCTCACCGACATAATACACCAATTTGGACAAAGAGAACAAGAAGAAAACTTTTTTTGAAACATCTTAAACCAATGTAATTTCCTAGGCACTGCAATCCACTTGAATACTTGCACGTCGGATGGAATGGGACCTTTATAAATTGCTGATAAAGAGAAAAAAAAGGATAACTAGAATTTGAAAAGAAAGACTCGAAGAAAGATTTTACTGAAAATTGCACTGAAGAATCCCAAACCCACTCCTCCTTGTCTTCTGTAGTCTGCACCTTCGATCAATCTGACCCTAACTAATTACTTGATCAAAAAACCTAACTCAATTGCTTTCTCATTCTTGAGATCCCGCTTAAAAAAATTCTAAGAAAAGTAGAAGGGTTGGATGAAGAATTGAATTGTGCAAAGTAAGAAATATGATGTTTACGGACCTCCAAATCTGGAATAAAGATGGGTAAAGATCTTGAAAAAATGAATTCTGCCACCATCTATCTTCCCAAAACCTCATCTTATCTCCCCCCTTGACCACCGATGTCACTGATTGAAGAAAAGCCTGATAGATAATGGAGATAAATTTCTAAGAACTTTTGAGGACAACACTTCTTGGAATACCCACGTCCCACCCATTATATTGTGTCCTAATATTTGCTGAACACAATCTTTTTCCATAACTACACCCCCTTCACTAGAAAATCCCCACCATTATTTCTCTAGCAAAGCCTTGTTTCTCAAACAAATATTGCCAATACCAAAACCCTTTCACTTCTTTGGTCTACAAACTTGATCTCAAGACACCATGTGACCATGGTGATCCCCATCCGCTCCATCCCACAAAAATCTCACATTATATTCTCCATGGTTTCTTTTAAACCTCAGGGTACCCTAAAAATGGACATGAAATACATTGGCAACGCCTTCAATACTGCTGAAATCAAAGTCAATCTTCCACCTCTGGATAAGAAAGCAAGAAAACATTCTTCCATCTTGCCAACTTATTAACCATCTTAAAAAGGATTTGCTCCCAAAAAGAAACCTTCAAAGGATTCACAACCAAAGGAATCCCCAAGTATCTTATGGGTCACAACTCTTTCCCACAACGAATTTCACATGCTTAACATGTTCACATCTTCTCCTTCGCAATTGATCCCCAATAAAACACTTTTTTCCAAATTTGGTCTTTAAACCCGACATCTCACAGAAAGAGGGTAAAATCTCAGTCAGAAATCTCATATGACTCTCTTTCTTCACAAAAATAGTGCATCATCCGCCAACTGAATACGGGAAATATCCACTCTCTTTGCTTGCTTCCCAATCCCTACAAAGGTCCATCTCCTTTGTCTTGTCAGCCAATTGTCAACACATCCACCTCCAAATTAAAGAGGAAGGGTGATAGTGGATCTCCTTGCCTAAGTCCTTTTTCACCATTGGATTTACCCCTAGGCCTGCCATTAATAGGAATCGAGAAAGATACACTTGAAATGCATTCTTTAATCCGTTTCTATCATCGCTCCCCAAAACCTTTCTTGAGAAACATAAAATCCAAGAAGCTCCCATCAACATTATCAAAAGCTTTCTCAAACATGACCTTAAAAACCCATCCATTCCTCTTCTTCAGCCTATATTCCTCCACCAACTCATTTGCAACTAGACAACAATCTAGAGTTTATCTACCCTCAATAAAGGCATTCTGAGAATCTGTGTCTGAGATAGGTATTATATCTTCTTTAATCTTAGTGACAAAACTTTAGTAATGATTTTGTAAAGACAATGACTAGATTTATGGGCTGAAATCCTTAATTTGATCCGATTCTTGTTTTCTTGGTATAAAACTAATATAGGTCCTATTGATTATTCCATTAATAATTCCCCCTTCAAAAAATTCACTAAACACCTTCGTCAAATCCCCTTTGATTGTATCCCACCAAAGTTGGTAAACTGCCGTTGTGAATCCATTCGGGCTAGGTTTTTTTGTTTCATCACTATCAAAGACTGCTCTGTTAACCTCTTCCTCGGAAAAAAAGGTTTTTCCAAACCTGTCAATGGCTCCGTTCCACTCATATTCCCCACCCCGTCAGTTTTACTATATTAATTTTGGAAGAACTCTATTAGATGAAGCTCAATCTGTTCTCCATCTGAAATAATCGATCAATCAACTGATCAACCCTTTCCAATTTATTGATGATAGTTATGCTCTTTCGCAATTGAGTAGCGAGTGAAAATAACCCATTTAACCCTAGCCTTTTGACTGATTATTTGGTTCTTTTTACAGATTAAATCTTATGAGAGAGATGTAGCTTATTTTTTCTCATTCGCCAAAATGATTTATCCCTGGCCTTCACTCTCCTTCTCGTCCACCTCACAAATCTTCTTTTCAATCTCCACACACGACACTTGTAAATTTCCAAAGACCTCTCCATTCCACTTCTTAAGATCCGTTTTTAAAACCATTAGCTTCCTCATGAATTTATATCCTTCCCAACCTTGAAGATCTTTTTTGTTCCACCAATTTGCAAATCTTTCTTAAAATTCTTATGCTCCAACCACACATTCTCAAATCTCAAAGGAGACAGACCCCAAATACCTTTTGAAGCATCCAGAATCAAGGGGAGGTGATCCGATGTATTTCTGGGTAAGACCGGTTGTCGATGATATGTAAAATAATGCAGGCGCCCTACAAAAAATGAGAGGCTCTCAAATTAGACCAAGTGAACTTTGCATTCCGAGGAGGTGAATCACACTACTCCAGCTCCATAACCAAAGAATCAAAGCAAAGCATATTGCTAGTCAAGGAAATATTGTTCATTTTCTCACTAAGAGCTCTGACCATGTTGAAGTCCCCCCACTACACACATAGCTCACCACATATCACTCTTAATCCAGCCAATTAATCCCAAATAGCTTGTCCGTCCCTCGGTTTACATGGCCCATAAACAGCTGAAAACCACCACTTGGTAACGTTTTCATTTTCAACTTATATAGATACTGAGAAGTGAGAACTCTCCTATCAGACTATCCTTAACCAACACCGATCTGGTATCCCATGTTACCAAAATACCCCGTGATCTTCCCATAGATGGTAACACTAACAATTCCACAAATACAGGGTTTAAATGCTCGCTACAAAACTCCTATCTACCCCTGTCTTTCAATCTCTTGAACAACTAATATGTCCTGCCTTTTTTTGCGCACAACCGCTTGTATCAATCCCCTATGTCTACTTTAATCCTATCCCCTTAAATTCCAAGATAGGATCTTCATTTACCACTTCAGGCCCCTATGAATCATCACTTTCTTGTAATTTATCCCAAAATCCAGTCGAGTTAACTCCTTGTTTTTATAAGTCGCCGATCTGTTCCATTTTAAATTTACTAGCGACACTTTTTCCACCTCCAACCGAGATAGAAAATTGTCATAGACAGCCAATTGCTGCCTCCGAACACTCTGAACCGCTTCCACCCCTTGATTTAGATTCACACCATCCTCTTCTAGAAATTTTTTACCCGAATCGTCCGGCTTTTCAAACTCGAGTGATTTTGCTATATGAATCACATCACCCTTTGACGAAACAAAGAAATATAAAGGCGTAGGAAGAATGGAATTGAGAGATAAAGGTCGTTTAAGAGGTGAAATGTTAGAGCATGAACTTACCTTACCCACCCTAATGTCAAGAAAATCCTCGTAGATCAGCCTCTCATTTCGCGTAAGAGTAGGAGATAATGCAAATAAGTCCCTCATGTTCTCCAATCCTTGTGGAGTCGAAGTCTTATTATCCGAGCTTAAGGATTGAAGACTGTTCGAAACAAACAATTTAGAATCCTCGAGAGAACAAACTCCGGTCGAAACATTATGAAGTCCTCCTCGATCTCTAAATCCTCAGTGGTTAATCCCTGACCCTCCTCTCTCGAAAATATTTTTTTGTCTGTCCTGAATTTATATTTACTCCATCCCCATCAACTAACTCACGCGCTGCCTGAATTCCTCTTCTAAAATTAGCAATACCTTTTGGATTCACCTTCTGAAGAAACTTAAATTTTAGTCCTCTGGGAAAGGCTATGATCTCCACTTTCTAATATTGAATGGGTTGTCTTCTCTCGGATTACTCCTCTTCCATTTTTTTGTCATTTGCACTTAAATCCAATCCTTGAAGAGCACGAGAGGGATCATAAAAAGATGGAATTGACCTCATCACAATTCCTAGGAAAGGAATTGAACACCTCTTTGACTTTTCCACAGCTACCCTCAGCGGCATGGTTTCCTATCGAGGCCCTACTCTTCTGCTCTTCTCCAATACATTCATCTACTGCATTAGAACTTTTCCTTAATCGTTCTTCATTTGGATTCAAATCCCCGATCTCCTTTCTATCAACCTTCTCCTCCGATCTTTTACCCACAACCTGAGCATATGACCGACGATCGTTAAAAGGATTGGCTGATAGATGAACATAATCTAACCACAATTCGAATCAAGATAGGACCAAATTGTGATTGAATTTGCCTCAAACTGCTTATGAAACCATCTTCAGGTCCTTCGACTTTGATTTTAGTTACCGAAAGGTCCATAAACAACATAGTGTGTTTATGGATATCCAAAAGACCCCCCACACTGCTCGCCAATAGATTGCATCAATTCTGTCGACCCCAATGTCCATGGAATCCCAAAAATTGTTATCCAGCTATTCCTGCTTTCCATCACTAATTCCTTTGCATTATCTTCCTCTGTCCACTTCTCAAAATTCAGCGTGACTCTCATTTCGGAAAACCATCTCTTTAGTTTCAGATAAAATTAAGTGTCTTCATCTTTGTTCGGCCACCACATAACTTTGTTGGCTTGAAAAGGAAAGATTTCAATTTGCCCAGGACGGAGCGAACCCTTTCCATGATATAGTAATACTCTCCTTGTTAATGATTGGAGATGCGTTCCAATCCTTGTTTACTGATCTGTAAAGATGGTCCCTACTTCTGAATGTTGTCTAACAAACTTCTCCTTCATCGAAGCATTAGGTCGGAAAGATCGAGACTTGTGATCATGTTCCTTGTGAAACGGTTCGAAAGCTTCCTTGTTCCCTCTCAATAATTTAGTCAAACAAGAAGCCTGTCGTCTCCAAGCTTTGCCACTGAATATGATAATGCGCTGCCTAATACCATGATGTTGAATATTGTTTAACTCCTAAAAACTTCCGTTGCTATTTCTCGACCTTTGGAAAGTGCGAAAGTTAGGGCGCTCCTGCACGAAAAATAAGGTTTGCGCGTGACCTGCAGGAGGCTAAGGTGCGTGCAGGAGCAAAGCGAAAAAATTGCGGGCGGTGGGCTAAGGTTCTGCTTGGGAGCAGCGTGGGAAAAAAATTGGACAGACGTGGCAGGTGGGCAGCGTAGCAAGAGACCATAGTTCTATTCCAAACGATTAGAATGAAGATACTCGAATCACTTGGAACTGAATTATGGTCTCTCACTACACTAGTTTGGGATTATTGGTGTGTTTTGATTGATTTGGGTAAGTGTTTCGAAACTATTCGACAAAGGTCTAGAGAGAGAAATTTTAAAAAATGCTCCTGCCCCATTCCAGATCTAGGTTTACCGGGTCTTCCAAATTTCAAATATTCTCCTTTAATTACTGAGCTTTGCCGATCGTCTTTTACATCCTACTCCGGCGCCGGCCACCGGCCGGCGTCACTGTCCTTTTAGCTTCACTTAAAATATAAATCAAAACAGCATTTCGTATCCCAGTGATTGGCCCATCTCGATTTTCTTGACTACCGTTTCTTTTTCGCCGAAAAATCCTCCTCATTTTTTCTTACCGATAATCATTGATCGTCCACCTTTTCGTCTGAACATTACTTAGATTTTCAAAACTCCTCGAGATGTATCGAGGGATGGGCAGGAATTTTTTCAACTCGAGTTGTGAGATCAAAATTGAACAAAAATTGTTCCTAATTAGCCGGGGAAGGAGGGGTAATACGGTTCTGATAAGTGAGAGGACCAGGAATGCGACCTATGTGTTAGAACTGGATTACGATATTTTTTTATGGGTTATCTCGAAATTAGGGGACTACATTTCCAAACCAGAATCTTGTCCAATGTTTAACAGATTCAGAGGCAGAGAGACGGTGGTAACCATGCAGAAAATCGTGAATGGTAGAGGAAGCTATTTAGATTTATCTAAGCTAGTTTGGAGGGGCAAAACACAGCGCATCACCATACCTAGTGGGAGACTAAATTGGGGCTGGAAATGGATGTTAAATAATCTGTCCAAAACCGAAATGATCCGAAGGGATAACACCCTGCGTTTCAGAGTCAATAGGAAGCCTATGGAACATTCACAGCAGCAGGGGAACTTCAAGCCGAAACACTCTGAATCGGGATATTCACAAGTTGTAGCTTTGGAACAATTACCAGATTGCAGATCAAAGGACTGGAGTAAAGCTCTTATCATCACAAGGGATTGCGTCAACATATCGTGGGAATTGGTGAGTAATACACTTGGGAAGGCAGTTCAGAGAAGGATTGAAGTATTTCCATTCCAAGCCAACAAAGCAGTTTGGTGGCCACATAACGAAGAAGATGCATCCTTCTACTTGAGATTAAAGAAATGTTTTCTGGAAAATAAAGTCACCCTGTCCTTTGAAAAATGGAGCCAGCATAGCAATAGCGAAGATGAGGTTTTTGAATGTTGCAATAGCTGGATCCGTTAACTGGGGATACCGTGGGATTTATGGTCCACAGAGCTCTTCAAAAATATTGGTGATCAATGCGGAGGCTTGTTGAGCATAAGTCAAGACACTATCCTACTTAAAGTCTAAAGACTTGTCGGCAGCAAAAATTAAAGTAATGGGAACTGAAGGAGGGTTCATCAACAGAAATCTTCAAATCCAAACTTCAAGAGGTCTTTTGATCATTCGAATTATTGTAGACTCGGTCAAAATATCAGCGTATGAAGAGTACGAGAGAAGATCTTATGCCCAAGTGCTGATTGATGGAAATAGAACGGTGGACGGATGGGGAAAAAGGAAAGGAATCCAAAGAAACGACTTGTCAACAGAAACCAATATCGACATCCAAAAAATACAGATGGTGAATACTAAAACTCAACCAGCTGTAGTTCAAGAAGCATCTGTCAAGCATCTTCAGAATAGTGATTTGTCAAATCTGTACAAAACTTCAGATTTACAATGAAATATATTCTCGGATAGGGGTGAAAACTATGGGGGTCGAAGCTGTGTATCAGAACCTTGGAACCGAGGAAAGTATGTCAAGATCCTTAAAAAAATAAAGCCCAGGGAAGAGAATGAATTTCATAAGGGAAAGATTGAATCTTCTAGCAACTCTGAATCACATAACAAAGAACGGCAGGTTTTAGAGAAGGAGCAGTGCCCCACTGAAAGGAAGTATGAACATGTCTATTGCAGAAAACAAGGTAGATTACACCGTGAAGCATCACTACTGCAACAGAAATATGCCTTAAAGATACCAATCATTGAGATCGACAAAGACATAATTCAAGGGGAGGATGGAATATGGCAGGAAAAAATAATTCGAGGAGGGACATATAATATTTCAGACGAAGGGAGCGAATTCAGCGATGCGGACAGTCACATCTCCGACTATTCAGATAAGATGACAAGGCATTCAATGGAATTTGACGACTTGGGCGAATTTTTTGAAGAATCTCTGAGTAAGGTTTGCAATTTACCCATCAACTCTTATCCACATCAATCTTCCCTCATTTCTATTCCTGTGGTCATGGGTGAGTCGGGGGGAGGGGTAAAGTTTAAGGGGGGGCAGGGGGTTTTCTCAATTAGTCAAAAGTTGGGTGTATCTGGAAATGATTTCATAGTGTCTAAGGGTGGATTGATGGAAAAAGAGGCAGTATTGGGTATGGGGAAGCAGGATCTTAACAACACGGACCACAATCAGTGCTTGAAACTGATTGGGGTAGAGAAAGTGGAATTTAATGATGTACATGACTTTGGTAGGAGATTAGTAAGTCAAGATGATGGTAATGGACAGTTTGCAGGGAAAGTTGGTGTGTATTGATGAAGATGCTCTCATGGAATATTAGAGGAAGTGGTTCAGCTACTCGTAGGGGATTGATAAGAGCCGTGATTGCCAAAGAAAAACTAGAAATAATAATACTGCAGGAAACCAAAAGAGTGGTGGTGGACAGGAGGTTTATTGCAAGTCTTTGGAAGTCGAGGTTCGTTGAGTGGATCACTTTACCTGCAGTGGGTAGATCGGGGGGAATCTTGATTATGTGGGATCCAAGGGTCCTTTCTGTAAAGAACAATTTGATTGGGGAATTCTCGGTCTCAATTCATATTCAAAAGGAAACACATCAAGACTGGTGGTTTACAGCAGTATATGGGCCGTGTCAACCAAGAAGAAGAAGTCAATTTTGGGATGAGCTTGCAGGGCTGAGAGTTATTTGTGGAGAAAGATGGTGTGGGGGGAGATTTCAATGTAGTAAGGTCCACTCGAGAGAAACTTAACAGTAGCGCTCAGACATCTAGTATGTCATGCTTTGATAGTTTGATTCAAGAACTGGAGTTATGCGATCCACCTTTAATGAATGGCAAATTCACGTGGTCAAATCTCAGGAGCTCACCCATCTGTAGTAGATTGGACAGATTCATGTTCACAATGGGATGGATCGAACTTTATCCACACCACAGACAATCAATCTTACCAAGAATCACTTCGGACCACTTCCCGTTGGTGCCCGACTTGTCAAAAAATAAATGGGGACCAACACCTTTCAGATTTGAGAATGTGTTGCTAAGAGATAGAAGTTTTAAAAACTTGGCAAAATTGTGGTGGAATAATTCGAACTCACATGGATGGGCAGGGTATAAGTTCATGCAGAAACTCAAGACTATTAAAGGGGATTTGAAGAGGTGGAATCAAGAGGTGTATGGCCGTTTGGAAATGAAAATAGCAGATTTATCGAACAAAATCAGTGAAATTGACAGATTGGAGGGTGAGGGGAGGGGTTCGGAGGATCTTTTGAAGGAGAGGAAAGAAGCGAAATTGATGATGGAGGAGTTGTTAAGGCGGAATAATCAAATTCAGTACCAAAAATGCAAGATCAAATGGATTAAGGAGGGAGATCAAAACACAAAGTTCTTTCACTCGCTACTAAATCATCGTAAATGCAAAGCTACCATTGAGAGACTGGAAAAAAATGATGGATCGATTACAACATGCGAGGAAGAAATTGTCTCAATGATTCTAGAGTTCTTCAAGGGTCTGTATGGTGAAGCGGAGGAAAGATGCTGGGGTATTGAAGGTGTCGATTGGAGCCCTATTGAAGGAGGGATGAGCCGTCAGTTGGAAAAGAAATTCACCGAAAATGAGATCAAACATGCTGTATTCAAATGTGATGGAGGAAAAAGTCCCGGGGCCGATGGATTTACTTTGGCTTTTTTCCAAGAATGTTGGGATATAGTCAAAAGTGATCTTTTGATGGTTTTTGATGAGTTCTTTCACAGCGGCATCATAAATGGAGCAACTAATGAGACATATATATGCTTGATTAAAAAGAAAGCTGACTCCTACAAAGTGAAGGACTACAGACCCATAAGTTTAATCACAAGTTTGTACAAGATAATTGCAAAGGTCTTAACAGAGAGGTTGAAAAAAGCTATAGCAGATACTATATCAGTTTCTCAAAATGCTTTTGTTGAGGGGAGACAGATCCTCGATTGCGGCATTATAGCGAATGAACTGCTTGAGGAGGGGAGGAGAAAGAAAAAAAGAGGATGGGCATTGAAGGTGGATTTTGAAAAAGCATACGATAATGTGAGTTGGGATTTCTTGGACTATACTTTGATGAAAAAGGGGTTTGGCTGTAGATGGAGATCATGGATGAGAGGATGCGTATCAAATGTATCATTTTCTTTCTTGATTAATGGGAGGCCGAGAGGTAAAATTAAAGCTTTCAAAGGACTTCGCCAAGGAGATCCATTGTCTCCTTTTCTCTTCAATTTGGTGGTGGACGTGTTGGCAAGATTAATTGACAAAGCTAAGGAAATGAATTTCACAAGGGGAATAGAGGTCGGTAGAGACAAGATTGAGATATCTCATATTCAATTCGCGGATGACACGTTCTTCTTCGGGAAGACCGATGCTCACAACAGATTTATGGTTCAAGTGGTGAGTTCTTTTTGTGCTATGTCCGGACTAAAAATCAATTGGGAAAATAGTGCTTTGTTGGGAATTAACCGTGAACAAGGAGAGGTTGAAAGGTTGGCACTAGAGTTGGGTTGTGGTATGTAGAATTGGCCTATCATATACTTGGGAGTTCCGTTGGGAGGCAATCCATTAAAAACTTCTTTTTGGCAGCCCGTTGTGGATAGAATGTCGAAGAGATTGGCCACATGGAAGAAATCCTTCTTGTCCAAAGGGGGAAGATTGACATTGATATTATCTGTTTTGAATTTCATACCGATTTATTATATGTCTTTATTCAGGGTACCGAAGAATATAGCGGATTCAATGGACAAGATCTCAAGGAACTTCTTTTGGGATGGTGCGGAGGGAGACAGACACATTCATCTGGTATCTTGGGCTACTGTATGCAAGCCGAAGGATAAAGGGGGTTTGGGAGTTGGGAGAATCATCTTAAGAAATAAGGCCTTGCTTGGAAAGTGGTGGTGGAGATTCTTCAACGAAGAGGGAACATTATGGAAAAAGATAATTGTTAGTAAGTATGGGTTTCAAGAGAATGGATGGGATGCGGGGTTGGCACAAAACACCACGTTCAGATGCCCGTGGAAGTATATTTCCAGTATATACTCAACTTTTCAATTGAGAGTTTCTACTGTTGTGAGAGGTGGGAATAAGATTAGGTTTTGGGAGGATAGATGGTGGGGGGACTCTTCGTTCAAAGATTCTTTTCCGGCTTTGTTTCATTTATCTTCTGTTCATAACTTGCCTATTTCTTACTTTGTCCTTTTTGATAGTGTCACCTCCAATCTTTCATGGGATTTTCATTTCAGAAGGGCGGTTAGGGATATCGAGTTTGGTCAGTTGTCAGAGTTTTAGTTGCTTTAGACTCGGTCAGATTAGTTGAAGGGGTAGACGATTTCATTAAGTGGAGTGGGGATTCTTCAGGTTGTTTTTCAGTCAGTTCTTTCTATGCATCTTTCTTTCCAGATTATCTCTTTCCGCCTTTCCATCTATTCCATCCTATCTGGAAAAATCCAGTCCCTAGCAAAATCAAAATCTTCTCTTGGACAGCCGTTCTGGGTAAGCTACCGACCTCGGAGAAGATTCAAAAAAGATGTCCTGGTATCACTCTGATTCCTAGCTGGTGTGTTCTATGCAGAAACGAATCAGAGACTCAAGATCATTTGCTCATTCATTGTCCATTTTCCGCATTTCTGTGGGCTAGAACATTGCAAGAGCTGCGATTGGTTTGGGTCACTCCAAAGTCAACACAAGAGCTATTCATTATGGATTTGGGACAACCAAAAGGGAATAGGGGAAGAATTTTTTGGCAATGGTTCAGTGCATTTGTTGGACGGTATGGTTAGAAAGAAACCGAAGAATCTTTGAAGACATTGAGGAAAATTCAGACGAATGTTGGGAAAAAATCAAGATCAACATGGCAATGTGGATTGGAAATCACAAAGACTTCACGAATGTCTCCTTCTTTGATTTGTTGAGACATTGGGAACTTGTGTATTGCTAGATTATTTTCTACTGTGATGTTAATGGGTTGTGTCACATTAAGACAGTGGACTACTAGTCCACTGATGTACTCCTGTAACTTTATTATTAATAATAAATAATCGTTTCCTATCAAAAAAAAAAAGTTTGGGATTATTGGTTGGTTTACTATTTGGAAGCAATAAGGTTTGCTAGATTAAATGGAGTCAAGTTTATCTCTTAAGCCCACTTGGAGCTCACAACTACACAACTACATTTAAGCTTAGAGAATTTTTTTCCAAAGCTTAGAGATTTTTAAACATAGATGATCGAATATCTAATAACCACACTTGGGTTTCCCCAAGTTCAACCTGGGATTTATTCGCCACAGATCTTGGTCGTGCTCTAGGGAGGAGGGATAGAGTTTTTTGGGTTTTAGTGGTTCATTGTTTATGTTGGTCAATTTGGTTGGAAATGAACTGGAGGATTTTTGAAGATTTATAAGACTCTTTGGAAGAATGTTGGGGACGATTAAGTTTAAGGTTTCGAGTTGGAGCTCTAATAATGTGGAGTTTAAATCGTTTTCAAGCTCAGACTTGTATATGAATTGTAGTCTAGTATTATTTTTATTCGACTCCGTGTCTTACCTTACTATGCGTGGACCTCTGGTTCGCTTTATATCAAATAACCTCAATATTAACCAGTATTCTTGAGTTTTGGAAGCTGCAGATTGACTTCTTTTTGCAGTTTCAATGCATGAGAAGACCTCACAATGTAAGGTCACATGGTTTGATTTATTATTACTACTAATTTTGAGGGGTTAAATTTTTGATTTTCTGTTTCGGCAATTCTTTAAATATAATAAATCTCCCAGTAAATGACTAGGGGTGAAAGGAAATCTCCTATAAAAACTTATGCGTGCCTCTTATTTTTGTTTATTCCATTTTTTGATTTTGTTCTCCGTCATCCCTATCCCGAGGTCATAGAAAACCATCTTATGTAATCTGTAGATATTGCTATATTGTATTTTGATATTCTTGTTCAGAGTAGGGACTCACATATTTGTTTCATTACTAAGCTATTCTGTTGTATAAAATTTTAAAGTTATTACGATGGCATTTCTTTCCGCTGAATGAATAGAAGGGCATTATGACTTTGGATTTCTCATGAATTTCTTCTCATTCTTGCAGACTTATATCGATTCGTCAACTGGGCATAAATTTTATTCCAAGCTTGCTGTGGCTCGGTATCTCAAAACTATTGATAAGAAAAATGCCACAACTGAACAACCCGAAGTACGCATTGGCTCTTTCGTGAATTTGTGGCACAAGTTGTTTTTATCCTTGTTCCTTTTTCCTGCTCAAACAAACTTGTGTTTCATTCTTCATCGAGAACGCAAATGCGTGGACTTGTCTGCACCATGTGCTCATCATTGAAAATTATACGATGTCTAATCTTATTTTTGAGTGGTGGATACTAAGTGATACTTCGAGGTGAACTATGGAAACAATGTAGGGTTAATTCTAGTGTCTGACTGTTGAGTTGTAACTTGCCGCGGAATTCTCTTCCGCGTGAACTTTGTATTGCTCTATTTTAGTAATAAATCTAGTTTTCTATCAAAAAAAAAAGTGTCCGACTGTTGAGGGAATAAATTAATTCTAGTGCTTCCTATATTTCAGTTAACATGTAGGTTTTCACACGTGACGACCGGAAACGTGGTATTGGAATGCTCCCAAAAGGTTGAAATTAAACTTTTAGAGAATATTAAGCCTCGAAGTATGGGAACAAATCGACACTAGTCTTTATTCTATGATCGGAAATCAATAGTCTTTACAACCAGAAAGTAAAACAATGGAATGAAACTAACAATTATCAGTACAAAACCAAATTAGTCAGCGAAGGGAAATATTAAAGAAACAACTGTAACAGCAACTCAAAAGCTTTAACTAAAATTTTACCATCCGCAAAACTGAGTTTTTTCATCTTATTTAACTTCATTCTCATTTTTATCTCGGGAGACCAGGAGAGGGGTAGTGTCACGGGAAACACTCGGAAAATTGGGGTCTGACGAGCAATAAACAACACACACACATACATAACTGTAATTGTAATTTCTTATAAACTGAAGCATAAAACATAAGCAGAGCTGAACACATATGTCTTGGCTACATTCTCATAGAATATAACTGAAACAAACTCATATAAACATTGAAAACTCTTAGTTTTCTCATGTTTACTGATATCTGTCCTCCAGAATTAATCCTTCTAGAGGAAAGGTTAGAACATTGTTTTACCATCACACAGAGTCTGAAAAATCGTATTTTATTTTAGAATTTTCAGGAAAACAATTTAAAATCATTCAAGCGTGTCCTAGCGATTCATGTTAGCTGTAAACCCACTTATAGAAACTTGCAAAAGTGTCCTAGAAGCGCTGGAATAGATCCAGGAGGCAAAAGGACTCCGAAACGGGTTTTTTTTCTCATGTCCTAGCAGAACCTAGTCTTGTCTTAGCCGAAATTTTGTGGAGCGATATTTGAGCGTTTTTCTACGAACCCTAAATATTCCTCTCGTTGGGTATTTATAGGATTGAAAATCTGAGGTTCCAAATGGAAAGTCGAAAAGCAAAAGTCAGATGGTTGAAGGATGGGGATTAGAATTCAAAGTTTTTCCACGCCTTAATGATAAGGTGGAAGGAGGATGGGTGTCTGTGGTTACGGAGGAGAGCCAGATTGAAGAAACAATTATCGGTTTTTACAGGAATCTTAATAGGAAATCGAATTGTGATTGGGGGGAGACGTGTTGGAACGTTGTCCTTTAGATAGGCTTGAAGCTGAGGAGTTGGAGATATAATTTTCAGAGGAAGAGATTAAAAACACAGTGTTTGAAAGTGATGGATCCAAAGCTGCAGGGCCGGACTGGTTTACAATGGCTTTCTATCAAAAGTGTTGGGATACGGTCAAAGTGGATTTAGTGAAGGTGTTTACTGAATTTTTCCATGGAGGCATTGTTAATGGCATCAGTATCACCAACGAAACTTACATTTGTCTTATCCCAAAGAAACAAGAAACGATCAAGGTTAAAGACTTTAGACCTATCAGTTTGATAATGAGCATGTACAAGATATTGGCTAAAGTCTTAACAAAAAGGTTGAAGAAAGTCTTGAGTAATACAATAGCTGAGAACCAGTGTGCATTTATTCAAGGGAGAGATTACAAATTGTTGATTTATCACGAACGAAATAGTAGAGGAATATAGAAGAAAAAGAAGAAATGATGGGTGCTTAAAGTCGATTCGGAAAAAGCGTACGATAACGTGGACTGGAGATTTCTGGATTTTGTGCTACAAAAGAAAAAGGTTTGGTGTGAGATGGAGGAAGTGGATGAAGGGGTGTTTATCCAATGTCTTCTTTCGATTTTTATCAATAGATGGCCACATGGGAAATTTAAAGGTGAGAGAGGTCTAAAGCAAGGGGGACCTATTATCCTTTTTCCTTTTTAACCTAGTGATCGATGGACTGAGGTGTTAGGTAGACAGGGCTAAGGTAGCGAATGATGTAAGAGGGCTGGAAGTAGGGATATACAAAATAGAAATTTCTCACATCCAATTCGCGGATGACACTTTGTTCTTTGTCCAATCTGAGAGGCATATGCTGGCTTTGGTGGAAATTCTCAGCTCTTTCAGCCTCAAATCGGGTCTGAAAATTAATTTGGAAAAAGCGTTTTGTTGGAAAATTTTACGGAAGAGGAGGTCGAAGGTTTGGCGCTAGCATTGGGGTGTAAAAAAGAGGCCGATCATTGGGGTGTAAAAAAGAGAAGTGGCCGATTAAGTAACTCAGGGCACCGCTGGGTGGCAATCCAAGAAACGTTGATATTTGGGAACCCGTGGTATCCAAAATGTCCAAGAAACTGTCAAGTTGGAAAAAAGCGTTTTTCTCAAGGTATGGTCGACTTACACTCATAAAGTCGGTGTTAAGTGCGATGCCAACATATTTCATTTTTCTATTTAAATTGCCAATTCTCTTGGCAAAAAGGATGGAAAAATTAACGAGGGACTTTCTGTGGGCGTTGCGCTTGGGGCCGTCCCAGGTGCAACGATTCACAAAGGCGAGCCCAGGCGCCCCAAGCGCAACGATTCACAAAGGCAAGCCCAGGCGCGCGCCTGGGCTCGCCTTAGGCGCGCCTGAGTTGCTTTTTTTAAAAAACAATTCAGTAACAGAGAAGTTGTATTTGAAAATGCAACTTCTCTGTTTTTTTTTTTTATAGTAACTTAAAATGTAAAAGGCCCAACCCAACCCCAAACCCAACTTTTCTGGATGATTGAAGAATTTTAATTGTGTTACGTATTATTATGAACTTATTAATTATTTGTTTTTTTGTGACATTGTGACTTAATTATTTCATATTTTAATATATTATTCTAAGATAAATATATTTTTTAACAAAATTAAAAATGGGCGCCTTGCTTCGGTAAGGCGCGCACCTCGCCTTGCGCCTCGGTGCGCCTTGCGCCCTTGACAACTATGATTGGGACACGCACTGTAATGTAGTAGCCTGGGATCAAGTTTGTAAACCAATAGACAGAGGGGCTGGGCTTGGGGTATATTTGTTTGAGGAATAAGACATTTCTAGGGAAATGGTGGTGGAGATGTTAAACGGAAAGGGACTCCTTGTGGAGAAAAGTCATCAAGAGCATTTGTGGTCTACAAGATAATGGGTGGGACGTGGGGTTGGCTAGGTATTCAACTCTTAGAAGCCATTGGAAATTTATCTCTTGTTCGTACCCGGCTTTTCATCGGTTAATTAGGGTGGTACTCAAAAGGGGGAATCTCATTCGGTTTGGGAGGATATTTGGGGGGGGGGGAGCTTTGTGGTTCAAAGGGCGTTTTCAATCTTTGTTTCAGATTTCTACATCGTTTAACAAACCAATTAGTAAATGACTAACTTCATCAGTGTCGTCAATCTACCGATTAACTCAAAATTTGACTGAGATGTGCTTTTTAGAAGAGATTTCAATGAGGTCGAATTGGGTGAGTTTAGCACGTTACTAGTGGTTTTAGTTACAGTTAATCTGGAGTTGGGCACGGAGGATTTTTGGGTTGGGTAGGGGGATCCTTCCAATTCCTTTTCTGTTAGGTCTTTCTATGATTTTTTTTACTGATTAGCAATTTTCCTTTATTACCGTATTACAATAATATTTGGAAAGTACCTATCCTGCATAAGGTTCGAGTTTTCTCGTGGATCGTGGCTTTAGGAAAACTGCCGACTTGCAATTCGCTGCAAAGAAGTTGGCTTGTTTGTTCTTAATGCCTGCAGTGGTGTAGTTATGCTGGAAACAAAAGGAGGACCAAGACCAGCTACTGATGCTTTGTTCCTTCACGAGGGGAGTATGGATAAAAACATTTCAAGGGTTGGGTGTCGAGTGAACAATTCCAAGAAAGGTGCAAGACTTGTTTCTTTTGGACCAGGCTTACTTCCCGGGAGAAGAATTAGGAGCTTTTGGTATTTTACAGTCATTGCATCTTTTGGTCAATTTGATTGGAGTGGAATAAATTTTTTTTCGCTTACACATCAGAGTCATTTGGACGACAAAGTTGTCAGAGTTTAATCACCTTTTAATACTAGATCTAGTCAGGATTGAATATTATTTACAGTTCACGATAGCGTAGTAGTCATTATGGGGTCTTTTGTGGATTTCTCATCCGCCTTTTCGTAAATTTTTCTACTATTCTAATAAAATTATCGTTTCAAATAAAAAAGAAATTGATGAGTTGAGTACTTTGTTACGTGTTTTAGAAACTGTTCATTTGGAGTTGGGTAGGGCGGATTTTAGGGTTTGGTTGGGGGACTTTTCAGGGTCTTTTTCTGTTAGATCTTTTTATGAGTCTTTTTTTTTTCGGTCACTAATTTTCCTAATCTCCCTTATTTTTATAATAGCTGGAGAGAATGTATCCCACATAAGGTTGAAGTTTTCTCGTGGACCGTGACTTTGGGAAAATTGACGACTTGCAAGTCTTTTAAAAAAAGATTGCTTAATTGTGCATTAGGTTCGAACTGGTGTACACTTTGCCGGAATAAAAAGGAGAATCAAGATCACCTACTTTTGCATTGTTCGTTCACAAGTGGAATTTGGAACAGAGTATTGCAGGAATTGGATAGGAAGTGGATATTTCCAAGAATGACGCATGATATGTTTCTTTTGGATCTGAGATTACGTAACGGATGGAAATGTCGAATCTTTTTGAATGTGGTTGTTCATTGCTTATTTTGGTCAATCTGGTCAGAGCGGAACAGAAAAATTTTAACGATATAGCAAAGTTTATAGACGAGGCTTGGGAAAAGATCATATTTAGGGTTGCTAGTTGGACGAGGAAACTTGCAGAGTTTAATCATTCTTAGCCATAATCTTTTCAGTTACCCCCCACCCCTTCACCTCATCTCTACATTTAGTGAATCTTTTTTGTAATTTTATGTTAACAATTTATAGTTATTTAATGATTTCTTATGGAAAAAGTGGGCGGACTTCTGTCGTACTAGTCGTAATGTTTAGATTCAAGAAGCTTTGTGCTTTGGATAATTATATTTTTGTTGATTTTTATATGGTAGAGGGAGATGTCACATGAAGTTTCAATTTACCAGTCTGCTGACTATTTTGCTTTGAAGACTCAGATATTCATGTTGTGTTTCTAATTCTTTTATGCCTTTCTTATCAACTCAGCTTGACAATGTGGGTGAACCTTCTTTGAAACCTGACATGTATCTACAACGCAAATCCTTGTCAGAAGTAGATTGCTTCCCTGCAAAAAATTTAAGGGTAAAGAAATCCTCCACTGTAGTTTGTGCTGCAATTAGCTCGATACTATTTCTATATCTGTTCAATTTATCGTACAGAATTTAGCTTCTAACTTCAAGAATATATAGGTTGCCTCTGATAGCACATCAGCAGATGGCCTGGCTCCATCAGAAGCAGGTAGCATTCCTGGAAACAAATCGAAGAGGAAGACATCTGTCACTATGGTTTGTGCTGCTATGAGCGACTTATGTTTGATCCATGCTAACTATGTTGTAGTATTTAGTTCTTGACTTTTGAATTTTATCTAGGTTGACTCCGAGACCACATCCGCTGATGCCATACCTCCTTCAGTATCTGGTTCCACTCCTGGAAAAAATTCGAAGCGGAAGAAATCCTTCAATGTGGTTTGTGCTGCTATGAGCGACTTATTCTAGATCCATGCAAACCATCTTGTGATATTTAGCTCTTGACTTTTGAATTTTAACTAGGTTGACTCTGAGATCACATCAGCTGATGCGGTAGCTCCTTTAGTAGCTGGTTCCATTCCTGGAAAAAATTCAAAGCGGAAGAAATCATTCTCTGTGGTTTGTGCTGCTATGAACGATTTATTCTAGATACATGGGAACCATCTTGCAATATTTAGCTCTTGACTTTTGAATTTTATCTAGGTTGACACTGAGACAACATCCGCTGATGCCAAACCTCCTTCAGTATCTGGCTCCACTCCTGGAAAAAATTCGAAGAGGAAGAAATCCTTCAATGTGGTTTGTGCTGCTATGAGCGACTTATTCTAGATCCATGCAAACCATCTTGTGATATTTAGCTCTTGACTTTTGAATTTTAATTAGGTTGACTCTGAGATCACATCAGCTGATGCGGTACCTCCTTTAGTAGCTGTTTCCATTCCCGGGAAAAAATCGAAGAGGAAGAAATCGTTCTCTGTGGTTTGTGCTGCTATGAGCAATTTATTCTAGATACATGGGAACCATCTTGCAATATTTAGCTCTTGACTTTTGAATTTTATCTAGGTTGACACTGAGACTACATCGATTGATGTCATACCTCCTTCGATAGCTGGTTCCACCCCCGGAAAAAATTCGAAGCGAAAGAAATCCTGCACTATGGTTTGTGCCGAGATGAGCTCAATCAGATCAATCTACCTTGTATAATCTGAACTTTAACTTTTCAACAATGTCTAGGTTGCCGTTGAGATAACACCAGCTGATGGGCTTCCTTCTGGCTGGGTAAAAGAAATCAAGACCAGTAAATCGGGGAATAAGATTAGAAAGGATCCGGTGATTAGCCTGTTTACCTTAAATTTATAATTTTCTGAGTGAAACTTGATGTGGTTTATGTGAAGCTTCATATTTTGACGTGGCTGTGCTTTAGTGCACTTTCTTACATGTGTTTTCTTATCATGTCTTGGTTATCACTCTGTAAATATTTTATCATCTAAATTTATTTTTTTAGTCTTATATTGTGAAATATGTCTCATTGTTTATGTCATTTTAAATTTCTGCAGTATTACATTGAACCTGTCAATGGTTACATGTTTCTCTCAAAAAAAGATGCTTTGCGGTATTTAGAAACGAATGATATTGGTAGTTGCGCCTGCATGCCAAAGAGGAAGGAATTTGACAATCTCAGGTTGAATAAAAATGAAGTCACTGTGAGTGAGCAAACTGTTTAGCTACTCTTATCTGTAATAATTTTTTTCTTGCCTTTAGTTCATTTTTTTTCTGATTCATCAGTTGCTACCTTTTGTTTTTATTTATTTCCACCTTAATGTATGAATGTCTTTGGTTCAATTATCCAGTGTTATAAATGTTGCCAGGGTAGATTGCTCGTGCACCACTGAATCTGCTGAGCTTGTGAAGTAGAATTTGGAAGCAGCAATTAGCCATGATTAATTTATTTAACTGTAAAAATAAAATGAAACCCATTGAAGATCTTTATGCTTTAGTTGCCTCGTTTCACTGATGATTTTAGTGTGTGTTGATTGGTGAAGCAAAGATGATTTGTGGTACGATGATGCAAATTTGAGATTACTTTTTGGATAGAATTTCCCTTGGGGACCTTAAATGTGTGGTTTTTTTTTATGAGGGAGAAATAGGCTGCTTTATTCACGTTAATCTGGAAATGGGAAAATACAATGAAATTTATAGAACTCTATGCCCTTGAGGATCCATGGGTGTGTCAACTGGTTTGCATCCGAAGTTCCGAACATACCAGTTTCCTTCAGAAGGTCGAGAACATATTTTCGTTTTAAGATCGAGATCCCCACTGATGATCTTGCTACTTTCATTCCCAGAAAATATCTAAAGTGTCCGAGGCCTTTCATTTCGAATTCCTTCGAGAGTAGAGCT
Source organism: Primulina eburnea (assembly GCF_022965805.1). Classification (NCBI taxonomy): domain Eukaryota; kingdom Viridiplantae; phylum Streptophyta; class Magnoliopsida; order Lamiales; family Gesneriaceae; genus Primulina; species Primulina eburnea. Next base: position 24,565,449 of record NC_133114.1, read on the forward strand.
TTTACATGTGACATTTCTTCCTCGTGATTCCCTCTAAGAACATTGACCTCTACGTAGACAATGAGTACTGTAATCTTTCCTTCCCCCGGATGCTTTACAAATTACGTGTGATCAGCTTGACATTGGGTGTATCCATCTCCTTTCAAGTCATTGGAAAATCGGACAAACTTCGACCTAGGTGATTGTTTGAGATCATAAGCGACTTTTGTAATCTGCACACCTTATTTTTTGTGGCTGCTTGTGCAAAACCAGAAGGAATGTCCATGTATACCTCTTCTTCAAGATTTCCATTAAGGAACACAATTTTCACATCAAGTTGATGCAATGACCAATCTAAGTTGGCCGCAATTTATAAGAAGACTCAAACAGTGTTGAGTCTTGCTACAGGTGCAAATGTTTCCTGGTAGTCAATCCCATATGATTGTGTGCACCCTTTGGCTAAAAGTCGTGCTTTGAACTTTTCTATACTTCTATACACCTGTGTTTGACCGTGAAGATCCATTTGCAATCAACTGTTTTCTTTCCCGGTGGGTTCAGAAATTTTCCATGTTTTGTTCTTTTTGAGAGCCCTTTTATCTCATCAAACGCAGCAGCTTTCCATTTTGGGTCATTAAGAGCTTCATTAATAGTGGATGAAATCTGCACCTGGTCTAAATTTGAAAGGAATGCACAATATGTTGGAGAAAATCATTCAATTGAGACAAAATTCCCGATGGGGTGTTGTGTGCAACTTCTAACCCCTTTTCTTAGAGCGAGTGGTCTATCATCCAAGTAATTTTCCAACACAGGAGTATTTTTTCAAGGTTACCAGATTCTAGCAGCTTGGAAGAGTCTTGGACAGTGTGGGTTAGCGTTGGACCTTGGAGACTCTGTTGTGATGTTTTCGTCGAGAGTGCACTTGAATTAGTTGAGTGGGATGTGGACCACGAGACTCCCCGATGCCAAATCCTGGAAAACACAAGAATCAACAAAGAATTTAGATGTACATTTGATATCGCTGTTGAGTAGTAGATTGCAATTAAGATCTGGCACAAATAAATAAGACTGTAGGAAAATATCCTGAGTTAATTGAACCGAACCATAACCAGCCACTCGTGAGCAAGCACCAATTGCAATGCATACTATTTGGGAATTTTTACAAGGACTGAAAGAAGAAAATTTTCCAAATTTCCAGCCATGTAATGTGAGGCACCAGAGTTAACTTTCCAATTGTTTGATAATTCAAGCCACGTAATCAAAGCAAAAGAGGAATTACCTCTACGTGCAACATGAAGGGTGCTAACCATTGAAGAAGATGGTGCTGAATTATTCTGGCAGAACAGTTTTTGTAGTACATCGAGTTCTTTTGTGAAAGGTTGGGAATTATGGGATTGATCTTCCGTTACTGCAACATTTGCTTTCCTTTCTCAAGCTGGTTTCCAATCAGCAGGCTTCCCATGAATTCTCCAACAAGTATCCAGTGTTGATTATGCTTTCGGCATTTCGGACACCAAGGGCGTCCTTGCTTGAATTTCTCACTGTTGTTAAAAGGGTTGTGACAAACGTCCAGTACCCGAATCATCAAAAACCGGCAGAGGAGGCTTATGGACAGTAAGGGCCAATGTGTCTGTAGCGGATACACCAGCCGAAGGTCCAAGCATTATTTTTCTGCGACTTTTTTTCATGGCGGACCTCCGGGAATACCGCGCCAAGACTGGGCAGGGTCTGGCCCCTAAAATTCGACCACGCAATTCATCAAGTGTGCTGTTGAGGCCCAACAGAAATTTAAAGATTCTCCTTTGTTCCACAATTGCCTGATATCATTTTTTATTGTTAGGACATTTCCACTCGTAGGCCTCAAAGAGATCGAGTTGTTGCCAGTGTCATGTGAGGATGGTGAAGTAAGCAGTCACTGTAGAGTCGCCTTGTCGAAGGTCACACATGTTGCTTTCAATGCCAAATAACTCCGATGTATTGTCTCTGGAGGAAATGGTGTCACGGGCAGCATCTCATATCTCCCATGCCGAACGAAATAAGAAGTTTTCTCGGATTTGTATTGTCATCGAGTTGATTAGCCAAGACAAAATCATATTGTTCTCGGAATTCCATGCCTTAAACTTCGGATCGGTGGATTCAGGGCATTTTGATGCGTCAGAGATAAAGTCCTCCTTTCCTCTGCCGAATAAAAACGAGGACAGCCTGCGACCATTGTAGGAAGTTTTCTTCATTTAGTTTGTGGCTGGTTGTTGGGGCAGGAGAGATATCGGCCGATGTTGATGCAGAAGCCATTGTTTCGGGGCTGGAGGACTTGGACGGTGAAACCTTGCCGTATTTGGTCATGTGGTTTCTCTCGTCTATGATACCTTGTGGTTTTTTATGAGAGAGAAATAGGCTGCTTTATTCACATTAATCGGAAAATTGGAAAATACAATGAACTTTATAGAGCTCTATGCCCAACTAGAAATCTAAAACTAAGGAATAAAATCTGATACTAATTATCTTAATCCTAAGATTTAAAATACAAATGCTTAAAGATAAAATCCTATCTAATATCAATTAGTTGATTGATACAATATTAATATCGAACAGTCGGTTCTCTGGGTGCCTTTTTTTGTGATGGTTAATCTTGCATTTACTCGTGTTGTGTGAAACTATTGTTTTGTTTTTTTTTCTTTTTGGGTGAGTCAGAGGAGCAAAAGCTTTTTGAATTTGGGAAAGGTCTTCAACAGAAAATGTTGTATTTACATTTTGTTACCACACTATCTTATTGTATGAGGAAGCAATGTAATAGCTTTCTTGGTTGGACATTTCACGTATTTTATAAAAATGTGTCATTTGGCATTTCTCCTCAATTGTTGAATCACTGAATTCCCACATTTAGGATATCTGGCGCAGTTTTATTGCATTGGTACATCTCCTTGATTGTTAGAACATTGAGCTTCAGAATTTTGGATATGCAAACGTAGCTAAATGTCCTAATTTCCCTACCATTTTTTTATTTGTATGGTATGCTGATACCACTTATGAAATAGACAGGTTCAACCTATAAACTCATAGTTTTAATTATTAGTAAAACTAAATGTACTTTATAATTTACCCTGCGAAACATCTCTTACTCTAGTTTTGTGACAGTCACCATTTGTGCTACTCAAGTATTGCAACTAGTTCTCCCATTGATGTAGGATTCTATGCAGATATGTCGCAGATTTCTCGCTTTCTCACGGATTACTTTTTATTTTTCTCTTCATTAAATTCTTAATGTTTCAGCCTGACAATGTTGGTGAACCCTCTCCGAAGTCAGACACAGCCCTTCAAAGCAAATCCATGACGGATACAGGTTGCAGTCCTCAAAAGAAGAACAAGCACTCTTCCTCTATGGTTTGTGCTGTTGAGATTATCACTGACTGTAGATTTATTAAATCATTTCATATGGTTAAACTTTATAAATTTGGTATTTGTCTAGGGTTCTGCTGAGAGGACATCAGTTGAGGGGTTACCTAATGGCTGGATAAAAGAAATCATGACAAGGAAATCTGGGAATAAGATTAGAAAGGATGCGGTGAATAATCCTTTACTATTCTCTTGTGTTCATAAAAAAAAGCTCCATGCATGTTATTTTGTCATATCTCATCTTTCACTTAGTTTTGTAGTTCAGTCATTTTCTTATGATGTATTCATAATTTCTGCAGTACTACACTGATCCAGTCACTGGTTACATGTTTCGTTCTAAAAATGATGCTTTGCGGTATCTGAAAACTAGTGATATTGGTAGTTGTGCTGTCAAACCAAAGATGAGGGAGTTGGGTGATCTCACGCTGATGCAGAATAAAAGTCCTGTGAGTGTGTGGCTTAGTTGAATTCCGTTGTCTATACGTTATTTGTTTTGCCTTTTATTGCTTTGTTTCTGTGTTATTGAGTTCGAGAGAAGTACTTGTTTTTCATTTATACTTGATACTTAATTTGGTATGACAAAAAGTCAATTTTATATAGCACGAGGTACTTATATTTACAAGGAAACAAGTCGACTTAACATCTTGACCTGGTTAGGGGACCTTTTTGACTCAAAACAAAATCAAAATAATGTTTCTGTTGAAATTAGGAAGTTGTGTTTCAACACTCCGCCTCAGTTGGAGTCATATACACATCATAAGATGATCCAACAGTGTTTTTAAGCTTGATAAGCTTTAAAAGATTGTCTTGGTCAGTCAAGAAACTAGGCCACTTTTCATTTTGAACCGGCATTTCTTGCTGCCTGGTCATTATTTATTAGGTCTTTGGCGACCAAGACGTGCTGTATAGTATGACAGCCACTTTTCCTTTGCTTATTGGGGCTTGATGATAACTTTTTAGTTTTTACATATCAAAGCACAATATACAGGGAAAATCGGGTGGTGGAAACACGTCTAGATAACAATTGAAAGTGTTGGATTTTGTAAAGTTGGTCAATTGCTCCAACAAGTTGATTATTTATTTATTTATTGTTTTTTGAGAACTTTTTTTAGCTGCCAAGATTTTTCACTCTATGTTCTCACGGATCAATTCCTGGATTTTATCATTGAAGAAGCCATCACGCCAGAGGTGGCATACCATCTAACAGCTAGGTGTTTCTTCACCTTATTCTTTCCATTTTTGAAGACATTAAACTTCTTTTTTTGTTACTAAAAAATAACTAGGTGCTGATCATTGGCCGGTGGGTGTCAAAAAAGTGGTGGCTTCGCTTTGGCACTAGGGTTTGCCACCTTTTTGTTTCTCCCAATCCTTATAACCCTCGTATCACGTGAAGAGTAGATAAATTGGGAAAAAATAACTTGATGATTTATTCTTTTATGATAAAGAGACCAGCCATTCTGCTTTCTATTACGATATTTTTCTACCAATTTAATTCATATGTTTAATCACACTTATCATTGTATTTTCTTTACATTGAAGAAATTACTATACAAGAAAAAGTGTTCATCTTGTGGTGATTTAGTATTCTCAAGTTGATGAACTGTTGAATTTGTTTTGCAGCACATAATAGAGATTCTAAAGGCAGCTAAACGTGGTTATCGTCCAATTTAACAAAAAATTATTAGTATCTTACATGTGTTCATGTCTTGAACAATTAATTAAATTTTAGGACATGTAAAATCATGTGCATATGTTGGGAGTAACAATTTGAAATGTGTGGAAAATCAAGTCATGAATAATTAATTAGATATTAGGACATAATCATGTTCATATGTTGGGTGGTAACAAAGGTGAGTTCACACTTTATGTGGGAAGGCTGACCTATGGTATATGGAGTATGTAGAACGGAATTGGGCGTTGATTGGGAATGATTTTGAAACCTCGTCATCGAATGATTTTCTGAAGTAGGAATAATACACAGAGGATGGATTATGGATCATTGCACAGGGGTGAGGAAGGTACAAGGGAGGATCGGGATTTCACAGCGGAACGAGGTCTGGCGTCGGAAGAGGAAAGTGACTATAGCGACGTTGATTCACGTATTTCTGAAAATTCGGACACGACGACACACACCAGCCTGGGATTGGAGGACATTGGAGATCTCTTCGCACCAAACTCGAATGAGGTACACAACCGAAAAAATAATTCTCATAACCTGTCTTCCAATCCTTCAGTTCATTCTTCTTCATCTTTTTCTTTCAATCAAATCTCGGGGTCGGGGAGGGTTTTAGAGGTTAAGGAAGACAAAGTGGTTAGTGATAAGTTGGGTATGTCGGAATGCAAAATACACAAGGGTGATAATAACAGTGGGGAGAGGATGATAATGTCCGAACACGACAGAGGTAATGGATGTTTGGATATGATGGGAGTACAAAGGCTTGGGACTGGATTGCATATGGTTGGAATAAATGTGAGGGGAGAAAAGATGTTCAGATGAAGATTTTCTCTTGGAATATAAGAGGAGGAGGTTCTGCAACGAGAAGAGGGTTCATTCGAGATATGTTACGCAAGGAAAAGCCAGACCTTGTTATTCTACAAGAAACAAAAAGAGAAGTTGTTGGTAGAAGTTTCATATCCAGTGTATGGAAATCAAGGTTCGTTGAATGGATTCATCTACCTTCAATTGGAAGATCGGGTGGTATATTGGTTATGTGAGATCCAAGAGTGGTATCCATCACAGATAATATGATTGGGGAATTCACGATCTCGGTCCGTATCGAAAAGGAGAAAGAAATAGAAAGTTGGTGGTTTACTGCAGAAGCGCAAAAATGCATTCATTGAAGGAAAACAGATTTTGGATTGTTGTTTGATTGCCAATGAGATGGTGGAAGAAAGTAAGAAGAAGAAAGAAAAAGGGTGGGTTTTGAAAATTGATTTCGAAAAAGCATATGACAATGTCGAAGGGGATTTCTTGGATTTTGTGCTACAGAAAAAGGGTTTCGGAGACAGATGGAGGAGATGGATAAGAGGATGTGTATCAAATGTTTCGTTTTCCATCATGATCAATGGGAGACCGAGGGGGAAATTTAAAGCGCATAGGGGACTTCGACAGGGAGATCTTTTATCTCCATTCTTATTCAATATGGTGGTCGACGTTTTGGGAAGGTTGATTGATAAAGCAAAGGAGAAGAATTTAATCAAAGGGTTTGAGGTGGGACGAGAAAAGGTGGAAGTTTCACATATCCAGTTTGCGGATGATACTTTGTTTTTCGTTCAAAATGTGGCTCACCTAAGCTTTTTGGTGCAAGTCTTGAAGTCATTTTGTGATATGTCGGGACTAAAGATCAATTGGGAAAAGAGTGGTTTGTTGGGATTATGTCAAGATGTTGTTCAAGAGGAAGAGCTGGCCCACATGATCGGTTGCCGTAGGGATCAATGGCCGATTACATACTTGGGAGTTCCGTTAGGGGGTAATCCACTCAAAATGTCTTTTTGGGAACCTATCCTCGTTAGGATTTCTAGAAAATTGGCAACTTGGAGAAAAGCTTTTTTATCGAAAGGGGAAGAGTAACATTGATTGCTGCGGTATTGAATGCTTTGCTGGTATACTTTGTCACTGTTCAGCGTACCGAAAGGAATAGCGGGGAAGATAGAGAAGTTAAAGAGAGATTTTCTGTGGGATGGAAATCAGGGTGATTCACATTGTCATATGGTGGGGTGGGAACAAGTTTGTAGACCAAAAGAGAGAGGGGGCTTAGGTATTGGTAATATCTGCTTGAGGAACAAAGCGCTTTTGGGAAAATGGTGGTGGAGGTTTGACGTTGAGAATGAGTTGTTGTGGAAAAGAATTATAAAGAGTAAATATGGGTTTCAAGAAAATGGTTGGGATGCTGATTTGGCAACGAATGTGACATTTAGATGCCCATGGAAATTCATCTCTAGATCATACCCGACTTATCACCGATTACTGAGATTAGTGGTTAGAGGAGGTACAAGGATAAGGTTTTGGGAGGACATTTGGTGGGGGGAAGTTTCTTTCCGGGATTTATTCCCTTCTTTATTTCGTATTAGTTTGGTCCGTAACTTACCTATATCTTATTTTGCTGCATTCGATACCGTGTCAAATGAGTATTCTTGGGACTTGCATTTTCTTAGGTCTCTCAGAGAGGAGGAAATCGTTCAGTTGTCTTCTTTTTTGAGCATTTTGGAGAGGGTTAGTTTGGTTGAAGCGGTCGATGATTTTCGAGTGTGGGAAGGGGATCCATCTGGGAAGTTCACAGTCAAGTCTTTCTTTCACTCATTTTTTCCAGCTAATCCCCAAAATTTCGAATTTCACAATATCATTTGGAAAACTTCGATTCCTTCAAAAATTCAGATATTCTCGTGGACGGCAATACTTGGAAAATTACCTACATCCGAGCAAATGCAAAAGAGATGGCCTAAATGTGCTCTTTCTCCCGGTTGGTGCGTGTTGTGTCGTAATGATTTGGAAATGCAAGATCACATGCTCATACATTGTAGGATTTCTAATCAATTGTGGTCCGGGGCTTTGGAAGAATTGAGATTGGTTTGGGTCATACCAAAAACAACAAAAGATTTGTTCAAAACGGATCTTGGACAGTGGGTTGGCAGAAGTGCAACAATTTTTTGGAGGGTGGTGATTCATGGGATTTGTTGGGGTATCTGGATAGAGAGAAATAGAAGAATCTTTGAAGATTTGAAAGACAGTATAGAAGAGTGTTGGGATAAAATCAAGATTCGGATAGCAAACTGGATTGGAAATGTTAAAGAGTTTCAGAGTTTATCGATACTTGATCTTTTGAGGGATTGGAGTTATATTTATTGTTAGTTGCATGATTTTATCTTTCATGGTGGTGGATCACTAGTCCACTTTATGTAAAAAAACCACTATTATGTTTTATTAATATTATCAAGTTTCTTATCAAAAAAAAAAAAAAACCAAGGAAGATGATCTTAGTTCATATCAGGAGAAATTTGATGAATTATTTTAATAGCAAAAAACTAGGGCTTACTAAAGATTTTCTTCTTGTTTTCTGAGATGATTGAAAACTGAAACAAGATTGGTGATACAAAAATTTCGTCCTAGAACACTTACCCAAGCAGTCAATATGGCAAGTTGGGAAACAAATTGGAAGTGATAAAGAAAACTAACGAACAAGCTTGGAAAAATATGGGATGTAGTTATCCACAGGGAAGTATCAAACATAATTCACTTCCTTATCCAGAGTTGATTAGAAACTACTTATTATACAAAAAACCAGTTACCACCTTCCTTGAGAAGAAGTCTAAAGGAGGTCCAAGTCTTCCCTTGAAAAAGTTTGACTCCTGCTAAGTATCAAGCAAGAAGAGAAAAAGGGTTTCGCTACTATTGTGATGATTAGCAAAAACCATACTGGTATTCTCATTACCATAAAGATGAAATAGAGAAAAATCGAGCATGAAATGCTTGAACAGGGTGCCACAACCCAGTAATACTCTTTTTGCTTTCTTTTCTTTGCTAGTGAAAAAGAAAGAACCAGTAATAGTCCTTTTGCTTCCTTTTCTTTACTAATGAAAAAGAAAGATTCATCTTGGAGGTTTGTGTTGATTACCGGAAACGAATTGATCTAATAGTCACAAATATATTTCCCATGCCTATGGTAGAGGATTTAATCTCTGAGTTGCATGATTCTCAAATATTTTCGAAGATTGATATACGACAAAGTTACTTTCAAATAAGATTGAAGGAGGAAGATAGGCACAAGACTGCTTTTGTAACACATCATGGGTTGCATGAGTTTAAAGTTGTGCCATTTGGCTACACCAATGCACCAAACATTTTCCAAGCTTTAACGAATAGAGTACAAAAGATGTATCTAATCCCATTAAAACTGGGTAGATAAATGTTATCTTACTAAGTTTAATCCTACCAAATCTCATCTAAATAATATAATATTTAGACATCCTGACCGCGATTTTCGATCGGTGACAAATCTAGCCCAACCTGCATCAGTGAATGCACTCATTCTTTGATGATCACTTTTTGTGAAAAATAGACCTTTGGCAGGTGTCAGCTGCAAATACGTCAATATTTTGTAATCCGCATCAAGGTGACCTTGACAGGGTGAATGAATGTATTGACTTACGAGACTAACTGCAAATGCAATGTCTGGACGTGTATGTGAGAGATAGATGAGTTTTTCTACGAGTCGTTGATAGCTTTCTTTATCCACCGCAGTGCTCTAAATTTCGGGCTAAGCAGTCGCCTAGGCGCTAGGCGTTGGCCGATTGCACCGAAAAAGTGCTAGTTGCCCAGCCTTGTCGGCCTTAGGCAGCCCTAGGCGCGCCGATAAATCGTCTACGTGCCACAAGCTTTCAAGATTTTTTTCTTTTGGGCTTTTAGATTTAAAAGCCCAATAATAATAAAAAAAGCCGTTGCTTCATTTATTTTCTTGTCCTAACAATTAGAAGCCTAGTTTTAGAGTCCCTGAGGCCTAAACTAACATCCAAGAGGTAACAAGAAAACCTAGTCTGCGCCCTGTGGCCTGTAGAAAGTTTTCCCTTATGTTGATTATCGTTTCATCTTCATCATTCGAGCCAAGGGGGAGAGTCTGCCGGTCTATTGATACTTGATACTGTGGAATCTGTCTAGCGGCCTAGGCGCTGGTCTGACTTCCGGCTAACATCTAACGAATTTTAGAACTTTGATACACCGGATTTCCTTCTAACATTTATTTGTTATTCCCCCACTCAATCGGTGTTTGGCTTGGTCTGCACCCCAACATTCCTGTTTTCTCCAATATGTCCAATACATACTTTCTTTGAGAAATAAAAATCTGTTACTCCTAGCAATTTTCATTCCGAAGAAGTATCTTAATGTCCCTAGGTCTATGACTTCAAACTCCTTGGCCATCATCAACTTGAGGTTCTCCATTTCTTGACAGTCGTTTTCTGTGACAATTGTGTCGTCGACATTCATTATAAGAACGGTTATCTTCCCTTACGCCGAATGTTTGACGAACAGTGTATGGTCTGCTTTTCCCTAACTGTATCCAAACCTCTTGATGACTTTGGAGAATTTGTCAAACCAAGCACATGGGATTGTTTGAGCCCATAAAGAGACTTGTAGAGTTTGCATACAAACTGACCTCCAACCTTCTCCTCAAAACCAGGAGGTTGACTCATGAACTTCCTCTTCCATGTTCTTCATCAAGTAAATCATACTTCATATCCAGCTGGTGTAGTGGCTAATCAAGGTTGGCAGCCAAAGGCAGATGGTTCTTACAATATTAATTTTGCCTGGTGTAGTGGCCAATCAAGGTTGGCAGCCAAAGGCAGATGGGTTCTTACAATATTAATTTTGCAACAGGTTCTAAAGTTTCAGTGTAGTCTATACCGTAAGTTTGGGTGAAGCCCTTGGCAACCGAGCATGCTTCATGTCTTTCTATACCAAGCTCCACGTATTTTTTTGTTGTAAGGCGCACATTTCTTCTAGCACTATACCTTTCCATTCTGGAACATACAGAGCTTCTTGAACTGACCTGGGAATGGTAATGCTAGAAAATTTGGAATTAAAAGCACGAAATGTAGATGACAAATTTGAATAAGAAACAAAGTTAGAAATAGGGGGTTGAGTGCAAGATCTCACGCCCTTTCTAAATGCAATAGGTACATCAAGATCGGTAGTGATACCTGACGGAGGATCTACCATACATAGTTGTCTAAAGCGCTTAGGTGCTCTTAAGCGCGAAGCGCACAGCCCGCGCTTCTGTGCTGGAGTGCAATCCAAAGCGCATGACTTCCATGAAGCTTGCGCTTTTTTGAGCTTTGCGCTTTAAGTGTGCTTCATAGAAAAAAAACAATTTTTTTGTTTAAAAAAACCCGACAGATGTGAAATCGTCAACTAAAAGCATGATTTTCCTTTATTTATTGAAAAATAGAGTAGAGGAAACTTTTTTTTTTTTATAGAAAACTAATTTTATTATAATACTTGGCAGTACAATTTGTGCGTGGATGAGCATTCCACGACAACATTACAGCAAGTAACTTGAAATACACCAGGATTACAAGCAGACAAAGTTTTCATGACCAAATAAATTTCAAGTCCCTCACTAAATCTGTAATGCATAAATGGTTGAACTTTTGCAAGGTAGTTGTCCAAGATGCGACTCTGAATTTGATGTTTTCCCATACTTGGTCAACAGAATCCGATTGGTCACATTTTAATATTTTATACTTGGAAGATGAAAATGATGGTTTTGATATTTGATATCTCATATTTCATATTTTTAAAAATAAATTGATTTTATTTTTATCTTTTTATAATATTTTATTTATTGCGCTTTACTTCCATAAAGTGTGTGCTTCGCTTTGCGCCTTGTGCTTTATGCCCCCGAACACGTAATCGTTTTAGTGCGCCTTGCGCTTTTGACAACTATGCTACCATCGATTCGTGCTCTTGATTGTGGCTAGAATATTCGACATATTTTGTTACTTGGGACTTGTTCCTTTTAGAATAAACATATAGTTCTTTTGTGGGACTGGTTCAGTTTCTGACACAGGAAGAGTCGTGGTATCATTTACTTGAGGAGAATTAGGAAAAGAGGAAGGTGTAGGATCGAGAGGTATTCTGTAGGATCGAGAGGTATTCATAGGAGAGGAGGGATCAACAAGCTTCATAAGATGTGTCCCTAGAGCGAAGATGGTAAGAAGGGATAAGGGAGTCTGTAAATTAGAAGGCTGACTAGGTAGGTGATTAATGAGAAAGGCAGCAGTGAGCACGACATCCCCCATCTGTATTTGGGAACATTCATGGTGAACACAAGGGCATGTGCAATTTCGAGAAGATGACGATTCTTTGGTTCAGATAACCCGTTTTGTTGGGGAGTATCGACACATGAACTTTGATGGGTAATACCATGGGCTTTCAGATAGTTTCCGAGAGTGCTATTGAAGTATTTGGTAACATTATTGGCTTTTAGAGTGCGGATGCGGGTACTAAATTGGGGTTGAACCATCTGGCCCGGGTGTGATCATCGATAAATGTGATAAACCAATGTTTCCATGCTGTGTAGTAACGGGTGAAGGACCCTTGATGTCACTATTTTTTTTTTTGATAGTAGAGTTAACGTTTACAAGATAAGTGGATGAGTGATCCACAAAACATATCTGTTATCAGAAACAGCCCTATCACTATCAAAAAATAAATCTCCAATTCCTAACTAGGTCTGATATAAGCATATGCCGAAACTGCGGAATGTTGAGCGTCCAACTCGCCACCCTGAATCTGATCTTCTCCCAAAGCTCCTCGCACGAATCCTCCTTGGCTTGAAAAATTCTACAGTTGCGTTCCATCCATATTGTCCAAAAAACGCAGTGAACAACTATGTACCAAAAGTCTCCCTTCCCCTTTAGGAATCCCTGTTCCAAGATCAGCATGTCTTTCGCTCTGAATGGAAAAGTCCATTGGGTGTATTAAGGTTTTGGGAAGAAAGTAACATGTGTATGCTTGGCAAGTTGAGAAATATCACAAGAAAGCAAATCAAGATCTTTATTACTCGTTAACAATGAGTGAGACAAAGGTTTTAAATAAGAGAAACTAGGATGGCCTAGCCTATGATGCCGTAACATTATCGTGGAAAAATTCGGAACAGATGCAGAACTGACACTTGACAAAAAAAATGCCTACTGATGGTCGGAGCATTCTCAAAGTAGTAAAGACCATGGTGAATCCTAGCACTGTCAATCCTTCACCCAGGTTGTACTTTCTGAGAAAAACAAGAGAAGGGTAAGAATCTAGCGACACAATTATTATCCTTAGTTAGTTTACTGACAGAAATTAGATTACACTTCAAGGAGGGAACATGAAAGACGGATTTAAGGATAATATCACTCGACAAATGAAAATAACAAACACTTGCAATAAGGGTTAGTGAACCATCGGCTATTCGAACGGTGGTTTGGCTAGTGCATAGAATATATTTGGAAATAATAAGCAGGCACGAAGGAGACATCCAAATCAACTCAGTTCTATCACAATTACTTACAGGAGACACAAGTTTATATTCATATGAAGAGGGGTTATTGAGATCTAAGAATTTAATTGTTATAGGGGAGTAATAATGTCAGGAAAAAAATAATGGAAACAATACATTCTTCAGCAATTAAAAGTCACTCTAGGATTCATAGCAGTTGATAAAATATACACCATTTTAGGCTCTTTATGGTTACCAGCCCCAAAAACTCTCACTCGGTCCTTATGTACAAAGTTCATCGAATTCTGGAGAACAATTTCTCTCTGACAGACTTCAAATGCTACGGATACTCAAAACACAATGTTGGAGTTGCTTAAAATTGCATGAAACAATATGCGGACATGAGGCGTTCTGATAGACATTTAAATGTTGGGAGAGTGGGTTTATCTTAAAATACAACCTTTCGGCAGGGAAACCAAAACTTTAGGAAACAAACAAAGCTTTTGGCTAAGATTTCTGTCCTGTCCCAAAGGTTGACATTGTAACCCTAGTGAGAGAAATTTTTGAAAAATGCTCTCTCATCCGTTTACCTCCCAGCTTCTGGTTTCAACCGTAGCCCGTTCATCCTTCTGACCAGCTGAGCTTCGCCGACTGCCATTCGCCGTTTCCGGCGCCGTCGCCGGCGCGGCCGTCGGCGACAGTTCATCAATAGCCTTTATCATCTCCTAGCCGTTCTTGACTTATTTTTCCCGCTTTCATTGACATTCAGACACCCTTCTCCTTTCATACCGCCGCATCTTCTCAGATTATGTAACCAATCGCTTGCCATTACCTCAGCTGAAAACAAGCTCCCGCACCCTCCATATCAATCTCCTTTACTCCAGAATCTTAGGTTACTAACCGTTTCAGCTTCAAATATGTCACGACGGAATTCGACGATGGCTACAGATGAAGAGATAAAGATAGAGTTAAAAGCATTCTCTCTCAGGTTGATTAACGGAGGCTCTGCAATTCGGTGGTCGGAAAGAACAAGAAATGCGAGATATTCGCTGGATTTGAATCGAGGAGAGGCCGGTTGGTTCATTTCAAAATTCAGGAGCTTTGTTCACAGTCCTCAGTCAATGTTGGACTTCTATCGGTTTAGGGGCAGAAATGCGTTTGTAATCATTCAGCGCTTTGTCAATAAGAGGGGACGATTCCTCGAGATATGAAGATTCGATCTACAAGGGAGGAAAACAGAGAATAATCGTGCCGAGTGGATTAAACTCTGCAGGATGGACAAAGATTCTAAACTTATTCATTCAGCCACTGTCGGGGAAATCTCAGAGATCGGAACAAGCTAAAGCTGATTATGGTCCAGCCCCAACTAGAGGTATACGACATCAACAGGCTGTGAAGACTAATGTAAGGGACCATTGTCAAGATATGCACAAAAACATACAGACGTTGCTCAGGAATGGAATTGAAAGGAATTGGAACGAGGCCCTCATTGTTACTAGAGGAAGAGTCAATGTCTCTTGGGAACAGATTGAATTGGTATTAGGTAACGACGTAAAGAGGAGGATTAAGTTATTCCCGTTTCAAGATAACAAAGCGGTATGGTGGCCTTCGCAACCGAAGGAATTCTCTTATTACCTTCACTTGAAAAGAGGATTCTTTGATAACGGAGTGGCTTTAGACTTTGAGGGATGGAGGCCGGATATTAACTCTTCGGTTACGGTATACAAGTGTTGTAATAGCTGGATTAGGATATCCAATTTACCTTGGATTTTATGGACCCTTGACAACTTTAAAGTTATCGGGGATCAATGTGGGGGATTGGTGGAGATTAGTGATGATACATTATCTTTCAGAGACTTAGAGGCGGCAAAAATCAAGGTCAAAGGAACAAAAGATGGATTTATACCAAATAAAATTCCAATCAATTTGAATGGGAACAGTGTTGAGCTGGTAATTTCAGTGGTATCCTTTGACCTAAAGGCGTACGAGAATTATGCAAAACAAACATACGCACAGGTTGTGATCAATGGCAAGAGGACTGTGGCAGGGTGGGGCAATTCCAACATTCACAGGATAAGGGAAGAAAATGAGAAGTCTACACGCTGCGACAACGGAAAGGCAGGTGAAGAAACCAGGGCTTCACCACAGATTACAGCAGAAGACATGAACCCAAAAGGACTATCTACGGCAAATCAGACGACGGGCAGTAGGGTGGAAAAAATCCTTAAAAGAATCGTACCGAAAGATATAGAGGAATTCAGACGATCTCCAATACAATATGTTCCAATTACGGACTTTCCAAACAGGGATGCACTAAAAGACGGATCAGTACAGGGACTCTTACTGCCTCCTTATCAACGAACATATTGCAGAAGAACCATAATCTCAAATAAGAATGATGCTGAAGTTAACGAGCCTAGGAGAAGGTCGGAGACAATCGAGTTGAATGAGGAGGAACTGAATGAGCTTCGAGGTCCAGAGGTTGATGACAAAGATAATTTTAGTAACGATGATCAGCAAGAAGAATTCATGAGTGACGGGTTTGATTCTTCTGAATCTGGAAGCCACATATCATCGATTTCAGAATCCAGGGAGAATACCGATACAGAGGACAGAAATTGAAGGGCTGTTCTCACAGGAGGAAGATCATTTCACCAAAGAGCCATCTTTCCTTGAAAACACTAAACCCTTAGTGGGTAAGGTACTATCATGTTTCCATCCATCGAGTCTAAATCATTCATTTTCACTTCACGCCTTTTTTCCTTCTTCTTTTTCTGCTTTGGGGCTGTCTACTGGGCTGGTAGGGGGGGTGCAATCAGGTATGCATGACAAGTCGTGTCCTGAGATAGATGCTTCAAAAGGGATTCCAGGGGATTTCAACAAAAAGGCCATAAGGAGATGGGGAAGGTGGATCAAGAATTTAGACACAAAGGTAAAGCCCTCAAGGATACGGGCAGTTTGAGGAGAGAACTTGAGAGATTGAAGTGGGGTATCAATTATGACAAAGGATCGAGTTCGAGAGGGCCAAATCAGTCTTTATGAAGATTTTTTCATGGAATATCAGGGGGGGAGGATCATCTACAAGGAGAGAACTTGTACGAAGGGTTATTCGGAAAGAAAAGCCGGACATTGTTGTGGTTTTAGAGACCAAGAAAGCTATGGTGGATCGTCGATTCATTGCAGGGTTATGGAAATCAAGATTTGTGGATTGGGTGAGTTTACCGGCGGATGGGAGATCGGGAGGTATAACAGTCATGTGGGATCCTAGAGTTGTCTCCGTTAGCGACAATCTGATCGGGGAGTTTTCAGTCTCAATTGAAATTAAGAGGCAGGATGACATTGGATGGTGGTTCACAACGGTTTATAGGCCGTGTAAACCAAGACATAGAGAGATTTTTTGGGATGAAATTGCGGGCTTGAAATCCATATGTGGTGACAAGTGGTGTGTAGGGGGGGACTTTAATGTGGTTAGAAATCTTACTGAAAAATTGAACAGCCGTTCGGTAACCACAAGTATGGTCTGTTTTGATAGACTGATTGAGGAATTAGATCTTCACGACCCACCGCTATTGAACGCAAAGTACACTTGGTCTAATTTCAGGGTTAACCCAATTTGCTGTAGACTGGACAGATTCCTTTTTTCTGGGGGATGGAAAGACATCTTCCCAACGTTCAGACAAACGGTCTTGCCAAGAATCACCTCGGATCATCACCCAATTTTGTTCGACACCACAAAGTTGAAATGGGGTCCTACCCCTTTCAGATTTGAAAATACGTGGCTGCTGCATCCCAATTTCAAAGATTCGCTCAAGGTGTGGTGGAATAGATGCAATAATGATGGGTGGGAAGGATACAAGTTCATGACAAAACTAAGACAAATCAAAGCAGTGGTTAAAAAATGGAACATCGAGGTTTTTGTTGATGTTAATATTAAAATACAGGAGCAGGAAAGCTTGATAAAGCAGCTGGACGTGAGAGAGGCGGGGGAAGATTGGTCCCACAGTTTACAAGAGCAGAGAAAGAAGGTGAGATGCGAATTGCAAACTATGGTTATTCGGAAACAACAAATCGAGAGCCAAAAAGCGAAATTGAAGTGGCTAAAAGACGGGGATCAAAATTCAAAGTTCTTCCATTTTTTATTGAATAGCCGAAGGAATAGAGCGATGATAGATAAGTTAGAGTTGGAGGATGGGTCTTTGAGCGTCGAAGAGCAAGATATTGAGAATAGGATTGTTGGTTACTACAAGAACTTATACAGAAAATCGGAAGGACAGGGGTTGGGTATCGATGGGCTAGAATGGTACCCAATAGACTCGGTTGATGCTGAACGGCTGGAATTGCCTTTTTCTGAGGAAGAGATACAAAGAGCGATGTTGGAATGTGATGGATCAAAAGCCCTGGGGCCGGATGGTTTCACAATGGCGTTCTATCAAAAAAATTGGGACTTAGTTAAAGCCGATCTAATTAAGGTGTTCGCTGAATTCTTTGAGGGTGGAGTTGTAAATGGAATTACGAACGAGACATACTTATGCCTTATACCGAAGAAGAAAGAAGCGATGAACATCAAAGATTTTAGACCAATAAGTTTGATCACGAGCTTGTTAAAATCATGGCAAAAGTACTCACTAATAGACTAAAAACAGTGATGAGGAAAACAATAACGGAAAATCAATGTGCGTTCATTACAGGAAGACAAATAATTGATTGCTGCCTTATTGCAAATGAGGTGGTAGAGGAGCATAGGAGGAAAAAAAAGAAGGGTTGGATATTGAAAGTTGATTTGGAAAAAGCATATGACAATGTCGATTGGAGATTTTTAGAATTTGTGCTTCAAAAGAAAGGATTTGGAGAGAGATGGAGGAGGTGGATACATGGGTGCGTGTCAATTGTTTCTTTTTCCATTTTAATCAATGGAAAACCGAGGGGAAAGTTTAAAGGGGAAAGAGGGCTTCGACAAGGAGATCCCTTATCCCCATTCCTCTTTAATCTTGTGATCGATGGGCTGGGGAGGTTGGTGGATAAGGCGAAGGCGATGAATGTGGTAAGAGGACTTGCGGTTGGAAGAGATAAAGTAGAGATTTCGCATATTCAATTCGCGGACGACACTCTGTTCCTTACACAATCAAAGGAGCACATGTTGGAGGTGGTAGAATTATTAAAATTGTTTTGCAACCGATCTGGAATGAAGATTAACCTCGAAAAAACTGTTGTTCTAGGATTGAATCATTCGGATGAGGAAAGTGATGCGTTGGCTTCGGAAATTGGGTGCAAGAAAGAATTTTGGCCGATTATATACTTGGGAGCACCATTGGGAGGAAATCCGAATTTGTTGGAATTTTGGGCATCGGTGCTGTCAAAAATGCAAAAAAAATTGGCAAATTGGAAGAAGTCATTTCTGTCCAGGGGGGGACGGTTCACATTGATAAAAGCGGTTCTGAGCGCAATGCCAACCTATTACATGTCTCTATTCAAGGTTCCGGTCCGCGTTGCAAGGATTATGGAAAAAATGATGAGGGACTTTCTATGGGATGGGGCCGATGGAGATTCGCACAGCCATATTGTTAGTTGGAGACAAGTGTGTAAGCCGAAAGATAAGGGTGGTCTTGGATTGGGAAACATTCGGTTGAGGAACAAGGCTTTACTAGGAAAATGGTGGTGGAGGTGTGCGGTTGAAAAAGAATCATTATGGAAAAAAGTTTTGGCAAGTATATATGGGTATGAAGATAATGGGTTGGACGTAAGGTTGGCCGGGACATCGACTCTGAGAAGTCCTTGGAAGCTCATCTCTACCTCTCACACGACTTGTCATCAGATGATTGGCACGGTGCTTAAGGGGGGAAACATTTTAAGATTCTGGGAGGATAGGTGGGTAGGAGAGTTGCCATTCAGAGAGTGTTTTCCGCGTCTGTACCGTCTATCCTTGCGTACCAATAAGCCTATCTCTCAGTTTTATTCGTGCTATGATAGTCAGGGTCAGTCTTGTTTTCAGTGGGATGTTAGGTTTAGAAGAGGGTTAAATAATTTAGAGTTGGAAGAGTGCAGTAACCTTTTAGGGGTTTTAGATTCTGTCAATTTGTCTGTGGGTACTTCGGATACTCGTGTTTGGTTGGGGGACCCTTCCGGAGTCTTTTCTGTTTCTTCGTTTTACTCATCATTTTTTCCAGAACATAACTTCCCATTTTTCCCACAATACACTAACATTTGGCAAGTACCGATACCACAAAAGGTTAAAGTGTTTTCTTGGATTGTGGCTTTGGGGAAGTTGCAGACTAGCGACGAGATACAGAGAAGAAGGCCGGGCATAAATTTATGTCCTAAGTGGTGCTGCTTATGCAAGAGGAGTGGGGAGAATCAAGACCATCTTCTACTGCACTGTGTTTTCACGACGGCATTATGGGTCAAAGTCATGCAGCAACTGGGCTTCCAATGGACCTTCCCTAGCAGATCGAGGGACATGATGTTAATGGATCATTCATTTCTCAAGGGGAAAGGTCTAACGGAATTCTGGTACGTAGTGATTCATTGCGTCTTCTGGTCAGTGTGGTTGGAATGAAACAACAGAATATTCAACGACAAAGAGGATTCCGAGGAAGAAGTTTGGGAGAAGATTAAGTTCAAAGTGGCGACTTGGACACTCAACATTAAGGAATTTCATAACATGAGCATTATGGATCTAGTCAGGGATTGGAATTTTATTCGTTCATAGCACTAGGCCTGTGATTTTGTTTCGTGGATCGCTCATCCACTTGTTTTGTAAAACTTAAAATAATATATACAATCAAAGTTTCCTATAAAAAAAAAAGATTTCTGTCCTTATATGATATTAGAAAAAATTGGACCTGTTGCTTTCAAGCTTTAATTGCCATATGGCTCAAGAATGCATCCCATTTTCCATGTGTCATTGCTCAAGAGGAAGATCAACCCAAATATCGACCAGGCATTGTTCTTCCTCCAGTTGATGCGGATGGCAACTTTCACATTTATCCCCAAGCGGTTCTAGCTCGTCGATTGATGAAACACTAGAACCGGCCTGCTGCTCAAGCTCTTATTAACTGGTGTAATACACTGCTGAAGGAAGCAACCTAGGAAAATTTGTGATAAGCATAGCACAACAGTTTCCTGACTTGCAAGAGGACAAGACTGGACTAAGGCAGTGACAATGTTACAAAAGAGTTAAATCTTAGAAAAAAAGGAATTTACTATTTTTTAAAAAATAGAATAAATGGCCCAGATTTTGGATAGAATAAACGTCCCGAATTTTAGTCAGTGGGAGAGTGATCTTTGTAACAACTCAGTATAATTCAAGAAATCTCATTATGCTGGACAGAGTGATCATTTTACCATTATGGTGTAATAAGACTCTTCTTTGTAATCGAATGTCACCAGGCTATAGTTCCACAACCTACATCCAGTCTGCTCCAGGAGTTACTCAAAGCTCAGTCTTAAATTTACAACCATTCATTTTCTAGGAAAATGACTAGCACTTCGCCATACTTATAGTCTTGCTTCTGTCAGCTACGGTAACCACCGAAAGTGTAGTCTCCACCAATGACCAATCCAAATGTCTTTCTGTATTATTGTTGCGGAAGCTATGCTTTTAATGTCTATCAAATCTGTAAGAGCCCTTTTCCTCATGGAACTACATACCTTAATGGTGGTTTACTCCTATTTCCTATCAATGATATATCTCCTTCAATCTCTACTTCTCTTTCACATGTTTCTTCTCTGTCCTTTCCCATTGCAGTAAGGTCTTTCTCTACTATGCTGAGATTAAATTGCTTGGTTTTACCTTTATGATTCACTGTATACTTACATCACAGTAGCAGTAAAGCCCATTTTGTTGTCTTGCCTGATATTCAGTGGAGTTGATCTTTTCAATGGAAGATTTGGATCATCTTTAGACTTCTCCATCCCTATGTGGTTACTGGCTGGGGATGTGGTAATTGAGTAGTTTTTTTTATCAGTTTTGGGAGTCGGAAGTGAATGCCAACCATGTAATATGAATATTTCGAAGCTCTGCCATGACTTACTATGCTCACCATTTTTGTTGAACATTTGATACTTTATGGTGACTTCAAATGTTATGGCAAATGTTATGGTCACCTAGTCTTGAAGTTTTGCTCATGAAGTTGCAGTCTAATGATTGATATGGTCAACCTTCCCTTCTTATTTTGATGGTAAACTGTTAACTGGTGTAGATTTGAATAGTTGACATGAATTCAGATTCATTTTGAATAAATGTTGAATTAGTATGTCTTCTAAATTTGTTCTTTTATTGCTACATGCTAATTTAGATATCTCGCAAGTTCTTGCATATTCATATTTTTTTGTTCCTCTCTTTTAACTGGTTATCTTTCAGGTTGATAATGTTGGTTTTACCAATTTGAAGCCAGACGTGCCTTCACAATGCAAATTCATGAGAGATGAAGATTGCATTTCTGAAAAGAAGAATAAGCACACTTCTGCTATGGTTAAAAGCACGTCAGCAGATGGGCTACCTCCAGGTTGGATAAAAGAAGTGAAAACCAGTAAATCTGGGAATAAGATTAGAAAAGATTCGGTAATTAGTTCTTTTACCTTTCTAATATACTCTCATGACCAATAATTCGACCATTTATAACATGTAGGTGTATGCACCATGATTTTGCACCACTATTTGGCATTTGCACATTGTGTGTGGTTTCTGCATGTATTCAATATCTATGTATAGTTTACCAAGTAGTTCTATTTATATTAGTTGGACCAGTTCCTGATGTACCATATCTTATCCTTAATTTTATTCTCAATTCTGCAGTACTACATAGATCCGGTTGATGGCTACGTATTCCTTTCTAAAAAAGATGTTCTGCGATATCTGGAGACAAATGATATTGCTAGCTGTGCCATCACCCCAAAGAGGCGGAAAATGGATAATTTCAACTTGATTAAGAATGGAATCCCTGTAAGCAAGCTGTTTAATTTTAATCTTCATCTGTTAGTAATCTTTTGTACTCATAAGATGATAAACTGTTTCCAAAAGCATTATAGATCAATAGCCCCGTCCCTTTATTTGTGCAAGGCTAATTAAGATGTTGGTAAATTTCTGTGTTTAACTCATGTTTTCTTTTTATGCTTTTTTCTGTTGAACATTCATCTTTTCAGGTTGACAATGAGGGTGAAACTTTTTCAAAACCAGAAGCACCTCTGCAAGTCAAATCTATAACTGATGAAGGTTGCAGTTCTGAACAAAACAAGGGCAAGCCATCTCTCGCTGCGGTTTGTGCAATATTCAATTCTATATCTGCTCTAGCAGTCTTGTAAAATTGAGATACCCAGTTTTCAAACATAACTAGGTTGCTGCCAAGAGCTCATCTGTGGATGGTCTACCTCCAGGCTGGATAAAAGAAATCCGAGCAAGTAAATCTGGGAACAAGATTAGAAAGGATCCGGTAATTTTATTTTCAACTCCTTTTTACCCTTAGGTGAAAACATTTAATTTTATTTAATATAAGATGCACGTTCCTGCAGCCTATTCGGCATATCCTTTTTTTGTATTTCTACTAGCGTTTTATTCCACAGTATATTTTTATTTTTTGGACTACTTTCAATGTGAGCCATGCCTCATACTTCATGATATGCTTAATTGTGCAGTATTACACAGATCCAATCAGTGGCTATGTATTTCGTTCCAAGAAAGATGTCATGCGATATTTGGAAACAAATGATATTGGTAGTTGTGCTGTCACACCAAAAAGGAGGGAGCCGGACGATTTGAAGTTGATTGAGAGTAAAATTAGTGTGAGTTAACAACTTGGTTAACCATTCTCATCTGTAAATAATTTTTGTTTGTTTATTGTTGCTTTTTTGAACGGTAAGCCGAGGGGAAAGAGGAATTCGACAAGGGGAACCTCTCTCCCCTTTTCTTTTCAATATAGTTGCTGATGCTTTGGGGAGATTAGTTGACAAAGCTAAGGATTTGGATGAGATGAGAGGATTAATGGTGGGAAAAGGAAATTTTGAAATCTCGCATATATAATTTGCGGATGACACTTTGTTTACGGTACAGACAAAGAGGCACGTGATGAGACTAGTGGATTTAATCAAAGAGTTCGGTCTAAAATCGGGTTTGAAGATTAACTTTGTAAAAAGTGTTATTTTGGGGATCAACTTCGAGGATGGTGAGGTGGTGAGTTTGGCTCAAACGGTTGGTTGTAAAAAAGACGTGTGGCCGATTAAGTATCTTGGGGTACCGTTGGGAGGTAAGCCTATGAATGTCGAGTTTTGGGAGCCCGTCCTATCCAAGATGTCAAAAAAACTAGCAAGTTGGAAAAAGGCGTTGTTATCAAAGGGGGACGTCTCACGCTGATAAAGTCAATCTTAGGTGCAATGCCTTCCTATTACATGTCTTTGTTCCGGGTGCCAGGTATAGTGGCCGCAAAAATGGAAAAAATGATTCTTGATTTTTTATGGGATGGAATGGATGGGGATAAGCATTGTCATGTTGTTGGATGGGAGCAGGTTTGCAAACCAAAGGATAGGGGAGGGTTGGGTTTGGGGAATATCGGCTTCAGAAACAGAGCACTATCAGGAAAGTGGTGGTGGAGAGGCACAAGGGAAAAAGATACATTGTGGAAAAAAGTTGTAAAGAGCATCTATGGTCTTAAGAATAATGGGTGGGATTTGGGTTTAGTCAGCAGGACTGCAACTTTCAGAAGCCCTTGGAAATTTATTTCACGCTCTTTCCCGGCAATTCATCTTTTGTGTGCCTCGGTCTTGAGAGGGGGTAATTTTATTCGGTTTTGGGAGGATGTTTGGGTTGGGGAGGGTCCTTCTTTCATTTTTTGGTTCCTTCTTTGTTTAGGATTTGTACCGAGATTAATAAACCTATTCGTAGCTTTTTAGAGGTTGTCAATGTTGGGGTCACGGTTACTTACCGATGGGATGTGCGTTTTAGGAGAAATCTTAACGATGTAGAGCTAGGGGAGTTTGCTTCTCTTGTGGGTATTTTAGATACGGTAAGGTTACAGGTGGGTTCAGAAGATTTCAGGGTTTGGTTGGGGGATTCTACGGGCTTATTCTTAGTCAGATCTTTTTACGAGTTTTTCTTTCCAGTTCATATTTTTCCTTCGTTCGCTTGTCACGATCATATATGGAAAGTACCTATCCCCCAGAAGATTCAGATATTCTAGTGGATGGTGGCTTTGGGAAAACTTCCAACATCTGATTCGGTGCAAAGAAAATGGCCAACTTGTGTGTTAAGTCCGAACCGGTGTACGTTGTGTCACGATCACGATGAGATTTGGGACCATTTGTTGCTACATTGCTCTTTTTCACGAGGTTTATGATCTATGGTGATGAAAGAACTTGGATGTTATTGGGTGTTTCCACAAAGGGCACGAGATATGTTCATTATTGAGCCTGGTATCTTATCGGGGTTAAAAAAAATTAGGAGATTCTGGTATGTGATCGTTCACTTCACGTTTTGAACGATCTTGCTTGAAAGAAATAACAGAATTTTCAACGATAAGTCCACCGATATCAATGAAGTTTGGGAGATCAACAAATTCAGAGTTGCAGGATCGACAACAAAGATCAAAGACTTCAATCATTTATCGATATCAGACGTTGTTAGGGATTGGAAGTTTTTAATGTCCCGACGACAATGTATTAGTTTTTTCTAATTTGCGGACTACTCATCTGCTTCTTTCGTAACAAGAATTAACTATTATATAAAAGTTATGTTTCCTGTCAATAAAAAAAATCTGCCTGAGCTCATAAATTAAGGAGATCTGTTTTTGCTGGAAATTTGGCCCCGTAAGATATTCACTGTGTTTGTTTTTATATGTAAAAAGTAGAAATGCCGACATAATCAAAGTCAACAAGCCCAATCATTTCTCCTTGCATCATGATAAAATATTACGCAGTGTAAATTTCAGGCGTTAGCTATTAAATTCAGATTTTTGATGGTTTGGTTTTATGTGCAGCATACGACACTACGTTCATTTATTGACTCAAGCTTTACAGATCCAAAGTCACTTTGTTGCAGATGTTTTGAATGTTCTTGAAAACTCATTGTTTTTTCTTTGGTGAATTTGTAACTTTTTTCTCTGCTCAACAATGCTGATGGACACCAAATGAAGCTAGAGGGATTGGTCCAGAGAAAACCCAATACAGATGCCTCTCGCATTACCGAACCAAAAAAGGAAATCCTGCACTCTTCCTCTGTGGTTTGTGCTGTTACAAGCTCAACTCTAATTCAGTATGTCGTCAAACCATCGTATTCCATTTATCTTCTGACACTTGAAAGATGTCTAGGTTGTCATTGACACTGCATCAGCGAACGGGCTACCTTCAGGCTGGATAAAGGAGATCAAAACTATTCAATCTGGGGATAAGAT
This sequence comes from Primulina eburnea, assembly GCF_022965805.1. Taxonomy (NCBI): domain Eukaryota; kingdom Viridiplantae; phylum Streptophyta; class Magnoliopsida; order Lamiales; family Gesneriaceae; genus Primulina; species Primulina eburnea. Next base: position 24,591,169 of record NC_133114.1, read on the forward strand.
TAGAAAAGATCCGGTGATTAAAATTCTCTTATCTTTTCTTTGTTAAAAGAAAAACCTTGCTGTTTTCTGCCAAGTAGGTGTATGTCGTCATGCATCTGATTTCAGCCCTTGTTCTGATATGTTTTCCATTTTTATTATTTTATTTCAAGCTGTGTTGAGTGAGAAAAGTTTTGCTCGTTGGGTAATTTAGGCATCTTGAGTGACAAAATTTTAATGATACAAACGTTATCAAATGTCAATATGCCCCCACAATTTCTTCTCATGTAGATGGTAAAACAGCGTCCATCCAAAATTTTGAATGTTTCATAAAATTAATCCAGTTTTTTTAACGGATTTTAATTCATTCTAATTAGCACAAAAAGCTTTTCCTCCAAGGGTGGAGGGTATGAGTGCCTTACATTAAATAGAGTCAAATTATCATAGATCTACTGTCACTTAGTTACTTATGTTCTCAATTGTTTTATAATCCACTCTCTCCTTCGGTGAATTTAACTTTTCAGGTTAAAAATGTTGCTCGACCCCATTTAATGCCAGATGTGTCTGTACCCAAGTCCACAATAGACTCGTCTTGTACCACTGAAACAGAGAAGAAAAGCCAGCACTCTACCACTACGGTTTGTGCTTTGATAATCTTAATACTAACTCAGAGTCTTATTTTTAACCGTCTTATACTATTTAGCTTTTGACATTTGAGAAATGTCCAGGTTGCCAATGAGTTCACAACAGATGATGATCTACCTCCAGGGTGGATAAAAGAAATCAAAACAAGTGAATCTGGGGATAAGATTAGAAAGGATCTGGTGATTAAAATTCCCTTTCCTTTTTTTGTGACAAAACCTCAAATATTTTTTCTTTTTTGACATGAAAGATCATATCATTAAGGTAAAAAATCATGGAGGTACAAATACACTGGGAGTGCTCAGAAAATCGAAGAAAAAAAAACATCAACTCCTTCAACCAATAACAAACCACCAGACTTCTAACATACAAAGGTTACTCAAAACATTATAAAACGGTGAACAAATATCTGTATTTTCTGAAAGATGTCATCAACCCTCTGTTTTTAATTCTCAAATAACCAACAACTTCTTGCACTCCAAGTATGAAAATGACAGCTTCCATAACCGTGTACTGCATCTTTGCCAGGGAAGAAATACCTCGGTGAACCCTTCTGAATGCCTTTAAAAGAGCTTGTTGTGAGCCCATAAGGTTGTTATTTCTACGCCATTCTGAAATTTTCGTCGAAAGAGAATTCGAGTAGTGACAACAAAAATTCAAATTATCAGAACATTCATTAGAATCGCCACAAAGAATACATTTCTTCTCCACCCCATAAGGCTGTCTATCCCTAGTCTGAAAGTTCCAACGGGCAAACAACCATACATAGAATTTATGTTTAGGAATGAGGAAACTCTTCCATGCCAGGGGTTTCCAAATTCAGTTTCAATAATTTGAAGCAAAAAAACTATAAGGATTGTACATACATTTTTTCCATCAAACCAACCACCCAATAGTGGTATAGAATTATCCATTGAACCATAAACCAGAATCTAATCACAAATCGAAATGATTTTCCTAGCAAAACAAGAATCACTCTTATGTACCTTTTGTCTCATATGCTTCTCCTTCGAAGAAAAATTTGTTTTATTCATTTGATCCACAAGGTATCTTTTTTTGTTTGTGAATATTCCACAATGTCTTGGCAAGTAGACCATTATTCCATGCCCTCAAGTCCCGTAATCCCATACCATCATTTTCTTTCGATACACAAAAGGTGGATATGCCATCAGCGGATGATTACTTGTCCGCGTAAGTTTCCCACACGAGTAAATTGTGTCTATGATACCAAAAGAAATAGGTAGAATTGTAACCAGAAGCACTCAATCCCTTGAATGACAGCCCTTGTAAGCTCAAGTTTGTCTGAATAAGACAAACTGTTTCTTGGCCATGCTTCAATACGCGCTGATATACTGTCTACCAGAACATCGTAATTGGCAGCACAAAGTTTTTCCGTGGCCAAGGAAATTCCCAGATAATGAAAGGGAAGACCCCTACCTGAAAGTCCGTAATCAGCAATATTTCTTCTCTAACCAAAGCATCCACGCCTGTTAAATGAATGTTTGATTTGAGCAAGTTGGTTCTCAACCCAGCTGTACGCCCAAACTCATCCAGACATGTCACTAGTTGGCTCTCAAGTATAGATAATCATGCTAGTGTTTTCTGTATTTATTGCCTGTTTATATTTTACAATGTAGTATTTAGACCAACTTATCAGTGAGAAATGTCTCTGTTTTGATGTTATTTCTACAGTATTACACAGATCCAGTTAGTGGCTACATATTTCGTTTCAAAATAGATGTTTTCCGTAAGAATATGATATTCGTAGTTGTGCAATCAGACCAAAGAGAAGGGAAACAAATGATTTTCAATCGATCAAGGAAATCCCTGTGAGGAGAAACTTGTCATTGTTTCCTTTTGTTACTTCATATTCTTTTGCTTTATTTTGCCATTTTATTACTTTACTCAACAGAAATGTTTGAATAAGCAAATTGTTGCTCTCTGGGTAATTTGTGCACTCTCTAACGGAAACTTTTGAATAATGAAATGTCAAAATGTCCTATAATTTCTACTTGTGTCCATGTTATACCTTAAATATGAAATATTTTGTGAATAAGATCAGGTTTTTAAATTCAGTACAAAAATGCTAGCCTCAAGCAGCTAGTGTCAGCCGTTATTTATCATTTATTAGATTCAAAATATCTCAGATCTGCAGTCCCTTTATTCCTTAATTTTTTAATCTCTTTCAAACTCACTGTTTTTTTTAAAAAAAAAACTTGTATACTTTATCTTCTCAGCTTGACAATTCTGGTGAATCCTCTTTGAAGCCAGAAGCATCTATGAAATACGAATCTGTGATAAATGCAGCTTACGTTACTGAAATTAAAAAGAACAGCCAGCAACCTTCGCCTGCGGTTCGTGCTATGATGAATTCTACAATATGTGTGAACCATCTTATACAATTTTTCTTCTGACTTTTCAAAGATATCCAGGTTGATATAGAGATTGCATCCACTGATGGGCTACCTCCAGGTTGGATCAAAGAAATCAAAACTAGTCAATCTGGAGACAAGATTAGAAAGGATCCGGTGATTAATGATTTTATACTTAGATTTTTAAGAGCAGAACCTGAAATATATATGGCAAGGAAGCATATGCCATTACACGTCTTGTCAGCATTTTTTGTCTCTCATTCTAAAGATATTACTATGTATTGTTTGGACTAGGTTCTAGTGATCGATGCTCATCACTGATGTTATGCTTAATTTCCACAGTTTTACACAGATCCAGTCAGTGGTTACATATTTCGTTCTAAAAAAGATGTTTTGCGGTATCTGAAAACTAACGATATCAGTAGCTGTGCCAGCAGACCAAAGAGGAGGGAAATAGATGGTCCCAGTTCGATTAAGAAGAAAACCTCTGTGAGTTGAAAACTTGGTCTATCACACTCATTATGCATATTTTTTTCCTTTAATATTTTTAATATTCGTGTCATATATATTCTCCATTTTATGATTTGATTTCTGATCGAGTTTTTAGAACAATTAAATATCTCCAAACTGCTCAATATTATCACAATTGTAGGTGTCAAGTTTTAATATAGCTTAACGAGTATGAAGTATCGTCCCACAGAGATTGATGTATGACAAACTTACCTCAAACACAATTATTTAGTTAACTTGGACAAAAAGGTGAAATTTATTAAAATAAATTAAAAGTTAAATAAAATAATCCAACAAACACAATATAAATAACTTAAATCAAAATAATAAACAAACAATTGTTAAGATCTCATTTCACATACCCCTCAATCTCCTCTATTGATTAAATTTCAATTCATAAGTCGTGCTTTTGACGAGATTTCTTAGTTTTTCAATATATTCATTAACAAAATACAGTAACCAAGTGTCATTGTGTTATTTAATAATTGCAATTGTATTTACGAATCGTGAAATCCTCTAGCTTTCGACCTATTGGAATGTTATGAAAATTGTAGATTCATGAATTATGTCACTCTATCATATTATATAATCTCATGTCGATCTCAGTTATAACACAATCATTTCGAAGTTGATCATGCTTCAAAGATGCAATAAAAACACAATAAAATAATCATGTATGCTTAAAAACAAAATTCAATCTTCAAAAAGAAATCAAAACATAATTGTTTGTGGGTAAAATCTCCTTAATCGCAACAAATAGAAAAGAGAAAAGGAGAAAACGATGTGCAGAGTTCTTGTTCTTCGCTTGACATGTTCTCCCTCTTCCCTCTACATTTCTCCTAGGGTGGCGGTTGATTTCCCCTGCGGCGCGCGACGCCTGATCTTTTTTTCTTTCCTTCAGTTTTGGCCGCCCTAGTGCGAGATGCGCTGTTTATGACCCACTTTTTCTTTAGTTCACATTGGAACGGTCGTTTTTGCCCGCCCTAGCCCGACTCGTTTTGTCCCTTCTTTACGTTTCCTTCAATTCGTGTTGGGTCCGTAATTTTTTTCGCGATTTCATGGCTCATATTCATGCCTCAGCAAATTTTCTGACATACTTCCCAAATACTAAAGCATAACACAAGTCGTTGCACACCCATTGAAATGTGCACGCTACATTTTTGAATTAAACGTGAATGTGTGCATGTTATATTATTTATAGTAGCATGCACTTCAAATAGACGACATTCACATAATTGCAAGACAACTCAATTGACATGGTGCAAGCATACCTCTTATGCAACCCTTCTCCACTACTTACTGACGAACAAGCACAAATCACCTGGACTTTTCAGGTGTGTAATGTGGCTTAGATGTGGGCTAGAAAAGAAAAGGTAAGATGTTCATAAGGAAGGGAGTACAATGATTAATATTAGATTTTCATCCGTCATCCTTATTCTCCATACATTCCCCATTTTTCTTGCCTTGAATTTATTTGGAATCGAATTTCATTCTTTTTTCACGCTACCCCCTCACCTTAAATTATCCTTTTTTGTAAGTTTCTTTTTGCAAAAAAACTATTTTCACGAGTGCAATTTGGATTCACATAGAACTCACCGGTACAAATATTTTTTCTCTTGTTTCCTTTTTTTGGTTAAATGTCGGATTATGTAGCTCGAATGCAAATGATGATGATTCAAATTGTGGTTTAAACCGACTCGATTTTCCATTAGGCTCAACGGGATAACAAAGGATTACATGTTTTATGGGTAGGCTCTGAACAACTCACAAGTTTATGAGAAATTGCCTAAATCATGTACATGTTGCTGGTGTGTAAGATTTGCTTAGAAAGATGTGCATTTAAGTTCCACAAACAACTAATGCTTCTCAAATCTCAAACAATTCATATGAATTTCATCATTATTCACACAATTCACTAGTCACAACATATGTGCTTGTCAGATTCAGCATTCAACAAAAAACTTCATGTTTCAAAAACAAGGATGTCCTAAACAATGGTGTAACCAAGACCAATGGACATGTCTATCATAAATTCATATTCATCATCGGCCAAAGGTCACCATCATATCGTGCCGAACTAATTTTTACATGATCCGACACAACTCAATGCATATATATGTGTGTGTGTGATTAATCAATCAACAATAAAACAAAACATGAGAATAAAACGTAATGCAAACATAACATGAGAACATAGCATCGTGCTTCCCACACTAAAACATTACGTTGTCCCCAATGCAACAAACAAAGACACAAGACAAAAAAATATAAAACGAGATAAAAACGAAGCTCAAAGAACGAAAAGACTCCCCTGATTGATCGTAAGGCAGTGGGCTTGAGGACTGCGGATGGACATGAATCTTCTTCTACTGCTGCGAATTTCTTAGGCCACCAATCTTCAAATTCTTTCATTGTGCACACTTTGCACGAATCAAGTCAGTAAGAAACAAGAACGCGAGTGATGCAAGAACTAAACAAAAAATGAAGTAAAATTCTTGGGTTGCCTCCCAAGTAGCGATTGATTTTTATTCGTCGGCTTGACCCTCCGAAGCACTCATCAAAGAGTGGCCGACGCCCAAAGTGTCATGACACCGCATATGGGTCTTGGTTTCATACGCCTTAAAGTCTGATTTACTGTAAGTTCGTCACCTAAAAAATACTCCATAGAATGGTAAACATTTGAAGAGAACATTGGTGTTGGCTCTTAGAGAACAAAATCTTTTGAAATCGGTGTTGGAGGAAGGGAATGATCCCGTAGATGTGTGTATGATAATACTATCGATGAGCTCAAATTGATAGTGAAGAATTCGATAAATTGAATTCTTAAATTTTATTAATGTCAGACAGAGTATAAATACATGGAACGGAGACAAGGAAAAAAATCAGGAAATATCCTAGAACTAGGAAATAAATCAGAATCAAATCAAATCAGAACTAAATCTAGGATTCTAATCTTAATAAAAGGAAACTAAATATTACGTATATCTCTCCTAACTTTTAATAATTCGACACTCCCCCTCAAGTTGGGACGTAAATGTCATAAATTCCCAACTTGTTACATATTTCATCAGAGTTAGGACCAATCAAAGCTTTGGTCAAGATATCCACAAGTTGTTCATGAGTTGGAGTATACTGCAGTAATACTTCAGTACTCTTAATCTTCTCGGCAATAAAGTGACGATCAATTTCGACATGCTTAGTACGGTCATGATGAACAGGGTCTTTAGCAATGCTAATCGCAGCTTGATTATCGCACTTGAGGATCACAGACTCATGGTATGGCATTTTTAATTCGGCCATCATTCTTCTAAACCATATCCCTTCACATGTGGCTAAGGACAACGCGCGAAACTCAGCTTCAGCACTGCTTCTTGACACAACGGGTTGTTTTTTGCTCCTCCAAGTCACCAAATTTCCCTATACGAAGGAACAGTAAACCGTAGTAGATCTTCGGTCAATACAACTTCCTGCCCAATCAGCATCTGAAAACATAATGATGTTATGATCATCATGTTTCTGAAATAAAATCCCCTTTCCGGGAGACTTCTTCAGATACCGAAGTATACGGTAGACTGCATCCATGTGGCATTGCTTCGGATTATGTATGAACTGACTTACGTAGCTAACCGCGAAGCCAATGTCCGGTCGTGTGTGCGACAGACAGATCAATCGTCCCACCAACCGTTGATACCGTTGTTTCTCGACGGGATCTCCTTCGGGTACACTTTCGGCCTCTTGAGTCGATACCATTGGTGTGCTTGCAGGTTTACAACCGAGCATCCCAGTATCTCTAAGTAGATCGAGTACATGTTTCCGCTGAGAAACGGATATGCCCTTCTTTGAACGGGTAATTTCCATACCTAGAAAGTAGCGGAGAGGTCCCAAATCCTTCACCTCAAATGTCCAAGCCAACGTAGCCTTGATACTACTGATTTCCTCTTCATCATCTCCAGTTAAAATAATGTCATCCACATACACAATATGGATGGCAATTCTATTATCTTGAGAATGTTTAACAAAGAGCGTATGATCCGTTTGGCATTGGACAAACCCCTGGTCTTTAACCACCGTGGAAAACTTTCCAAACCACACTCTAGGCAATTGTTTAAGACCGTAGATGGACTTATGCAGTCTGCACACTTGATTCCCTGGTTCATTCGGAACCACTAGACCGGCGGGAACTTCCATATACACTTCTTCCTCTAGGTCCCCATTAAGAAATGCATTCTTAATGTCCAATTGCTGCAATTTCCAATCGAGATTCGCTACTAAGGAGAGGAGGATCCGGATAGTATTGAGTTTCGCAACCGGCGCAAATGTCTCTTCATAATCGATCCCATAAGAAGACTGAGTAAACCCACGAGCCACTAATCGAGCTTTCAATCTCTCAACACTCCCATCAGCGTTAAACTTCACCGTAAAAATCCATTTACAACTCACCGCTCTTTTACCAGGTGTCAATTCGGTAATCGACCACGTACCATTCCATTCTAGAGACGTGAGTTCGGATTTCACTGCTTCAGCCCAGCCCCGATGCAGAAGTGCTTCCTGGATGGTATTTGGAATTTAGATATTATCCAGCTTCGTGACATATGCTCGGTAGGACTGGGAGAGACGTCCGTAGGAGACCCGCCTATCAGTCGGATGGTTAGTGCATGTACGAGTACCTTTCCGTAGAGCTATAGGCAAGTCTTCCAGATTCTGATTCTGAGGGGCTGGAGCCGGAGTGCTTAGTGTAGTTGTCTCCGGAATTGGGATCGGTGTAATGGTATCTTTAGCGGCAAGTGTAGGATGTGCTGGAGCTTCACACTCCCCCTGACCTCGTCGCCACTGACCTCGCGTATAGACTTGGAGGTTTGGCGAGGTGGGTGGACTAACATGGGTTTCGGTAGCTGGTGTAGCTGGTGGGTTCGGGTTCGATGGCATAGTACGTGTAGTTGACTCAGGTGGTTCGGGATCAAGAAGGATTTTACAAAACGGGACTTCGATTGTAGGTTGTTTCTCCCCCTGAAGGACAGTTTTGGGATAATATGGAGTATCCTCAAAAAAGTTAACATCCATAGTTGTGAATGTTTTTCAAGAGACGGGGCAGTAACTTTTGTATCCCTTTTTGTTAGAGGAGTACACGATGAATGCACACTTGGTAGCCCGGGGATCAAGCTTACTACGGAAATGAGGGTAGATGTGAACGAAAGCGGTGCCACCAAATATTTTTGGTGGGAGATGAGACGATAATGTATTAATATGTGGGAAACTGGATGATAGGGTTTGAAAAGGGGTGACATACCGCAAGACCCGGGACGGGAGCCGATTTATAAGATACGCAGCGGTCAAAACAGCCTCTCCCCACAGGTATTTCGGCACATTCATGGAGAATAAGAGGGAACGTGCGACCTCTAAAAGGTGACGGTTTTTTCAATCCCGTTTTGTTGCGGTGTGTCGACGCAAGAGCTGATTTGGAAAATGTCGTGCTTGGTGAAATAGGATCCTAAGGTGGTGTTGAAGTAGTCACGGGCATTATCAAACTTGAGAACCCGAATACGGGTATTGAATTGTGTTTGGATCATAGTGTTAAAGGCTGGAAATATTTGGGCGAGATAAGATTTGTCCTTCATAAGAAAGACCCATGTAATGCGGGTATGATCGTTGATGAAGGTGACGAACCACCGGGCTCCATTTATATTGGGTATCCGAGATGCGCCCTAAATGTCACTGTGGATGAGTGAAAATGGTTGATAAGGTTTGTATGGGATAGGATTATATGAGATTCGAGTGTGTTTTGCAAGTTGACAGATATCACAATGAAAAAACCTCGACCTTTTATTAACGAATAAATTCGGATACAATATTTCAAGATAAAAGAAACTTGGATGACCTAACTGAAAGTGTAAGCGCATAACATCACTTCCAGACTCTATATGAAAACCAAAACTAGCATTTGAACAGGAATGGGAGTGAGACTCGAGGCTGGATAGACTTGTATTGAGGAGATAGAGGCCTGAGCACATCCTAGCACTGCCAATCGTCTTCATCGATCCCAACTCCTGGAAAAAACACACATTATTGGAAAAATTAGTCGAGCACTGTTCATCGGTTGTCAATTTACTAATGGACAATAAATTGCAATCCAAAGAAGGAATATGCAGCACAGATTTAAGAGTAAGGTCGGAGGAAATCTGTATGGATCCGAAACCAGCAATCCGGGTCTTGGTACCGTCCGCAATCCGAACATGGAGAGAGTTGGTATTGGGTTGGTATGTGATAAAGAGATTCCGGTTGCCGGTCATATGGTCGGAGGCACCCGAGTCGACAATCCAAGAGCACGAGAACTGCTGAGCGGAAATTAAAGCAAGAACGTTTGTACCTTTGGTAGCGTGAAGGCTGGTGGATTTAGATCCAGTAGCATGTTGCGCTAAGGTTGCAGACATGCTTTGTTGCAGTGCTTCAATCTGTTGAGAAAAGAACGGACTGTCGTTGGCCTGGTCGCCTGAGGGCTGAACTGAGAGGCCGCAGTTGGTCTTGGCAGTCGGAGGACGGGAGGATTTCCAATCAGGTTTGCCATGGAAAACCCAGCAAGTGTTCTTCGTGTGCCCTGGTTTGGAACAGTGCTCGCATGTTGGTTGTGACTATGCCTCTCTTGTTGAGTTGCTCCAGTAGCACCGAGTGAAGACCCGAGGATGGCAGAACCATCAACCGAGGAAGGTGGGCCCATCATGACCTTCTTGCGGCTTTCTTCGCGGCGAATCTCAGCAAAAGCTTCTCGAAGACCCAAGAATGGCTTGGCACTCATTACTCTGCCTCGAACATCATCTAGTTCTTTGTTGAGACCGAGTAGAAACTTGAAGGTGCGCTTCTGCTCCACAATCTTGCGTTAGCGCTGACCATCTTCCGGACACTTCCAAGCGTTGGTTTCAAAAACATCAAGTTGCTGCCATTGTTTGGTGAGGGCATTATAGTACTGGGTGACACTGAGTTCTCCCTACCGGAGGTCATGAAGGGCTGATTCAATAGCCGACAGTTCCGATGTGTTATCGGAACTTGAATACGTCTCACGGACGGCCTCCCAAACATGTTAAGCAGTCTCGTAGAGAAGGAAATTATCACCTACTTCCAAACTCATGGAATTGATGAGCCATGACATGAGTGATTCTCCGTCTTCCACTTCTTATAGCCGGCATCAGTCTTTGCTGGGGCTTCAATTTCTCCGGTGAGGTACTCTTCTTTGCCGCGTCCACAGATGAACATTCTTACGGATTGGGACCATTGCAAGTAGTTCGGACCTGTAAGGCGGTGAGGAGTGATAAGGAGAGAGTTATTGGAAGGGTTGGGATTCGACTCAAGGATATCGGATTTTTCATCCGAAGAGGTTCCTGTGGCGAGACCGTGTTTTACCATGGTTGCTCTGATACCATGAAGAATTTGATAAACTGAATTCTTAAATTTTATTAATGTCAAACAGAGTATAAATACAAGGAACGGAGACAAGGAAAGAAATCAGGAAATATCCTAGAACTAGGAAATAAATCAGAACTAAATCTAGGATTCTAATCTTAATAAAAGGAAACTAAATATTACGTATATCTTTCCTAACTTTTAATAATTCGACAGATAGTTTTGGCAACTTCGTCATCCTGAAGTTTATTGGTGGCTCATCTTCATATGATACTTCTTCCGACTGAGGCTCAATGAATGGTGCGAGATGCTCTGTTTACGACCCACTTTTTCATCATTTCACTCTGGGGTGGTGGTTTTTGCCTAGCCTAGCGTGACTTGTTCTTTCCCAGCCTTGTGTTTCCTTCAAGTTTCCTTCAATTTGTGTTGGGGCCGTAATTTTTTGCGGCCCTAGCACGACTCTTGCTGCTCAGTTTTGCATCCACCATCTTGAGTTCGTCTTTTTGTCACTTTTGCCTATAAAACAATCAATTCAAGTGAGAAGTGGCTCATATACACTAACTATGAAATAAATTAACAAAAAACGGACGCGACCAACACAACAAAACTATGTAACGTATTCAGACACGTAAAATCGACACCTATCAACAAAAGATGTTAAGTGAGCAAAGTGCCGCTCTCAGGGTAATGCATGCGTTAATGCAGGTCAAAAGTAGTTGTCCTGAAAATGTATCAAGAAAGTGTTGGTATATCACCCATTACAATTAAACGTCGTTTAGATATGTCCAAAATATTATACCTGGGCGACGGATAATGGTACATCTAGAAAGACTTGGCATTTGTTTCATATAAGGCTATGTCAAAATTTGCCTGGCTTAGGCCAGTGGATGGTCATCAAGCACAAATACACTAATATGTATATTGATAGTTTACAGTGTGTTACAAAATTAGACTAGACAGGCTGGTCCAAGTAACATGTTTAGCTGGGGAATGGTCTGTCCGGCCCTAGTAAACCTATTTAACCATGGTTTGACTAATGCTTCGTAACTAATATTAATGGATCGATAACCATGGTCGGCTACCCTTAGCCCTTAGGCCAGTGAAACTTGTTTTTTGCGTTGGTACAGGCATCTTTGTTCCCAGTCCAAAATAATCATCCCTTTCTTCACAGTTTTATAAAATTTATGGTTCGCTATTTTGTTTTCTGAGTTAACAAAAAAAAAAGTTTATTTGTTTGTAGTCCTCCCCAATTAATAAAAAGTTATCCAAGCAACTAGAGACCGAGACCAAGCTCTTTATTGGTGAAGAATCTAACGCAAATGGTACTTTTTTTCCTATTTTAGGATGAAACTAATTCAGTGGTCTTTTAGCCATTACAAACATCTGTAGTTCTGACTGGGTGATTCGTCTGTTTTTAGGTGAAGGTGTTTCCAGTACAAAAACTCAAGCGGCATCAAAGGCCGATACCTTTACAGTTGCATCTGCTGGATCTGACAGTCTTAAAGAAATGTTTTCATGTGAAAATTCAAATAAACGTTTTGACATGAAAATGGGCCCTGCACACATGGAGGATTGCTCTAAACAAGGTGAAAAGGCAATGGCTGACGTTTTAGCTATTTGCTCCTTTATTAATGATACTTTCACTGAGGAGAAACTTCTCGATAGTGAGATGGAAAATCGAACTCGTGGAACTCAGTCAGAATTACGAAAATCCAAGAAAAGAAGAGATTTGAACTTGCCATTACGTGCTTCGAAGAGACTCGCGAAGTCCGAACCTGAGATGCTCTCCAATGTCGAATTAAGTGAACGAACATGCAGGGCTGCGACTAAGAGATCCTCTGCAACTATTGTTCCTCTGCCGTCTGATCTAGGCCCAACAAAAAAAGTTGCAGATCATGCAAATGCCGTCGTGGAAACTCTTCGAGGAGAAGATCCATTGAACAATGTTGGAAAACCTCTTGCAGAGGGCAACGCCACTTTGAATGAAGAGCCATCGAACAAAGTTAAAAACCCTCTTGCAGAGGACGCTACTAATTTTAAAGAGCAAACTATAGGGAAGACCAATGGTAAGCAACCCAATGATGATGCAACATCCCAAGATACGCAGCCTTGCTATGAATTTGGGGACTCCTGGACTGATCCATGCCTAGAATTTGCATATAAGACACTTACAGGGGAGATACCACTGGATGATACTTCACCTTTTCCAGAAATTCGTTACAATCAAGATGGAGGCATACAAACATCAGCATCTGAAGAACCCTCCATGTTTGAGAGTGAAATCCCCCCAGGGTTTGAATCCACTAATCAAAAGAAGACTGTTGGAAATGTACCTGCGAGTCCATCCTTCTATCTCTCAGCCGTGGATGCGTTGTTCGAAAGTGAAATCCCCCCTGGTTTTGAATCAGTGGCACAAAACAAGAATGCAGACAAGTCGCCAGCAAATCCATCATTATCTTCCCCACGAGTATCCACTGAAACAGATTTCTCGGACAAAAGCTCCTAGATCGTAAAAAACCATGTAGGAATTTCTGAAGACTTGTCAAATTAAACTTTATGTTGAAATAGAATGGCTACTTGAATGAGGAATTTGAACCACCACCTGTCTGTTTTCAGCTACTTAGGGACAAAATGTTGATTCTGTCAGTTTCCGGTGTCCTTTCCAGATACCGTTTTAGACCAGGGCATATTGTTGTGTCATTATTTTGAGGAAAACTTGCAGACGCACAAATGTGTTCTCTCTTTGGTATGATGATAGTTTCTTGAATTGTTTATGCGACAGACAACATTCCAAAACAATGAAGTGTCGAATGTAAGTAACCACTTGTTCTAAAAGTTTGAGCTTTTAGGCGTCACTAAATCACAAGTTTATGCGTCATGTCTTCTCGTATTTAAATTGGAGAGTAGGATATATTAGATCTAGTGAAAATAGAGGTCCACGCTCATGCTTCATCAACTATTAGCCAACGAAGGCAAAGAAAAAAAAACATAAAGATCTATCAACATATTTATATGTGTGTGTGTTTATATATATATATATATATATATATATATATATATATCGAAAATGTTACGCTGCTCACCCCTTGGTGAGCGTTCCGTGGGCGACAGCTGAGCTGGCGCCCACGTGTGCATTTTCTTTTTTAAAAAAAAAACTAAAAAAACGTTTAGCGACGGTTTTTAATACTCCGTCGCCAACTGTTGGCGACGGAGTATTAAAAACCGTCGCTAAACGTTTTTTTAGTTTTTTTTAAAAAAAAGAACCGGACAGAGTGCGACAGAGGGGCGTTCACAAAATCGATTCTCCCGTCCAACCTACCGCCCCACAACACAGAAAAGTTTGAGAGAAACACAACACAGAAAAGTGAGGTTCAACTGAAGGCAAATCTGGAGATCTCGTGCAAGGTTTTTCCGTGAGCCTCAAATCCGAAGGTAACTCGATTTTATCGGAAAATTTCTCACTCCCGGTAGAATTTGTGTGTGAATGTGTTAGAAAACCTCGGGTATAAAAATATGTGCGTGAATGTAAATCGAAGTTGTTAGAAATAAAAATTTGGTTCGATGTATGTGTGAATGTAAGTGCGGCTCAAATAAAAAAATTTCTGTGCGCCTCAAAATCACAGTTTGCTTGAAACCTCACAATTTTAATGAATAAAAAGGAATTTAAATATTTAACCAAAATTAATTTTGTTCATTTCATATTGTAGAATGGAAGAAAACAGCGGCGATGAACTGCCGTACATCGATTTACCTTCGGATTTGAGGCGCACGGAAAAACCTTGCACGAGATCTCCAGATTTGCCTTCAGTTGAACCTCACTTTTCTGTGTTGTGTTTCTCTCAAACTTTTCTGTGTTGTTGGGCGGTTGGTTGGACGGAAGAATCGATTTTGTGAACGCCCCTCTGTCCCCCTCTGTCCGGTTTTCTCTTTAAAAAATTAGACATTTAGCGACGGATTTGTAAAATCCGTCGCTATTAGCGACGGATTCTTAAAAGCGAACCCAAGGGTGCAGGGTAACAGCCCTCATATATATATATATATATATATATATATATATATATATATATATATATATATATATATATATTAACAGAATTTATTATCAAGGGGAAATTGCTCCTAAATCCCTAAACCCAAACTTAACTTGTTCCTAACTCCCTAGCCATCAAAAACTCTCTTTTAACTCCCTAAACCTATAAAATTGACAAAACTACCCTTATTCTCTATTTTCTTTTAATTGATCCTCCGCGCTTCAAAAAATGGTATCAGAGCATGGTTAATTTATTTCAAACACGAAAATTTTATTATTACTAGTAATTAAATGTATGAGGAGGAGAATTTCGAAAAAATTATGAATCCGAATTTTAGTTCGAGGAGAATAATTTACAAGAACTATTCCAATATTTTGGAATATACACAAGTTTATCTAACTATTGTTAGATATCAGAAACAGGAGAACAAAGGAAATTTATCTCCTGATGAAAGACAGCAGTGTTTGCAAAACCTTGCATACACAATAGGTAGACTCTTACAGGCCGAAAAAACCAGATCTTCAAAGATCTGTTAAATATGCCAGGGACTACCATCCAGTTCGAAATTGAACTTATTTCCCTAGAAATAATTCAATTAGAACAAGAATTACAGCGAAGTACATGCTTCACTGAACTCAGAACGAAAGGTATGCGTTTACAAGGTTTAAAGAACCGTAAAAACATACTTCAAAATCTACTCAGAAGAAATTCTTCAGAGAACAATGGATCTACAGAAGATCTACGAAGAGAAGCAACAACACCCTCAGGTAAAAATTTATGATTCAGAATAATAAATTTCTGGAGATAGTACCAGACTCCTCTAAGCTCTCTCTGGATCTTAGAGAAATACAGAAAACGGTACAAAATTATGGCAATATGCTATATTATGTACCTCAAAGGATTGAAAAGGTCCTAGAGAAACAAGAAGAAATTCTTTAGATCTTAAAGGATATTCAAACAAGAATACAGAAACTAGAACAACAACCAAGTTCTAGTAGAAAAATTTCAGGAGGCTGGTTACCAACATCCTTTGGTACCGAACCTTTGTTACATCAACAAGAGAAGGCCAGAGTGGTGTCAAAACCTTTAACTGAAGAAGAAAAGATGATCAATCTAATCAAGTCTGTCTCAGAAAAGAAATTGATCTGATGACAACTTTAGAAAGGATTGGTTTGGAGGATCTACAAGAGCTTGCGGAATCTTTCGCAAATCTCAAAGTTGTAGATCTAAAGATGAATACAGCAGTAGGTGAAACACCACCTGCAATAACCTGGTCATCTTCTCAGGAACCACCAAGGGAAAGTATGGGATCTCATAATGTAAATATGAGAGAATCTCAGACTGATTTCCATACTGGTGGAGGATCACACCCAGCGGGAACAAGAGCAAGGAGAACCCAAATTCCTCTGCACCAAACACCCTATGGGAAAACTGTTTTAGATCCTATACATCCTTACGGGGTTATGCTTAACCTTGATGTATTGGACTTCAAAAACAGAGAAGATCTCATAGACGATTGGACATCTGCTATGAGGATCGCAGCAGGAACACTTGATCTCAACAAAGAAGGACTCATTAAACTTTTGGAAATGAGTCTTATGGGATCAGTAAAAATTGCTTGGGACATGACTTCATCAGACATGAAAGAGTCAGTCCTAGTTGGGGAATCTCTTAGTGAGATCGCTGGAAAGATGGCTACCGTATTCAAAGCACACTTTATAGGAGTAGACTATTTCAATAGTCAAGATACAGAGAAGAAGAAAAAATATACTCAAGCTCTGTATAGTCTTGAATTACATGATATATGTTTGGTAGATGAATACATTATGTTATTCACCAAATATAGATGGAATTCGGGAGTCGAAGAAGATATAGCTATGCAGCTTTTCTTCGCAAAAATGCCAAGCCCTTGGAGAGAAATGCTCATAAGGGAATACGTACCTGGTAATCCAGATACATTGGCAAGAAGAGCCTCTTTCCTTAAAGGAAAATTAGCAGAATGGTGTCACATGGCAGCATTACAAAAGAATTACAAACGACTAAGGGGTATCAACAAAAGAACTCCTTTGTGTTGTAAGGAAAATGATCTTCCAACAATTATTGGAAGTAAACCACAGAAGCATAAAAGGAGAAGTTTTAGGACTCATCCTTATGCACGAAGTGGAAGAAGTTCTTGGAAACCAAGAACCGTATGGTCTAGACAGAAAGCCAGATCTTATAAATCTGGACAAAGAAGCGGACCATCGAGAAGTAGGATATCATCCCAGGCATCAAGTTCATCTCGAAGTACAGGAAGAACACCTACAAAGAAAACTTTCAGAAGAGCTCATACTCGAGCTAATGAAAGTTTCAAAGATTGTAATTGCTGGACATGTGGAGCAAGAGGTCATATCTCAACCAACTGTCCAGAAAATGAGAAAAGAGGTATTAAACGCTTCGATCCTACTCCGGATATAGAAGATGCAGTTTATTACCAAGATCTCATTCAAGTATACCGATTTGAGGACATTGCCTCAGATGAGAGTATATATGAAGAAGAGGAAGTCTTAAGTCAGGAAGAATCTGATGGAACAGAATCAGAATCTGACTGAAGACGAGGTGTTTCGACACGAAACACATGAAGATTTGTCTGGGTTTTTTAGCCAGACAACAATATCTCATAACATGGTTCAAAGAATCATGAGGGAAAATCCAAGTCTACAGAGATATCAAGGTTTCTCTGCAGGACAGGTAGAAAAGCTCTTAGGAAGTCTTGGCCTAAGAAGCAGAAAGCATCATCTAATCTATAAAGTTTCTAGAAGGGAAATGGCAATCCCAATGGAACTTACAGGAAATAGAATGGAGATGCAGTTAATTCCTTCCGAAGAAATAAAGGAAGAATTACAAAAACTCAAGATAGAAGTAGCAAGGACTATGTCCTGGATTCATATAGGAGCAATCCAGATTATGATAAAGGCTACTTTCAAAGAAGGGATAGATTCACCAATTGATATCGCCATATGCGATAAAAGAATGGGGAATCTACAAGATTCAGTACTAGGAACAATCTCAGGAAACCTCTGTGCAGGAAAAATTGTAGGAGTAATCTATCCAAGGATAGCCTACAACCTGGCAGATCGAGACTTCAGCCGAGCCTTGACATTACATCAGAACTTCAAGGAAAAAAGGTTGATGAAAGAAGGCAATAGACCATATTCTATTACCTATCAGATTTCATATGCTCTATCTAATACACATCATTCTGAATTGTTTATTAGAAACGAGTTTATTGAAATCCCTGAGATATTTGGAAAAGTTGCGCAGGCAATTTATCCAGAAAGAATTGAGTTTCCTTTAATACAGGAAACAGATATCCAGATCCAAGACAAACCGATTCTACAGAGAAATCAAAGTCTTAGACTGAAACCAAGAAGACTATCTTTTCAAGGAGATAGAATTACAAGTTACAGATGGGATAAAAAGCCTGTCATAGAAACCCAACAGGAGTTGAAAAGTTTTTCTACAATAGGAAAGCTCAGATGCCCAGAATGTTGGAAGGAAGTAGAAATAGTATTTGACATTACAAAACAAAGGAATCAATTTCCTTGTAATTCAATATACTATTTGGAACAACCGATGATAGGAACTTATCAAGGACTGATTAATATCGGAGAATTGGAGGTTCATATTCAAGGAATTCCAGGAAAAGAATCAGAACGACTGATTCTTGGGCTAGAGTTTCTCGAGGAACATAAACCTTGGAAACGTCTAGAGTATGGAATGGAGTTTATGGCAGAAGATAAAATGTGGAAAATCCAATGATCACAAGTCCATTCTCCATATACATTCCAGTAGGAATGTTGTATGAACAATATAAGGCAGAATACTTTGCTGCATATATTGATTCAGGCGCTGGAATATGTACAGCAAAACGAGGAGTTTTTCCAAATAATTTGGAAGAAGAGTTACCCAAGATTGCTGGAAGAGATTTTTCCAGAAGAATCTTAATCTTATGTAAAGGGATTAAGATGGCTGAAATCATGATTGGCGGTGCTGGACAAACACCTTGGTACAAGGTAAAGACACCACCAATTTATTTTCATGATACAGGAGCTGACATATTGTTAGGAAATAATTTCCTACAAATGTTCAAATCCTATACACAGGAAAATGAGACTAGAAGATTAGTGTTCACAACACCATGTGCTCACAAAATCATAGTCCAGAGACTTAGGGAGGCATTTTACAGAAAATTGCCAATCCAGTTTCGCAGCAAGCGTGGTGATTTAGGAAAACTTCTGAACCCAAAAATGAAGGATTCAAGACGGTTTGGAGAAACAATGCTTCAGTTAAGAGCAGATAAGGAACTCCAACCAGAAGATATAGAATGCCTTAAGATAACTCTACATACAAATGAAGTAGAGTTTGAATCTAAGGTATCACTGGAAGATGTCAAGAAGAGGATCAAAGAAAATTATAACGAAGATCCCTTGGCATGGTGGGACAGAAATCAACTCAGGGCTTGCCTTAAGATCAAGGAAGGCAAAGAGTATGAATTTGTCCGTTGTAAACCCATCCCAATGAACATCATTGATCAGAGGGATATGCAGATTATAATCAAGGAACATTTGGACCTTGGATTAATCAAAGCAGGTATGTCACCATATAGCAGTCCAGGTTTTCTGGTAAGAAACCATGGTGAAATTAAACGAGGAAAACCCAGATTGGTTATTAATTATCAAGAAATTAATAAGATTCTGGAGTTTGATGGGTATTTTATACCTAGTAGAGAACACTTGATTAGTTGCATTCGCAATGCCAAGATATTCTCTAAATTTGATTGCAAGTCTGGATTCTATCAGATTCGGATGCAGGAAGAAAGCAAGAAATTCACAGCTTTCTCCACACCTCAAGGACAATATATTTGGGAAGTATTACCAATGGGATTGGCTAACTAACCCCAAATATTTCAAAAAAAGATGGATAATCTTTTCAAAGATTATTTCAAGTTTATGTTTGTTTACATCGACGATGTTTTAATAGCATCCAGAGATATGAATGAACATGTTAAACATTTGGAGATTTTCTCTAATGTTTGCAAGAAAGAAGGACTGGTTTTATCTGAAAAGAAAGCAGTCATTGCTACAAGAAAGATTGAATTCCTCGGAATTGAAATCGATGAGTCAGGAATAATTCTGCAAGAGCACATAGTAGAAAAAGTGCAGAATTTTCCAGAAAATCTCAAAGACAAGAAGCAACTTCAAAGTTTTTTAGGGGTTGTTAATTTTGCTGGGATGTTTATTAAAAACCTAGCAAAACACAGGAAGGTGTTCAGTCCATTATTAAAAAAGGATGCTAGATTTATATGGACAGACGAACACACAAAAGGACTTATCCATTTAAAGAAGGTTTGCAAAAATCTTCCAAAGATGGCTATTCCTCAAGACGAGGATGATCTGGTATTATATACCGATGCCAGTGATCATTGGTGGGCTGCAGTATTAACAAAGCTCACACCCGATGGAGAACAACCATGCAGATATTGTAGTGGGTTATTCTCAGATGCAGAAGCCATAAGATGGCATATCAACGAAAAGGAATTTTATGCAGTAAAGAGGGCTTTTGAAAAATGGCCATTATTTTTACTTGCAAAGAAATTCACTTTGAAAGTTGATAACACTCAAGTTAAAGCCTTTTTGAGGAATAAAATTGAGTCTAAACCGGAGAAGGCTAGATTATTACGATGGCAAGCTTTATGTCAAAATTATATTTTTGATATTATGATAATAAAATCTCATGAAAATATTCTTGCAGATTTTTTAACAAGAGATGGACAGCATTGACATTGATGCTATTATCAAGATGCAGAGGCATTTGAGGGAACACCTTGAAATGCTTCAAACCGAGTTCAACAAGTTAGCTGTTAACGCAGAAGTTGCGGGAAGGCTACAACAAGCTGATAAGAGAATTGTCTCTGATCGAATTACAGGATGTTTACAGGCATATACTCAGTTATGGTCTGTAACGCAAAGGCCTATCCTCCAGAGCATTGAGAGACCACTGGTTTCTCAAATGGAGAGTTTTCGAGTACAGGACTCTATACCTGTAGCGGGGGATTCAAATACCCCTTGCACAAGTGTTAAGTCGGAATCATCACGAGATGAGTCGGCTGAAACAAAAATTGAGACTCCTGATCCTTATCTTGAGTCCTCAAGTCAACCCTTCACCTCGGGGATTGAAGAGGGAGAGATCAACCTTAGGCCTCGTATGGACAAAGGCAAAGCTAAGGTTGGTACTAATGAAGGTGTAATTTCTCCATTTCAGGTTTATCAGCAAAATTGGGAGAAATTAAAAACACGAATTGGCATTAACCCAGCTACAAATAGGGTTGATGTTTCAGGAAAATATCCAAGGGTATGGATGAAACCTAATTCATATCCTAAGGAGGTTAAAGCTTGGTATGAATTTGGGGCTCTTGCCTCAGTTTATACTACATCACCCAGCTTTCCGGAAATCTCAGGTTTACCAAAGTGGATCCAGGAAGCTGTTCACGAGACTTGGGCAAACAATGATTATTTGTCCAGAGGAGATGTTTTGGAGCTATACTTCTTTAGTGCAGCACCAGAACCAGCAGGGAAAGGTTCTCACGAAGCCTTTCATTTCATCAAGCTAAGGAGGCCGGATACAAATGTCCAAAAATTTATCAAGGATCCTCCAATAGAAGAAACACCCCTGGTTGCTTCAATCACTGAAGATAACATTTCTACCAGAAGAGCTTGGGGTTTATGGGTCTGTCTTACTGAGATGGACAAAGTCAAGTTTCCGTTCAAATTCTACAATCATTCAGTGAACGGATCATTCCTGTTGAATACCATGACAGGAAAAACAACAAGTTTCGCAGAAGATTTATTTGAAAAGAAAATAAATCTCTTGTGGAACAGCAAGCTACCGGCAAGCAAAGAGACTCGCCGAAAGTTCTGTAATATGGCACACATAGGAAGATGGTCGGAGAACATCTGCTCTGAATGCCAAATACAGAAAGAACCAGAGTTCGGTAAAGGTTTCAAACCAAGATCTGATCGGAAACATTTTACCGAAGCAAGGACAAGTGGGGAAGGACCACATGCACATTTTCCTCGAGGATACAAAAAACCGAAGATTCCTCGACAAAATTAAAAAGGACATGTGACCCTCCATTACAAAAAGCAGGACCACTACCATGTGAGTGGTAGAATAAAGACAACCACTAATTAGTGGTAAAGGACAAATGGACCACCAATAACAAATGGTGGATGACTCAGCAAGCATTGGTTACCAATCTAAAAGGAATCCAATGAATAAAAGTAAATTAACTGGTCCCGAAAATTCATCCATAAATAAGGACAGAAAGGAAACCAGCTAACACACCAGAATCAAAACTTAAAAATGTATCGTGTATATTTGAAAGTTTTGAAAAGAAGAATAACATACAAGAGGAAAGAGGCAGAAGCACTGAAATGGTTAGTAAATCATTTCAAAGAATATAAAAAAGATGAGATTACTGTCGATATCCTGGAAACTCATCGTCAGTGGTATCTAAAAGAGATAAAAGAGGATGAGAAGTTGATGTCAAGATTAATAATCTAGACAGGGACCCCTCAACCACCAAATGGTCCCCAATGCAAGCTGTAAAGGCTTATGAAGATTTGAAATCCGAAGTTCAAATCCGAAGGAGCCTTCTATAAATAAGGCAGGAAGAAGGAAGTGAAGATCATCAAATATTTTCTCCATTTCTTTCATACAAGGTTGTAATATTTTCTCTTAAGTTTTATGTGTGTTAAGAGTTCAGCTATGATAAGTAGCTAAACAAGTTTCTCCTCCTCTACAGGAGGTTACTATGTAATAAATAAATGTTTGTGTTTGAATAAAAGAGATCTTTGCTCTTAGCCCCTATCATGTATTATTTTCAAAAATTGATCTTTTGCTGTACGCTCTAAGGTAGGAAACGAATTAGAGCTGTGCTAAGTATTGCTGAAGGAATCTGCTTAGAAACCATCGGTTGCGATCGTGTGGTTGGACTGTGAGGAGCAGTTCGTAAAAAACGGTGGATATAACCCGGTAGTACTCTAGTCAAAAAGGTAAAAGATTCAATTTATTTTACGGAAGCATGATGGGCCTTTTACTACAAAAAAGAAATCAATTATTTAAAATAAATATATAAGGGCAAACTTGGAAATTTGAGGGATATGGGGAGTTGAAACAAAGTTTTAATGGGGTAGGGAGTAAAGAGGAGGTTGAGAATGGAAATAGGGAGTTTTTGACAATTTCCCTTTTTATCAATAGACATATATAAGAATAACTATAATAAATTAAATTTATTGAAATTTTATAATTTTACACTAATTACAAATATTTTAACATACTTCTTATTTATATTTAGGTACAAATAATTGTCTTGTTTATTTTTTGTCAAAAACAAATTTGATATATTTTTTTAAATAAATATATTGAATTGACTTAAATAATTGGAGTTTATTTACCATAAATTTAATACTAAATTATTTATCGTCTTTCATAAAATAAATCTTAAAAAGTCACAATAATACATTACAAAATGCATAGAGCTTTATGAAAAAGTTTACAAATGTCAAAAAAATCTTGCAAAATAATTCTACAAGATTATGTGAAAATTTTTAAAAATCTTTGAGATTATGAAGTCGGTAGACAATCTATCAAACCACAAAAGTCTATTATTTAAAAAAAGATCAACAAATCTCTACAACGAATACACTCTTTAGGATTTTGAATTTGTATGTCCAAATGTGTTTAGAGTTTAGAAATATGTTTTTAATTAAGGTTGCATTTGTTTGCATTTAAGTATGTTTTTTGAAGTATTTAGTCTTAAATAATTCACTAAATACAGGATTTAAAATATCTTGGTTTTGCTCGAAAAATGATTTGATCGTGAAGTTCAATGATTGAAAAATAAGTAAATGAATTTGAAAAGCATCCAAAATAAGTAAATGAATCTGAAAAGCACCCAAATAATTATAAATAAATTTGAATTAGAGGTTTCGAAAAAAAAAATCCATTAAACTTTTAGATCTCTACTCCAATAAAATTTTAGCATATTTAAACTTCCATAATATTTATAAAAGCAAAATCTGCTAAAAAAAATAACACACAAAACATTCTCCCATTCGATTGAGAACAAATCTCCCAAATTTTCCTGTCAACCAAATAATTAAAATAAATCTAACGTAGAGATTTCAAATAAAAAATCCACCAATATTTATATTTTTTATTTATATAGTTTGCATGAGACACATATAAACTACATATCATAATTAATAAAACGTAAAATATTATTAAAATAAAAATGATTTATAACATAAAAATCAATAAAACTCAAAATAACGGTTGGCTTGCATGACACTACTTTAATAGTTGGAATATCTCTATGTTCATACCAATGAAACATGGTACACGTCATCACAAATATTAGTCTCAAACTCAACGACATTTATCATTCTTTTAGGCGGCTAGATTGATTAGGAATGTATTTAGAATATAAAATAAGTAAATATGTGTTTCATGATATCCATCAAATGTACAATTTCATATTTTATAATAGTATATTATAGGTCTTTATATATATGTTTTGCCACAAGAACGTAAATTTTATTAAAATAAATATTGCTTGTACATAGAGTAAATAAAATGACTTAACCAACAATTGATTTACAAAGAACCTATTCTAACAATCTTTTACTTACCTTAGAGCCAACTACTCAAAAGTTTCAAAATCATTGCCTCGCGAAGCTTCTGGAACAGTGTTCCTGGTAAGGGTTTCGTAAGTGGATTAATAATCATGTTATTTGCATAGGTGACTCTTTCCACCACTATGTCTCCACTTCCGTCAATCTCTCTGATAATGTGAAACTTCCTTAGTAAATATTTGGATCGCTGATGAGACATTGGTGTTGGAATTATTTTGTGGGCTTACATAATTTAATTAATTGTACATGGACACGCTATCTAATAAAGGGCCCAATAAAGTGATCTAATTAATTATGGGTTTCCAAAGTATTAAATAAATTGGTATGGTCCACCTTATGTGTAGAAACACAGCCCAATTAGGTCTTCTATGATGGGTTGAAGACTGCAAAGGTTATATAAGGTTATGGTCCCCGATGCACAGAGAACATAACACAGAATACATACGGCACATGTACTCTAGATCTCTCTCCTTCTCCCATCAAAGGCAAGAATAAGGTGGTTGATTCTTTGTTGTCTTGGAAGATTCATAACTCCGACGCTAAATCGAACAATGGATTCTGGTACGTGTTTACTGTTATTCATATTTTTCGATAATTCGACATGAATTCCTGGCGTGTTGTGATATATGGATTTAATCACATGATTTATATATTTAATATTATTAAATCTCCAACAAATGGTATCAGAGCCACGTTCATGTTGAATTGTTAGAATTTTTTTTTAATTGATGGATCGAAAAAGAAAAATATGTTTTATTCCCAGATTTGATGCAATTTTCTAGGATATAAAGTTTTTGGATTCAGATCTGATTTTTTCTTAAAATTTTCTGAATTTGGATCTGAATAAATTTATTTTCTTTGAATCTAGTATTTTCGAATTTTACATCCAAAATTCAGATTTATTTTCGATTTTTTTTAAAAAAATAAAAATAAAAATCGAAATCCGATTTTTCGTTTTTTTGGTATGGGTCGCCGGATTTAGGCAAATCGGCCGTTCTCCGGCACATTTTCGGCGGTGAATCCTTGGGCGTTTTGTTCTTCACACTTTTTCGCTCCATAAACCTCCATCCATTAGCCGTAAAAGCTTCTGTACCGATCGAATTTGGTTGAGATTTCTTCATGATGCGCGAGTTCATGCGATTTTTTTCTTGGCCATATTCCGGCCGATTTTCGGCCTGATTTTGATCGGATTCTGTTCTAATGTGGTCGCCACCTTATGGGTCGTCTTTTCCCTGCAGTTGGTCGGAGTTCGGGCGGCGGCCGCGGCGGCTAGCGGCTGCTGCGCGATTTTGGGTTAGGGTTTCGATTTTTGG
Organism: Primulina eburnea; assembly: GCF_022965805.1. NCBI lineage: Eukaryota > Viridiplantae > Streptophyta > Magnoliopsida > Lamiales > Gesneriaceae > Primulina > Primulina eburnea. The sequence goes on from NC_133114.1 coordinate 24,617,142, forward strand.
GTTCAATTTAAGGCCTTGTTTGGTTGTCCAAATTTTGAAATCCAAAATTTTGACCATTTATTCAATTTTGACTTCCGCAATTCTGATTTGTAAAATTAAATTCGACCATTTCGAGATTTAATTGCATGAAATAAAATTAATATGGAATTATTCATTATTTTATCATCTTCGTTTATTTCGATAAAATATTTGTAGATGAATAATTATGAGGTGCAAATATTTTATTTCTTGCAAATTTGGTCTCCATGCTCTATTTGGCCCAATTCAAGTAAATTAAATTATATTGTGAAAATTTAATTTAAGTTGATATCTTGTATCAAAAATTTGGTTAAATTTAAATTATATGTTAATAAAGTGATTTTTTGAGATATGTAGATATTGTTCAAGTTCAAAATAAATTGTGTTTCAATTTATGCGAAAAAATAGTCGGCCCAAAGAAAGACTATTTTTTGGCCCAATTTCAAACACAATAGATGATTTTTAAAGTGCATTTAGATCTATGCGGAAATTAATCGGCCCAAAGGAAGATTATTTTCTGGCCAGATTTTAGATTCAATATATCTTTTTCAAGTGCATTTATATCTATGCGAAAAATAGCCGGCCCAAAGGAAGACTATTTTTTGGCCAGATTGCAGACTAAAAAAAATAATAATAAATAAATAAATAAATAAAATTTTTGTTTATATCTATGCAGAAAATAATTGGCCCAAAGGAACGTTATTTTTTGGTCAGATTATAAGCACATAATTATGTGGTCTTAAAGCGTGTCAAAACTATGCAGAAATTAATCGGCCTAAAGGAAGATTATTTTCTTGCCAGATTGTAGACACATTATATGATATTAAATTGTGTTAAATTTATGCGGAAAATGATCGACCCAAAAGAAGGTCATTTTCTGGCCAAATTTTAGCACAATATGTGGTACTAAATATGTGATAATTTCGGATTTATCCATGCATGCAATTGTGGGTCCAAAGAAAGGCATATTGTTGGCCAGATTTATTATCAATATTTAATAACCATGATATTTGAGTGTACAACTTACAAATTGTTATTTTTGTTCAAAGACTAAATATCAATGTTGTGCTAGGTACTTTTTTTTTATGGCACACCACCAGCATGCTTATATTTTGTGATTTATTTAATTTAAATATATGAATGAACTATATTTCATTGTGAGTTTTTTGTTCTATTTTGTTATAGCATCTTCTATATCTACCAATCTGAACAACATTTTAGTACTTAATGGTTCAAACTTCAAGAAATGGAAAGAGCATGTTATGATAGTGCTCGGCTGCATGGATTTGGACTATGCGCTAAGGGAAGATCGCCCCGGTCTTTTGACCAGTTCAAGAACTGCTGATCAAAAGGGTTCTTTGGAAAAGTGGGAGCGATCAAATCGCATGAGTCTGATGATTATGAAACATTCCATTCCAGATACTATAAGGGGTGCAATTCCTGAAGAAAATGATACTAAAGAGTTCCTTACTCAAATAGCAGATCGTTTCACTGCAAACGAAAAGGTCGAGACAAGTACTATTCTGAATAAACTTATCTCAATGCGGTACAAAGAGAAAGGGAACATAAGGGAGTACATAATGGAAATGTCAAATCTTGTGACTCGACTAAAAGCATTCAAGTTGGAATTGTCGGAAGACATAGTCGTGCATTTAGTCTTGATCTCTCTGCCTGCGCAATTTAATCAATTCAAAATAAGTTATAATACCCAGAAGGAAAAGTGGACTTTGAATGAGCTTATTGCGCAGTGCGTTCAGGAGGAGGAGAGATTGAAACAAGATGTGATTGAAAGTGCTCACTTGACATCTAACTATCAAGGTAATTGCATCAATAAGAAAAAGAAATGGAGCAATAAGGAAGGAAACTCTAGGACTTCACATCATATGGAGCAACAGAAACAAGATAAAGTGATCACTTGTTTCTTTTGCAAAAGGACTGATGGGCATGTGAAGAAGGATTGTCCCAAATACGCCAATTGGCGTGCAAAGAAAGGGTTGCCTAAGGAGCCGGTTGCCAACTGATGGTGAAAGATACATCTTATGGAAAATGACAATAAAACTGTTGGTGTTTTTTCTTTAAAGCTTTATTTAAGAACTGAGTTTTTTATTTTCTGGTATTTGAATTTGAAAAATGAAATTTGATTTTAGTTTCATGTTTGAACAAATCAAGTTTTTCCTTTATCTATATGGTATTTTCAATTTTTCGGAATTCTAATATGGTCGGTATGTGTTCCTTGATTGATAAAAGCTTGATAAATTGAACATCAATATTTTAAATGACATTGAGATTATGCATGCATGAAATTTTGAAGTTAAATGCAAATTAATTTTTTATGTTGACTTTAGTGGGAGTGAGTAAATTGGAAAGTCAACATTGAGAAAAATATATTGATGTTTATGTCCACATATATGGTGGTATAAATTTTATCATGTGGTAATCTCATTCGGATTTATAGAGAACATTGTTTAGATATTGTGAACATCATTAGAATGTTGGGCAAATATTTAAGAAACCCGACATTGGATTATTAATCGGGTTATGCGGTACATAAAGTGAACCAAAGATTTTATGCTTACACATCGGAAATCTGACATTTGGAAATAGTTGGATATTTGGAATCCGAAAGAAGTTGCGGAATTTTATCATCGGTAATGATCATTGGTCTAAGAAACCATTGACGATCAATTGTGATAATAAAGCCGCTATATTATACTTAAAGAACAATTGAAACTTGTCAAAGTCAAAATATATTGATATGAAGTTTCCAGTTCGAAGAAAATAATTCAGAGTGGTTATGTGTCAGTTGAGCGTGTTATTGCAAACTCTATAATTACGGATGTGTTTGTCATGGGTTGGCCACCCAAGATTTTTTGGGCATGTGACACACATTGGTGTTGTCCATATAGTTGATATGCATGTACAGTGGGAGTTTGTATTTTGTTTAACCATTGACTCATTTGACATGATTTAAGTTTCTGTACAGACTAAGGTTTATTTGAATTACTCTGAAATAAAGTGATGACTTTCATTGCGGTTTAGCATTTGGTTGAAAGTCTATTATTGGACGCTTTGAGTCATTAGGAGGACCAGTTGGAAATGCAGGTTTCTAGGATCACATTTATGTATTTCCATGCTATACATCCATACTTGATCTATGTTATTGATTATGCTAATATTGTGATCATTGATGGGTATAGTGATTTTAAATGTAGCGATGACTGCTTTGGTTCAATATTGGTATAATTGATAGACCAGATTGTTAAGGAATATTTTGGTTTAGATAGCAAGAGCTCAATCCAGTTTTTGCATGTACAATATCCGGATAACTTATGTGGCCTAAATGGGATATTGTTGGAATTATTTTGTGGGCTCACATAATTTAATTAATTGTACATGGACACGCTATCTAATAAAGGGCCCAATAAAGTGATCTAATTAATTATGGGTTTCCAAAGTATTAAATAAATTGATATGGTCCACCTTATGTGTAGAAACCCAGCCCAATTAGGTCTTCTATGATGGGTTGAAGACTGCTAAGGTTATATAAGGTTATGGTCCCCGAGGCACAGAGAACATAACACAGAATACATACGGCACATGTATTCTAGATCTCTCTCCTTCTCCTATCAAAGGCAAGAATAAGGTGGTTGATTCTCTGTTGTCTTGGAAGATCCATAACTCCGACGCTAGATCGAACAATGGATTCTGGTACGTGTTTACTGTTATTCATATTTTTCGATAATTCGACATGAATTTCTGGCGTGTTGTGATATATGGATTTAATCACATGATTTATATATTTAATATTATTAAATCTCCAACAATTGGTTCTTTTGTTTACACAACAACATCAGTTTTTTTGTAGTACATCATGACTGGATTAACTCGAATGAGAATTACGTCCAAATTTTGACGAAATTCTTCATCCAAACACCCTCATTTGCAGTAGTTGATGCTACAATGTATTCTTACTCAGCGAAGAATCTGTTGTGGAGTCTTGCTTGAAAATATTCTAAGAGACAACACCTCCATTTAACATGAATATGAATATAGAAATCAACTTTGAATCCCCATGTCCCATTGAAAGCTATCCAAGTGGAACTACTGGGAAATTAGATATAAGTAGTAGTACATACATAATATTTTAACAAGTAATATGCTCTGAAATGAAACAAGTGGAACTATTAAATTTAGCTCGAGTTCACAATAAATTTTAAAATTGTATATTGATCCCTTTTAAACTCTATCTTCAATCCTAAGAATAATTATTAATACATGAGGCGTGAATACAAAATCCATATAATATCTTATTATTAAACATAATATTTTAACAAGTAATATGCTCTGAAATGAAACATGTCGAACGATATTCTCAATTAAGATAAGAGATCTTATTCCAAACTTTTGATTTATCATAGTAAATATCCACATCTAAATATCTAAAAATACATTGATGTACTAATCATAATAGTAATGTTTCGGTATATATTACAAAGACAAAAACTTGTGTGAGACGATATCACGGGTCGTATTTTGTGAGACAAGTCTCTTATTTGGGTCATTTATGAAAATGTATTACTTTTTATGTTAAGAGTATTATTTTTTATTGTGAATATCGGTAGGGTTGACCCGTTTCACAGATAAAGATTTGTGAGATTATTTCACAAGAGACTTACTCTATTACAAAAAACTTCTATTAGCTCGTTTTATGAGTTAAATTTTTAGACGAATCTCTTACCTACTAGACCAATAAAAAAAATATTTATGTCTAAATATTATTTTTTGTTCCAAATATGGATCGAGTCTACCAATCGCACGTATATAGATTCGTGAGATAATCTCACGAGAAATCTACTCAATATATTATACCATATTTGTAAAATATAAGATAAAGTATAGTTTCATATTTTCATTTAGTAATGATTTCTACAATATTGTTTAAATTTTTAAAAAAATGAAAATATGAAATAATGAGATTATTTTAGGTAAAGTAAAAAAATATCATCAAGCCAACATTTTAGTGATGAAAGCGGTATAAAACTCTTTCCATTAATAAAAAAAAGTGTTAATTTGATGTCGCACGTAAAAAAAAATTCATCCAACAAAGTTTACTTTTAGGCAAAAACTTGTGTGAGACGGTTTCACGGATCGTATTTGTGAGACGGATCTCTTATTTGGGTCATCCATCAGAAAGTATTACTTTTTATGCTAAGAGTATTACTCTTTATTGTGAATATGAGTAGAGTTGACCCGTCTCACAGATTAAGATCCGTGAGACGGTCTCACGTGAGACTCACTCTTACTTTTATAAGATTTCTCGATCGATTAACACTAATACATATAAATTTCATTGTTTTAAAGATGGTAATAAAAATACCACGACTCTCTTCGCATGCGAACCCCAGAGTTCTTCTAATTTACACTCAAATTAAATATAAAAATAAAGAGTGGTTGATTTTTATTCTTGAGACGAGTCAATCATGTCAATATTTATAATAAAAAATAATATTTTGACAAAAAAATAATTTTGAGTGACTAGATTTGTCTTACAAATTGATCAATAAAAATATCAGATAAGATTTTTTTTGTAAAAATAAATAGTTTTCAAAATAAATAAAAAAATAATAATTATAAAAGATACGTGTCCCTTAGCCCTTAGTTCTAGCTGTTTCCATTTCCACAGGACAGCCACCTTAAGTTAATTCATCAAGAAAATAAATTAAGAACATAAACCCAACGCATCCGGCAAAATCTAGGCCGATCATTCACCTGCCCATATAAATCAACAGCCAAGATTCGACCTCCCTTTCAAACCCCACCCCCCCCACCCCCTCTCACATAAAGGTCCCTAACCAGATTCTCCTTCACAATTCAAGATTCATTCAGCAGACTGTTGCTCGAATCCTCGACACACACTTGGCCTGTAAATCTATAGATTCGCTTTGCTGTAACTATACCTCTGCTGATGGCGGATCATATCAAGGAAGATGTGAAAAAGGAGGAATCTTTTATGGAAAAGATTGCCGACAAAATCCGTGGTGACGATTCTTCGTCGTCGTCTGATTCTGAGAGTGAGAAGCCGGCGGGGTTTAAGGATAAGGCGTACCGTCTCTTTGGGAGGGAGAAGCCTGTTCACAAAGTCTTCGGCGGTGGCAAAGGTCAGTCAGAATAGAGAAGAAAAAAGAAAAAATCCGTTTAAAGTTTTAGTTAATTTTGCGTGCGTGTGTGTGGATGTATGTATGTATTTTTTTGGAATTTTTTGCTATATTCTGAAATATCGAACCTGTGAAGTTTTTGAAATTTCTGTGTTCTTTTATTTTTAGGATGAAATTTTTAATTTTTTTCAAGATTTTGAATTGATCGTTTTTTATGCGGGGAATTTTCCTTTTCGTGGACCCTTTTTAGTTGTACAAATTTTGATTAGTTTCCATCTCTGCTTTTTTTTTTTTTTTTGGGTTCTTATTCCTAAAGTTGGATCCAGATCTGGTTAGTGAAATTGAAGGGATGGTACTGATTAATTTTCTAATTTCGTGTTAAAAACTTGAAGTGGAAATCCACTCGAGATGTATGAACTCTAGGAACGTTAATCATTTATGTTCGATTAGTCAGTTGAGATATTTGAAGCTAAACATGTAATCTAAATGAAACGTCCTGGAAATATTCTGCTGTAGCATGTATCTGAAATTGATCTTTAATGTTCTTGATTCTTAGTGGCTGACTTGTTCCTATGGAAGGACAAGAAACTTTCGGCTGGAGTGCTTGCTGGGGCAACGGCGATCTGGGTTTTGTTCGATGTCGTTGAATACCATCTGCTCACATTGGTCTGCCATAGTTTGATTCTTGTGTTGGCTCTCTTGTTCTTGTGGTCAAATGCTACCACTTTTATCAATAAGTAAGATGTCTATCTATTTACTTTGATGTATTGCGTGAATGGGATGCTAATGATTGGTGTTCTGCTTCTCGTTTAGGTCTCCACCACGAATCCCAAAAGTAGAGATTCCCGAAGATTCGACTAGGCAATTTGCATCTGATCTGAGGGTTGAGATCAATCGGGCATTTTCTGTTCTCAGGGACATTGCGATGGGAAGGGATTTGAAGAAGTTTCTCTTGGTATGTTGTTCCTTCACTTGAAAATTGACTGGTTCCTATGGCTCTCTTGGCTAATGAGATAAGTTCATTTGTAATTTTTCGAATTTTGATTTAGCTGTAAATGGATCTATTACTGAAGATCTTACCACTGTAATCCCATGCAAGTTTCTAAAAGTAGATTACATTATTATATCAAATTTCAGTTCATGGTTTCTTTAACCTCTAATCTACTAGTATGTCGCGATAAGTGAAACTGAGTGGTACTATGTAGTAATTTGTATTATATATCTTTGTTACATTTTGAACTCATTCTTCTACACCAAATGCTGTTACTAAGCAGGTGATTGCTGGCTTGTGGGTCGCATCATTTGTCGGAAGTTGCTGTGATTTCTTGACCCTACTTTACATAAGTATGTCTGAGAATCAATATGTTGTTAACTAAACTGTCATTATTTATCAAAATGATCATGTTCTAACACAATCTTCATTTTATAAACAGTTGTTGTGTTGATGTTCACTGTGCCTGTGTTTTACGAGAAGTATGAACACCAGGTGGACTCTTTAGCTGAGAAGGCAAGTGCCGAGTTTAATAAACAGTACGCAGTGTTCGATGCTAAAGTTCTGAGGAAGATTCCAAGAGGGCCATTGAAAGACAAGAAGGCAGCTTGAGCACATGTCATGTACGCATTTTGTGGAGGTTCGACATGTGCATCTGCTATTCAGGTTTCGTGAGGGTGTCATAATGTTTACATATGTTTGGATGATATGCTATCTTTTTTCGATTTCGTTTAGGATCCTAAGTACCTCGTCAGGATGAAATTTGGAATGTTACACAACACGCATATTCGACAGTGGTGTGAGTTTCTGTGGTTGATTGTACTTGGCGTGGCTCATCGTAATGTAATACATTTTGTTCTTGCTTTTATATCTGTGCGGGTAAATTTAAGTGCGAAATTATTTACTTAAAAAAGGAGAGAGCTTAATATCTCCAGCTTGGTACGTTTTGGCATGATGGATCCTTGCTAATGCTTCATCTTCGAGTCAACTAAGTCTGCCTGGTATTGCACCCGCTTCTGATTCTATTATTATGAAAATTATGTCGTGACATTATCTTCTTGGTTGCTCTAGTCTGCAAATTTTGATGGAGTTCCATAAGATGATCCAAACTTAATTTCACTCTGAGATCCGAAACTTAGTTTCACTCTCGGATCCGCACCTTTCGTATTGTTATAGTTTAATTCACTTCTTGGTGACTATCTTGTAAACAATGAGGTTGCTCATGTTCGCCAACCATATTCTTAAGTATTTTGTGTTTGGGGGCCATTTTAATAGCCACCTTATCATAAACCGATTACTTAGTCGACTCTTCAGCTTTAAGACATTCATATCTACTCTCACTCACCATTTACCTCATATCTGTCATTCTCACCAACTTCCGCTTGAAACCTTGGGATGCACCATCTTTGTCCATAGTCATAATCCCAACCACTGTAAGCTTGATCCTCGGGCTATCAAAAATGTGTCTGTTGGGTACTCTTTTGCTCACAAGTGTTATTGGTGTTATTGTCTTCTTGACCAAAAATCTCTTTGTCTCTCGAGATGTTACTTTCTTTGAACATGCCCCTTATTTATCTCCCACTATGCTTCATGGGGAATTATAAGAATGACAGGGGCGAATTTTCCATCCCCATCCACGATTCAATTACCAATTTGAGAGATACAAATATTTCTTCAATTTTATTTAAACTATATTGATACAAAATCCAATTATATATTTAAATACTAAATAAACAAGAAAGTAATATTATTATTATTATTATTATTAGTATTATTATATTAGTATTATCATTAGGACGAGTTCGGGAATGAGATAATATTACTATATCATCCACCCCGGATCTGTTGCAGGATTTGAAAAAAATCCTAGAAACCAAACTCAAACCTGATGACACGCTCTCGAACTCATGTGGAAAATTGTCATCCCTACTTGTTGGAATATTCCACATCTCCTTAGCATTGACTTGGACATTGGTGACAATTCTTATGATTCTACCTCTAGTTTGTCAAGTGTCATAATTCTCAGGTCTATCGAAGAATCTCCAAGTATTATTCGTCTCCCCTTCTTTCTAAAACTAAGGAAGATATCATAACAAACATCCGAACACATAGCATGATGAATTACAATTTTAAATAACTCCAGTTCACGTCTAGATCACTTGGCTGGACTAATTACAGGGAGAACACCCAACAACACACGTCCAAATCGAACAGTAGGATGGATTGCAACACATTCAAACTTCACGTCTAGAATACACAGCAGTACCAATTACAAGTGAGTACTATTAAAACACATGGGGAACTGAAATAAAATTGTCTTGCAGCATGGTGTTTCTTGAATCAACATGATGTGAAAAATAAATTAGCGAAGGCTATTGAATGCTCTTGAATACTGAGAGAATTAAGTGTTGATCACGATGTTTCAGTTACTTCATAAATGACCCAATGATGGGTATTTATACCACTTAGTCCACTGGTAAAAAAACTTTCTCTGTTTTTAAAATCTTCAGCAGAGTACGGAATGTTAGAGTAGTTGTCCAGCAAGTTAACTTATGTCTTGAGTTTTATTAGCTTAAGAAATGAGATTTATTTTAATAATATTTTACGAATTTTATACATTTATGTCATTTACTTTATTTGTATTCACATACTAGTTGCATAGACGAAGACATTGAATATACTTAAGTACCACGAGGTCAATTTCTCAAAGTTGATCATGAAATTCATCATGCGTGTACTATATATTCTAAATATGTTCCTAGTCGATCCAGCTACCTAAAATAAGGATAAAGGTCGTCTGAGCTCGATACTAATCTCTGATGTAAATGACACGTTTCATTGGTAAGGTCATTAAGATGTTCATTCATACAAATGAGTGATAATGAGATGTATCACTGAACAACCCACCATCGGACTTTCCAATTTGTTATCACTTATCGAGTGAAATAAATAGTACGCGGTTATGATTGTGCACCGTTAATACTTAGTCTCGGGACAACATGGGGCTCTATGTATACTAACACTACACTTTGAATTGTTTATCGAATCCGAGAGGGTCATCAAGTGGCGATATTGAGTAAAGTTCCGAAATACATGGGAACCAATTATTTGTAATTGGGGTTTCAACGCTCACCTGCGGGTGTAGATATTCTATGTGATTTAATGAGTTAATAATGTAGAGAATCTCTAGCCAGAGTAAGATATGTGCTTTAAGAAATGTGGTTCTCTAGTTGCACATCTGATGTCACTATTATTGCTCAAAGTTACATCGCATTGTTATTGAATTCATTTGCAACTCTCAATGTGTTAATGATTGCAGATTTGATCGAGATTTATGAGTGAAATGACCGTATTGTAAGCTCATAACCTATTGGTTTGTCTAGGCACTATCAATGATACATATGGGGTCATGGGACGATGCTACTAGACGATCTTAACGTGATCCGATAGGTGCTATCATGCTTGTGTTCCGACATTCTTGTAATCACAAATATGATGCACATAATAGGGCAAACAAGGATAAGACCGAATAAGAAACAAATGTTGTTTCAAATCACCTTAGTTGAGTGAACATACGACTATCTGTATCCCTGAACTATTGAGAGTCACACAAGTATTGGATTATATATTCCTGTTGAGAGTTGATTTCAATAATTTGAATTTGATGACTGTAGTTTGATGAAGATCAAACATATTGCTTATAAAATAGTTTATGAGTAGATTCCATTATTGAAAGTTGACTACTAATTAAGTGATGAGTGCAACCGCCAAATTTAGTGTAGAAGTTCACAAAATAAGCAACTGCCAAAAATTAATAAGTGAAATGAACGAGATTTTTGCCCTCAATACATCAGTGTTGCCTGATTATCAATTGAGATTATATGAATTCACAATTATTTAAGTGGTGAATTTAGAGTACACTAATTAAATAATAATTTAGTAATAGTGACTACTGTATATAAAATTCTCATGAAATATTTTAGAGGAGTCTATAATTAATTAATTATTTGATTATTTAATTATAATATATAATTTATTATCAATAGTTTATATTATTTAATTCTATCAGTTATTTTCAGGATTGAAAAATACATGAGAATTTTAAATAATAAAAGTAATGGAATCATTATTCAAGTAGGGATTCAAGTTGAATCCTGATTCAAGAATAATCTTGATAGGATGGAGAGAGATATTTGTTAAAATCATGTTATCAAAAGTTGATAGCATAGAACACACAGTTGAATCCTGATTCAAGTGTCTGTCTTATCTCCTCTACAAGCAAAATCACCCCTTGCCTTCTTGGAGAAGTTCGGCCGAGCACCATGACAACTTAGTCGTGCGTAGCCTACTGCCCCACCGTGAAGCCGCCGCACCGTCATCAGAGTTGCAAGATTCCAACGATTACTCTCAACGCAGAATTTCGCATAGATCTCTAGTGCAATCTATATGAGAGATGTTATTATTCAACTTTGGGAATTTTATATTATTTTAATGATTTATGCATGGATATTGGTTCATTAATTTTGTAAGATTTATATTTTTTTCTAATAATTTATGTATTTTTTTACAAAAAAAAAAATTTGACAATTTTTTTAATATTTGACAGGTTGTCCCACAAAATCCGCATCTAGTTGTGAGTTGGGTTGGGTTGAGGTTTTCCTAACCCACCAAGATGGCTACCTAAGATAGGGCGCGCCGGCTAGGGGTGAGCAAGATTTCGGTTAAACCGAATTAACCGATCGAACCGAGCCAACTCGGAGATTCAGTTCGGTTATTTCGGAAATTCGGTTTTCAAAATAAAAAAAAATCGGTTATATCGGTTAATTCAGTTCGGTTACGGTTTTCAAAATTTTGTAATCGGTTAACCGAATTAACCGATATAATAAATATTATTATTTAATAAAAAAATTTATTTATCAATTTTTATAAATATTTTAATTTTTAATTTTAAAATCGATATAATATGTATTAATTGTGTTCAAATAAAACTTATACATTTGTAATGTGTGTGACCGAATTAACCGATTTTAATTCGGTTAGGTTTTCATCGGTTATGAAAATTAATTCGGTCGGTTCGGTTATGACTAAATATTTCGGTTCGGTTCGGTTATGCTATTTCGGTTCGGTCGATAACTGAATTAACCGAATGCTCACCCCTAGCGCTGGCTCATTAGACAGCTTTACTCACAGGTCAACTTTTTATGAGACACATCTCCTGTCTAACCTGAACAATTAAATGTATTATTTTTTACGTGAAAAATATTATTTTTTACCGCAAATGTATCATTTTTTTTTGTAATGTTATAAAGAAATATTGTCTAATATATGTCGATTTGATTGAAAAGTATTTGTCTTATTAACAGTATTATCTTGTATGCCTAAAGTATTATTTTCACCGAAAAATATTATTTTTTTGTTAGTTGTGTTATGAAGAAATATTATGTAATATATGGTGAATATAATTAAAAGTATTATTTTTATGTCAAATGTATATTTTACAATTTATTCTGATTTGAGTGAAAAATATTATTTTTTATTTCAAAAGTATTATTTTTCACTAGAAGTGAGAATCGAATCAACTCGTCATACCAATATAGATATATGATATCATAGACCTACTTATATGTATATATATATATATATATATATATATATATATGTGTGTGTGTGTGTGTGTATAATACTATATGTTAATGTTAAACTTCTTAGTACTAACTACTTTGCTACGTTGTGGAACTCTTTCATAATCATGAAAATAAGTTTTACTTCTTTATATTTTCTGTTCTGGCGATTTATTACTATTCAACGTCTCTCTCCAAATTAATTTCAAATATTGAGAAAATTTAGCTTGATAGATGTAAGAACTTAAATTTTTTATTTTTTCCATAAATATTATTTAACTTCCTTACATTTTTCTATCAATTTCAATAATGTCTCGATGATTTCGTAGTTAAACTAATTACTATTCATAAAGTAGATTTGATAGTTGCAATGCACCCTATAAATCTCGATTATAAGAGGTTAAAAAAAGAATGTGAAAATAAGAATAGCAGAAGGCATAATTATAAAGTTCCAACAACACGGCAAGCTCGTGTTTTATTCTCACAACAGAATCCATCTTTGACAGCACATGAGCCAGAAAAACGAGACTGAACAAAGATGAACTATTTACACCAAGAGAGGCACAATTAAATGGTACATATATCATATATTATTTTCCCTTATACTCACACGAAGAGAGGGGTTTCATGCTTAACACACTAACAAACGCGACGATACAAATTACATGCCCGATATTGTTCTTATTAAAAATTATAGAACATGGTGTAAGATAACCTTACGTTTAGGTTTGATGTGTGATGGAAGATTTAGCTGGTTCTGATGGACCAGTTATGTCTCTGCTACTAATAAAGTTGAAACCAAGATTGTTCGAATATGCTGCCACTAGATTTCCACCATGCACCCTTCCTTCTGCGGCTGAGCATGCAACAGATAATGGAGTTGATTGGAAACCAAAATAATTCCAACTGCTGTTGGAAGTCAAGATACTATTCTCCATCATTGTTATGTCAGCAGATGTACGTTCGATCATGAAGACTCGTTTCAGCTTAGCAGTATGATTGGGCTTAGAATCCTGAAGAGTTCGTACAGTTGCACCACCGTGAACCCTTTTGTCTTGAACCAGAGTACTGTGAGCTGCACACAGTCCAGCCTTCCCCCTAATGAATGAGTCACAGGGGACTTCTCCGTTGCCAAATTCAGAGTTAAGGCGGCCCCAGGAGCATTTCTTCCCTTCACCGTGGGACTTGCAGAAATCAGTGCTGCCCTGGGCACTTTTTCCGCACCCCACTATTTTACATCTCTTGCCTCCACCATGACGGACACAAAAGTTGGTTCGTCCCCTGGCACTCCTTGTGCACTCAATTACAGCACATCTCTTTCCACCTCCATGCGCAACACAATAAAGGGTCCCTCCATGCACACTCTTCGGGCAAAATCCACCTCCTTGGAAGGAGCAACGTTTGCCTCCCCCATGGCCCTTGCAGAAAGAGGTGCTTCCTTCTGCACCCTTGTCGCACCCTGGATGTGTGCAGCGTTTTCCACCTCCATGTGCCTTGCAAAACAACGTGCTTCCTTGAGCACCTTTGCCACATTCAGGATGCTGACATCGGTGACCACCTCCATGTGAGAAGCAGTGACCAGAAAGACCTTCTGCACTCTTTGTGCAATTCTCTTTCTGGCATCTCTTTCCACCACCATGTCGAATGCATAATCCTGATTTTCCTCTGGCAGCTCTCGTGCAGTTATCAGCAATGCAACGCCGGCCACCGCCATGAGCAATGCAGAAATCAGTACGTCCTTCCGCACTCTTTGTGCAACCAAAATACTCACAGCGTCGACCACCACCATGAGCCTTGCAGAATGCAGTCCGGCCTTCAGCTCCCTTGAGGCAGTCAGGACGCTGACACCTGCGACCACCACCATGAGCAATACAACGACCAGAAGCACCTCTTGCTCCCTTCAAACATCCCACAACTTGACACTGTTTAGTATTGCCATTACGATGATGTAGTGACTGCGAAATCCCGGAAGTACAGGCGACTGAACTTTTTGGTGCTGTCATCATATTTGAGAAAAGACAGGAGATACCAATTTTTGCTTCCTTCCCACCAGAGCCTGGTTCAGATAGTTAAGGTCTTCCATGTTCACCGGCAACAGAAAAGGGGGAGTTCCTGTTGATCCTTCATCAGTGTTCAAACCTCCACGACTGGCAGCCATCTTGGCCACTGCCCTCAGGGCACTGGAGCTTGGTTGTGAAGCTGCAATATCAGACACAGCTGGCATGCTAGAAAGGCTTAACTGCAGATCAACATTGGGTAAAATATTCAGGGACTTCAAATTATAGCTGCCTGATTTCTCTGGGCATGATGATTTTTCGCCACCGAGAAGAATGGTGAAGTTCAAATTTAGATCCATCGATGACTCTTCTTCGCTTCCCTTCGCTGAAGACATTGGAGTGCATGCAGTAACTGTACTCTCCTTGCTGTCTGATGAGCTTGATGAATTGGATGAATTGCAAAGGTTGAGATCTAGAGAAGCTTCGACTAGTTGATTAGCAAGACCATCTACTAAACTCCACTTCTTTTGACTCCTTTAACAGAAGCACAGGGGCTTTTGAAACTAGGCGAAACAAGTTTTAATGTTATGTCTGCATCGCACGCAACTTCAGTTCCATCTCCTCCAACTTGAATGGAGTTAAGCAGATTCTTGAACACGATAGGTGTGGGATTAGCAGCAAAACTCAGATTGTGTCTGGAATCCATTAACAAGTAGCTAACGATGCAATTCTCTTATAACAGTCTGCCTAACTTCCGGGTTAAAGTTAATAGCTACAATACTAGGGGTTAGATGTCTCTATAAGAGTACACCAATCCCCCACTCACAAATCCTGAAGTGTCACGCCGATCCATCGAAAGTAAAAGGTGGTCAGAAGTATCCCTATTTAACAGTTGCGACACATGATACCTTCACAAGAATTCCAGTGTTCCAAAACAATCCGGTAGTAGGCCATCCTGCATAAGGGTAGACACAAAATATCAACCAAAATAAACACTAAAGCACATTTAATTTTTACACTTTTCCAGCACCTAATTTTATATATCACCAACTATAACTAAAAGGAAGTCATGCCGCAACACAAATTACGGAACAAGAGTCTGCTTTAAAAAGATCTGCAAAGTTTGATGAAGATAAAATCATCAAGAACAACAAAGCTCTATAGCTCGAAAAAACTTTTTTAGGCCTTACATTCTATTACCGGGTGTATAAATTTTAAAGAGCTGGCGACAAAAGAGCTCCATCTGTCAAAAATATACTGTTGATCTTGCCAGTAGTACAAATTTAAAGAAGGAGAGAAAATCTATTTTTTTTCAACAGATAAATTTATCATTAAACTTGTTTCAGATGATAAGAAGTAGATTCACAGCAGTGAAGGCGTTGACATTTCACTAATGGGATATGCAAGAAAGCCATTTTTTTTTTCAAAAAATAAAAATACAGTATGAAATTACTTTAGAAATCATTACTCTAAGATCTTTTCCTTACACCTCAAAAAAAAAATAAAAAAACAAACAAACAAACGGCAAGCGTATAAAGTGTAACAGAACTCAGCTTTAATTTGTAAATTAAGATAGAGCGATAACTCCAATTCCCCGACATTTTATTTTGATAGTCTCCGTCAATAAGAAAACAAATGAAGAAACACTAATAGCGGAGATAAGAAGCATGCCGCAAAAAGAATACCCCGGCAGAGGCATATATACCGAAATCTAACACACGTAGCACGAGGTCCGATAAGAGCAACGCGAATATATAACAGAAGAAATGCCGAACAAAATTAATATTTAGTAATGAACTAATTTCGCGGAAATAGAATCAGCTCAAATCTCCCAAAAAAAACTTTCTAGACCAAAACCAAGAAATCACATAATCATAGAACGATTCAAAGCTCATTTTTTTTTTAAAAAAATATCCATCTTATTAATTGTCCCACATCGGTGGAATAATATTCATGGGACTTGCATATATGGGCTTGGACAATCCTCCCCCCTTGAGCTAGCTTTTGGGGTTGAGTTAGGTCCAAGTTCCAATCTCAACATGGTATCAGAGCCAGGTTCCACCGTTATGTTGTTGAATTGCCCACAAGACGTTGGACCTTGTAAACTTCACGCTCCAGATGTTCATTCCTGGGCGTGAGGGGGGTGTATTAATTGTCCCACATCGGTGGAATAATATTCATGGGACTTGCATATATGGGCTTGGACAATCCTCCCCCCTTGAGCTAGCTTTTGGGGTTGAGTTAGGTCCAAGTTCCAATCTCAACACATCTCAAAGATTTTGGAAACATGTGATGGTGAAGTCAAAAACACCTAATTCACGGCTGAATATCACTTATATTCAATCAGCAATCCAACGCATCATCAAACATATTCAGCGGTAGATACATACATGATTTAGAGAGACGGCGACAGGAGCTGTGAACGATGAATCTAGGGCGCCGCCAACTCACAAAAGTGTCGTGAGAAATTTATCGACCTCCAAGTGTGCCCGTAGGATTAAGAGCAACTCCAACGGAGCAATGAACAAGGTTTTTCCCTCCAATCCAGCACAAAAAATGGCGCTGGACTGGAGTTGTCCTTATAATCACTCTAGATTAGGGATGTTCATTGGTCGGTTCGATTCGATTTTCGGTTTTTTATTTCGGTTTTTTCGGTTTTCGATTTTACAAATATATAATCCGATATCCGAACCATTTTTCTTCGGTTCGATTCGGTTTTCTACCGAAATGATTCGGTTATTTCGGTCGGTTATTTCGGTTTTGATACAATTATTTAAATTAACAATATAAATATATTATAAAATATAATATGTTATCTTTTTAAATGATTTCTTAGTAAAATATTTAAATATAAAGTGCAAATGAATTACATAAACAATAAGTATTATTCAAAATGATTTTTCATTCACTAATATAATCTCAATAAATAATATAAAATAAAAATAACATTATTACTTTAATTAAATTTCGGTTTTTTCGGTCGGTTCGGTTTTGACATTTATAATCCGAAACCGAACCAAATTAATTTCGGTTTTAACATTTATATCCGAATTATAAAATTCGGTTTTCGGTTCGGTTTAGTGTTCGGTTTTTTCGGTTTGGATTTTCGGTTTATTCGGTTTTATCCGAAGTTTGAACACCCCTACTCTAGATGTAGCGCAGCACTTTTTATTTTTTTTTAAATTTTTTTATTTGTTTTTAAATAATTATAAATATTTAATATTTTATTATATATTAATTATATAATTAATATTTTTATTTTTTAAATTTTTAAAATAATTTTTTCTTGAAACTTAAATATTAATTTAAATTTTTTTAAAACTTTTTTTTAAAAAAATAAATAGATATTAAATTTCGAATTATCTTTAGAAAATATGCAAAAGAAATGATAGTCGTTTGATTAGATTTCGATGGATATCAGCCATTGAAATCTCATCTATGTGCCATCCGTCGGATGAGATTACCAAATCTAATCCTACGGATGGTACAAGGATGAGTCACATGGTAAGAGATATATGTCATTGGATGAGATTCCTTATCTAATGAAATCTAATTCTATGGATGGGAAGATTTCGAGATAGGAAATCTCATCCATATTATCGTAATAAATTCTATATAAAATATAATTCGTGGTATACATTTTTCAAACAATTTATATTAAAAAAATGAATTCTTCATCAGGCTCATCGTCATTATCCGATAATGAAGATGAAATAACTAATTATTTGATCATCAATAAAGCCATTGATGAGATTCAAGGAGCAATCATTAGCCATATTCATACAAGCAATACGATACTACACACCTACATCAATCAACAAGTTAACGAAGGTCCGAGAAGAGGATCCATTCCAGGTCACATTGTAATTCACCGCGATAGAAAAATAGGCGATCAGAATTTGTTCAACGATTATTTTGCTGAAAATCCCAGATTTCGTGAAGGTATTTTTCGACGACGATTTCGGATGTCTCGTCTTCTATTCCTTCACATTGTGGATGGTGTCAAGAATCATGATAGCTACTTCATACAACGCAGTGATGGCTTGGGACGATTAGGGTTATCAACTAATCAGAAAGCAACAGCTGCAATTCGAATGTTAGCATATGCCATGGCCGCGGATGCGACCGATGAATACATCAAAATAGGAGAGTCAACTGCAATTGAATGCTTGCAACGGTTTTGTCGAGCAGTGGTGGAAGTTTTATGAACGTGACCTCAGTGCACCAATTGAAGATGCAAGGGAAGCACCGCTTGCCGATGTGGAAATGGTGGTCAATGACGAAAGTACAAGATTCGAAGAATTTCTCTCTCGGTATAAGAAAATAAAAAACAGAGATGCTCACTATGAACTACGAAATGCGTAATTGAGCACTTATGGGAAGAATATAATAATTCTAATATTTAATATTGTGCTTGTATCGTATTTATTTCTTAAAAGGCAAAAACTTGTGTGAGACGGTCTCACGGGTCAAATTTTGTGAGACGGATCTTTATTTGGGTAATCCATGAAATAGTATTGCTTTTTATGCTAAGAGTACTACTTTTTTTTGTGAATATGGGTAGGGTTGACCCGTCTCACAGATTGATATCCGTAAGACGGTCTCACATAAGACCTACTCTTCTTAAAATAAATATTTGTATCATTTTCAATGTTTTTTATCTTATATATAATGTTAGAGTAGGTCTCATGTGAGACCGTCTCACGGATCACAATCTGTGAGACGGGTCAACTCTGCCCATATTCACAATAAAAAGTAATACTCTTAGCATAAAAAGTAATACTTTTTCATGGATTATCCAAATAAAGATCCGTCTCACAAAATACGACCCGTGAGACCGTCTCACACAAGTTTTTGCCATAATGTTATGCTTGTATTGTATTTTATTCTTGAAATAAATATTTATATCGTTTTCAATGATTATATTGAAATAAAATATTTCTATCATTAAATAATTATTTTATTTATATAAAATAATTAATCGATTTTCTAATAAATAATGAAATAATATAATTATATTTATTATGTATAATTGTGTAATGGAATTATAAATAGTTATTAATGAATTAAAATTAATATTATAAGAATATTCTGAGAATATTCTTTTTTAATGTAGAATGTAGTGTAGATAGGTTGGAGATGAATTTAGTGTTACACTATTGTAGTGCAGAATATAGTGCAGAATGTAGTGCAGTGGGTTGGAGATGGTCTAACTGAAACCACCGAGAAATCGCACGTTAACTAAAAACGGCGTATGATAGCGTCTCCAACAGAACAGTACGATCTTTTAATATATTTTTTTTGGTTGAGGTCCTGCTGCCTTCATTGACCAACTAAAAATACATAAATTTATTTTATAAAATTAACTCATGAAATAATTATTTATTATATTATTTCAACTTCAAAAACTAAAATTATATTTATCATTTAAAATATAAATCGAATTGATTCATCTCAGTAACAAAAAATTTAAAAATTGATATCTTATAAATTATCGAACAAAATATTTTGATATGTTAAATAGTATGATTAGTTTTTAAGATGAAATATACATTGTTAAGTTTTATTTGGATACAAGCATTATTAATTGAGTTTTTTTAAAGTAGTTTTTATAATTATTAATCTATTATTATAAATGAAAATCTCAATTACACTTTTCTAATTATCGAGATGGAAGTTTGCAAAATAACTTATTTTGATATTAAAATAATACTGCTTGGAATTCATACTATTTGTAAACAATTTTATATAAAAAAAAAATTTAGCCATTAAATTTCTTCATTTAACATGAATTTAAATTATTTATATATTAATCGATAATTGATTTAATTTCTAGGCAAAAACTTGTGTGAGACGGTCTCACGGGTCGTATTTGTGAGACTGATCTATTATTTGAGTCATCCATGAAAAAGTATTACTTTTTTATGCTAAGAGTATTACTTTTTATTGTGAATATCGGTAGAATTGACCCGTCTCACAAATTAAGATCCGTGAGACGGTCTCACATTAAACTCACTCTAATTTCTAAATCTACTTATATTATTAATAAATAGTAAATACACAGCATATGTAGTAGCCCGAATTCCAAATTGGGTAATTAACGGAGTATTGGTGATTAAGAAGGTTTAATGTGTAATTTTGACCGAGTCATGATCGGACGGACCGAAGATGGTTCGGAAGCACCGAGGAGTTCGGAAGGTCCGAAGTGGGTTCGGTGGATCCGATCATGAGGTGTCAAGAGCAGCTGGACACGTGCATGTTCGGACGGTCCGAAGTGTATGATCGGAGGATCCGATCATGAGCTGTCAAGAGCCAATGGACACGTAGCGTTCGGACGTTCCGAAGTGTTGTTCGGAGGATCCGAACATGGCCTATAAATAGTGCTCGGATTTCTCATTTTTGACTTGCCAATTTCTTGAGTTTTCTCTCATTTTGGAGAGTTTGGAAGGTTTCTAGGGTTAGTTGTTGGTCGAGCGATAGCCAAGAGCTGCCAGGAGTAGTAGCGTAGCGGCGCCTGAGTTTCGAGGCAATCGACATCAAAGGGCTGTCGACGGACGAAGGTAAACCCTAAACCTTTGGTAGTACTAGGGAGTACTGGTTTTGCTAGTCGAGCATGGTAGTATTGATTGAGTATGCTTTTGATGCGTAGGCTTGTGCTAGACCTGATTAGCGGTGTTGCGTAAGGCTAGGCTTGCTGTGATAGAGGTACGAAAGTACTATCCGAGATATCCTGGTTGAGTATACATTCTTATATGTGTTGCATGATTATGTGGTGCATTGATATATGTCATATGATGCATGCTATTATGTCACGTTTATTACTGCACGTTGCATTTCATGTTGAGCCGTATCTTCTTCGAGATAGCCTTTACTGTTGAGCTGTATCTCTTTCGAGATAAGCTATATCTTGGGGCCGCTCAGCCCTGTCTTGTGGACGCATGGACACCGAGAGTACACAGTGGCCGACGGGTCGGGAGGGCTTCGGTGGTCCGGGACATTTTAGGTCCACGTCTGTCTTGTAGTGGATGCAGTGACCCAGAGGTTGGACCGCGCGGCACTATCCACTTGGCGCCTCTAGACTGAGCATTGTTGAGATCCTTTTGTGACTCCTGTTTCTTGACTACCCCGGTATCATGATCATAGCATGTGCATTTCATATAGGTCTGTATACTCATACTTTTGTACTGGGCGTTCTTATCGCTCACGTCCTCGGTTTTGTTTATTCTTGGACACCCCATTCCCACGGGGCAGGCCTCAGGTTGGACAGCTCAGGAGGAGCAGGAGGAGGACGTTGAGTAGCTGGTTGGTTTAGTTTATCGGTATTGTTTTGATTCGATATGGTTGTATTGGATATTTTATTTGGAGTTATTCTAGACTTCGATTGGGTTGTATAACCATTATTTTGTTGACTTTTTCTGCTGTTATCTCTGATTATTGTTAATTAGGTTAATTGCATGCTTAGTTTTTGATTAGTAGGTGATTCTGGAATGGGTCACTACATTTATGGTATCAGAGCATGCATACGATTTTGGGATATAGATTCTGTTTTGGGATTTTCGTTGACCATTTTACCATTTTTCCCCATTCTATGTTGTAGCAATGGCTGACCACTTTGGTGACGGGAGTAGTCAGGGGAGTGTAGGTCGATGGGGTGACCAGGACGATCATAGACGTCATTCTTTCTGTTTCTACTCCGATGGATCATTCGGTTTTAGCCAAGCGTCTAGTGATGGGTTGTCCCTTAGATTTTGAGGGTAACGATGTTGTTATTTTCATTTTGTTCATCCTCTAAACTTGATTTCGAGGACGAAATCGTTTTTAAGGGGGGGAGAATGTAGTAGCCCGAATTCCAAATTGGGTAATTAACGGAGTATTGGTGATTAAGAAGGTTTAATGTGTAATTTTGACCGAGTCATGATCGGACGGACCGAAGATGGTTCGGAAGCACCGAGGAGTTCGGAAGGTCCGAAGTGGGTTCGGTGGATCCGATCATGAGGTGTCAAGAGCAGCTGGACACGTGCATGTTCGGACGGTCCGAAGTGTATGATCGGAGGATCCGATCATGAGCTGTCAAGAGCCAATGGACACGTAGCGTTCGGACGTTCCGAAGTGTTGTTCGGAGGATCCGAACATGGCCTATAAATAGTGCTCGGATTTCTCATTTTTGACTTGCCAATTTCTTGAGTTTTCTCTCATTTTGGAGAGTTTGGAAGGTTTCTAGGGTTAGTTGTTGGTCGAGCGATAGCCAAGAGCTGCCAGGAGTAGTAGCGTAGCGGCGCCTGAGTTTCGAGGCAATCGACATCAAAGGGCTGTCGACGGACGAAGGTAAACCCTAAACCTTTGGTAGTACTAGGGAGTACTGGTTTTGCTAGTCGAGCATGGTAGTATTGATTGAGTATGCTTTTGATGCGTAGGCTTGTGCTAGACCTGATTAGCGGTGTTGCGTAAGGCTAGGCTTGCTGTGATAGAGGTACGAAAGTACTATCCGAGATATCCTGGTTGAGTATACATTCTTATATGTGTTGCATGATTATGTGGTGCATTGATATATGTCATATGATGCATGCTATTATGTCACGTTTATTACTGCACGTTGCATTTCATGTTGAGCCGTATCTTCTTCGAGATAGCCTTTACTGTTGAGCTGTATCTCTTTCGAGATAAGCTATATCTTGGGGCCGCTCAGCCCTGTCTTGTGGACGCATGGACACCGAGAGTACACAGTGGCCGACGGGTCGGGAGGGCTTCGGTGGTCCGGGACATTTTAGGTCCACGTCTGTCTTGTAGTGGATGCAGTGACCCAGAGGTTGGACCGCGCGGCACTATCCAATTGGCGCCTCTAGACTGAGCATTGTTGAGATCCTTTTGTGACTCCTGTTTCTTGACTACCCCGGTATCATGATCATAGCATGTGCATTTCATATAGGTCTGTATACTCATACTTTTGTACTGGGCGTTCTTATCGCTCACGTCCTCGGTTTTGTTTATTCTTGGACACCCCATTCCCACGGGGCAGGCCTCAGGTTGGACAGCTCAGGAGGAGCAGGAGGAGGACGTTGAGTAGCTGGTTGGTTTAGTTTATCGGTATTGTTTTGATTCGATATGGTTGTATTGGATATTTTATTTGGAGTTATTCTAGACTTCGATTGGGTTGTATAACCATTATTTTGTTGACTTTTTCCGCTGTTATCTCTGATTATTGTTAATTAGGTTAATTGCATGCTTAGTTTTTGATTAGTAGGTGATTCTGGAATGGGTCACTACAGCATATGTACTGGACCACTCCTATAAATATCTTGGGATACCGTCGACTAGTTTTCCTTTGTGTTTTGTTGGGGGTAGAACTTTCATATATATATATATATATATATATATATATATATATATATATATATATATATATATATATATATATATATATATATATAAACAGAGTTTTTGCCAAAAATAGTAATTTTCCGCTAAAATGTCATTTCTAAAAAAGGAAAGATATATCATGAATATTGAAATATGTGTACTGCATTAAATGATAATTCCAATTATTGCAAGCATTGATTATATCAATTTATTTATTTCAAATTTGAATTTATTTTATTTTTATATTAATTCAATTATAATTTATGTATTATATGTTTTTTATTTTTTTAATTTAAATTGAAAATAATCTCTATTAAAAACATAAACTACATTAAAATTTTTGCATTGATTATATCAATCAATTTAATTTGTAATATGATTTTGTGTTACTATATGCAGAGTTTTTGCAAAAATAATAATTTTTATTCAAAATGTCATTTCTAAAAAAGAAATATATATATCATGAATATTGACATATGTGTGCTGCAATAAATGATCATTTCAATTATTGCTTGAATTGATTATATCAATTCATTAATTAATTCAATTTTGAATTTAATTAATTTTTATATTAATTCAAATGTAATTTATGTATTATATGTTTTTTTATTCAACCAAACTCTATTGAAAACATAAACTATTTTAAATTTTTTGCATTGATTATATCAATCAATTTAATTGAAAACTGTATAAATAAATTTAAAATACAAATGATTGCAATGTTCAGTATCACTCATGAGGTAAATCATTCAAAAATACATTACGCTATTTTCATTAATTTCCTATCCAAATTACTTTTTAAAAAAGAAATACAATAATTAATTAGTTAATTTAATTTTTCTAAAAATAAAATTGGTTGAGTATTAAAAGTTATCACTATAACAAGGTTTTTCAATTTACATTAAATTTTCATTTAATAATCATAAATTTTTTTATCTTAAATGCATATTTTTTCGAGATTACCTGGATTTGAAAGAATTAATGTATTGTAGTTTCTTCCAAAACCATATGTATATTGTATATCTTGAATTGTCTTCTTAAAAATTCAAATAAGAGAGCCCAAAAAAATTAAAAGAGATAAATTCAAAAGAGCTTCAAATGGACATTAAATTACTCTCAATGTACATGTATATTACCCTCGATAATAAAAAATGTTGACACTCAATGCATGCAATTCGAGATTTTCATAATTTCAAAGACTTAATGTATGATATAATTATGTCAAAAGCATCCAATGTATAATTTTTATCCCTTGTGATGTCTTATTTGAATTTTAAATTACAAATAATGCAAAATTGCATATTATATTAAAAACCAACTTTATTATATTTATGTTACTAAGTTTATCTACTCCAAAAGTGAATTATGAAATTACTAATGTTCTTTTAAATTTAGATTTGATCGTTGTTATAAACTACCTACATATGAAAACAACGAGACATTAAGTTTGAAATCTGACTTTCATGATCGAGAAGTAAAAAATATTATTCTTCTATTTGTACAAAATTTTAATTATTACGTATTTACTAATGTGATAATTTTTTTTATATTACAAAGTTCACGGATACATGATAGTATAAAATGTCCCGTAATAGAAATGATTAAACCAATTCTAAAGAAAGTACGCATCCTATTAGGAGACATATTATAAATTTATTGGCATTGTTTTGTAATACACAGAGTAAATATTAATAAAATAATTTTTCTGGTTTATACATAATTTATTTATAAGCGCATATTTCATATTTCTTTAGGAATAATAGGTTGTTGTGTATATTATGAAAAGATTTTGTAGATAAAATCACAACTCATTTGGATAAAGATGCTGATGAAATAATTATTGTTATCATTCAAATGTGACAAACACGTGTCATGTCACAAAAATGCTTGTGAAAATTGATTTAGATGAAATTATTGAATTTTAAAAAAAATATTTCTCATTAATTTTATTAAATTTGATTTAGAAATATTTTTATCGCATGTTAAGAAATAATAATATATAACTTCTCAAAAATTAAAGAATTAAATATGTTTTAAGGTTGGAGGTTGACATCAATACACTAAACACGATAAACATCATGTCATTGTCATAAGCTAACACAAACTAAAATTTTAATATATGATAATGATTATGAGCCAAAAAAATTAATCGAACATACGTTGTATTTAAGAAAGTTTATTAAAATTAGCGAAAAATAATTTTTATAATTATATTCATTTTTCAATTTAAATGTCTGTTCATTTTTTTACTAATTTTTAATAATATCATCCTGTGCATCGCACGAGTTAAATACTAGTTCTCTTAATAATTAAGCATTAATTAAAGAATTTATTGTTTTCCAAATCATAATTTTTTTTTTCGGTTGGATATATTAAGAAATTATAATTAAATAAATAATTGATTGTTTTTAATATTTCAAATTTTATATCTGTTAGATTTAGTAAGAATTTGCAATAGAAAGTCTTGGATTTTTATCAATTATTTTATATCAAATTACAAATACGTGGCATTGTTTTACCAAACTTTTACTTAGTGGCTTTCGCACACATGGATATTATTGGTTTCCAGCCTATATACCATTTTCAACTCAAATTGAGCTAAGAAAAGGAGAAATTTAAACTCCAGAATAATAATGATATAAGATTCTTGCTTGGAATTTTACAAAACATAAAAAGATTTACGAAAGATATACCAGAGAAATTAAACAACAGAGGATTTATCGAGGGCCCAAAGAATCATAAATTCATAAAAAATCACCCATAAACGCCTTAAACGCCATTTCTCGGCTAAGCAGGCTGAAGGGCTACAACATGAATTTATTTTTCTCGGATAAACTCGAACCTTGTGTTCACTATTTCTTGGTTCATCTTCTTACCTTATGTTCTAACCAAAGACTCTTATATTACATTAAATTCTAGAAATTTAAATAAATCTTTTATTATATCAATCTGATTCCAAGTTACAAATAAATATAGATCATGTCATAGTAAGGAAAATAATTTAACACAAATACTTTAGCCTGTCATTCAGGCTAGTCTCTGAAATATTAAATTTAAAAACAAAAATTAAAAACAAAAAATAAAAACAGTAAACTTACAAGGTTGTGAACAGAACTTGAAACTTTTATTGATTCACTTCAGAAGGGTTATACAAGAGAGAGTAGAGAGGGGAGCAAACTCAACCGTCCCCTTCTAAGAACACAGAAGTAACCTATATATAGATAGAAGAGCCGGACATCAAACCCCGGATTCCATCTTAAAATAAAAATAATACATGCTTTATTAAAGCAAAAGTAACTTTTGTTACAAAATTCAAAAAGTAAATAGTGATAAGCCACCCACTTTTTGTCACGATATTCCATGATGTGTTATTCCACCAACTCTTGAATAGTGAGATTCCACTATCAACTGCTCTAGTCATCTTTGATATTATCTTTTAGCGATTTCTTCAAATTTTCAAATATATCATCAATTTGAGATAATTGAGGAATATCCTCATCTGGATCTTGTGCATCATGCATCTTCATTAGATGTATGAATTGATTTTCACTTGATTCGGAAGCCATTGATTTATCTGATTTTGAATCTGAGCATCCAATATTCTGGAAAAGATCTTTTTTCATTTCTTCAATATAGACTTCCATCATTTTCTCTTTAGAATAAATCTCAGAGTATTTCTGAGTCAAAATCTTAAAAGGACTCATGGAGTCTTTCTCTTTTTCCTGTTGATTCTGGAATTCTTTCTGATATAAAGAAATTTTTTCCTCCATATTGAGAAGAGTATCATGTCCATGAAGTTTTCTAGTTGCTGGATCTTCTCGTAACATTTTATCCCAAAATTTAGTATAACTGACTCTTTTTAAGCAAGGGATTCCTTCCTCAGTATAGTCACATTCTGGTTGCCATCTCTAGATCCATGGAATTCCAAATTCCATAAAGAATAGACATAAAGTCTTACCATCAATCCAATGATCAGAAAATGATTTCTATATGCATGGAGCCACATTTAACCATGTATTTATAGGTTTTATAAAAACATCTGGCAAAATTTTTGCAGATGGACCAAATATTTTCCACCATATATAAAACCAATTTGGAATAGGATGGTGAAAAATGTTTTCACAAATTTTCAGAAACCAAGTATGTTTCTTCTTTTCATTTTCATAAAATAGAGTTTTATTAAAACTCTCAACATAGTCCCAAAAAATGAATTTGAAACTCATTTTATGAGGTTCAGAATAAAATTCTTTTTCAACTAATGGAGATATACCCCATTCCTCAATAGATATGATCTTTTTGATAATGAATTTTGAGAAGTTATAACGTCCTTTCTGTTGAGTATTACTAAAAAAGTGAGTTATATCAACACTTTTTGTAGAAATGAGAAGATTTTCATAAAATCCTCTTTGCTTATAAGCACCATATACATATGATGTATTGGTAAAGTATCTGTCCATGATAGTCCATGGAGCTTTTTCCCATTGGAGATCTTTTTCTTCTATAAGAAGAATTAATTCACGATGTTTAGTCTCTGTATAAAGAGCTGAATCATTATCATCTTCTTTGATGATATTAGCATATGATGCTGAAGACTGAGAATCTGTACTATTCTTCTACTTTTGTTTCAGGAATTCTTGAAACTCATTATATAATTCAGTATCATGTTCAGTATTACTGGCTGATGAACTAGATAAGTTCTGGGCTATTAGCCTCTGTTTACCATGCTGTGCTATAATATTAGGGGGTTTTCCCCTACCACCTCGCCCTCTATAAGAGAACTCTCCTTTGCCTCGAGAGTACATATCTGTAAATGAAAACATTAAGATAAATATTCTCGAGTTAAGAAATCTGGTAAGTGATATCTTCACCTTTTTTATAAATGATCTCAAAATCAAAAGGAGCTAAATGAGCCTGCCATCTAGCAAACATTTGCTTAGACACATCATGTTTAAAATCTTTATTAAACATAAATTTTGCAGATTTGCAATCAGTTTTTATAATAAACTTTTGATTATATAAATCATCTTGAAATTTTAAAATGCATCTAACAATAACTAAGATTTCTTTTGCTACTGTGGAGTAATTTTTCTGGGCATTATTCCATTTCCTAGAATAAAATCTTATAAGATATTCTTGTTTAGTTTGGGGATCTTTTTGTTTCAAATTCCACCAAAACCTATATCAGAAGCATCTGTTTCTACAATTTTATCCCATTGGGAATTAGCAAGCATAAGACAAGGAAGGTTTTTAACTTTTTCCTTTATATTTTTAACAGCCATAGTATGTTTTTCAGACCAAGGTAAATGATTTTTCTTTAACCTATCATATAAGATAGCAGAATCTTTAGTAAGATCTTTTATATAAGGAGAAATATAATTTAAACTTCCTAAAAATCTTTGCAACTGAGTTTTATCAGTTATTATATCAGGGAATTTTGATCCAAACTCAATACTTCTTTGAATATGAATTATTTTTCCTTTTTCAATCATATGACCGAGAAATCTGATATTAGTTTGAAACAAAATCATTTTAGATTTTGAAATAACTAGTCCATTTTGAATAACAATATTTTTAAACATTTCTAAATGTTTAAAATGTGTTTCAATATCATTAGAAAATACTAAGATATCATCTATATAAACAATTATAAAATTGCTGTAGTTATAAAAAATATCATTCATTATTTGTTGAAATTCTGAAGGGGCATTTTTAAGGCCAAATGGCATTACTGTCCATTCATAATGTCCTATAGGAACATTAAAAGCAGTTTTATATCTATCAGATTCTTTTACTTGAATCTGCCAAAATCCTGATTTTAAATCAAATTTTGAAAATATGATTGCATGAACTAATCTGTCTAATAAATCTTTTTTATTAGGAATAGGATGCCTAATCCATTTCAAAACCTTATTTAGAGGTTTATAGTTTATTACTAATCTAGGAACTCCTCTTTCCTGCTCAGAATGTTTATTAACATAAAAAGCAGTACAAGACCAAGGAGATTGAGAAGGTTTTATTAAACCTTTATCTAACAAAGAATGAATTTCATTCTTACATAATTCTAGATATTCAGAATTCATTTGACAAGGACGAGCCTTGGTAGGAATATTTCTCTCATCAAAATTCTCTTCATATGGAAGAGATATAATATGTTTTTTTCTATTCCAAAAAGCATTTGGAAGATCATTACATATTTCTAATGAAAATTTATTATAAATAATTTTTATTTTTTCCTGTAATTTAGGATTTTGTAATTTTTCATCAATTGTAAGAAATTTTATTTCTTCTTTTAAAGAATTAATTTGAAAGGTTTTTCTTTCAATCTGTTCTTGTAATTCATTCAAAATTCTATGAACAGGTTTAGTTATAAACTGAAAAGAAATAGGATTACCTTGATAAGTTCCTATTATACCTTTATCATCAACATGAGTTAAAGGATAAATTTGATATATAAAAAGAAGACCAAGTATAAGTTGGCTAGAAATATCTTTTGCTAATAAAAAACTGGTTTGAATACAGTTTTTATCTTTGCAAATATAAGCTTTAGGTAATTTATAATTTATTTCTAAAGGTTCTCCTCCTGCATGAGAAAGAGAATGAGTAGTTTTATGAAAATATTTTGTAGGAATTAATCCTTCTTGTATAACATTTAAATCTGCACCACTATCTATCATAGCAATGAAATTTTTTTTATAAGAATTATCAATTAATAAAGTAATATTAGTATACCATTTTTGAGATATTATCATACTCAAAACAGATAAATGTTTCTGATTATTATCAGGAAATGAAATATCTTGAATATGTTCAAAACTTTCAGTAATAGAATTATTATTATTTTCAATGACTGAAATACGATAATTTAAACTATTATTATTATTATGTAAAATTTTTACTTGTTCTTTAAGATTATCAATCTCTTTAACTAAATCCTGTATAGTAACTGGATTTTGTTGACTATATTTTTTCTGTAAAAGATTTTTTACTTCTTTCATAGAATAAGCTTGTTCTTGTTTAACTAGAATGTTATTATCATTATTACTAGTTGAAGCAGTATTCTCCATTTGATCTATGATAGTAGATTTTAATATTGGATCCTTAATCATTTTAAGGAATTCTAAAATATTATTGTTAGTTAAAACATTAATATTTATATCTTGAAATTGAGACATAAATTTATAAAACTCATCATTTTTATTATTATCCTCTATAGGATTAATACAAGATTTTCCTTGTATACAATTATTGCATTCTTCTAAATCAGAAATATCTGATTCATTATCTAAAATTTCTTCTGAATTATATGATTCTGAAGAATTCTCAGTTTCACTGTCAGAATTATTATTAGAATCCATTATTATTTTAAATAATGTTTCTTTTAGATTTTCATCTATATCTAAATTATTAATATTGTTTTTAGCCCAACATTGATTAGCATAATGTCCTGGTTTTTTACATTTTCTACAAATTATTAATTTGTTTTTGTATTTATCTTTTTTCCTATCAGCTTTAGCTGATTCACGAATTTCTTTTCTTTTTCTTTTTCTATCTTTTTGTCTATCAGACAAATGTCTTTTCTTATAAATTTTTCCATCCTTATCTTTAATTTTCTTC
Organism: Primulina eburnea; assembly: GCF_022965805.1. Lineage (NCBI taxonomy): Eukaryota > Viridiplantae > Streptophyta > Magnoliopsida > Lamiales > Gesneriaceae > Primulina > Primulina eburnea. The sequence continues at coordinate 24,648,895 of NC_133114.1, forward strand.
TTACCTTTATTAGGTAAGTCCATACCAAATTGATCACAAAATTTACCTAGTTGTTTTTTCTCTAGTAAATTCTGTCTTCTAATCTGATTATTTAATTTTAATTCATTACAGAGAGCTAAACCCTCTTGAATACAAGTATTAATTAAATTACCATAAGTATAATTATCATAAGAGATATTTATATCATCTTTTCTTAGAACTTTTCTACCCTTTCAGCAAATAGAAAAGGTAAGCCATCTATGAATTTAGCTTTCCAAAGACTATTATTACAGTCTGGAATCTCATAAATACGAGATAAGAAAGTATCTTTATACCATCTAAAATCAGTAAGTGTTTTACATTTTAGATTACTTAATAAAGTTCTAATTTGTTCACTATTATCAGTGAATTTTCCAGTGAAATGTTCAATCATAGTTAATATTAATGTATAAACTACATTTTCTGATTGAATATTATTTTCCATTTTTATGGAATTAAAGATTTCATCCTTTTGTGAATAATGTAAATAATTATCCCACCAACCTTTAAGTTGGCCAGTAAATCCTGCTGTTATCATTTTAGCAATATTTTTATCAGTATTACCTGATGATTTACACACAGTACTATACATAAGCATTCTGTGAGCAGTATTATAGATTTGCCTATCACTAAAACCATCTATATTCCATTCATAAATATTTTTTCCATTATAGCTATTAGCAAAAATATATTCATTTTCTTCAATAAGAACATCCATGGGAGTAGGTTTATTATAATAATATTTAGATGTAGTAGGTCTATCAGCCCATTTAATTTTATTAATTTCTTCATCAGAATTATTTATTTTTTCTAATTCCTCAAACTCTTCATTAAGAGTATTTAAATTAAGATTTCTAAATTTTTCTTCTAATAATTTTTTTATATCAGAAATAGAAGATTTAAATTTAAAATCCTTAATATCAGGAGGTGATTGTATAGAAGAAGTAGCAACAGAAACAATATTATTTTCTGGTTCTTCTATGTGAACATCTGGTTTTATTTTATTGATAGCTAAAATAATTTTGTCAATACGATCTTTAAGAGAATTAATTTCTTCTCCTATAATTGTAAGATATAAATTTGTATAATTCTGTTTTTCAATTATCTGATTAATATGTTTAACAGTAATTTGTAACATATCATTATCAAATAATTTTGAAAAAGCAGTAAAATTTAAAATTTTTTTTTTTTTTCTATTATAAAAGATTGTTGAGGAGGATAAACAGATTTTTGAATCTGTCCTGAAGAAAGTTTATAATTTCTTTCAAGAATAGAAATATAATCTATAATAAATGTTTTAAAAAACCAAGGAACAAAATGTATTAATTTATTCTGGTTTTCACAGTATTTATAAAATGTTGAAACAATATATTCAAACTCTTCTTCAGAAAAACTTTTAAAGTACCAATTTCTGAAAGATTCCCATTTGGGTAAATAAAATTCTGCATTGATCTTTGCTCTAGCAAAAGATCCTTTAGTAAAATCAATTATAGGTTTATTATCCATTAAATACTAAAATTCATTTCTGAAACTGTATCAGTTTCTCTAACTTTTTGAAAGTTACTTTTATGAACAATATTATTTTGATTTATAATCAAATCATCTACTGTATTAGTAGATTCTAATTCTTCTCTAACTTGAGAAGTAGATGCTCTAGAAGTTTGTGGTATATCTACCATATAATCTAGAGGAGAAATAAAAGAATGACTAGATCTTGATCTAGCACAAACAGAAGAGGGTAATAATCTTCTTTGTTCATTATTAAACTGTATTTGAACAGATCCTTCATTATTTTGAATAACTTGCTGTAAATCTCTATTTATTATAGGATTTCTAGGAACAGCTTGTTCAATTATCCAGTTTTCTGGAAATTCTATTTCTTCCCATTTTATAGATCTACGGGTTGTAATATTAGATCTATTAAAATTAGTTTCTATGAGAATAGTTTCATTTAATTTTTTATCTATTCTTTTACACATAGGATTCAGTGTAAATAATGGTTTATAATAAATACGATAACAGATACATATAACTTCTGTTCCATGAGTATAATTATAACCATGAGTTTTAACATTTAATGTTAAAGAATCTAATATATTAATATCAGACAAAGATAAAGATAAATTTGGATAAACATCAAAATATACTGGAGCATGAGCCGAGACTAGATTGAATTATTCCCATTAGGGATTGTTTCCAATTCAAATTTCTACCATCTCTTAAAGCTGCTATGAAGCTTTCTGGTAAACCTTCTAAAGTTAAAGGTCTAAAAGCAATTTGAATTAATCCTATATGAATAAATTTATAATTCTTCATATAAGGCATAATATCTTTATTGTTTAACAATCTAATTACCATTTCTTCATTATGAAGAGGTACCGATGATTCTGTAGTTTTAACTACTTGTTTAAAACCAATTCTTTCAAAGGTTCCTAACTTATAGATCATTATACTAAATTTTGGGATAAAATGTTACGAGAAGATCCAGCAACTAGAAAACTTCATGGACATGATACTCTTCTCAATATGGAGGAAAAAATTTCTTTATATCAGAAAGAATTCCAGAATCAACAGGAAAAAGAGAAAGACTCCATGAGTCCTTTTAAGATTTTGACTCAGAAATACTCTGAGATTTATTCTAAAGAGAAAATGATTGAAGTCTATATTGAAGAAACGAAAAAAGATCTTTTCCAGAATATTGGATGTTCAGATTCAAAATCAGATAAATCAATGGCTTCCGAATCAAGTGAAAATCAATTCATACATCTAATGAAGATGCATGATGCACAAGATCCAGATGAGGATATTCCTCAATTATCTCAAATTGATGATATATTTGAAAATTTGAAGAAATCGCTAAAAGATAATATCAAAGATGACTAGAGCAGTCGATAGTGGAATCTCACTATTCAAGAGTTGGTGGAATAACACATCATGGAATATCGTGACAAAAAGTGGGTGGCCTATCACTATTTACTTTTTGAATTTTGTAACAAAAGTTACTTTTGCTTTAATAAAGCATGTACTATTTTTATTTTAAGATGGAATCCGGGGTTTGATGTCCGGCTCTTCTATCTATATATATGTTACTTCTGTGTTCTTAGAAGGACACGGTTGAGTTTGCTCCCCTCTCTACTCTCTCTTGTATAACCCTTCTGAAGTGAATCAATAAAAGTTTCAAGTGCTGTTCACAAGCTTGTAAGTTTACTGTTTTTATTTTTTGTTTTTAATTTTTGTTTTTAAATTTAATATTTCAGAGACTAGCCTGAATGACAGGCTAAAGTATTTGTGTTAAATTATTTTCCTTACTATGACATGATCTATATTTATTTGTAACTTGGAATCAGATTGATATAATAAAAGATTTATTTAAATTTCTAGAATTTAATGTAATATAAGAGTCTTTGGTTAGAACATAAGGTAAGAAGATGAACAAGGAAATAGTGAACACAAGGTTCGAGTTTATCCGAGAAAAATAAATTCATGTTGTAGCCCTTCAGCCTGCTTAGCCGAGAAATGGCGTTTAAGGCGTTTATGGGTGATTTTTTATGAATTTATGATTCTTTGGGCCCTCGATAAATCCTCTGTTGTTTAATTTCTCTGGTATATCTTTCGTAAATCTTTTTATGTTTTGTAAAATTCCAAGCAAGAATCTTATATTCATTATTATTCTGGAGTTTAAATTTCTCCTTTTCTTAGCTCAATTTGAGTTGAAAATGGTATATAGGCTGGAAACCAATAATATCCATGTGTGCGAAAGCCACTAAGGAAAAGTTTGGTAAAACAATGCCACGTATTATATTCCTCTTTGATTCCAAGCCTCAGATGGTATCAGAGCCATGGAAATAGTCTGGTTAATAATTTAACACTTTTTATTCAAATGAATATGAACAGTTTAAAAGAAACTGTTCATAACAGTTTAAATGAAGAAATGGTAATTAGATTGTTAAACAATAAAGATATTATGCCTTATATGAAGAATTATAAATTTATTCATATAGGATTAATTCAAATTGCTTTTAGACCTTTAACTTTAGAAGGTTTACCAGAAAGCTTCATAGCAGCTTTAAGAGATGGTAGAAATTTGAATTGGAAACAATCCCTAATGGGAATAATTCAATCTAGTCTGGCTCATGCTCCAGTATATTTTGATGTTTATCCAAATTTATCTTTATCTTTGTCTGATATTAATATATTAGATTCTTTAACATTAAATGTTAAAACTCATGGTTATAATTATACTCATGGAACAGAAGTTATATATATCTGTTATCGTATTTATTATAAACCATTATTTACACTGAATCCTATGTGTAAAAGAATAGATAAAAAATTAAATGAAACTATTCTCATAGAAACTAATTTTAATAGATCTAATATTACAACCCGTAGATCTATAAAATGGGAAGAAATAGAATTTCCAGAAAACTGGATAATTGAACAAGCTGTTCCTAGAAATCCTATAATAAATAGAGATTTACAGCAAGTTATTCAAAATAATGAAGGATCTGTTCAAATACAGTTTAATAATGAACAAAGAAGATTATTACCCTCTTCTGTTTATGCTAGATCAAGATCTAGTCATTCTTTTATTTCTCCTCTAGATTATATGGTAGATATACCACAAACTTCTAGAGCATCTACTTCTCAAGTTAGAGAAGAATTAGAATCTACTAATACAGTAGATGATTTGATTATAAATCAAAATAATATTGTTCATAAAAGTAACTTTCAAAAAGTTAAAGAAACTGATACAGTTTTAGAAATGAATTTTAGTATTTAATGGATAATAAACCTATAATTGATTTTACTAAAGGATCTTTTGCTAGAGCAAAGATCAATGCAGAATTTTATTTACCCAAATGAGAATCTTTCAGAAATTGGTACTTTAAAAGTTTTTCTGAAGAAGAGTTTGAATATATTGTTTCAACATTTTATAAATACTGTGAAAACCAGAATAAATTAATACATTTTGTTCCTTGGTTTTTTAAAACATTTATTATAGATTATATTTCTATTCTTGAAAGAAATTATAAACTTTCTTCAGGACAGATTCAAAAATCTGTTTATCCTCCTCAACAATCTTTTATAATAGAAAAAAATAATAAAATTTTAAATTTTACTGCTTTTTCAAAATTATTTGATAATGATATGTTACAAATTACTGTTAAACATATTAATCAGATAATTGAAAAACAGAATTATACAAATTTATATCTTACAATTATAGGAGAAGAAATTAATTCTCTTAAAGATCGTATTGACAAAATTATTTTAGCTATCAATAAATAAAACCAGATGTTCACATAGAAGAACCAGAAAATAATATTGTTTCTGTTGCTACTTCTTCTATACAATCACCTCCTGATATTAAGGATTTTAAATTTAAATCTTCTATTTATGATATAGAAAAATTATTAGAAGAAAAATTTAGAAATCTTAATTTAAATACTCTTAATGAAGAGTTTGAGGAATTAGAAAAAATAAATAATTCTGATGAAGAAATTAATAAAATTAAATGGGCTGATAGACCTACTACATCTAAATATTATTATAATAAACCTACTCCCATGGATGTTCTTATTGAAGAAAATGAATATATTTTTGCTAATAGCTATAATGGAAAAAATATTTATGAATGGAATATAGATGGTTTTAGTGATAGGCAAATCTATAATACTGCTCACAGAATGCTTATGTATAGTACTGTGTGAAAATCATCAGGTAATACTGATAAAAATATTGCTAAAATGATAACAGCAGGATTTACTGGCCAACTTAAAGGTTGGTGGGATAATTATTTACATTATTCACAAAAAGATGAAATCTTTAATTCCATAAAAATGGAAAATAATATTCAATCAGAAAATGTAGTTTATACATTAATATTAACTATGATTGAACATTTCACTGGAAAATTCACTGAAAATAGTGAACAAATTAGAACTTTATTAAGTAATCTAAAATGTAAAACACTTACTGATTTTAGATGGTATAAAGATACTTTCTTATCTCGTATTTATGAGATTCCAGACTGTAATAATAGTCTTTGGAAAGCTAAATTCATAGATGGCTTACCTTTTCTATTTGCTGAAAGGGTTAGAAAAGTTCTAAGAAAAGATGATATAAATATCTCTTATGATAATTATACTTATGGTAATTTAATTAATACTTGTATTCAAGAGGGTTTAGCTCTCTGTAATGAATTAAAATTAAATAATCAGATTAGAAGACAGAATTTACTAGAGAAAAAACAACTAGGTAAATTTTGTGATCAATTTGGTATGGACTTACCTAATAAAGGTAAGAAGAAAATTAAAGATAAGGATGGAAAAATTTATAAGAAAAGACATTTGTCTGATAGACAAAAAGATAGAAAAAGAAAAAGAAAAGAAATTCGTGAATCAGCTAAAGCTGATAGGAAAAAAGATAAATACAAAAACAAATTAATAATTTGTAGAAAATGTAAAAAACCAGGACATTATGCTAATCAATGTTGGGCTAAAAACAAAATTAATAATTTAGATATAGATGAAAATCTAAAAGAAACATTATTTAAAATAATAATAGATTCTAATAATAATTCTGACAGTGAAACTGAGAATTCTTCAGAATCATATAATTCAGAAGAAATTTTAGATAATGAATCAGATATTTCTGATTTAGAAGAATGCAATAATTGTATACAAGGAAAATCTTGTATTAATCCTATAGAGGATAATAATAAAAATGATGAGTTTTATAAATTTATGTCTCAATTTCAAGATATAAATATTAATGTTTTAACTAACAATAATATTTTAGAATTCCTTAAAATGATTAAGGATCTAATATTAAAATCTACTATCATAGATCAAATGGAGAATACTGCTTCAACTAGTAATAATGATAATAACATTCTAGTTAAACAAGAACAAGCTTATTCTATGAAAGAAGTAAAAAATCTTTTACAGAAAAAATATAGTCAACAAAATCCAGTTACTATACAGGATTTAGTTAAAGAGATTGATAATCTTAAAGAACAAGTAAAATTTTACATAATAATAATAATAGTTTAAATTATCGTATTTCAGTCATTGAAAATAATAATAATTCTATTACTGAAAGTTTTGAACATATTCAAGATATTTCATTTCCTGATAATAATCAGAAACATTTATCTGTTTTGAGTATGATAATATCTCAAAAATGGTATACTAATATTACTTTATTAATTGATAATTCTTATAAAAAGAATTTCATTGCTATGATAGATAGTGGTGCAGATTTAAATGTTATACAAGAAGCATTAATTCCTACAAAATATTTTCATAAAACTACTCATTCTCTTTCTCATGCAGGAGGAGAACATTTAGAAATAAATTATAAATTACCTAAAGCTTATATTTGCAAAGATAAAAACTGTATTCAAACCTAGTTTTTTATTAGCAAAAGATATTTCTAGCCAACTTATACTTGGTCTTCCTTTTATATATCAAATTTATCCTTTAACTCATGTTGATGATAAAGGTATAATAGGAACTTATCAAGGTAATCCTATTTCTTTTCAGTTTATAACTAAACCTGTTCATAGAATTTTGAATGAATTACAAGAACAGATTGAAAGAAAAACCTTTCAAATTAATTCTTTAAAAGAAGAAATAAAATTTCTTACAATTGATGAAAAATTACAAAATCCTAAATTACAGGAAAAAATAAAAATTATTTATAATAAATTTTCATTAGAAATATGTAATGATCTTCCAAATACTTTTTGGAATAGAAAAAAACATATTATATCTCTTCCATATGAAGAGAACTTTGATGAGAGAAATATTCCTACCAAGGCTCGTCCTTGTCAAATGAATTCTGAATATCTAGAATTATGTAAGAATGAAATTCATTCTTTGTTAGATAAAGGTTTAATAAAACCTTCTCAATCTCCTTGGTCTTGTACTGCTTTTTATGTTAATAAACATTCTGAGCAGGAAAGAGGAGTTCCTAGATTAGTAATAAACTATAAACCTCTAAATAAGGTTTTGAAATGGATTAGGCATCCTATTCCTAATAAAAAAGATTTATTAGACAGATTAGTTCATGCAATCATATTTTCAAAATTTGATTTAAAATCAGGATTTTGGCAGATTCAAGTAAAAGAATCTGATAGATATAAAACTGCTTTTAATGTTCCTATAGGACATTATGAATGGACAGTAATGCCATTTGGCCTTAAAAATGCCCCTTCAGAATTTCAACAAATAATGAATGATATTTTTTATAACTACAGCAATTTTATAATTGTTTATATAGATGATATCTTAGTATTTTCTAATGATATTGAAACACATTTTAAACATTTAGAAATGTTTAAAAATATTGTTATTCAAAATGGACTAGTTATTTCAAAATCTAAAATGATTTTGTTTCAAACTAATATCAGATTTCTCGGTCATATGATTGAAAAAGGAAAAATAATTCCTATTCAAAGAAGTATTGAGTTTGGATCAAAATTCCCTGATATAATAACTGATAAAACTCAGTTGCAAAGATTTTTAGGAAATTTAAATTATATTTCTCCTTATATAAAAGATCTTACTAAAGATTCTGCTATCTTATATGATAGGTTAAAGAAAAATCCTTTACCTTGGTCTGAAAAACATACTATGGCTGTTAAAAATATAAAGGAAAAAGTTAAAAACCTTCCTTGTCTTATGCTTGCTAATTCCCAATGGGATAAAATTGTAGAAACAGATGCTTCTGATATAGGTTTTGGTGGAATTTTGAAACAAAAAGATCCCCAAACTAAACAAGAATATCTCATAAGATTTTATTCTGGGAAATGGAATAATGCCCAGAAAAATTACTCCACAGTAGCAAAAGAAATCTTAGCTATTGTTAGATGTATTTTAAAATTTCAAGATGATTTATATAATCAAAAGTTTATTATAAAAAATGATTGCAAATCTGCAAAATTTATGTTTAATAAAGATTTTAAACATGATGTGTCTAAGCAAATGTTTGCTAGATGGCAGGCTCATTTAGCTCCTTTTGATTTTGAGAACATTTATAAAAAAGGTGAAGATAATCACTTACCAGATTTCTTAACTCGAGAATATTTATCTTAATGTTTTCATTTACAGATATATACTCTCGAGGCAGAGGAGAGTCCTCTTATAGAGGGCGAGGTGGTAGGGGAAAACCCCCTAATATTATAGCATAGCATGGTAAACAGAGGCTAATAGCCCAGAACTTATCTAGTTCATCAGCCAGTAATACTTATTTAATAATAATTAAATTGGACAACTTGCATTTTCTGCGGCGACGGGACATACGAGTGAGACGCTAATTTTTGCTAGCATAAAACCGCAAGCGCGTGTGCGTTTCTAAAAGTAATTTTTTTTATTAGTTTTCTAAATATGTATTTTAAATTTTATTATTATTTTATTTTAGTAATTATTTGCGGCACATTGTCACCGCTAATGCTACGATCTGGCATTTGACTTTGTTAAATTGGTGGATTAAATACGTGTGGGGACCTCATCCTTTTATAATTGTCGGGCGAAGTGAGGTTAACCTAACCAAAGCTCAAAGATATTGGATACTGTTGTGAAAAAATAAAAATTTATGGTAAAAAGTAAAAATCTCAAACTCTCAAAATTTACCAAACTACACACTTTATAATATTTTTCTCTCTACTCAATTGTGATTTTCTTCACAAATGAGATATCTATTTATAGAGTTTCATTACACATAGTCCAAAAATAAAATACATCATTACCTACATCATCACACACAAATTTCTAACTTTACAACTCTTATTTTCAACATTCAACTATTACTTTTTCAATATTCAAATATATTATTTCAACACTCCCCCTTGTGATGATGATCATGATACGATGATGTCTTCATTACGTGTTTTGTACTGCCTCGTTAAAAACCTTACTTGGAAAAACTCATTGGGATAAAAACCATAGTAAGGGAAAAAGAGTGCAGTCACGTAAACTCCCCCTGATGTTGACATGAACAATTCTTCACAAATTTCGTAGATTGCGCATCCCAATATTATATATGTGCTTTCTGAATATTGACGTAGGAAGTGCCTTTGTGAAGAGATCTGATGAGTTTTCACTTGATTGAATGTGACGAACATCAATACATTTATTCTTCTCAAGCTCCTTGGTGAATGCGAAGAACTTAGGAGGAATATGTTTAGTTCTGTCGCTTTTTATGTATCCTTCTTTCATTTGAGCAACACATGCAGCATTATCTTCATATAGTATCACAGGCTTCTCATGGAATGATAATCCGCATGAAATTTGGATATGTTGGGTCATTGATTTTAACCACACACATTCACGACTTGTTTCATGTAGTGCAATAATCTCGGCATGATTTGATGAAGTTGTTACGAGCGTTTGTTTCTGTGAACGCCAAGATATTGCAGTGCCTCCACGAGTAAATACATATCCAGTTTGGGAACGTGCCTTGTGTGGATCAGATAAGTATCCAGCATCAGCATAACCAATTATACTTGGATTAGCATCTTTTGAATACAAAAGTCCCAAGTCTGTCGTTCCTCGTAGATAACGGAATATATGTTTAATTCCGTTCCAGTGTCTCTTTGTTGGATATGTGCTAAATCTTGCCAACAGATTCACGGCAAAAAATATATCAGACCTTGTACAATTTGTAAGGTACATAAGGGCACCAAACTTAGATATGGTACTTCTGGACCAAGAATATCTTCATCATCTTCACATGGACGGAATGAATCCTTTTCTATGTTTAATGATCTAACAACCATTGGAGTACTTAAAGGATTTGCTTTATCCATATTAAAACGTTTAAGGATCTTTTCTGTATAATTTTTCTGGTGAACAAACATTCCGCATTCTTTTTGTTCAATTTGTAAACCAAGACAATACTTGGTTTTTCCAAGATCCTTCATTTCAAATTCTTCCTTCAAGTATGACACAACTTCTTGAATTTCCTTTTTCGTTCCAATGATGTTTAAATCATCAACATATACAGCAATAATTACGCATCCGGATGTTGTTTTCTTAATGAAAACACAAGGGCATATTGAATTATTTACATATTCCTTTTTTCATCAAGTGATCACTTAGTCGATTATACCACATTCGACCTGATTGCTTTAACCCATATAATGATCTTTGTAATTTCACAGAATAAAATTCCCTGGGTTTTGAACTTTGTGCTTCAGGCATCTTAAATCCTTCAGGGATTTTCATATATATATATTACTATCAAGTGATCCATATAAGTAAGCTGTAACAACATCCATAAGACGCATTTCTAAATTTTCAGATACCGCCAAGCTAATCAAATACCGAAACGTAATTGTATCCATCACAGGAGAATACGTTTCTTCATAATCAATTCCAGGCCTTTGAGAAAAACTTTGTGCAACAAGTCGAGCTTTATATCTTACTATTTCATTTTTCTCATTTCGCTTTCGAATAAAAACCCATTTGTATACAACAGGTTTTACACCTTCAGGTGTAAGGACTATAGGTCCAAAAACATTACGTTTATTTAGCGAATCTAATTCAACCTGGATGACATCTTTCCATTTTATCCAATCCTGCCGATTTTTACATTCACCAAAAGATTTTGGTTCATGATCTTCGTTATCATTTATGATGTCGATTGCCACATTATAAGAAAATATATCATCAATTTCATCTATATCTTTTCGGTTCCATATTTTTCCAGTATTAATGTAATTGATAGAGATTTCATGATTCTCGTCAGTTTGTGGTTCTGACAGAACATTTTCATCATCATTTGTTTCTTCAGGAACACCATTCTCTATTTTGTGATCATCATGTGTTTCTTCAGAAACATAATTCTTTATTTTGTGATCATCGTGTTTCTCTATGAATTTTCTTTTTCGAGGATTTTTATCCTTGGAACCGACTGGCCTTCCACGCTTCAGGCGTTTAATGACATCATGAGTATCTTCCATTTGTTTCTTTGGAATTTCAATTCGAGCAGGGACATTTGCAGCATGTATATATGATTTAGTTACCCCTTTTGTGTCTGCAAATGCATCTGGTATTTGATTTGCTATTATTTGCAAGTGTACAATTTGTTGTACATCTTTTTCACATTGTTTTGTTCTTGGATCCAGATGTAACAATGATGATACATACCATGTAATTTCTTTTTCGGTATGTTTCTTTTCTCCCCCTAACATTGGGAAGATTTCCTCATTAAAATGACAATCAGCAAAACGTGCTGTGAACACGTCGCCTGTCTAAGGTTCAAAATATTGAATGATTGATGGACTATCATAACCGATATAAATTCCAACCTTTCTTTGAGGTCCCATTTTCTTTCGTTGTGGTGGTGCAATAGGCACATACACCATACATCCAAAAATTCTCAGATGAGAAATGTTTGGTTCTTTACCAAATGCAAGCTGTAATGGGGAGTATTTATGATATGCACTTGGTCTGATGCGAATTAATGAAGCAGCATGTAAAATTGCATGTCCCCATATAGAAATAGGGAGCTTTGTTTTCATAATCATTGGTCTAGCAATCATTTGCAGACCTTTAATCAATGATTCAGCCAATCAATTCTGTGTATGTACATGAGCAACATGATGCTCAACAATGATTCCCATAGACATACAATAATCATTGAAAGTCTGGGAAGTAAATTCACCAGCATTATCAAGTCTAATTTTCTTGATTGTATAATCGGGAAACTGATTCCTCAATTTTATTATTTGAGCAAGTAATCTTGCAAATGCAACATTTCGAGTTGACAATAAACATACATGTGACCATCTGCTGGAGGCATCAATCAATACCATAACGTATCTAAATGGTCCACATGGTGGATGGATTGGTCCACAAATATCACCCTGAATACGTTCAAGAAACATTGGTGATTCAGTTTGGATTTTGGCCGGTGATGGTCTTATAATAAGTTTTCCAAGAGAACATGCTTTACATTGAAACTTATTATTCTGAAAGATCTTCTGGTCTTTCAGTGGATGACCATGTGTATTTTCTATAATTCTTCTTATCATTATTGAACCAGGATGTCCCAATCGATCATGCCAATTGGTTAATATCGAAGAATTATCAACTACCATGTTTGATTCAATGGGACTTATATGTGTATAATGAAATCCAGTAGGGAGCATTGGTAGTTTTTCAATCACATATTTCTTTCCTGATTTATATGTGATAAGACACATATATTTCTCATTCCCTTCATTCATTGTTTGAGTATCATACCCATGAGAATATATATCATTAAAACTCAACAAATTTCTTTTCGATTGTGGTGAATATAAAGCATCATTGATCAAAAATTTTGTACCATTAGGTAACAAAAATTGTGCTTTACCACATCCTTTAATCAAGTCTACATGACCTGATATTGTATTCACCGTTGTTTTTGTTGGTTTTAGTTCCAAGAAATATCTTTTATCTCGGAGGATAGTGTGCGTTGTACCACTATCGGGTATGCAAACTTCAGCTTTGCTCATAGCATTTTCCATATTTTAACTTCAAAAAAATATGCAATGAAATAAAATTACTGAAAATACATATGTAAATATAACACATATCATATTTGTACAATAAAACATTATTACATGAATACATGAAAAATAAATTATTGTACATTTATATTCTACCATTAATTTGTTCATTTTCAGAGAAATCATTGAGAAAATCTGTAGCATCAAAATTGTTCATTTCTATCCCACCAACATGTTGATCATTTCCAGAGAAATCATTCATAAAATCACCAGCATCAAAATGAGTTGAATCACTCAAACGGTCACTGCGTTCAGTGAAGTTGGTCTCCTTTTCTTTCCCCTTTAATGATTCTTTATAAAGTTTACAAAGGTGCTCAGGGGCTCGACAAACTTTGGACCAATGTCCTGGAGTACCACATCTGTAACAAGAACTTTCATATCTTTTTGAGTGATTCTCATTAACACTTGTATTCTCATGATGCCTTTTCGGTGGATGGTTTGGGACGCTCTTTTGAGATGAGTTATAAAAATAACTATCTCTATTATTTTCAAAACCACGGCCTCGACCACGACCACGACCACGGCCAATTCCACGTCCACGTCCACGTCCACGTCCACGACCTCGACCTCGACCTCGACCAAAATCTTGTCTTTGAATTTCATTTTGGTTTCGAGGTTTAAATTCATTTTTACTTACAGCATTTACTTCTGGAAATGCTGTTGATCCAGTGGGTCGGGATTGATGATTTCTCATTAATAGCTCATTGTTCTTTTCCGCCACAAGAAGACAGGCGATGAGCTCAGAATATCTCGCAAATCCACGTACTTTATATTGTTGTTGTAGAGTAATATTTGATGCATGAAATGTGGAAAATGTTTTTTCAAGCATCTCAGATTCTGTGACCTCATGTCCACAAAATTTTAATTGCGCGATTATTCTATACATCGCCGAATTGTAATCACTGACTTTTTTAAAATCTTGGAATCTCAGTGTATTCCGTTCATCCCGGGCGGTCGGAAGTATAACTTCCCTTATATGTTCAAATCTTTCTTTTAATCCCTTCCACAAAGCCATGAGATTTTTTTCAGTCAGATATTCACATTTCAATCCATCGTCGAGATGTCGACACAAAAATATCATGGCTCTTGCCTTTTCTTGTGACGTGCATATGCCATTTTCTTTAATGGTCTCGCTTAGACCCAATGACTCAAGATGCATTTCTACATCTAGAGTCCATGGCATATAATTCTTTCCCGTGATGTCGAGCGCAACAAATTCGAGCTTTGTTAAATTTGACATGGTGGTACTAAAAAAAATTACGATACATTTTATTAGTTAATGAATATTGCAATACAAAGTAATGGATAAACAACAACTACAAGCATTTGTAAAAATAAAGAAAACACACGAGGAGAATATTCTCTGATAAATACAAGACTCGTGAGTATGATAACCAAAATAATTAAAAATAACCTTGAGAAAGCCATCTTCTTTTTTCTTCGAAAAATTTGATGAAGAATAATTTTTTAGAGAAGAAGAGAAAGTTGGAGTGATTGAATGCGTTTGTGAGATGATATTTATAGGGCAAAAACTAGCCGTTTGTTGCCGTTTCTGACCGTTGATGTACAAAAAATAAATGTATGTATTTGTATAATTTTATGGTAATAATATGATGTATATAATATTAGACATGTTTAAATAATTATGTATATCATATCATAATATTATAATGAGTGTCATAATTTATTTTGTTTAAAAACCTTATAGGCTTTTATACTTGTCGTATCCCTTACCGGGAGTGTGGGATGTCGTCTTAACATCCTCCCAGGATTTATAACAAGTTTATGAAAAATTTATTTTTATTATTTATAATAATAACATTATATTGTATATTAAATAAATACACAATAAATAAATAACAGTAAAATAAATATTATTACTTTTGTTACCTTTTTCTTCTGTTTGGAGCTTGGAAAAGTATGTAGGATTTTTAGAGCTTCGTGCTGATAACGTGTTGTGAAAAAGTAAAAATTTATGGTAAAAAGTAAAAATCTCAAACTCTCAAAATTTACCAAACTACACACTTTATAATATTTTTCTCTCTACTCAATTGTGATTTTCTTCACAAATGAGAGATCTATTTATAGAATTTCATTACACATAATCCAAAAATAAAATACATCATTACCTACATCATCACACACAAATTTCTAACTTTACAACTCTTATTTTCAACATTCAAATATTCAACTATTACTTTTTCAATATTCAAATATATTATTTCAACATATACTTATTATTGTTTGATTGATTTTTTAATATGGAGAGTAAGGACGAATTTAGTCGAATATTATAAAAAATTCAATGCTTGAATTAAATATATTTGATTTTGAGTTTGATTCGAAACAATTAAAAAAATTTGGTTCGAGTTCGACTTGAAATGAAGTTCGAGTTTGCATTCGACTCGATATGTTCGAACCTATTTGAGAGCTATTCGAATTATTTCTTGAAATTAAGGTTCGAGAATGAATGTTTGAAAGTTCGAAATATTCAAAATGTATATATTTTAAATATATACAAATATTATAGTAATAAAATATTAAGACTCGCACACTATCGAAATTAGGTTCTCCTCGTCGAGAGCTTTCCAACCGTATCTTTTAATAGTCAAAATTCTTCCTGGATCAAAAGTTATGGGCGTTTGAAGTTTGCGCGAAAAACACATCAACTTCCATGTCATTTTGCAAGATCTACTGCATCCGCTTGCTGGAATACACTATCTACTGCAATTATGAAGCTACTGCAATCAAGTCTGCTGATTTCCAGCATTGTTAGGACCAGTCTGCTGCATTCTTGGTCTACTGACCAAGTCTTCTGCATTTAGATCTACTGATTCCCATCTGCTCGTTCTGTTTCCAGACTACTGGTATGATGCTAGTGTTTTTCGGTCTACTGTTTTCGGTCTACTGATTTTTTTTCCTACTCATTTCAGTAGTCTATCACAGTAGTTTATTTTCAGTAGTCTATTACAGTAGTTTATCAGAACTTATTTTCAGAATTTTATCAAAACTTATTATTTCTAGTTCCTCATCCCCTAGATTATGAAACCTGGTTTGCTCTGATACCACTTCAATGTCACGCCCTGGGACGAGAGTTGGTTGACACCGGCGTTGCTCTCAAATTTACATTAAAAAACAACAAGCCTCAGAAGTATAAAATTCGGAAACCAGTCTTTTATTCATAATATTCATTGTCTGATACAACTCAAAGAACAAATATTTTACATCGGAAATGTAAAACCAAACATAACATCATCTTAACAGATACAGCGAAAACATAATTTAGAACAGTCTTCTTCACCAGCCCCAGAATTGAGTCTGCTCTTCCTCTTCTAAAAATTCTTCCTCGTTCTTATCTGAGATGGGTTTGGTGAGTGAGTGAGATAGTTGTCACTCAGTAAGCGGGGGAGGGAATAACTCTCAGTTTTTGAAATCATTTTCAACAGAAATAGTAATACAAATATATACAGAAATTCTTATTTTCAGAACAAGAATCAGTATTCAGTATTCGGAAATCAGTATTCAGAAATTTAGCAAGTAAGCATTGAGCACGTTCGTGAGTTTGATGGCTAAACTGATATCAGTCCCCTATATGTTCTCTCCTCTAAGGGGTGATGCCAGTAATCAGTAATCAATAATGTTCAGAATATATATTCCTACCATTGGTTCACTCAGTTTCAGTGCTTCAAAAATCAGAGATCAGAAATACTTAAAACAGGAATTATCAAACTGATTTCAAGATATTTATACATAAGCCCACTTACCATAATTTGCTAGAAGTTTCGCTTGTTGAAGTCTGGAATCTGCTTGTCTCGCTACTGGATTATACTGCTCTAAAAATAAGCACTCTCTTAACTCAAATTTTCAAGTGATAACTCAGGATTTGTGTAACACCATTTTAGAAATCTGAGGGTGTTATTTATAGGCAATTTTCTGACTGTTAACCTCTCCATTAATGGCCATAAACTGACATTAACAGCCTTTATTTCATGTTAAATGCTTCAGTTACAAGTCATAAGCTGAATCAGTAACTGTCTGCTGGAATCTCGCGCTACTGAACTATTCTACTGTAGGATTCTGTCTGCTGGAAAATACCATCTTCTGAAATATTAGCTGCTACTAGAATTGTTAGCTTCTGCTGGAATTTTCCATTGCTACTGAATATTGTTAGCTGCTGGAAATTCGGGGTTCTCACATAGGTCATTTGTAGTGACGATGTTCTTTGATCTGTAAACATCAATAGACTTTTTGTTTAATACCTTATGAACGTGCAGATTAGTTGACTGTTCAAGTTGATATTGATTCATTTCCATTAGTCGGTAGATTGGAACAAAAAATCCTTGGTGCTGTTTTTCTGGATAAGAAATCATTGCTACCAAAATATTGTACAAGGCAACAGACCAGTTGATTTTAATACTTGCAGTTATAATAGTCACCATTTCCAATCTTTCTACTATGAAGGTATCGAAAGAGCCTGCCTTTGCTGTTAGGGGTTTGACCACTATATCACTCAATAGTCTGAATTTAATCTTCATATCTTTCTTATTTCCAAATGATTTGAGAGGAGCATCCGACAATTAAAACTTGATTTTCATTTCTTCAATTGTTGCAGATGACATTGCGTTGAACTCTGTGATTCTTTCTGTTGGTAGACCGAATGTGTCAGTCAGCTATTGTTAATTGAAGGAGAAAGTTTGATTAGCAATAGCATAGACAACAACTTCATTTTCAATCCTTGTTGATGCAAATTACTGGGATAGCCCTTCTTCATAGATATGGCTAGAGCAGCCAAGGAATCCATTCAGTCCGGTGGCCTCCAGAGTTTTGAACATGGCCACCATGTCATCATCCAGCAAAAGATAAAATGCATCGAAGTTGATTTGAAAAGTGTTGCTGACGAATGAAGACATTCTGATTGTTAGTGAATAGTTTTAAAATAAATACGAATGCTTGTAAGCTGATTAGCAAGGAAGAAGATAATCAGTAAATGTGAAAGAAAATGAATTGATAAACTTATGAATATATATACAATCTTGTGGGACAAACATGTCAGTCCACATGTCAGCATGTTTGTAGTGGCTTTCAAATTTTGAAAGGTAAAATCTTAAACAACAAAGCCATAAAATATTAAGGAGGTAAATAAATATGTCGTGTAAAACTAAATGAAATATGTGTAAGAATTATGTGGATAGTTGACCTTTTTGTCAGTTTTCTTTTCGTTTGGGTAATTTGTTGACAGATAAGATGTAGTGTCCATAAACCAGTAAACATAAACCACATGCATATTTGTTAAATTATTTAATTATGATTTAGGTGATGCATGCTATGTGTTTAAGCCAATAAATTATTTATTTTAAAGTATTTATGAATTTTAGCATTTAAGGGTCAAATTTAATTTATCGAGTGAAATAAAAAAATGTTAAGCATTTTAATTAGCAAATTTTGAAAAGTAGGAGATTTAAATCCTTTCACTCGAGCTATAACATATTTATAATTATTTTATGTCTTAATTAATTAGTTTGATTATTATTTACTTTATTAAATGAATTTAGGATTTTAAGCATTTGTAATTGTCATTTTTCAAAATTGTGGGATTTAATTTTTTATCATGACATTTAAATTTTTAATAAAAGTTTTGATTTAATTTAAAATACCTAGTTAATGTTTTTA
This sequence comes from Primulina eburnea, assembly GCF_022965805.1. NCBI lineage: Eukaryota > Viridiplantae > Streptophyta > Magnoliopsida > Lamiales > Gesneriaceae > Primulina > Primulina eburnea. The sequence goes on from NC_133114.1 coordinate 24,668,147, forward strand.
AGTATTATAGGAGGATTAAACCATAGTTCTCAATCATAACTCATGCCTCACACACACTAGTCGTACACACAAAAATTGTGACTTCTATCTTAGGGTTTGAGGGTTTTGATTTCCTCTTCTAGCAGCCACCATCATCCGACCTTCACGCTATTTTCCCTGAGTATTTTCGTCACTTTTGAAGCAAGATAACGCAACAAATTGTTCTCCGATCAGCCTTCGTATTCCCCACATCGGTATTCGATAATTCGTGTGTTTAAAACGCAAACGCGTGTCTAAACCATTCTTTGACGCATCGATCAAGTTATATATTGTATATTGATATGAAATATGTATGGAAATTATTTGGTTTGAATATATGAGTGGAAGAACTTTACCGGTATCGTTGTTGATACAAAATACATATAAACTTCCACATTTTCTTGAGTTTATTGATCGCAGGCTTCGCTGGACAAATACGAAGGCATGCTGCTGCATATGGTCGTGTTATGGAGTGTGTTTAAATGTTAATAAGTGGCCCGAGATGGGTTGATAAGCTTTTGGTACGAGGGTCCCAAAGAAGGCTGCGCGAGTCCATGCGATGGGCTGTCTTGGTTCGGCCGTGTGTTTCAGTGTATGGCTGGACCAAGGGTGGGTGCCGTGTTCTATAATCTCAGGACTATGGTGCGCCTATAGAGAGTGTTCAGGCCATAGCAGTGACCTCCGCATACACTATGCCAACTCAACTATAGTCCATACGTCTAACAAATCAAGGCGACCTCTGCCATATCAAATCTGAATCGAAAAGTGAATCAAGATGTAATGAAATGATGCAAATAAATATCATCAACTCAATATCATGATAAGCTCTTCTCAATATATACAACAATCATCAACAAATCACAAGTAATTCATCGAGCCATAGAATTTACAATTTAAAATAAAAATGATACTTTTATTTCGTATGTTACCGACCGTAACATACCTTTCAAATATTACCAAAATAGATCGAAAGGTGTAGTTGAGAAGTCTTGAACCTCTGAAGTCTACTATAAGTCAATAAGTCAGATCATTTATCAAAACAAAGTAGTTTCTGTACAAAATTCATAATTAATTCAATAATGCTTCAAATCAAGACACGCAAATTGGATATGCAAGAAAACTCAATGCCCAACACAAATTTTTGTCGAATAAAGTCATTTACCCAGTTGTTCATAATCTTAAACATACAACATAATTCCCACGAATTCTGCGTCAATTCATTTTCTAGCACATTTTAGTATTTTGAGCATAACTTCCTCAATATCTAATGGAATCAAGCCAATTTGGTATCATTTCGAAGACAAGACAATGTTCTATAACTTTCATTTGAACATCAAATCCAGAATCCCAAAAAATAAATCCCAGAATTCGAATAAACAGAAAGCATGTATACAAATATGCACTAACTCGGAGTTCCTGATCAGTTTTAGTAAAAATCACATATGTCTTTCACTTCTTCTTGGAATTGAGTGATTCAAAAACAAAATCAAACCTAACTCAATGATATACAAGTTCGATGAAGACCCTAACATCAAAATCCAATACAACCGTTCCATATACACGAAATACAGAATGTGTAAAACTGTTTGTGCATATAACAAGAAACCATGCTCATATTCCTTTTAAATTCAAACCAACTCAAATACATCTTCAACATCTTAATATATCAAATATCAACTTAAATATCTATTCTAAATTTCAATCCATTTCCAAACTTGGATAAAAATGAGAAATACTTGCATCATCTTGAAGCCTGTGATGAGAGGATCACAAATCTACATTCATTTCATAATTTTCTTGGGCAAATCTCCCATAAAATGAGGAAATAAATTCGATAATGGAGAGGAGATGGATGATGGTTTTCGTGAAGGAGGAGGAAAATGATGGAGAATGAATGGTGGAAGTCAAAGTAGGTTTATATAGTCACTTTTCCTGTCTGTAGCGCCTCAACGCCACTTTCGGCACAAAAATTGCCGCAAATTTGGGGCCTAGGCGCTACTATTCTAGCGCCGCAGCGCTTGAATAGTAACTCATGAACAATATTTATTTTTAATTTTTTTGATTTTTTTTTTTAAAAATTCGAGCATTACATATCACATGTCATCATCTTGAACTGATAGATGTGGCTGCATTTGGATTTTCCAATCGTCATATCCTTCCTTTGAAAATATAGGCATTTTTATAAATGAGGTCATTTGATATATCAGATATTGGAATAAACCTCTCTAATACTACTTGTTATGATCAAATATAACATTTTAGAGGGGTGATGAAGAATTGTTATACAACTATGACAAATAATGTTAAACTTAAGATGTGTTAACAACTCAAATCAATATTAAAATTAGAGTGAGTAATTTGAGCTATTAGAAACAAGTTCTAAGTGCATAAACTGCTCAGATTACTTAATGAGTATGATATAAATGCAACAACTCATTTTTCGACAACTAACTTTAAGAATATATGATAGTCTTAGTATGACAAATAAATAGCAATAATGAAGAGGCAAGAACAATTTAAAGATGAAGCTTTTGAGTGATGCTGTGTGATTTGAATGCAAGATTGATAAAGTAACATCAGCTTTTCCGATAGATCTTCAGTCTTGATGCATTCCTTATTTATAGGTTTAGTCCCTAACATCAATAATATATACGGTACTCATAGATATACTGGTTAGCCGACATCATGCAGATATCGCCACATGTCCTTGTTTTTTTGTCAAATATAGTATCAGCCAATTCAAATTCCTTGGACACCAGCTGGAAGGAGTAACCAACAAATCTTCTTTCTTTTATTCTTGAGTGAGTCTCATGTGAGACCGTCTCACGGATCTTAATTTGTGAGACGGATCAACCCTACACATATTCACAATAAAAAATAATACTCTTAGCATAAAAAATAATACTTTTTCATGGATAACCCAAGTAAGAGATACGTCCCACAAATACGACCCGTAAGACCGTCTCACACAAGTTTTTGCCTTTATTCTTGCTGAAAACTTTTTTCTATAAACTTGTAGATATACTGTTTGTCTTGGAAGAACGTTGACAGACTGGTCTTCAAGTTGATCGGTCGTGTTTGAACAGTTTGGTTCAAGTCGTGCTGATAAAAAACTCTATCAGATTGAAATAGTTGAACAATTTGATCTGTCTGTTCAGTTTAGCTGACAACAACATAGATTGATCATCGTACTTTAATTCAGTTTAATAATGTGCATTAATATAAGTTTGAGTTAGGTTAGTTTATTTTGTGATTACCAAAACTTATATATAAATTTTATATTAACATTCATTTTTATTTTTATTATTTATTAATGTTTTTATTATTGTTGTTATTATTTATAAATGTTGTATTATTAATATTAGTAATAATTACAAGGGGTTTATTGACACACCACTCTGAAACACCTTCATCATAATAATAAATATTAAAAATAAAAATTTATGTAATAAAATATAACTGTACAATTTTTAAAAAATCGTTTTAAGCCCAATTAACGAATCTACCACTCACTATTTAATTTTTAATTATTTTTTAAAATATTATTAAAAATATGAATTATGAATAAAAAGATATAAAATGATGATAATTTGAATAGTACTGATTAGAAGATACAAATTCAATTAAGGGAGAATTGTAGAAAAATCCCCATTCAGAAACTCAAATTTGGCTTCAGTCCCTAGGTCAGAAGTTTTTGAGCTGCACTCCCTGACACATCGAAAGCCTTGTATTGCAGTCCGTGGTCGGAAAAAAAATTCGTCTTTAGCGACGGTTTAATATAAACCGTCGCTATATAAATATAGCGACAGATATAGAAAACACCGTCGTTAAGTTTTAACATGCGACGGTTTTTATTTTCTGTCGGTAATAGCGACGGTTTAAGAAAAAACCGTCGCTATGTTATCCATTTTTTAAAATTTTTCTCTTACACGATTGGATACATAAATTGAGAATTTTAGCATATATTATGAGAGAAACTACTAACAAAAAATGCAAACTCATGTCTCGATTTAATGAAGTAAGAGTTGAGAAATCAATTTTTAACCATGGTTTTAATCCACCTAACACAAGTCAGTAGCATAATAATTTCCAGCACAAAATAGGTTAATTCAAGGAGAATTTGAGGACATAAATTGAGAATTTGTGCATATATTTCAAGGAGAACTACTAGCATAAAAAATCAAACTCATATATCAATTTATTGAGTAAGAGTTAGGAAATCAACTACTTACCATGATTTAAAATAACTAACCAAAGTTGATATCATAATAATACTCAGCACAAAATAGGTTAACTTCATAACACAAACACAACAATTTTAGTATATATCGTACTCTATTACATACATAAATTGAGAATTTGATTGCGAGGGGACCACTAGCATAAAAAAAAATAAACTCATATATCAATTTATTGAGTAAGAGTTGGGAAACCAACTCCTTATCATGATTTTAATCTACATAACAAAAGTCAATATCATAATAATATTCAGCACAAAATAGGGTAATTTCACCATATAACCAAAACAATTTCAGTATATTTCATATTATATTAGGTACACAAACTGAGAATTTGAGCATAAATTTTGAGGGAAACCACTAACATAAAAATGCAAACTTGTGTCTCAATTTAATGAGTAAGAGTTGAGAAACAACTCATTACCTTGAATTTAAGCTATTTAACAAAAGTAAATATCATAATAATATTCAGAATAAAATAAGTTGATTCAAGTATACAATCACAACAATTTCAGTATATTTCGTACTCTATTGGGTACATAAATTGAAAATTTAAGCATATATTACAAGGGGAACCAGTAGCATAAAAAAGCAAACTCGTGTCTCGGTCTATTGATTAAGATTTGGGAAGTCAACTCCTTACCATGATTTTAATCTACCGAACAAAAAGTCAATATCATAATAATATTTAGCACAAAATAGGGTAATTCCACCATACAACCACAACAATTCAATTATGTATTATATTGGGTACATGAATTGAGAATATGAGCATAAATTTTTAGAGAAACCACCGGCATAAAAATACAAATTCATGACTCAATTTTAATGGGTAAGAGTGGAGAAACCAACTTTTTACTATGATTTTAGTCCACCTAACACAACAATTTCAGTATACGACCACAACAATTTAAGCATATTCCGTACTCTATTGTGTACATAAATTGAGAATTTGAGCATATATTCTGAGAGGAACTACTAAAAAAAAATGCAAACTCATGTCTCGATTTAATGAAGTAAGAGTTGGGAAATAAACTCTTTACCATGGTTTTAATCCACCTAACACAAGTCAGTAGCATAATAATTTCCAGCACAAAATAGGTTAATTCAAGCATACAATCACCATAATTTCAGTATATTTCATACACTATTGAGCACATAAATTGGGAATTTGAGCATATATTCAAAGGAGAACTACTAGCATAAAAAATCAAACTCATATCTCATATTGAGTAAGAGTTAGGAAATCAACTACTTATCATGATTTTAATATACCTAACAAAAGTTGATATCATAATAATACTCAGCGTAAAATAGGTTAATTTCATCACACAAACACAACAATTTTAGTATATATCGTACTCTATTACATACATAAATTGAGAATTTGATTCCGAGGGGGACCACTAGCATAAAAAAGTAAACTCATATATCAATTTATTGAGTAAGAATTGGGAAACCAACTCCTTGCCATGATTTTAATCTACATAACACAAGTCAGTAGCATAATAATTTCCAGCACAAAATAGGTTAATTCAAGCATACAATCACAATAATTTCAGTATATTTCATACACTATTGAGCACATAAATTGGGAATTTGCTCAAATTGTGAGTTGAGTAACTAAGAGTTTCAGTAGGCCGAGGTGTAAGTCCTTCTGAAATGGGTGTGTACAAGAGTTGTACTGTAATTTCCAAAGTCTTTTAGTTATACCTTCTGGAAACAGGAGAAGGAGAGACGTAGAAGATTTTATTTTCGAACTTCCATAGACAACTGCTGCCTACTGTTTTTATTGTCTTTCAATTACTTCATCAGATTGTTTCCGCACATTTTATTGTAATCCAGGTGAAAGTATACGCACAAGATAAACTACTATCCCTAACAGGATTTTAGTACCTCATCAGAAAAGAAAGAAAAACGAGTAGAGTTTATTCACCCCCCTCTAAACTCAACTTCGATCCTCAACAAGTTGTTTCTCAACTCTTACTCATTAAATTGAGACACGAGTTTGCATTTTTATGTTTGTGGTTTCACTCGAAATTTATGCTCAAAGTCCCAATTTGTGTACCTAATATAATATGAAATATACTGAAATTGTTTTGGTTGTATGGTGAAATTACCCTATTTTGTGCTGAATATTATTATGATATTGACTTTTGTTATGTAGATTAAAATCATGGCAAGGAGTTGGTTTCCCAATTCTTACTCAATAAATTGATATATGAGTTTACTTTTTTATGCTAGTGGTCCCCCTCGGAATCAAATTCTCAATTTATGTATGTAATAGAGTACGATATATACTAAAATTGTTGTGTTTGTGTGATGAAATTAACCTATTTTGTGCTGTGTATTATTATGATATCAACTTTTGTTAGGTATATTAAAATCATGATAAGTAGTTGATTTCCTAACTCTTACTCAATATGAGATATGAGTTTGATTTTTTATGCTAGTAGTTCTCCTATGAATATATGCTCAAATTCCCAATTTATGTGCTCAATAGTGTATGAAATATACTGAAATTATTGTGATTGTATGCTTGAATTAACCTATTTTGTGCTGGAAATTATTATGCTACTGACTTGTGTTAGGTGGATTAAAACCATGGTAAAGAGTTTATTTCCCAACTCCTACTTCATTAAATCGAGACATTAGTTTGCATTTTTTTTTAGTAGTTCCTCTCAGAATATATGCTCAAATTCTCAATTTATGTACACAATAGAGTACGGAATATGCTTAAATTGTTGTGGTCTTATACTGAAATTGTTGTGTTAGGTGGACTAAAATCATGGTAAAAAGTTGGTTTCTCCACTCTTACCCATTAAAATTGAGTCATGAATTTGCATTTTTATGCCGGTGGTTTCTCTAAAAATTTATGCTCATATTCTCAATTCATGTACCCAATATAATACATAATTGAAATTGTTGTGGTTGTATGGTGGAATTACCCTATTTTGTGCTAAATATTATTATGATATTGATTTTTTGTTCGGTAGATTAAAATCATGGTAAGGAGTTGACTTCCCAAATCTTAATCAATAGACCGAGACACGAGTTTGCTTTTTTATGCTACTGGTTCCCCTTGTAATATATGCTTAAATTTTCAATTTATGTACCCAACAGAGTACGAAATATACTGAAATTGTTGTGATTGTATACTTGAATCAACTTATTTTATTCTGAATATTATTATGATATTTACTTTTGTTAAATAGCTTAAATTCAAGGTAATGAGTTGTTTCTCAACTCTTACTCATTAAATTGAGACACGAGTTTGCATTTTTATGTTAATGGTTTTCCTCAAAATTTATGCTCAAATTCCCAGTTTGTGTACCTAATATAATATGAAATATACTGAAATTGTTTTGGTTGTATGGTGAAATTACCCTATTTTGTGCTGAATATTATTATGATATTGACTTTTGTTATGTAGATTAAAATCATGGTAAGGAGTTGGTTTCCCAAATCTTACTCAATAAATTGATATATGAGTTTATTTTTTTATGCTAGTGGTCCCTTGCAATCAAATTCTCAATTTATGTACGTAATAGAGTACGATATATACTAAAATTGTTGTGTTTGTGTGATGAAATTAACCTATTTTGTGCTGAGTATTATTATGATATCAACTTTGGTTAGTTATTTTAAAATCATGGTAAGTAGTTGATTTCCTAACTCTTACTCAATAAATTGATATATGAGTTTGATTTTTTATGCTAGTAGTTCTCCTTGAAATATATGCTCAAATTCCCAATTTATGCCCTCAAATTCTCCATGAATTAACCTATTTTGTGCTGGAAATTATTATGCTACTGACTTGTGTCAGGTTGATTAAAACCATGGTTAAAAATTGATTTCTCAACTCTTACTTCATTAAATCGAGACATGAGTTTGCATTTTTTGTTAGTAGTTTCTCTCATAATATATGCTAAAATTCTCAATTTATGTATCCAATCGTGTAAGAGAAAAATTTTAAAAAATGGATAACATAGCGACGGGTTTTTCTTAAACCGTCGCTATTACCGACAGAAAATAAAAACCGTCGCATGTTAAAACTTAGCGACGGTGTTTTCTATATCCGTCGCTATATTTATATATATAGCGACGGTTTATATTAAACCGTCGCTAAAGACGAATTTTTTTCCCGACCACGGACTGCAATACAAGGCTTTCGATGTGTCAGGGAGTGCAGCTCAAAAACTTCTGACCTAGGGACTGAAGCCAAATTTGAGTTTTTGAATGGGGATTTTTCTACAATTCTCCCACAAATTAATAACCAATAATAAAAAATGAAATAATTAGAAATATTAATTAAATTAATATGAAATTATTTAATAATAAAGTTACTTGATTAATTATAATTATAATTAATGATGAAAATTATAATTAAATTACTGGTTATTTCAGTAATATATTACTAATGAAATTATAATTAAATTACCGATTGAAAGAATAATGATATTAATTATAATGAGCATAATAAATTTATAATAAAAACTAAATTTTACAAAATAATAAAAAACGAAATTTTAATTTAATAAATATACAATGAAAATCTAATATAAAATTAAATATTTATAAAAAAAATATTTTCACTAATTAACTCTACGACAAACTTAAATGGATCAATCTAATTTTTTTTTTAAAATTTATATTTTGAAATTTATTTATTTAATATTATTTAGCCCAAATATTTGAAGTCACTAACAATAGAAGCCTGTAAAATGTGAGGAGCCCAGTAAAAAAACCCAAAAAGGGTAAGTTGAAGACCATGGTGGGAGGAGTTTGTCCACGATCCACGATGAATGATCTTGGAAGATGACCAAATTGTTCGGTGGAGTTGAACAAAAGTTGAGAGGAAGAATCATAAAAATCACACGACAAACATTCAACAAAAAACAATAGCAAAGTTTATACAAAATATCTTAATAGTTTATCTGTGTATTTTTTCAATTTCCAGTATTCTAGTTTCTTTATATTTTGGCATATTCCACCAAATTTCTTGTAAAAATGTCGTTCAAGTTAATAACAACGTAATTCAATTTGATGTTATTCATGGATATTATTCACAATTTCATCATATTTTTCAGTTTATATTTTTTGTTCTGAAGTCATAACGAGGGAATTAGAACTAACTGTCGAATCGGGACGCACAACACTTGATAAAGAAGTCGGATAATTCTATATTTGAGACGATCACGTGTCTGATACGCTCCACAAGTTTTCGTGAGAAACAAATATATTTAGATTAAATTTGTTTCATTAATATTTAATTATTTATTCACTTATTTCTAAAATATTAATTAATTAATACATAACAAGAACATTTTGATCATTATATGAAATACAAAAATTTTATGTTATTTTATATGAAAACAATATATATTTTATTATAATATTAATTATTTATATATTAACTATTTATCAATTTTACAATTATGTTTAACTTAAACCGTACCATAAAGTATAATATCCTTCCCCAAAATTAACTAATTATGAGGCTAAGAAAACGTGCGTACGACCCATACACCTACCTACTCGCGAACTGTATCGTACCGTATGCCGTGTTGTGAGGCACAAATCAGGCCCCCCTACGCCGACAAAGATTTCCATTCATTTCCTCAATTAAATCTTTCTTCGCAGTAAAGACTACATTTCTTGTCTTGATAAAACAATGGAGTCTGACCCTCAAAGAATTACTCTACATGATCATAGAAAACCCACATAAAGAACGGGAACAAAGATTCCACTTGTAAAGGGTAAATCTTTTTTTGTGTTTACTCAGTTTCAGGAAACCAAGAATCACACTACTATTTTCTCTACAGTGAGAGAACATGAAAGTGGCTGGATTTTAGTTTACATGGGGCGGGGTAGGTTAGTGGAAAATAAACAATTTTGTAGCGTAGAAGAGAGATAAAAAGAGCGATGAAAAGGTTGGAGATTGGTAAAAGTGGAGAAGGGCCAGCGAGAAAGCGAGAAAATTTGGGAGAAAAGTTGTTGAGAGCGGGGAAAAGGGGCGGGCACGCTACCCCTGTGGCACCCTTTTGGAGGCCTAAAGAATTGAGACTCCTATCATTAGCTACAGCGTCTGCTCATGGTGATGGTGGGGATGAGGAAGCGCAAGAAAAACAGCTCACTTGTGTAGGAGATAACCCTTTTCAGGTTCCTCGTGTCTCTGCGAGAAAACTTGCTGCCACCCTCTGGCAGCTTCATCATTACAAGCTGCCGTTGGTGAAAATGAACCACCATAGGCTCCGCCGCCTCAACCGCCAGCGCGACCAGCAGAAGGGTGCTCTTGAACCGCCTGATTCTTCACCTGGTTTACCAGACATGGTAAAGTGTTTGATACTTTTGTTTATATCTTTTGAAGGGCTAATAGTTGAGTGCATAAGATTCTTGTTTTCTCAATACATTAAATATGTATAAAAGATGCGCCCGGCGCCCGACCTTATTTTTGTATTCGTAATTGGTTGGTATTTATTTATTTATTTTATTTTGAAATTTGGAGGTTGGATTTTGTGCCCTTGATTTACTTTAAGTGTAGTTCGGTTTTTTTTTTATTATCTAAGTTCAATCTTTCATTACAAGAGCTTTTGTGGTCCCAACGAGTTTTTTAAACTGTTTCATGTGGCTATGCAGTTGATTTGTTCAGGGTTTGTATTTATACTGGTGGGCGATTGATCATTTTCAGAGATGGTGTTTGTTATTGTTAAATGCCTCTTCCGCAACCCTGAGCTAACTTAAGCACACATATTATGTGCTATCCGTGCCTACATATATATGAGGTTTTACTACGATTGGTAGCCATTTTCATTGTAACAATGTTGTTTCTTGGCTTTAAAATACTTTTTTGATCTGGCCAATTTTTTCTGCTAGCTTGATGTTTATTGGTATTTAGGTAGGGCGAGCTTGCCTTCAATACTACCCTGGTGTTAAGTCTTCAATTTTGTTACATTTCATTCTATCTTTAGGAATTCCCCCCGAATTTGATTTATTCCATATACATTTTACATCTACTTTTTTAACTCGTAAGCGTAGTTATAAATGCATGTTTGATTATGATTATCAAAAATTAAAGTTACTCTATTATCACATATAATCGCGGCACAGAGTTTGCAGCATAAGGTGTTGTGTTTTTTTGTGTTTTGCGTTACTCATGGTTCTGATTTTACGGGTGTTTTCTTTCGGTTACAATGCCAGCCTGGAAGATTCCACTAGTTTGAAAAAGCATGTTGCTGCCACGCTTATGCAACATCATCATTCAATCGAGAGGAGTAATCATGCTCTACAACCTATGTCACCAGCAAGTTATGATAGCTCAATGGAGGTACTATCATGCTCTTTCAGTTTATTTTCATTTCCTTTGTTTTTATTCGATGATTATACATGAAACTGAAAGAGATCTTGTAATTTTATAAGACTGTGATTTAGTTTGCATTCCACCACTCTGCAAAGCAAATCCTGGAACCATTTATCGATTCCTTTCTGCCTTGCCTGTTCTGAACTTTGTCCAATTTCTCTGTCTACCATGCAGATACTGCTTAACAGAGATGGTTTCACTTGTCGTAGGATCTTTTGATTTCTTATTTGTTTGCATTGTAGTACTGTGCGGTTGTATTGTCTAAATGGATTTTCGAAATGGTTTGATGATTCACTAGTTTATACTGTTTCAGTCTTTAGAGTGACTTTTTGTCCTTTGCAGCTTGCACCTTACAACCCTGCAGTCACCCCTACCAGCTCCATTGAATTGAAGGGAAGAACCGGGGAGACGAGTTATAGCTTAAAGACATCGACTGAACTGCTTAAAGTTTTAAATCGTATTTGGAGCCTGGAAGAGCAGCATGCATCCAATGTCTCTCTTATCAAAGCATTGAAAAAGGAGTTGTATCATTCTCGATCATGGATAAAAGATTTGATGCGAGCCCGGCAAACTGATGGTCGTGAAATAGATGAGTTGGTGAAGCAGATTGCTGAAGAAAAACTCACTAGAAAGAACAAGGAGCATGATAGAATCAATGCCACTGTTCATACTACGAGGGATGAACTTGAGGATGAGAGAAAGTTGAGGAAGAGATCAGAGAGCCTGCACCGTAAGTTAGCCCATGAGCTTGATGATGTGAAAACTACTCTGGCCAGTGTCTCCGAAGAATTGGAGAAAGAATTGACGTCGCGCAAACTCTTGGAAGATCTTTGTGATGAATTTGCATGGGGAATAAGAGATTACGGAAAACAATTGCATGTTTTAAGGCAAAAATCAGATAAATCTTTGGATGAGCGAGGTAACCGCGACTTGATTCTTCACATATCTGAGTCGTGGCTTGATGAACAGGCACAGGTGAAGCTGGAGCTGGAACATGGTTCGGGAGAAAATAAGTCAGCAGTGTATAAGTTGTGCACTGAAATTGAAGCTTTAGTCCAGACAAAAAACGGCGGTAATCCCAAGATCAATGGTAACAAAGTATTGAGGGTTCCCATATTCCGAAGAAAATCACTTGAATCGATCCCACTAAATCTGGCTGTTAGTGCTTCCCGAGATGAGGATGATGACGACGACTCTGTAGGTAGCGAGTCCAACTGTTTCGAGCTGGAAAAAACCAGTGAATCCAACCTAAAATCCCAAGAAAATGAATACCTAAAAAATGGCAATGACGAAAAACTGAAGCAAAAGCTGGTGAAGAGAACATTTGGGTCTTCTGAGAGGGAAACTGGTCTAAATACATCTAGTTTGCAAGTGAAGTTTGAAGAACAGATGGCTCAAGCCTTGTCACGGGGTGAAAAGATAAACCATGTTGCAGAACACTCTGTCGCTGGGAACTCAGTAGAAGCTGCAAAAGTAAATAGCTCCGAGAGGAACCATGAATCTGAGGGAGTCACTGGGTTGAACACAAATTATATGATTGACAATTTGATTAGAAATCACTATTTGTTATCAGAAAGTGGAAATGTACAATCTGATCAAGATTATGGGGTAGTTTCATCCGTCTGGAGGAGTCATCCTAGTCCAGTCCACCAGCGGACTGAAAAACTACCATCACATGACATGAATCTCAACGAGTCGTCTTCAAACTTGCTGAAGGATTTGAAGGAAAATACATTAAAGGCAAAGCTTTTTGAAGCAAGAACAAGGGGACAACGATCACGCTCGCGCCTAAAGGCTTCAAATTTTCCTTAAATTAACAAGTGATCTGGTATTTTGTGTATTTCATAACTTTCTTGTCATCTTGAGAGATTTTGATCTGTGAATATTAGCCGGGGTAATTTCCTTTTCTCAATCTTACATATTTAGAATTGTACTATTATTACATGGTCGATTGAACAGGTAGTGGAATCCATTTGTTTCTAAACTGTTGAACGCATTATTGATGTTCAAAGGGAAGAAAACCGAAGTACTAATTTTGATTTTTCATCTCTTCTTTCCTTTAAGCATTGATATCTAATCTAGCAAGAATTGGGCACATATTGCACACTCAGTTGTATTAGATGCTTAAAAAATTAAATAATTGATCTAGTAATGTGATAATAATAAAATAACACAAAAAATAAAGTTAGAAGGTATGATACATGCCAATTTTATTGGATGGCTATCCAATTCGATCAGATTCATTCAAAAATAATATTTTTATGCTAAAAATATTACTTTTGATTTTAAGTATGAATCAGATTAAGTCGTCTAACGGAAAAATTTGTTAAGATCGTCTCATAAAAAACTTATTCATAAAATAAATACCGTAAAGACACCCAGTGTCTATTAGTTTGAGGAACAACTGGAAGTTGCATTACAGAAAGAGATTTTGGATGGATTAAAAAGTCATCCAGAGGCTTTTCTCACGTTGAAATGATTAAAGAATGATATTGATATATACCTTCCCCAGTGAAACTCTCTCATATTCCAGGTCTTTTGTGAGACGATCTCACGAATCTTTATTTATGAGACGGGTCGACCTTACCGATATTCACAATAAAAAATAATACTCTTAGCATAAAAAATAATATTTTTTCATTGATGACCCAAATAAGAGATTCATCTCACAAAATACGATCTTTGACACCGTCTCACACAAATTTTTTACTATTCCAATCACCGGTTATTCAATATATTTTATATTAGTTATAGTTTTAATTTTATTTTCTATTCTTTCCTTTTCATGTGTACATGTGAATTTTTTATTAGACTAATATTTAAATCGATATATTAAAATGAATTCTTAAGAAACGTAAAATTAATAATTTTTATAACACATTATTATATTATAAAGATTTTGACTCTAATACTTGGGCTCAAGTTACTCGTCCGCTAAATAGTGGTGTCAAAATCCGACACGACTCATCAACTCGACAAGATTCAACCCCAAAAAAATCAGGTTTGAGTTTGAGATTTTTGGGTTTGGATCAGATCGGTTGGACCCGATAGCTGGCCCGAAAGAAAAATCGGGTTGTGTTTGGTTCGGGTAAACCCGGGTTGACCCGAAAATTATAATTTTTTTAAAATATAATTAATAAATAATGCCTACATTTTTATAAATTGCATGTCTGAAAAATATTTATTTTATATTTATATCATAAATTTTTATAATTTAATATTTATTTGAACATTTTTTATTTTTTAAACAATTGTTTATTTGATTTAGTAAATATACATTATTTTCTACAATTACACTTCAAATTTAAATCATATATATATATTGGGAGATTTATTATTATGTGTTTAAATTAAAATATTGGTATTATTTTTTTTGAATTTTAGTTTAAAAAAAATTATAAAAAATTCAATCAGGTTATACGGGTTGATCGGGTTGCTTCGGGTTCGGGTTCGGGTTGAACAATTTTAGAATAGTACTATTATTCAATGTTAGGATCGGTTTGTGGGTAATCATCATTGAGCTACACTAGCTCGATTTTTGAAATATTGAATACCGATGAATTAAATCGAGTTTGAAAACCAAGCGAATAGACTCGAAATAATCATTCGTAGAAACCAATTAAATATTTTGTAAAACATTTAAAATATATGCAAGTTGAATGAGTAAACATATTTTTGGTTGAAACATTTTATCAAACACTTGGTATCCAATATTTTGGTATTTGAAGAACACATAAAATGCTTCAACAATGCATCTTTAAAACTATGAAAATGATAAGTAAATGTAATAAACAAATAGACACAAATTTTTTTATGGATGTTCGGAGATTTCAAATACTCCTACGTCACCCCTTATTCCCCTTGGGAAGGATCCACTAGAAGACTTTGATTTATACAACTCTTTGTAAATACCCATTCAGCTAGGACTTACAGTACTGTCGAACTGAACTCTTAGCACTCATGATTTTAGGCAGAATTCAGTTTCAGTTTGCTTCTTGTTTAATAACTTCACACTTGAGTAAATATTTTAGAAACACAATAACAAGTTTTATTAAAATCAAAATCCAAATTGCAAACATAAAATATTCCAACACTCAACTCAACCCAACCTACTCGAATGAACACCTTTACCCCTAAAAACATCATTGTTAAAAGTCAAGCATTAATTTTAAAAGAAAAATAACTCCAACGTCATCGTATCTTTCATGTATATTCATCCTATTTAAAATTATATAATAATTTATATCCATAACAATTAATAAAGATCTATATTTACAAAAATTAATAATTATTTTTTATTTAAAAAATATTTTTCATTAATCGAATCTGATTGAATATTTATCTTACAATATATCATATAAGTTTTTATATTTTTAAATACAAAGATTGAGTGAGCCAGATTTACTAATTAAAATGGCAAAAATTTATGTGAGACGGTTTCACGTGTCGTATTTGTAAGACGGATATCTTATTTGGGTTATCCACGAGAAAGTATTATTTTTTATGCTAAGAGTATTACTTTTTATTGTAAATATGGGTAGAGTTGACTTGTCTCACAAATTAAGACCCGTGAAACGATCTTACATGAGACTCACTCAATTAAAATTGAGAGATTCAGATCAAGAATGTACATACATATATCTATTACTATTATTAAGAATCTCTATAATAGAGACGAAATAGTGTTTTGGTCTGTTTTTTGATCTTCCACTTTTGTCCTCATGTGATATCAATATTACACTTTGGTTTTTATTTATTTTTAATTTCAACAAACACTTTTGTTTTTATTTTTTAAATTTCAACAATTCAAATTGCACTTTAGTCCCTCGATAATTTGTCAAATTTCACTTTAGTCTCTCGATAATAAACTTTACACACACGCACCGCGTGTGCAAAGTAGCTAGTATATATATATATATATATATATATATATATATATATATATATATATATATATATATATTATATTATATGTAGAGTAGAAAAGAGTGGAGTGAGGGATGACACATATAATGTAGAAATGTATATGGTCATATGGAGAAGTGAACACGCAATCTCGACTATATAAACAATTTCAACGAATCATATCTGCTTATCTAACATCTCCGTAATGGCCAACTTCTCCGTCAGCACCGCCGTGCTTTTCTGCTTCTTCACCCTCTCGCTCGCTCTGACTCCGCTGAACACGCCGGAAGATGAAGACGTCGCCACCGCAGTTTCCATCCCCCTCCCTGATGCCAGTCCCGCTACCACCAGCGATCAATCCGTGCCAGTTAACGCCGACGACAACCCTCTCTCCCTGTCCACCGCCGTCCGGTTGACCAAGATCTCTCTCCGCCCGTTCTACCGTTTATTTTCGAAATTCCATCTGCACGGTGGATCGTGGCAGCAGGTGAAACTACACCACCATCACCACCACCACCACCACCACCACCACCATGACGAGGACAGTGACAGTGACAGTGACAGTGATAGTGAAGATGAAGACGATCGGATCAAGAAGATGGTACTGAAACGCCGCCATTTTGGTAAATTTGATGCGGAGAAGAAGCTGAAGATACTAAAGAAGCACTTCCGCCATGAAAATGTTGAGGAAGAAGAACATCATCACAAGAAAGAGAGAGATGGTTTCATGATTCGCGTGCGCAAATTTTTTGACCATTATTTCTAGATTGCGTGTTTAATTATTGTTGATATCACTAAGTTTTAATATGTTTCGAGTGAATTAATAATATTTCGAGTTGGGTTTTTTTTTTTTTTGAATTTCTATGTGGAACTTGTCATATGTTGTACTTGGTCCTTTCTGTATTGATCTTCTTCCTGCACGTGAGTGTTCATGTTGTTCTTCTATTTGTCCAGATTTCTGCTCGATTAAAGCTTGATATTTTCTAATTAATTAATCTGTTTTGACGTAGCTCCATTATCTGTTAGAGGATTCCATCGAGTTCAAGAAATACTTGAACAACCCAAATATGCTATTTTAGTATGATATATTCAATCATTTCAAAGAGCTAAAGTGACCCAGAATTAAGGTAGGAAATATTTGAATTTGATAAATCATCTTGTGGCACATATCAAAAACAAATTGGAGAAATAATTGAGTGGACCTTGGCGACGACCAAATTCTCAATTTTGGATGGAAGACATCCATGTCTAGTACGAACTTTAGACTTTTGAAACAATTGTACTCCATCTTCTTTTTTAAATTCATATTTTTTTCCCTTATTACTCATTTATGATATGAGAACATCTATAAATAACAACGATTGAAGTCTTTAAGTACACATCTAATGAAAATATAAATACATTGTGAGGACTCGGATTTTCGAAGCAAATCGCACAAACAATAAACATCGGGAATTTTAACTCAAGCTTGTCAAATTAAAAGATCAAATATTGGAAATGAAATTTCAACTCAAGGTGCGCAAAATTCAGCATAGTAGAGCTCGGGACGTCGCAAAAACCGCAAGACTGAAGTCGAGTATCTTGATGCTACAAACCCCTAGCTAACTTTAGCTCAAAGAAGTTTCATTCTTATGTCCTAAATAAACCAAAATTGTAGCCAAGAGAAGAACTGAGAAATTGGACAAATTTAATCATGTATAAGAAATGACCTTTGAGTTAGCCAAAAAGACTCTTTGTGAAGACCCTGAAAATCCACATGGCTTAGTGGCTAATTAAACATGACTTAGTGACATGAAAACATGGTTTAGTGGTTGAATGATCATGGAGTAGTTGCTTAAGACATGAGATTATGGAGTAGTGGTTTGAGACATGAGATCATGGAGTTGTGGGGTGCCTTACCAATTCTCTATAAAAGGGCACCAATTGCCACACATAAATCACTCAAAGTTTTTATCAATTTTCAAGTGCCTAAATTCTGCCCAAATCTAGAAAGTTTTTATCGTTGTTTTAAATAGCAGAATTCGATCTCCACAGTTCATTATATACCTACACATGTTGTGAGAAACATATCAAAAATTCAGATCGATCCAACGGTTCAATTAAGCGCAAACGTCTTTTTCAAGGTGACTGGTTTTTGGTGTCAAACTCAAAATTGTCAATTTCAAGATTTTCGGAACAATTTCTCAAGTAAGTGGGTTTTTGCTATTATTATATAAAATTGTACACTTATGTTTATTTTATGTGGCTCTTGATATTTATATTTTTTTAGTAAATATGGTCTATTTACTTGATTATTTTTAAGTGGACTTTTGAATATATATTGTTATATAAAAGATTTGGCACACTTATTTCTTTTTAAGTGAGCATGATATATTTCGAAAATAAATTAAATATGACTTTGAAAATTCGATCGGCATTTCCATTTGGTATGAAATCCCCTGAATTATTCGTTGTTTGATATCAGTTATAATATTTGAAAGCATGTTTGAATTATTTGAAATGCATTGTAATGATTTGATTTAGAAATGGTAAAGGAAATTCCGAACTTTGATATGCTTTGTTTAGGCCCTGATGCGGTGGGTTATAATAACCGTTCCTTTGGCCTCGCCCCTTAGAGGAGTAACATATAGGAGACTGATCAGTAAAAATCATAGAAAATGAGATGATTTTCAGTGCTATATTCGTATTTGTATTAGTATTTGATTCAACATGCTTAATTTTGAAATTTAAATAATTTATTCGTATGTATATCCTCGATACTTGTTATGCACGATCGACTCCCATTTACTGAGTATTTTCCAAAACACTCACCCTTACATTCCCACCCAGATAAGAACGAGGAACAAATCGAGGATGAAGAGCAAGATTACTTTTGGGAATGGTGATGAAGTAAATCCAATTCGAGACCAGTCGAATTTCTGCTGTCTTTTAATTTTGTCATGATGTATTTCGCTTCCGCATTTTATTTCCATCGCATTGTAAAGACGATTACTTGTTATGAAGCCTGGTTATTGCGATTTACTACAAGGCTTGTTGTTTTGCAATTATGTGATTGTGAGACAACGTCGGTGTCGACTAACCCCGGTCTCGGGGCGTGACACTCTTGGTTGTGGATGAGATTTTGACTACTAGGGCACCAAATTTTTAGCCAAGAGCACCCCTTGAAGTGTCACAATTTAGCCCATTAATACCCTACCATATGTTGAAGAAATGCTATACAAAATCCTCCCAAAGCCTCTCAACAATTCGAGCAATACAAGACTGCCAAAATTGTGCCTTCCAAACCGAGTTCGTGCACTGGCGAAGTAATGTTTCAAGGCAACATTCTTTCCATTTTTTTCACTTGTAGTTCAATCCAAAAAGTGTCCAAATAAGTCAAGTGACAATCGAGCCATTCGAACCACATTAGTCGGGCCTCCTCGAGTAAGAAGTTGTCGTGTTCGTGAGTGACTAGTCGAGTTCGTAAAAATCTAGGCAAAAATTGTAAGGTGTCTTTGTCTCCATTTATTTACCTGACTTAGAGCCAAGTAGTGCCCACCGAGCACCAAGAGTTTGGGAAGAAGTCGAGCACCAAGCTAGTTATGATCAAGTCTACCTCAAGCAGCCAAATCGTGTGTCCCCAGTCAACTTTGTGCAGTTTATAGCTAGCATTTTAAGGTGTTTCCCTGCCTGAGGATTGCGTCCAGAACTTATTCGAGGTACTGTTCAAAATATTACCCAATTCCTATCAAGGTTCAGCCTAGGTTTTATCCAAACTTCAATCAAGTTTGAACCACACATTTTAATTACTGTAAGTGGGTATATTTTAAATGCTTATGTATGTGTTAAAATTTGACGGTATATTTTATGTTTTTCTTTGAACTGTTTGCTTTGCATTTGCATATTTGCTAAGTTCTGTTCCGATCCTATTTGTTCTGTCCGTTTTGTTTCAATTTCATCCTTCGATCCGTCTGTTTCATCCCAATGGGATAAGTTTGTTTAATATGATTCGAATGATGGCGCATTGGGAAAACATGTAAGGAAAAAGGCTCCAAAGAGAGTCTGTGTATGGGAAAAGGACCTAGAGCGAGCCCATATGCAGGAAAAGACACCAGAGGGATTTGATTTACAGGAGAAGGCCCCAGAGGGAGCCTAAGATCAAGAATAGTTCATGGTCATTATTATAAAATCTCTGTTCAGTATGTGATTCTAATTTGATAAGATTTTGTTATGTTATGATTCTATTCTATTTTATATGATCTGGTCTTCTGATATAAGTCTTGAACTCTGTCTGTTCCGTTTTAATCTTTTGCTCTGAAAAATGATCACTTTAAATATATAAATATATATAATTCGTTATTCTGATATTCGATCGGCTCCCACTTGTTGAATGTTTCTCAAAACGCTCACTCCCTTACGTCCTTCCCAGATAATAATGAAGAACCGGTGAAAGAGATGAAACAAGATCAATTTTGGGGCCTGTGAAGAAATGCAGAGTTATAAAGACCAAGTCCATGATTATATTTTATTCGCTTCCAAATTTTGCACTTTTCTTTGTAAGAATAGCTTCCGCATTATTCGTATTTCACATATGTAAAGACAATGTTCTTTTATGAATTAAATTGGTTTTTTGCTATTTGCTACGAGATTTATTGTTTTCAATGAAATTGTTAAATAATACTGGATGTCATATGCATCTCAGTCTCGTGGCGTGACATTCACCATCGGAATAGAGATTGAAGTGTGACGACCACATTCTCAATTTCGGAAGGAAGACGTGCATATATAACCTCAACTTTAGACTTTTGAGATGCATGTGCTCATCTTCTTTATGACATTCATGCTTTTGCATTTACTCATTGATGGCATGCGAACGTCAATAAATAGTAATGTTTGAGATCCTTAAGCATACATCTAATAAAAAACACAAATACACCATCTGCATAGGTTTGAAGTGCTTAGAAGACTTCAAACAATGTCAACGCCACGACCTCGCAAAATTAATATCCGGAAAGAATAAACAGATGATAAGCCGCACCTTAACGCCTAGAGTCGTGCATAAATAGAATTGTTCGAGTTTTGAAAGGTAAAACACCCACCTTGGGGTTTTTTGAGGATTTGGGGCAACTTTCAGAGGAGATTATCATATATTGAGACACATCAGACACGAGAGAATATTGGAACAAAACTGAGAGACGACCAAGAAGAGAGATTGATGAGGATAAAATTGACATGAAGAAGAATAAAGCCTCATCCAAGGACGGAGGAGCAACATCTACCTTCATCTTATATCTCTTTCTCTTATATCTTTGAATGATGTTCAAGAACATTATTTACATTTATTTTAACTCCGTTATGACCTAATTATATTATATAGAGCACGTAGCTTGACTTGAAACTACGGTTTTGATATTTTGATTTATATATTTGAGATATCCATTCAGTTTATTTGTGTGTTCTTGAATGGTTGTGTTTAATTAACTGATCACTAATTGAATCAATATATTATTTGAAATCTGACACTCGAAAGAGAAAATTTTGAATAAGAACATGAGATTATACATAATTGATGTTTATAGAGATCGGAAGATATATAACTCAATTGAAACCATCACAAGAATTATTGTGTTGTTGATGCCATTTTTTATCTGATTTTTAATAAGAATATTAGAAACAAAATTTAACAATAAATTTTTACTTATCACTTGGAAAAAAGAATAGGAAACATTGAGAACTCTTGGCTAATAAATTAGAACAACTTATGATATCAATATGAATTAAACATAATAAACAGTCAAGTGAAATCGAATATCTAGAATTTATCTATCAAATTATTACTTTGTCTATCATTGATTAATTGTGCCATCTTTATTTTACGTACCAATCTCATATTTGATTTTCTAAATAAAATTAACATTATTTTAATTACAATACTTATTATACTGTTAAATTATCTATTCTCTATTAAACGATATATGCACTAACCAAGTATTAAAACTTGACCCCACGTATTTTTGGCAAGAAATCACAAGGACAAAAAATTAACAAAAACTTGTAGAAAGAGAAATAACTGCATCCAAATCTCTTCAAACATGCGTAGAAACCAAGAAAGAAAAAAAAAATTTGAATTATGACTATAATACATATGATTTCGAAATAAACGTAAACTGAACATAACTGACATAAATTGAACTGTAGCCCCGCTCATAGCCGAACACCGCCACAGAAAATTTTTTGACCCAGGCTACCGAGGAGATAAATATTCCGACAGGCAAATACCTGTAAATGGTGCATTCTTCAGACCATAAATCAATCCAGGTTGTTGAACTTTCTCACCCCACACTTCCTTGATCAAGACATTCTTAATGACTGGAAAGGCATTTTGATTACATCCCATGTCTGGATGTTCGCCGAAATCCCATCCGCTCTTAATGGCTACGAACAGGGCCGTGCTTATTAAGAGTCAAATGAGTCGAATGACTCTGACCCATCTATTTTTTGGGACCCAAAAATTTTAAATTTTTTTTATTATATATAATACTAGATAGCCTAAAAAATAAAGGGTTATTTTGGGATTTTAGCCTTGGTCAATACCAATAATTAATTATTGTTATATAAAAAATATAAGTAAATTAGAACTTAAACATATTCATGAGCAAGTAGCTATTTTTGAAACGATGATAAAATGATCATTACTCGCTTAAAAAACTACTAGTTTATCGGAACATAAAGCTATTTTTTAATTTTATTTTTGGTTGATTTGGCTACATCTGTTATATTATTGGTTACTAAATAACTTATATAAATATAGCAATTAGCAAGCACTCGATACAAATTTGTAATGTGGTTTTAATTGTACTCGATCACATTCGGGATTGAAATTGATTTGTAGAAACAGATAAATAAGCGCAAACACACAACAATATCATAGGCACATCAGACATCATACAAACTGATCAAGATACTCTTCCACTGTTTTATATTCAACCTTTGAATACAGCTCCGAGGCCTCAACCCAGAACGACGGCTCGATCTCGAAATATGTTTGATCCCCCTTCACAAAAATCGATTGGTTGATTGAGAAATATGAAGACAAGCAAATAGGTTTAAAAAATGCTCGATTTGAACAATTTCAAAAATATGAAGAAACATTTGGTTTTTTGTTCAATCTAGAGAGGTTACAACGTGCAGACGATGAAAATTTGTTGAGGCCTTGCAAAAATCTTGAAAATTCTGACTCATAAGGGTTGTTATGATATTAATGGGAATGATCAATTTTCAGAGTTGACATTCTTGAGGTGCTCATTACCAAGAGAAGCAAAATCGAACATTGATGTAGTGAATTAAGAAAATGGATGAGTGTTTCCCAAATGCTCATATTGCTTATAAAATCTTGTTGACTTGTCCATCTGTCTCGATCATAGTAGCAAGTGCGGAGCGAAGTTTCTCAAAGTTAAAGCTCATCAAAACTTTTCTCCGATCAACCATGTCACAAGAAAGATTGAATGGATTGGCTATGTTATCGATTGAGAAAAAAATTACTGAACAACTTGATTATATAGACTTGATTAGTATTTTTAGCTCTAAAATTGTTAGACGGATTGTTTTTTAGTGATTATTTTGGACATGTTTAATATTTTTATTCATTTAGTTTTTTATATTATCTTTAACGTATTGATTTAATTTGAAAAATTGCTATGGAACTAAAGAAATATATGAACACGCGTTATGATTCAGAAACCTCTTTTTAAAAGTTAGACTCATGCCCAAATATTATTAGGATCGGCCCTGGCTACGAGGAGACTTCAATGGATACATTGGAGGTAGAGTCTGTATCATGAGGATCATCGTGCATTTTTCATATTTATATGCTCAAGTAAAGTTTGTGGCAACGAGTATCAAGAGCCGGACCCAGAAGACAGTATATATGGGAGATCAAACACTCAGATGATAAGTGATGAGAATTGAACTCAGCGGAAGGGCAAGGGAATAATGAAAGAAATTCCAAAACATTTTTGTTGTTTTTTTTTTAAATTATGAGTTCCACCCTCCAAAATACACCGAATCACCTCACAGGAACCGACCATCTTGTTCACAAAACCAAATCTTGAGCTCATGGTAATTGAGACAAACATGTTCTCGTATTCAAGGCTAGCCTACCTGGATCGGTTCTGTAATGCTCCGAAAATTTAAAGATCCACGCAAACCACATGCATATAAGTTATTAAATTCTTTTGTATTTCAATTAATTGTTTTAATTACATGGATTAATTTTGTGGTGCATAATTACATGCTTAAAATATATTTTCTACATGATTGCGTTAAAAATGTATTTTTAAAATGTTATTCGAGTTGCGATCGATGAAGGGAGACCGAGGGCTGAAAAAATAGAAAATGTTTTTATTAAATAATTGTTCTTAATTATTTAAAATAAGGGTGGTTATTTTTCTTATTTTTAAAAATATGGGGTTTTGAGGTGATTTTATACGTCGGGACGTAATTTTTATCGGTGTTGGTTTTTCAACAAAAATACGGACGTTTTGACAACCCGGCTAATAAATTCACAAACTTATTTTACCAAAACTATTTTTATATTTTAATTAAATCCTAATCAAACACTGATGGGCCTAAACTTATGCTTAATAGGCCTAAAGCCTTAATTCGTGAATTGATTAATATATAATATGTAATCCCTTACTAAAACCCTTCACTTTGCATCAAAACTCACGGCCACCCTCTTTTAAAAATCTAAAACTCTCCCCACCCCATTCTTCAAGACACGAACACACATACACAACAAAGTAGAAGAAATTTTCGGTGGAAGCTTAAGAAAAAGGTTCAAAGCCAAGGTCTTCTCGTCCATTCTTCGCAAATCGTCAACGGGTTTTTCGTGCGTAAATTACGCAAAGGCACGCCTATTCTTTCTTTCAAAAAAAAACCATCATCACACCATAGTATTTTAATTATTGAATTTTTGCATGAAAACAAGTCACACAATTCACAATTTCGTAACTATGCTCATGCTTGTGTTTAAACCTTTGTTATTGGATTCAAATCATGTTTATATGATGTTTAAGGGGCTGCAATGAACTAGGATATGAATAAGCATGTATTTACACAAGTTTAAAGGCCTAGAATCACACACAATAGCAACAAAAACACTGCACAAAACAGAAAAAACAAAACTGGTATGACTTTGCTGTCATGGGAGACGAGGGGCTCGGCTTTGTGAGTTGGGTTGCTTGGCTTGGTTCCAGGGCTAGCCAGGGCCGTGGGGGAGTCAAGGGTAGGGTCTTAATAATGCTAGGGTTTGAGTTAAGTGGGCTGGGAGGAGTCCTTGTTGGGAAGGACACCACCCGAGAACCACATCAAGGGGGCTGCGTGAGTTTCAATAGCTGTTGCAGGGGGAAAGGACTGGCCAGGGGCTTTGGGGCGAACCAGGCTAGGTCCTTAGGGTCCTAGGATGATGGGCATGGGTCGGACCAGGGGCTGGGACAGATGGGTTGGCTGCTGGTCCAAGAAACGAGAGGAAAGTGCATGGCAGCAAGCTGGGGCGTGAGGTGCTGTCAAGCTGCAGGGGTTCGCTGCTCGGGTCTGGGGGCTTGGGTTGGTCTGGGCAGGGTCTGGGCATGGTCCAGGGAGGGTTAGGTGCATGGTGGCCTTCCACTGCTTCACAACCTTCCCTGAATGCCATCACCATGCCTAAAGGCATGAAAACATTTCTCCATCCGTTCCAGCCACACCTAAGCCACATCTGATCCTTCCTTGCCGGTAAGGGGTGGAGGTCCAACTTTCACGAAGTCCATAATATTAACCTGGTCCTGGCGGCGCGTATCCCTATGATCATGGTGATGATCAAGGTGGTGCTCTTAATGGTGCTCCTCATGGAGGTCATGAACAGACTCCTACTCATGGCGACTACCATCACTGCTGCCCTCTTCATGGTTTCTTCCTTCTAGCATCTGAAAGGAAATTTAGGAAGCAGTAAAACAAAAAAATAGATTATCCATTTTGCAAACATATTTGCATGCTCAGATACCACCTAAATGTGGCTGTCTTATCCAAAACGTCTACATTAATAATATAAATTAAATAACCATAATCAGATTCTTAATACAAAATGTGGAAACTTGATAAAACCAACGAAAAAAAACAGTTAGTACATCTCTATACTAGCGCTAAACTTGAATAAAATATTATACAATCATAACGAAACTATCTCAACCCGAAAATAAAATAACTAGAAATAAATTATGAGGAATCTCCCCTCAAGGCACTTGATCGCTACTGGCCATCGCCGGCTCCTCCTGGCCCGTCCAACCTAAGACATGTCCCATGGAATACATGTCTAAGATGAAAACAAAGATGGAGCGACATATCAATTAGTACATAAAGTATAAGTTTACAAACCTATATATTCATGCATGAATCACGAATTGGTGATCATGTATCAAATTGGAAACTCATGATCTATCTATTTCTAGGCCCTGAGTGTGTATCTCGCTGTTCCATAGAGTCATTTGGTGTCTCACACACTCATAGAGTCATTTGGTGTCTCACACACTCATATCTTGTCTCACCATAGCACGCTGGTCCGTAGAGTCAGTGGGTGGCTCACGAGACTTATCTCAAAAAATTCAAGGCTCGAGGCTTATCTCAAAGAATTCAAGGCTCGACAAGATATGAAAATACCACATAAAATATCATGACAGATAAAACATCCATAATAATCATATGACATGTAAAATTCAACACATGAGCATGCATGCAAAGTTAGATATCTCAGTCAGTACTTATGTACATCTACTATCACTACAAGAAATTCTGCATACAACAACGCACATACGACAGCAGTTTTTGTGAAAAACCGTTGTCGTATGTTTTTTAACAACGGTTTTAGAGAAAACCATTGTCTTTTGAGGGTCAAAGACAACGATTTTTTTAGCGTCAAAGACAACGATTTTTAGGGTCAATGACAACGGTTATCTAAAACGTTGTCTTTGAGCTTCTTTTAGGGTCAATGAACGGTTCTATGAACCGTTGTCTATGAACGTGTTTTTTTGGACAATCGACAACGGTTTTTAAAAAACCGTTGTCGATTATCGTGGTTTTTGAACAAACAACGGTTTTGGAAAACGTTGTCATACCGTCGCATGTTTAATATTAGCGACGGTTTTACAAAACCCGTCGCTAAATTTAGCTACGGTGTACTTGAAACCGTCGCTAATTTAGCGACGGATTAAAGCCAAATCATCGCTAAATTTAAACATGCAACAGTTTTTCAATTACTGTCGCCAATAGCGACGGTTTATCCAAGAACCGTCGCAAACTGTCTATTAATAACCCCGTTTTCGGTCCATTTTTCTCTACAATACTTCATAATACTTAAAATTTTTCTTTTCCTTAGACGATTTTATCGCTTCACACAATATTTAAAATTTTTCTTACCACTTCATAACACTTCAAATTTTTCTCTCTTACACGATTTTACTACTTCACAAAACTTAAAATTTTTCTCTCTGACACGATTTTAGTTTCAATTGTTAGTTTTTTTTAGATTTATTAAATTATTGAAAGTATTTTTTTATTTTTCGAAACAAATTAGCGACGGAAGTCTTGATTATTGACCATCGATAAAATTAGCGACGGTCTTGATTTCTAACAGTAGCTATTTAGCGACGGTTTTGGAAAACCATCGCAAATTCTACCTACCACAACGGATAAAAACCGTTGTCGTTGAACGGACTTTCAACAACACCCTTAGTTAGAACAGTATTAAAAAAGCTAACGGATCTGTTGTCGTATGCCGTTTTTGTTGTAGTGTATAGTGATACAGTATACTAGTTCTCTACTCGCTCCCAGCCTATATATTATCAGATAAACACTATTACTCCTCAGATATGATTATAACTTATACAGTATCCCCCAATCATAACAAATGCCCTCAGATTATACATTCATTCATTGTCAGCCCCTTGTGTTCGATGGTTTTTCACTTGTTTTCTAAGGTGACAAATCTTCCGAAATTGTTTTGAAGCTTGTCGGAATGAATAAAAATGTCTAGAATTCACAAACACTTGAGATTACGCTATATAAATGAGTGTGAAATTTTGATTCTCGGATGGCATATTTATAGGCTGAGTTTAGAAGCTCTAAACTCAGATTCCCGTGCAAGATGGAGAGAGAGGAGGTTGAAAGAGTGAAATTTATATTTTAGGGAGTTGAAAAAAAAGAAATAAATCCTAACATGAGAATTGAGAGCAAAATTTTGATTGAGTTTATGATTTTGGTTAGGAGTTACATGGCCATCTAAAAATTTAAAAATACGAATAAGGATAAATAAATATTTTTAAAAATTTTAAAGATTTTCGAAAGTTGATAACATATATGAGTTAAATATAAGTTCCAAATTTATTAAAGTATGGTTTTATTAAAAAAAAAATTGAGTATTTTGTAATTTGATAAATGTATTTTTTAAAATTAAAAAATGTTACATCAAATCACCAAAAATAGTTACTTTGTGGCCTCATGCATTATAATATAAGGCAAAAACTTGTGTGAGACGGTCTCACGAGTCGTATCCGTGAAACGGATATCTTATTTGGGTTATCCATAAAAAAATATTATTTTTTATGCTAATAGTATCACTTTTTATTGTGAATATAGGTAGGGTTGACCCGTCTCACAGATTAAAATCCTTGAGACGTTTTCACATGAGATCCACTCATAATATAAAATAGTAAGTATTATATATATGTGTGCTTATCTGTTTGATTACGTTAGTCGAAATGAATAGTGATCAAAGTTAATGTTTTACTTAATTTCTTTTAATCGGCCATGATCACCTGTTCAACTATCTATAAACGACTTAAAAATTTCCTAATGGTGAC
Source organism: Primulina eburnea (assembly GCF_022965805.1). NCBI lineage: Eukaryota > Viridiplantae > Streptophyta > Magnoliopsida > Lamiales > Gesneriaceae > Primulina > Primulina eburnea. Next base: position 24,697,537 of record NC_133114.1, read on the forward strand.
AAAATTAATTAGTTAATCAAAAAATTAATTAGTTGCACCGTCTATTGAATTTTGATTTACAAAAACGAATTTATTAATTTTTATGATATATGCTTGCATATATCATAAATAATATGAGAGATAATTAATTCTATTGTTCCTATTTTAGTAGCAATTTATCGGCCCGCTTCTAAAATTGTGATGTAACACACTTTAAAACCATCAAAACACAACATTTCGTTTAAAACCAAAGGGTGTCAAAATCTGATCGTTCCGTCAACCCAACACACGTTGATCCGAAAAAACCAAGTTTGGGTTTGGGGTTTTCGGGTTCGCCGAAAAAATAAACGGGTTCAAGTTGGATGAGGGTCAATCCAAGTTGATCCGAAAATTTTATTTTTATTTTTAAAAAAAATAATATAATCAATAAATATTGCTTGCATTTTTATATATGGTATATTTGAAAATATATTTATTATATATTTATACCATAAATTTTCATAATTAATATTTGTTTTGTACATTTTTAATATTTTAAACAATTATTTATTTGATATAGTTAGACTTTAAAATTTAATTTATATATGAGAAATTTTTTATGTTTATAAATTAAAATATTTTTTTAATTTTATATTATTTTTTAAAAAATTTTAAAAAATTAAAATCAAATTGAGTTGGGTAAGCGGGTTGTGATTTTTTGGGTTGCTTCGAATTTGAGTTAACACTTTTTAAATAGTATTATGCATCAATCCGACCCGATCCACGTACCAGATGACACCCCTAATTAAAACACTTCTTCTTATAGTACAACAGCAAGTCAGCAACCCTCTCACAAGCACGACAAAAAAAAAAAAAAAAAAAACCAACTCAATCCAAAATGAACTTTACCACACATAAAACACACACGAAATCCTAGAAAACCATGAACATGCCACAAAAACAACACAAAGAAAAAAGAGACCAAATATTGAGCTACGAGTTACCACAATTGTTGCATCTTTTATTACTGCAGCAGTACGACGATAACTGTGATATTATCTCTACTGCCCTTTGCAATGGCCAGCTCGACTAGGGTGGCCGCGGCGTCCGAAGCGCATTGTCCCTCTGACTTCCGGCTCCCTAGTCCCCCACGGAGACTCTTCTCCACAACTTTGCATGCTAATTCGTTGGATACCATGTCCCACAGCCCGTCCGTTGCTATTATTAGGAAGTCGTCGGATTCGGTTCGCTTCGTGACCGTGACTTCCGGCTGGGAGCTGATGTATGGTTTCAAGTGATGATCGCCTGTTGGTGGAGACATACATTATACATTCAGTGTGTATATACTAATTTAATACAGTAGTACTGTAAAATATTTAGAAAAATCCAAAACTTGTATGCCAGAAATTAAAGAGTGGATTATGTAATTACGTACCTATGGACCTCGAAGTGGGAAGCACCCCTTGTACACGCCAACCCTTCCGGTTTATGATACTTCCTCCCGCAGCCTCAACCCTCTCCTTCTCGTCTGGTCGCTCGGGCTAAATATTCACAATATATATAAATATTCGATAATTTTAAGGAAACAAATTGTGAAATTTGGATAAATTAAGGTGACGTTACTAAAGTAGAGGTAATTGGATTCATTTATCCAAATAAGAGATATGTATTACAAAATATAATATGTGAAACCGTAACTTGTTAAATATTATCATACTACATAGTTAAAAGAAAAATATTAAATATGGACAAGGAGGATGCCAAAAATTCAATTAAAATTATATATTTTTAAATCACACCGTATATCCGGTGAAAATAAAATCGAGAAGGGTCGAGATTAAAATCTTAAAAAAATAAAATAATATAGATTTAAATAAGGGATCTAGAATGTTTTTCTTTACACTTCATAATTTGGGGAAAAAAAACAAATATTGCAAACCAAAAACTCAAAGTAGGACAAAAAAGGTAACCTTATGATCACTAGACAAAGGCACGGGAGCTCCACCTCGACAGAGCACCGCCCTGGAATTACCGCAGTTTGCCACCACCACATCCCCATTCCCCACCAGCACCACCACCGCCGTCGTCCCCATCGTCCTCTTCTCCACCGCCGCGGTACTTGCTCTCACCTCCTTCCCCTTGCTCTCCTCGAATTCCTCGTCAATTCTACTAAAACAGTCCTCCATTACCGTCTTCCAATCAAAATCATCCTCCTCCGGCTGCTTCTTCATGTTCTCTATATGCTTTTCCAGACACTTGTGAAGCCTCTCGCTGCACACTTCTGCCACCATAGCCCCGCCGTGACCATCATACACCGCGAAAAACGAGTACTCGTCGGCGAGACTACCCTGTGGCGCCACAGTTACTGCATCCTCCATCACTCTCCTCCGGCCCATCATGGAAACGTGTCCATATACTAACCCGCGGGTTTCATTCTCCGGCGTCCCTTTTCCGTGTTCTCCTCCTCCTTCTTCTTCCTCCGCCGGAGAAGTCTTCGTGTTCTTGGGATAGGATTCGAGCTCTGGCGTCAGAGCCGATTTTAATCTCTTAATTTCGGACCTTCTCCGACGAGGCTGTTGCGTTTCTTTAGAGCAGAAAACCATCTCCTTGCTCGAATCCGCCATCATTTCCGTCGCTAGAACATGGGTGGCCCAAAGCTCATTATATGTATAGTTTTTTTTGGAACCAATGTACATTTAATTTAATTGGAAATAAAGTTCGTCGTATTAAAATACGAAATATTCTTTATTTTTATTTTTCAGAAACAAATATATATTTAGTTCTTTCATAAAATTATTTTTATACAACTTTTCTAATATAATAATTTAAAACAATTGAATCTCTTCAATTTGTTCGATATTTTCACAAGTCCATTAATTAAACTTTAATATAATTAATATAACAAATACAAATATCGTTTTCACATAAATTGATATATGACAAATTTATCTGAAACAATATTTTTTAATTAACTAAAACGATCAGAAAATTAATTAATAATGAAATAAGTATGCACACAATATAATTCAAATAATAAAAAAAGCAATTGTTAAAATATAGGTTCTCTTACACTTTAATATTTTTTAATGGTGGGATTTCAATTTATAAGTCATGTTTCTTACTATATTCTCTAACATATAAATAAAATATGTCAAGCTATATTAATATAATTAACCAAATGTTCTTATGTTATATAACAATTACAATCAAATTAACAAACCGTGGAATCCTCTAGCTTTCGAACTATTGGATTATGGCTGTCAACATGTATTCAACCTCATATTTCTAGGCAAGTTGTATATGCATGAATTATGTTACTCTATCTTCTGTCGAGCTTAATTATGATACATAAAACAATTCGAAGTTGACCATGCTCCAAAGATAGAATATACATAATAATATAATCACGTATGCTTAAAACCAAAATTCATTATTAAAAAATAAATCAAAACATAATTGCTTTGGGTAGGATCTCTTTAATTCCAACAAATAGAAAAAAGAAAAAGAGAAAACGTCGTGCGGATTTTTAGTTCCTTCTCGAATTCTCTCTCTCTCCCTCTTCTCCGCTCTTAAGATGGCGACCCTCTTCTGCAGCTCCTCCTAGGTCTTTTTATTTTGATATGCACTTTAGAGTCCACATAAGTCTTCCTTGCTTGTTCTGCTCAGATTTTTTCTATCTTCGCGTCACATTGAGGCGGTAATTATTTTGCCACATTAGCATGAATTGTTCTTTTCAACTTGACATTTTTTGCACATCGCACTGGGAGCAGGGGCGTAGCCAGGATTTGAAAATACCTGGGGCTGGCTCCGTCCTATACTATATTAAATAAAATAAATAATTAACTAAAAAATTTAAAATAAAAAATGTATAAACATTGACTTAATGAAAATATAGAACAAGAGTATTTAATACCTTCAAAAACAAGGAGCTAAAAAACTACTGAAGTTGTGTTCTTCGTTTTTTCTTAGAATAAAACTCATTAATTATTAAATTGTTATCAATTTTTTCAACAAAATCTCGTTCGATGTAAGTTACCATAGAATCTCTGAAAAACTATGCTTCCATCTTGTTACGAAGAGTTGTTTTAACAAGTTTCACTGATTTTCTAAATTAATTCAGCTTGATAACTTATTTGGGTTGAAATCGATATTTTTTTCACTCATAGACTGAATTGATGTATGGCCTTATCTTATTCCAGAAAAGATTTTTCAAATTTTTTACTCTTAAGAATCGTTTTGGTAAAAAGCCAAAGTCAGTTCACTTCATTTTTAAAACCATGATAAAAAAAAATGATATTTACAAACATCAAAGAATAATATAGACATTAATAGAAAACAAAATGCTTGATACATCATTTACGTCATTATGCACAAAATTCAAATAATTGATAAATCATATAATATCACATACTACGATTCACATGAAAAATTTGCGCAATTTCTCAAAATCAGTATTTTATTTTTCTCAAAATCAATTCTTATATACATATACCAGTTCATACTAAAAAAATTAAAATTCTATAAAAAAATTTAGTATTAATAGAAATTAAATAAAGATATAATAAAATATGTAATAACTGCACAATTATATTATCATATTAGTTAAATTTAATATATTTGTGTGTTATTGTAAATATAGTCTGAAAAAATATTTGGAATTTAAAGTTCATTTTAAAAATCAACTTACATTAAGTTCTTCAACCTTTTGAGCAAAATGCGAGCGAAAATCAAATTTGATTATAGATATTTGCATAAAGTTATTTTAAAAAAATTACTCATAATTAACAAAAATTCTTCAAATTTACCTCATTAAAAAAAAGTCAACAAAACCAAAAAATAAAACAAAAATAAAAAATACAGAAAAACAAAAAAAAAATTTAAAATTTGGGTGGGGCTGGAGCCCACTTTTTAAAAACAAAAATAAAAAAATACAGAAAAACAAAAAAAAAAAATTTGGGTGGGGCTGGAGCCCACCTTTGCCTAAGGGTGGCTCCGCCCCTGACTGGGAGGTCATTTTTTATCGTCCTAGCATGACATGTTTTGTCCAGACCTAGGATTTCTGTCCATTCATGCTGGGTTAGAGGTGAGCATTCGATTAATTCGGTTAACGAACGTACCGAATTAGCCATAACCGAACCGAAATATTTAGTTATAACCGAACCGACCGAATTAATTTTCATAACCGATGAAAACCGAACCGAATTAAAATCGGTTAATTCGGTTTAACCGAAATCTTGTTCATCCCTAGCTGCGGCAGTAATTTTTTGGGTAACTTAGGTTTCGGTACCTAAAGTTTTTCAATTTTTGTTTTAGTACCCAACTTCCCAATATACCCTTTATGCTTTAATTTAAATAATTGATTTTTTCTTTTAAAATTTAACGGCTCATCATGCTTCCGTAAAATAAATTAAACCTTATACCTCTTTGACCGGAGTGCCACCGGGTTATATCCACCGTATTTTACAGACTGCTCCTCACAGCCTAACCACGCGATCGCAATCGATGGTTACCGACGCAGATTCCTTCAGCAGCACTTGGCACAACTCTAATTCGTTTCCTACCTTAGAGTGTACAGTATAAAATAAAATTTTGAAAATAATACATGAGAGGGGCTAGAGCAAAAGATCTCTTTTATTCAAACACAAGCATTTATTTATTACATAGTAACCTCCTGTAGAGGAGGAGAAACTTGTTTAGCTACTTATCGTAGCTGAACTCTTAACACTCATAAAACTTGAAAAGAAAATATTACAACCTTGTATGAAAGAAATGGAGAAAATATTTGATGATCTTCACTTCCTTCTTCTGCCTTATTTATAGAAGGCTCCTTCGGATTTGAACTTCGGATTTCAAATCTTCATAAACCTTTACAGCTTGTATTGGGGACCATTTGGTGGTTGAGGGGTCCCTGTCTAGATTATTAATCTTGACATCAACTTCTCATCCTCTTTTATCTCTCTCAGATACCATTGACGATGAGTTTCCAATATATCGGCAGTAATTTCATCTCCTTTATATTCTCGGAAATGATTTACTAACCATTTAAGAGCTTCTGCCTCTTTTCTCTTGTATGTTAATCTTCTTTTCAAAACTTTCAAATATACCCTATACATTTTTAAGTTTTGATTCTGGTGTGTTAACTGGTTTCCATTCTGTCCTTTTATAGATGAATTTTTGGGACCAGTTAATTTACTTTTTATTCATTGGATTCCTTTTGTGGTTTCCAATGTGTCATCCACCATCTATTATTGATGGTCCATTTGTCCTTTTCCACTAATTAGTGGTTGTCTTGTTTCTACCACTCACATGGTAGTGGTCCTGCTTTTGTAATGGAGGGTCACATGTTCCTTTTAATTTTGTCGAGGAATCTTCGGCTTTCGGCTTCCTCGAGGAAATCGTGAATGTGGTCCATCCCCACTTGTACTGGTATCGGTAAAGTGTTTCCGATCAGATCTCGGCTTGAATCCTTTACCAAATTCCGGTTCCTTCTGGTTTTGGCATTCTGGACAGATGTTTTCAGACCATCTTCCTATATGTGCCATATTACAGAATTTCCGACGAGTTTATTTACTTGCCGGCAGCTTGCTATTCCACAAAAGATTTCTTTTCTTTTCAAATAGATCTTCTGTAAAACTTGTTGTTTTTCCTGTCATGGTATTTAACAGGAATGATCCGTTCACTGAATGATTGTAGAATTTGAACGGAAACTTGACTTTGTCCATCTCAGTGAGACAGACCCAAATACCCCAAGCTCTTCTGGTAGAAATATCATCTTCAGTTATTGAAGACACCAGGGGTGTTTCTTCTGTCGGAGGGTCCTTGATAAATTTCTGGACATTTGAATCTGGCCTCCTTAGCTTGATGAAATGAAAGGCTTCGTGAGAACCTTTCCCTGCTGGTTCTGGTGCTGCACTAAAAAAGTATAGCTCCAAAACATCTCCTCTGGACAAATAATCATTATTCGCCCAGGTTTCGTGAACACCTTCCTGGATCCATTTTGGTAGACCTGAAATTTCTGGAAAGCTGGGTGATGTAGTATAAACTGAGGCAAGAGCCCCGAATTCATACCACGCTTTAACCTCCTTTGGATACGAATTTTGTTTCATCCATACCCTTGGATATTTCCCTGAAACATCAACCCGATTGGTAGCTGGGTTAATGCCAATTCTTGTTTTTAATTTCTCCCAATTTTGTTGGTAAACCTGAAATGGAGAAATGGTTGCTTCGTTAGTACCAACCTTAGTTTTGCCTTTGTCAATACGAGGCCTAAGGTTGATCTCTCCCTCTTCAATCCCCGAGGTGAAGGGTTGACTTGAGGACTCAAGATAAGGATCAGGAGTCTCAATTTTTGTTTCAGTCGACCCATCTGGTGATGATCCCGACTTAACACTTGTGCAAGGGGTATTTGAATCCCCCGCTACAGGTATAGAGTCCTGTACTCGAAAACTTTCCATTTGAGAAACCAGTGGTCTCTCAATGCCCTGGAGGATAGGCCTTTGTGTTACAGACCATAACTGAGTATATGCCTGTAAACATCCTGTAATTCGATCAGAGACAATTCTCTTATCAGCTTGTTGTAGTCTTCCCGCAACTTCTGCGTTAACAGCTAACTTGGTGAACTCGGTTTGAAGCATTTCAAGGTGTTCCCTCAAATGCCTCTGCATCTTGATAATAGCATCAATGTCAATGCTGTCCATCTCTTGTTAAAAAATCTGCAAGAATATTTTCATGAGATTTTATTATCATAATATCAAAAATATAATTTTGACATAAAGCTTGCCATCGTAATAATCTAGCCTTCTCCGGTTTAGACTCAATTTTATTCCTTAAAAAGGCTTTAACTTGAGTGTTATCAACTTTCAAAGTGAATTTCTTTGCAAGTAAAAATAACGGCCATTTTTCAAAAGCCCTTTTTACTGCATAGAATTCCTTTTCGTTGATATGCCATCTTATGGCTTCTGCATCTGAGAATAACCCACTACAATATCTGAATGGTTGTTCTCCATCTGGTGTGAGCTTGGTTAGTACTGCAGCCCACCAATGATCGCTGGCATCGGTATATAATACCAGATCATCCTCGTCTTGAGGAATAGCCATCTTTGGAAGATTTTTGCAAACCTTCTTTAAATGTATAAGTCCTTTTGTGTGTTCTTCTGTCCATATAAATCTAGCATCTTTTTTCAACAATGGACTGAACACTTTCCTGTGTTTTGCTAGGTTTTTGATAAACATCCCAGCAAAATTAACAACCCCTAAAAAACTTTGAAGTTGCTTCTTGTCTTTGAGATTCTCTGGAAAATTCTGCACCTTTTCCACTATGTGTTCTTGCAGAATTATTCCTGACTCATCGATTTCAATTCCGAGGAATTCAATCTTTCTTGTAGCAATGACTGCTTTCTTTTCCGACAAAACCAGTCCTTCTTTTTTACAAACATTAGAGAAAATCTCCAAATGTTTAACATGTTCATTCATATCTTTAGATGCTATCAAAACATCGTCGATGTAAACAAACATAAACTTAAAATAATCTTTAAAAAGATTATCCATTTTTCTTTGGAATATCTGTGGTGAATTAGCCAATCCCATTGGTAATACCTCCCAGATATAATGTCCTTGTGGTGTGAAGAAAGCTGTGAATTTCTTACTTTCTTCCTGCATCCGAATCTGATAGAATCCGGACTTGCAATCAAACTTAGAGAATATCTTGGCGTTGCGTATGCAACTAATCAAGTGTTCTCTACTAGGTATAAAATACCCATCAAACTCCAGAATCTTATTAATTTCTTGATAATTAATAACCAATCTGGGTTTCCCTCGTTTAATCTCACCATGATTTCTTACTAGAAAACCTGGACTGCTATATGGTGACGTTCCTGCTTTGATCAATCCAAGGTCCAAATGTTCCTTGATTATAATCTGCATATCCCTCTGATCAATGATGTTCATTGGGATGGGTTTACAACGGACAAATTCATACTCTTTGCCTTCCTTAATCTTAAGGCAAGCCCTGAGTTGATTTCTGTCCCACCATGCCAAGGGATCTTCGTTGTAATTTTCTTTGATCCTCTTCTTGACATCTTCCAATGATACCTTAGACTCGAACTCTACTTCATTTGTTTGTAGAGTTATCTTAAGGCATTCTATATCTTCTGGTTGGAGTTCTTTATCTGCTCTCAACTGGAGCATTGTTTCTCCAAACCGTCTTGAATCCTTCATTTTTGGGTTCAGAAGTTTTCCTGAATCACCACACTTGCTGCGAAACTGGATCGGCAATTTTCTGTAAAATGCTTCTCGAAGTCTCTGGACTATGATTTTGTGATCACATGGTGTTGTGAACACTAATCTTCTAGTCTCATTTTCTTGTGTATAGGATTTGAACATTTGTAGGAAATTATTTCCTAACAATATGTCAGCTCCTGTATCATGAAAATAAATTGGTGGTGTTTTTACCTTGTACCAAGGTGTTTGTCCAGCACCGCTAATCATAATTTCAGTCATCTTAATCCCTTTACATAAGATTAAGATTCTTCTGGAAAAATCTCTTCCAGCAATCTTTGGTAACTCTTCTTTCAAAGTATTTGGAAAAACGCCTCGTTTTGCTGTACATATTCCAGCACCTGAATCAATATATGCCGCAAAGTATTCTGCCTTATATTGTTCATACAACATTCCTACTGGAATGTATATGGAGAATGGACTTGTGGTCATTGGATTTTCCACATTTTTTCTTCTGCCATAAACTCCATTCCATGTTCTAGACGTTTCCAAGGTTTGTGTTCCTCGAGAAACTCTAGTCCAAGAATCAGTCGATTTGATTCTTTTCCCGGAATTCCTTGAATATGGACTTCCAATTCTCCGATATTAATCAGTCCTTGGTAAGTTCCCATCACAGGTTGTTCTAAATAGTATATTGAATTACAAGGAAATTGATTCCTTTGCTTTGTAATATCAAATACTATTTCAACCTCCTTCCATCCTTCCGGGCATCTAAGTTTTCCTATTGTAGAAAAACTTTTCAGCTCCTGTTGGGTGTCTATGACAGGCCTTTTATCCCATCTGTAACTTGTAATTCTATCTCCTTGAAAAGATAGTCTTCTTGGTTCCAATCTAAGACTTTGATTCCTTTGTAGAATCGGTTTGTCTTGGATCTGGATATCTGTTTCCTGTATTAAAGGAAACTCGACTCTTTCTGGATAAATTGCCTGTGCAACTTTTCCGAATATTTCAGGGATTTCTATAAACTCGTTTCTAATAAACAATTCAGAATGATGTGTATTAGATAGAGCATATGAAATCTGATAGGTAATAGAATATGGTCTATTACCTTCTTTCATCAACCTTTTTTCCTTGAAGTTCTGATGCAATGTCAAGGCTCGGCTGAAATCTCGATCTGCCAGGTTGTAGGCTATCCTTGGATAGATTACTCCTACAATTTTTCCTGCACAGAGGTTTCCTGAGATTGTCCCCAGTACTGAATCTTGTAGATTCCCCATTCTTTTATCGTATATAGCGATATCAATTGGTGAATATATCCCTTCTTTGAAGGTAGCCTTTATCATAATCTGGATAGCTCCTATATGAATCCAGGACATAGTCCTTGCTACTTCTATCTTGAGTTTTTGTAATTCCTCCTTGATTTCTTCGGAAGGAATTAGCTGCATCTCCATTCTATTTCCTGTAAGTTCCATTGGGATTGCCATTTCCCTTCTAGAAACTTTATAGATTAGATGATGCTTTCTGTTTCTTAGGCCAAGACTTCCTAAGAACTTTTCTACCTGTCCTGCAGAGAAACCTTGATATCTCTGTAGACTCGGATTTTCTCTCATGATTCTTTGAACCATGTTATGAGATATTGTTGTCTGACTGAAAAACCCAGACAGATCTTCATGTGTTTCGTGTCGAAACACCTCTTCTTCAGTCAGATTCCGATTCTGTTCCATCAGAGTCTTCCTGACTTAAGACTTCTTCTTCTTCATATATACTTTCATCTGAGGCGATGTCCTCAAATCGGTATACTTGAATAAGATCTTGGTAATAAACTGCTTCTTCAATATCCGGGGTATGATCAAAGCGTTTAATACCTCTGTTTTCATTTTCTGGACAGTTGGTCGAAATATGACCTCTTGCTCCACATGTCCAGCAATTACAATCCTTGAAACTTTCATTGGCTCTAGTATGAGCTCTTCTGAAAGTTTTCTTTGTAGGTGTTCTTCCTGTGCTTCGAGATGAACTCGATGCTTGGGATGATATCCTACTTCTCGATGGTCCGCTTCTTTGTCCAGATTTATAAGATCTGGCTTTCTGTCTAGACCATACGTTTCTTGGTTTCCAAGAACTTCTCCCACTTCGTGCATAAGGATGAGTCCTAAAGCTTTTCCTTTTATGCTTCTGTGGTTTACTTCCAATAATTGTTGGAAGATCATTTTCTTTACAACACAAAGGAGTTCTTTTGTTGATACCCCTTAAGCGTTTGTAATTCTTTTGTAATGCTGCCATATGGCACCATTCTGCCAGTTTTCCTTTAAGGAAAGAGGCTCTTCTTGCCAACGTATCTGGATTACCAGGTACGTATTCCCTTATGAGCATTTCTCTCCAAGGGCTCGGCATTTTTGCGAAGAAAAGCTGCATAGCTATATCCTCTTCGACTCCTGAATTCCATCTGTATTTAGTGAATAACATAATGTATTCATCCACCAAACATATGTCATGTAATTCAAGACTATACAGAGCTTGAGTGTATTTCTTCTTCTTCTCTGTATCTTGACTGTTGAAATAGTCTACCCCTATAAAGTGTGCTTTAAATAGGGTAGCCATTTTTCCCGCGATCTCACTAAGAGATTCTCCAACTAGGACTGACTCTTTCATGTCTGATGAAGTCATGTCCCAAGCAATTTTCACTGATCCCATAAGACTCATTTCCAAAAGTTTAATGAATCCTTCTTTGTTGAGATCAAGTGTTCCTGCTGCAATTCTCATAGCAGATGTCCAATCGTCTATGAGTTCTTCTCTGTTTTTGAAGTCTAATACATCAAGGTTAAGCATAACCCCGTAAGGATGTATAGGATCTAAAACAGTTTTCCCATAGGGTGTTTGGTGCAAAGGAATTTGAGTTCTCCTTGCCCTTGTTCCCGCCGGGTGTGATCCTCCACCAGTATGGAAATCAGTCTGAGATTCTCTCATATTTACATTATGAGATCCCATACTTTCCCTTAGTGGTTCCTGAGAAGATGACCAGATTATTGCAGGTGGTGTTTCACCTACTGCTGTGTTCATCTTTAGATCTACTACTTTGAGATTGGCGAAAGATTCCGCAAGCTCTTGTAGATCCTCCAAACCAATCCTTTCTAAAGTTGTCATCAGATGAATTTCTTTTCTGAGACAGATTTGATTAGATTGATCATCTTTTCTTCTTCAGTTAAAGGTTTTGACACCACTCTGGTCTTTCCTTGTTGATGTAACAAAGGTTCAGTACCAAAGGATGGTGGTAACCAACCTCCTGAATTTCTTCTACTAGAACTTGGTTGTTGTTCTAGTTTCTGAATTCTTGTTTGAATATCCTTTATTAATCCCAGAATTTCTTCTTGAGTCTCAAGGATCTTTTCAACTCGTTGTGGTACAAAATACAGCATATTGCCATAATTTTGGACTGTCTTTTGAATTTCTCTAAGGTCTAAAGAGAGCTTAGAGGAGTCTGGAACTATCTCCAGAAACTTATTATTTTGTATCATAAGTTTACCTGAGATTTTACCTGAGGGTGCAGTAGCTTCCCTTCGTAAATCTGCCGTCTATACAGATCCATTGTTCTCTGAAGAATTTCTTCTGAGTAGATTTTGAAGTATGTTTTTACGGTTCTTTAGACCTTGTAAACGCATACCTTTTGTGCTGAGTTCAGTGAAGCATGTACTTCGCTGTAATTCTTGCTCTAATTGAATTATTTCTAGCGAAATAAGTTCAATTTCGAACTGGATGGTAGTTCCTGGCATATTTAACAGATCAATGAAGATCTGGTCTTTTTGGCCTGTAAGAGTCTACCTTTTGTGTATGCAACGTTTTGCAAACACTGCTTTCTTTTATCAGGGGATGAGTTTCCTCTGTTCTCCCGTTTCTGATCTCAAACAATAGTTAGATAAACTTGTGTATATTCCAAAATATTGGAATATTTCTTGTAAATTATTGTTCTCGAACTAAAGTTCGGATTCATAATTTTCGAAATTCTCCTTCTCGTACATTTAGTTGCTAGTAATAATAAAATTTGTGTTTGAAATAAATCAACCTGCTCTGATACCATTTTCGGGAGCGCGGGGATCAATTAAAATTAAATAAAAGACAAGGGCAATTTTGGCATTTTAAAATTTCTTTTCTCTCACCAGGTACTAAAACACAAGTTCTTTTATATTGGGTACTGATACCCAATTAACCCTAATTTTTTTACCTCTTAGTACGACTTGTTCTGCCAAGTTCTGCTATCCGCCACCTTCGAGTCTTGACTTTCGCCACTTTTTCCTATAGAAATACATTCATAAGAATAGAGACAAAATGCATAAAATAAATGTGAAAAAATATACTCAAAAAAACATAAACAATACAATAATGGATTCAACATGACACACTTAAATAGTTAAAATCAACGCATATGAACCTCCTCATAAAAGCATTCTGCTTGCTCTCAAGCAAAATAAATTACAACACGTATGAAAAAAAAAAAAAAAAAAAGAAGCAAAAACTAGTTCAGTGGTGATTCTGTAGCTCATATTTATCCACTCAACGAATTTTCTGATATATTTCTAGAGATCAAAGCACCATACAAGTCATCACACATCCATTATGTGCTACCAAAGAAAATATAGTATGTTCACAAGGAAGGAAGTATAATGATCACGTTAAGTTATGAACAATAAGATTTTTCATCTGATATCTTTTTTCTTCATACATTTTCCTTTTTTTTTTTGCTTTGAATTATTTGGAATAAAATTTCATTTCTTTTTTTCACACCCTCCCTCACCTTACATTCTCTTTTTTATGTTTATTTTTGTAGGAAACTATTTTCACTAGTGTAACTTGGATTCATGTACGTACTGTACTGCCTTAGGGTACAAATATTTTTTTTCTTGTTTTCATTTTTTGGGCTAAGGGTAGGACTTGTGGCTTGAATGTAAAAGATGATGATTCGAATTATGTTTAACCCATTCGATCATCCATTAGGCTTAAGGGGATCACAAAGGATTACATGCTTTCTTAACGTCATCTAAAAATACTTTTGATTCAGGCTCTACATCTTTCTGATGTAAAGTTATTTGGGGAATCTAAATTTTTTTGTTGGAGGTTTTTCTATTTTTTTTATTTCGAGAATTTTTTTTACTTAATCCATTTGTATAAGATTAAGGTTTGCTTTGAGAAATCTCGTCCATCTATTTGAGGTAATTATTCCTCCAATACTTTGGGAAAGATTCCTCGTTTCGTCATACAAATTCCAGCTCCTGGATTAATATAAAAATCAAAGTAATGTGCTTAATATTGTTCATGTGTAACATCCTTACTAGGATGTATAAGAATGGACTCGTAGTAATTGGATTTTCACATTACGTTAAGAATGGACTCGTGGTAATTGGACTTTCGTTCCGTCTCTGAGTCGTTTTCAAGGTTTATGTTCCTCAAGAAAATTTAGTCCAAAACCATATGATCATGTTTTTTTCTTGGAATTATTTTGATATGAACCTCCAAATCTATGATGTTTATCACTTCTTGATAGATTCTCATCAATATTGTTTCCAAATAATAAATGGTATTGAAAGGGAATATATTTCTTTATCTTATAAATCAAAAATTATTTCTACTTCTCTCCATCCTTCTAGATATCTAAGCTTTCCTATTGGTGAAAAACTTTTTTTGTGTTAATTGGGTCTCTTGGACATGTGTTTTTTCCCATCCGTAACTTGTTATTATATCTCCTTGAAAAGATAATATTTTCGTTCCATCCTAAGACTCTGATTTCATTGTAAAATCGGTTTATCTTGGATCTGGATTTGTTTAATGTTATAAGGAAAAATCGATTTTTTGGGATAGATTTACTTAGAAACTTTTTCGAATATTTGTGGTATCTCAATAAAATATTTCTAATAAATAATTTTTAATGATGTGTACTAGATAGATCGTATGAAGCCCAATATTTCATATAATATGGTCTAATACCTTCTTTCATCAACATTTTTTCCTTGATATTTTGGTGCAACGTTAAGGCTTGGTTAAAATCTCGATCTGTCAGGTTTTAGATAAATGGATAAATTACTACTACATTTTTCTTGCACAATTATTCTCTGAATAGTTCTCAGTATCAAATCTTGAAGATTACTCATCGTTTATAACATATAGTCATATCAATGGGTGAATCTATTTTTTTCCTTAAAATAGCTTTTATCATGATCTGGACTACTTCAATATGAATCTAGGACACGGTTCCTGCTACTTCTGGCTTGCGTTTATGTACTTTGTTTTATTTTTTCAAAAGTAATTAATTGCATCTACTTTTGTTTTCTCGTAAGTTCCATTAGGACTGTCATTTCCCTTATTAAAATCTTATAGATTAGATTATACTATTTTTTTCTCAGGCCAAAATTTCCTAAAAACTTTTCTATTTGTACTACAGAGAATATTTGATATCTCTGTAGCCTAAGGTTATTTTTCATGATCTTTTGGATCATGTTATGAGATATAGTTACATGGATAAAAAATCCAGACAAATATTCATAAGTTTAGTGTTGAAACAATTCGTTTTGGGTCAAACTCTGACTCTATCTCTCCATCAGATTCTTCTTGACTCAAGACGTACCATTCTTCATATACTCTCGTCTGAAGGAATTGAACTGGGCTTTGGTAAAAAAAAAAAAAATAGTTTTCCAATATCTTGAGTTGGTTCAAAACACCTTGTCTTTTTTCTTATTTTCTGGATAGTTGGTCGAAATGTGATATCTTAATCCACATATCTAGCTATTGGTGTGAGCTCTTCTAAAAGTTTTTCTTGTTGGTGTTTATCCCGAGCTTTGAGAAAAATTTTATGTTTGGGGCGACATCCAACTTCGTGATGATCCACATCTTGGTCCATATTTATAAGATCTGAATCTTTTTACACCATATTGTTATTGTTTTCTAAGTACTTCCATTTTACCACTTCACACATAAAGATGAGATCTAAAGCTCTTCCTTTTATACATTTGTAGTTTAATTACAATAATTATTGGCAGATCATTTTCTCTATATATAAAGGAGTACGTTTGTGAATATCTATTAATAATTTTTATTTATTTTGTAATGCTGCCAAATGACACCCTCATACTAATTTTTCTTTAAGAAAAGAGGCACTTTCTAACCAAATTATTTGTATTGCCATAGATGTATTCCCTCACTAGAATTTCTCTCCAAGGACTTGACATTTTCGCTAAAAAAAGTTGCATTGTTTTGCTTTCTTCAAATCCTAAATTCCATGAATATTTATTGAATAATATAATATATTAATTTACCAAACAAATTTTATGTAATTCAAGACTATAAAGAGCTTGGATATATTTATTTTCTTGTATGTATCATGACTATTGAGATAATCAACCCCTATAAATTGCGCTTTAACTTGGGTAGTCATTCTTGCGGCTATCTCTTAAGATTCTCTGGCTAGGAGTGACTATTTGGTCTATGCCGAAGTCATGTCCTATGCGATTTTAATTGATCTTATACGACTCATTTCTAAAAATTTAATAAATTATTCTCTATTGAGATCAAGTGTTTCAGCTATAATTCTCATAGGTGATGTTCAATTATATTTGAGATCTTCTCTATTTTTGAAGTCTAATACATCAAGGTTAAGTATAACCCCATTATGAAGTATCGGTTCTCAAATAGTCTTCACATAAGGTGTTTGGTACTAGAGAATTTGATTATTTCTTAACCTTGTTCTCACTGGGTGTGCTTCTTTATCAACCTAGAAATCGCTTTGGGTTCTTCCCATATTTGTAATATAGGATGTCACACTTTCTCTCTGTGGTTTTTGAGAAGGTATCCTATTAACCAGGGATTGGTCGTCACCAGTTGTTTTTATTTTCAAATTTAAGACACTGAGATTTGCAAAAGTCTCTGTAAGGTCTTGATGATCATTGAGCCCAATATCATCATATTATTTTCTTTTATGATTTAGTCTTTATAAGATTGATCATTTTATTGTCGTCGGTTAAAGGTTTTTTGCACTACTTTGACATTCCATCTTTATGTAATAAGGATTTGGTACCAAATGAGGATGATAAACTTCCTCCATCGATCTTATTACTAGAACTGGGTCAGTGTTATGTGCTTTGGATCCTTGTTTGAATTTTTTGAAGGCTTCAATAATTTATTTTTGTTTCCTAAGGATGTTTTTTGTTAGAATTTTTTTATTACCCTTAGGTTTGGATGATTGACAAAATTAACAGCATCAAGTTGTTTCAAGATCTAGTCGATCACTTCATTGTGTAACGGATTTTTTAGACCGATGGTTTATTTCAAGCATTTTAGGAGTTCAAGTCGTTCTGTCTAGAAATTCAACTGTCGTACTCCATTAAACTCCAGTTGCAAGACAACTTTTGACAAGAGATAAATCCAAACTATTAAATCCAATGCATGAGTTCAAACCGTTGTTTTCCACCCTCATTGCAGAAAGGTTAAGGATTCCCCAAAAGATGGCGCATTTCAAGTCGTTCGGTTGAAAGCTCAATATAGAGATATTACACAGTGTCCAACCAACTCCCGAAATAACAGGAAGCCACTTCATTCGGATATGATGTATAAGTTTTATCAAAATCATGGAATTAAAGTCTAGAGAACATTTAATGATAAATACAGAGTATATCTATATTGTCAAAAAACAATACAGATGATCGTTGAAAAGAAATTTATATCATTGAGCATTCATTTATAAATAAGCAATGCATTTAATAGAGGAAGACTCAAACCTATTTCAAATCACTGAAACTTTCAAGAATTATGAGTTTTCATACTTTCAAGATTTTTTAGCACACTTAGAGTCTCATAGCTCAACCAAAGCACATGTTTATCAGAATATATCTGTGCTAGTCGTTGGGTCATCATTTTTATTTGTTGTGTTGTCTGGTTAACCGAGAGTTCTTAAACAACCAGGCATTGTAAAGTGATCACTAAGAGTTTCAGCTTAGGCATTGAGATAAGTCCTAATTGAAGCAGGCAGTTACAATACGTCGTTAAACCAAAATCTTTAAGTGATGTATGAGTTTTATCTCCGAGTTGCCACAAAAACTTTTGTTCTTTAATTATGCAATTTCACTTTCTTGCATATTCAAAATTTCATATCGCTTCTTATTAAATTTCCACTCGTCGTGTTTATTACTACCCTAATCGGACCGTTTCGACACTTGTTTTATATTCACAGTAGTACAATAAATCTAATAATTCTATAATATTTCTTGCAGTTTTAAAAACTACAAAATACATTTTATAGTTTTCAAATCTTTTAAAAGTGTTTATTCACTCATCCCTCTCTAAACATGTTTCTGATCCTAACATCTTTAATTTATTATGGTACACATAATTTAACTGGTAGTAATAATTTTATATCACCTTTCCTAAAATTTTAAAAATATCCAGGACTATTTATAACAATCTAATATTTTGAATCATATAATTTAATAAATCTATGAAATAATTTTAAAAAACATATATTAAATTTAAACAACTCAAATATATTACTCCTCCATCCATTAAACAAATGCCGATGGAACTAGCGAGAATTTTAATTTGGCCAGGTGCCCCAACACTTGGCTCACAATTGTACCAAAGTTATGTGTCACCAATTTAAATAGCCTTCCACGTTTCAGCCACACAAACCTCAAGTCCTGCGGCTTATATTCGACGCATTCAGATAGAGACCATCGATTCGGCACATTTTACGTGGT
The DNA here is from genome assembly GCF_022965805.1 of Primulina eburnea. Classification (NCBI taxonomy): domain Eukaryota; kingdom Viridiplantae; phylum Streptophyta; class Magnoliopsida; order Lamiales; family Gesneriaceae; genus Primulina; species Primulina eburnea. The sequence continues at coordinate 24,716,442 of NC_133114.1, forward strand.
GTCGGGTGAATTTTAAGGTGAAAGTCAGAATTCGAATATTTTACTGTAATTGATACAATAAGTTCATTAATTCAAAAATATATAATATAAATCCCTATTTTCTTCTTGTTTCTCAAAACTAATTTCTCTCTTTTGCAACTTCAAAGCTTGATTTCTCCATGTTCAATCCAAACAAAATCTCCAAGACATCAAATCCAATACATACACACATACATACGTACATATATCTCGAAAATTGTAATTTTAGTCTGGTAAATTGTCAATGTTTGGTTTTCATCAAATAACTTTGTTTTTGTTTTTCCTCTTTTTTCAGCTGAAACCACTATATCTATCAAATATTGTTTATTTAGAACCAATATTATCCAATATGGCTCATATAACGAGAATAAAACATATATAAAGAGCTACGTAAAAGAACATCGAAGTCATATAAACAATATTCGAATGAGTCGGTGAATATTGGCAAAAAATGACCAAAATAAAAAATCCAACTTACTAGATTAAAAACAAATATTGGCTAATTGCATAACTAAATACAAAATAGATCAAATTACAGAACTAAAACTGATTTTCCTATATATATGTGTGTGCCTGGGAATGCCAAGCAAAATCCTTGATATATATAGTCTTTTTTTTTCAAAATCTTCACTCATTATGATTGGGAAAATATATTTAAAAAAATCATTTATCTAATTAAGATTCTTATATATTTGAATTTTAAATAAATTTGTAAAAACATATAATTTTTTTTAATCAGAAATGAATAACAAAGACCATGCGAAAGAGCTCAACGAAAAGAAAATTGGTTTTCTTGGTTTCCATAGCGAAAAGATGAAAAGGAATATGAAAAAAATGAAATCTTGCTTGTGTTTATATATTTGAAGTGTTTTGTATGTGGTTATTTAATTTATCAAAATTATTTGAAATACTTATATTATATGTACAGTGAAGGTTAAACAAATGTTTATATATTGCTTTTAAAATTATAAAACTACTCAAAAGTTTTTTAAAAATAATTATTTCAATTAAAGTGCGTTTGGGATAATTTTGCAATTTTAAAAACAATATATGCATGTAACGTTCATTGTATGTATAAAAATTTTCTATTTGAAATATATAGAGATGTGATTTGACCAATAATTTTGGAAATTTGTCTTAATTAATTGTTTTTTATGATTAAAAGGTAATAAAATTGGCTAATTTATTGGGTTTTTTAAAACATTTATAAAGATTGCGATATCACATGTAATTATAATAATTCGGACTAATGTAAAGATCCATGCACTCCAAGGAAATAACATATTGTCCTCGAAATAACTACTAGAATTTGAGTAACTAAATTGTCCCAAGGTTAAATATGTTAGTATTTTTGGGACATATAATTAAATGAATGTATATGGTCATCAATTATAATAAGTCAAACATTATGTGATCTATTTTAAAATAAGGAATTTGACTTAGGGCATAAATGTCATGAATATTTATTGTGGATACCATATGCAGAATTTCTAATTTGATGAAGGGGCTAAATTAGAAATAGGCAAAAGTTATGTAACTGCTTAATAAAGGCAGTAAGGTAATGGTTCCCAAATGTAGAAAAGAAACGTAAAGATATCTCTTTATATCCCCATCAACAGAGAGAATTAGGAACCTAAGGGAAATTCTACATTTTGGAAGATCAAAACCGCTATAAACCATGGCTAAAGATTCAGGTACGCTTCCGTATTCGTTTTTATATTTAATCAAGAACATGATTGTGATTCTCTGGTATAGTTTCATTTGGGATTAGAAACACAGAAAATCTAGAAAAACAATTTAACAATTGGTATCAGAGCCCTTAATCTTGTTCTTGATTTGAGAATAAAAAAAAAAGAAAAAGAAAAGGTACAATGATTTGTGTTTATCGGTCAATGGTGGATGAAATAATAGCCTTCCCAGGAACTTTTGGTGGAAAATTGATTATTCTACTATTAATTTTCATGCAACTTTGACCAATGATTCAATTTTTGGGATTTATTTATTTTATTATTATTTAATTAATTCGATTGAATTCAATTAATTGGCATACTATATAATAAAATTATTATAGTTCATCATTCCGATTGGATTAATTGAAATAAGATGTCGCCAAAGTGACCTCTTTTTTGTAGATTGTTCATGACGAATTTTGAATGTTTGTAAGTTCATGCGATTATTAATCGGCTAAAGGAAGGTTAATAGTTGGTCGGACTACATAATTACCTGTGATAGTAAACACGTAACGATTATAAGGATTTTACATGAGAATAATAAATCAATCCAAAGAGGGGTTTGTTATTTGTCATGCATTATTGTTAGTGTTTGATTATTACAACAAGAGTATCACTTGCAGTTAATTTTACTGTCCAAAGACTTGAAATTAATGGTGCGCTAGGTATCTTGAGATGGGATTTGCCAATTAATTTTGAATTTTATTGATAATTATGATTGTGAGCATGTTATTTATTTATTTTTAATGTTCTCTTTCAGTGAATGTTGCTACTATTTCTGCCAACTTAAGTTCAGTACCGGTCCGTAATGGTACTAACTTTAAGGACTGGAAGGAGAACATTCAGATAGTTCTCGGGTGCATGGACATGGACCTTGCGATTCGGACGGAGAAACCCACTACTCCTATGGCAATTAGCTCCTCTGAAGAGAGAGCTATATTTGGGAAGTGGGATCGCTCCAACCGCATGAGTCTGATGATCATCAAGCGTGCCATTCCGGAGGTGTTTAGGGGTGCAGTGTCTGAGGACATCACCAATGCCAAGGAGTACCTTGCAGAAATCGAGAAGCGCTTTGCCAAAAGCGATAAGGCTGAAACAAGCACTATTCTAAAGAGCTTGATTTCAATGAAGTATAAGGGCAAGGGAAACATAAGGGAGTATATCATGGAGATGTCTAATCTTGCTTCGAAATTGAAGGCACTAAAGTTGGATTTGCACGAGGATTTACTTGTGCATCTCATCCCGATTTCTCTTCTGGTTCAGTTCAACCACTTTAAGGTCAGTTTTAACTGTCAGAAGGAAACATGGAGTTTGAATGAACTGATTTCTCACTGTGTCCAAGAGGAAGAGAGATTGAATCAAGAGAAGACAGAAAGTGCTCATTTGGCAAGCACCTCTAAGGACAAGGGCAAGAAAAGAAAGAATGTAAATGCTGTGGGTCCGAGTGAGAAGAAACAACATAAAGTTGGTGACCTTTGTTTCTTCTGCAATAAACCCGGACACATGAAGAAGGAGTGTGCCAAGTATCGCGCGTGGCGCGAGAAGAAAGGTACATTTCTTAATTTGGTTTGTTCTGAAGTTAACTTAACTTCAGTACCTAGAAATACTTGGTGGTTAGATTCCGGTGCTACTACTAACATCAGTATTTCAATGCAGGGTTGCCTGAGCTACCGAAAGCCAAGTGATGCTGAAAGAAGTATCTATGTAGGCGATGGAAAGTCGGTAGAAGTGAAAGCAATTGGTCATTTTAGATTGTTGCTTTGTACTGGTTTCTATTTGGATTTAATGGATACTTTTGTTGTACCGTCATTTAGACGGAATTTGGTTTCTGTTTGTTATTTGGACAAATCTGGTTACAATTGTTCCTTTGGAAACAATCAGTTTATGTTATCTATTAATTCTAATGTTGTTGGAACTGGTTTACTTATGCAATATGACAATCTTTATTTGCTTGATACAAATGCTTCATATCATGAAACCATAAATGTTGAATCGAAAGGTACAAAACGAAAGCTAAATAATGATAATTCGGGTGCATTATGGCACAAGCGCTTAGGTCACATCTCTAGAAATAGAGTTGAACAACTTGTGTCGGATGGAATTTTAAATTACATTGATTTTACGGACTTTAATGTCTGTATTGAATGCATTAAAGGAAAACAAACCAAAGGCAAGAAATTAGGTGCATTTCGAGCTACGGAAGTCTTAGAATTGATACATACGGATGTTTGTGGACCGTTTCCAACACCTTCTTGGAATGGTCAACGCTACTTTGTATCATTCATAGACGATTTTTCGAGATATGCATACATATTTCTTATTCATGAAAAGGCTCAAACATTGAACGTGTTCAAGTCATTCAAGGTTGAAGTTGAAAATCAACTCGACAAAAGGATAAAGAAAATAAAGTCCGATCGTGTTGGTGAATACTATGGTCGGTACGATGGTTCGGGTGAACAACGTCCAGGACCTTTTGCCAAATTCCTAGAGGAGTGTGGTATGGTCCCACAATACACCATGCCGGGCTCTCCAAGCATGAATGGTGTAGCAGAAAGACGAAATCGCACTCTACAAGACATGGTAAGGAGTATGGTTAGCCATTCATCCTTGCCGGAATCACTCTGGGGTGAGGCACTAAAGACGGCATCATACATTCTAAATAGAGTGCCGACAAAAGCAGCTGCTAAAACACCTTTTGAGCTTTGGTTGGGGCGAAAGCCCAGTCTGAAGCATTTTCACGTTTGGGGATGTCCAACTGAGGCGAGGCCTTATAGGCCACATGAGAATAAGTTGGATCCCAAGACTGTGAGCAGCTACTTTATTGGCTATTCTGAGCGATCAAGGGGCTATAAGTTTTACGATCCCAAATCAAGGTCAATTTTTGAGACAGGTACAGCTATATTCTTCGAGGATATTGAGTTTGGGGGGAAGAATAAAATAAAGGACTTTGTCTTTGAGGAAGAATCAACTTCCACTACGGTTAATGAGGAGTTGATTCCTATTCCAATTGCTTTAGACAATGATCAGGATTCCACTCTGGTCATTAATAATATCGGAATTCAAGAAAATCAAGACATCGTTGATCTCCCAGATGTACAAACTCAACAACCTCTTGAAGAAGAGATTGAGGTCCAAGTGCCATTGCGGCGGTCCACGAGAGAAAGGAGAAGTGCTATTTTGGATGATTATGTAGTATTTCTTCAGGAACATGAGGATAATGTTGGCATGATGGAAGATGATCCTATCAACTTTCGTCAAGCCACAGAAAGTTCCAATTCGGTAAAGTGGGTCGAAGCAATGAATGAGGAGTATAAGTCAATGCAAGACAATAAAGTTTGGGAACTTGTCCCACTGCCGGAAGGTACAAAACTTGTTGGTTGCAAATGGATTTTTAAGACCAAAAGGGATTCAAACGGTAATGTGGAGAAGTATAAAGCTCGTCTTGTGGCAAAAGGCTTTACTCAAAAATACGGGGTTGACTATAAAGAGACTTTTTCTCCGGTTTCAACTAAGGACTCTTTTAGGACAATCATGGCACTTGTTGCACATTTACGATATGGAGCTACATCAGATGGATGTAAAGACGGCGTTTCTCAATGGCGACATTGACGAAACAATTTATATGGTGCAGCTAGAAAACTTTGTGTCGGGAGACCCAAAGAATATGGTTTGCAAATTAAAGAAATCCATCTATGGACTTAAACAAGCGTCTCGTCAGTGTTACCATAAATTTCACGAAATAATTCTCTCATTTGGTTTTGAAGGGAATTTAATCGATGATTGTGTGTATCACAAGTTCAGTGGGAGTAAGCACATATTTTTGGTTCTATATGTGGACGACATTTTGCTTGCAACAAACGATATAGGCTTATTGCACCAAACCAAGAGTTTATTGTCAAGAAATTTCGAGATGAAAGATCTTGATGAGGCCTCATTTGTATTAGGAATTCAGATACATCGATATCGTTCTCGAGGTGTTCTTGGATTGTCACAAATGAGCTATATCGATAAAGTACTTAAAAGATTTGGCATGCAAGATTGTAAACCAGGAAACACCCCAGTCGCTAAGGGAGATAAGTTTAATCTCAAACAATGCCCTAAGGAAAGTCTTGAAATTCAAGAAATGCAAAAGATTCCCTATGCTTCGGCGGTAGAAAGTCTTATGTATGCTCAAGTTTGTACGCGTCCGGATATTGCGTACATAGTAGGTGTGTTGGGCTAATATCTAAGCAACCCAGGTATGGATCACTGGAAAGCAGCCAAAAGGGTTATGAGATACCTGAAAAGAACTAGGAATTACATACTCACATATAGGAGGTCAGATCATCTTGAGATCATTGGGTATTCTGACTCCGATTTTGCGGGATGTCAAGACAATATGAGATCCACTTCGGGTTACATTTTTATGTTAGCTGGTGGAGCTATTTCTTGGAGAAGTGCCAAACAGACACTTACAGCTTCCTCCACTATGGCGGCAGAATTTGTTGCTTGTTACGAAGCATCAAATCATGCGATATGGCTGAAGAACTTTGTCACTGGGCTGCGTATTCTGGAAGGGATTGAAAGACCCCTTGGATTATTTTGTGACAATAGATCAGTTGTATTATATTCCAACAACAATAGGAGCTCGACAAAGTCGAAGCATATTGACATCAAGTTTCTTGTTGTGAAAGAAAGGGTACAAAGTGGACAGATTTCTATAGAACACTTAGGTACAAACTCCATGGTAGCGGACCCCTTGACAAAGGGTTTGCCGCCTAATGTCTTTCATGAGCATACTGCTCGTATGGGTGTCGTAGAGATGGATGATCTCTAGTTTGAGTGGGAGTTTGTAGTTTGGTTGTTTTATAGACAGTTATTTATGTATTTTTATTCTGATCAGAAATGAAGTATTATTCAGTTCATTACACTTTGTACAATTATGTTTAAAAGTTTGATCTCACTAAAGTTGAGTAGGACCAGTTGAAAATTAACATGAACAGATCACCTTGCATGTAATTTTCATGCCACTAATTCATGTTTGATCTATGTCATTTAGTGATGTTGATGTACGTGACCATGGATGGGTTTAGTTGTGATTGATACAATTAAGATCGCTTTGATCCTATGTCAATATGATTAATGGACGAGATTGTTTGGAATGTCCTTAGATTTGATGACACGACATGTGCACACTAAGGATATCACATTCATTATATTGTATATGTGTCCAGTAGGAGATTGTTAGTAATTTTGGGACACTTATATAATTAAATGAATGTATATGGTCATCAATTATAATAAGTCAAACATTATGTGATCTATTTTAAAATAAGGAATTTGACTTAGGGCATAAATGTCATGAATATTTATTGTGGATACCATATGCAGAATTTCTAATTTGATGAAGGGGCTAAATTAGAAATAGGCAAAAGTCATGTAACTGCTTAATAAAGGCAGTAAGGTAATGGTCCCCAAACGTAGAAAAGAAACGTAAAGATATCTCTTTATATCCCCATCAACAGAGAGAATTAGGAACCTAAGGGAAATTCTACATTTTGGAAGATCAAAAGCACTATAAACCATGGCTAAAGATTCAGGTACGCTTCCGTATTCGTTTTTATATTTAATCAAGAACATGATTGTGATTCTCTGGTATAGTTTCATTTGGGATTAGAAACAGTTTAACAAAATATACAAAACAAAATGAATAATTAAAATAAAATACAAAGTAAATTGGTTGGGAATTTCGGTTCATTTACCCCTCGTAATTTTGATAATTTTTCTCGAACATTTTTCATTTTCTTTGAAAAAATTCACTAAATAATTAATACTTTTTCTCAAGCTACGTAAAACTAATTCTACATAATAAAACAATTAAATGTCTTTAATTATTTATTAATGGTGAATTGCATGGACAATCAAGCGACTATCGTAGCTTTCGACTTATTGGACTACGACTATTAACATGTATTCAATTTCATATGTCTATATAAATTATAAATCAACATTATATTACTCGTTCCTATTGAAAATTATTCACCCGAACTCACTCACAATATAATATATTATCAAATTTAGCTAGAATTTAATAATTAAAAGAAAAAAATAATATAATCAAGAATGAGGTACAAGTCGAGTATTTAATAAAATCAATCAACGATTCGGGATAGGGTCTTTTCAAATCCCAACAAATGAACGTTTTGCTACTAGAATTCATGCTGAATTGTGCAATACAATAATTTAATAAATTTTCTAAAAATAAAAATACTAGTGTAGTCGAAGAACGGAAGACACGCTGCTCGAAAATGACGGGTTCTTCATGTTCCTTTGACTCCGAGTGTTTTCTCCTTGTGTGCAGCTGCTCCCCTTATGACAAAACTGATCTCTTTTTTTTTTTTTTCAAAACGTGTCCTAGAGTTTTATTCAAGTAGGCAACATCACAAAAAGTGGAGAGAAATCGAAGGAGAATTTCTTCCTTCTCGAGCACGGTATGGCAGATGGAATTACCCGCCCAGTGCGCTTGTCACGCAGAAAACTTTCCTCAGACATGCTAGGGCGGGTAGATTTCTCCGCCCCACAATGTCTGTCTCGGCTTTCCTGTCCATTTTTCTTCTTGTGCATTCTGGGGAGGACATTTTCATCGGTCCAAGAGCGTCTTCTCGAATTAATCCATCTTTCTTGCTCATATCACCTGCAAATCAACCCAAACACATGAAAAACAATTCTTATTCCTGTCATATAATAAAAATAACTAAATTTGCCTGAAATCTCACGACACGTGCATGAATGTGATGAAATATCCCAATAAAAAACGCAAAAACGACACATATAATCGACACAACAGTCAAACTTTCCCATCTTTTCTTTGGCGATTTGATTTGTTCACTCCATAGTGAGATTGATGGCGACTTGAACGTTTAAGAAACCCCCTTCTTATCTTCACCTTAAATCATTCGGCTGCCTTTATTAGGGTTCCGCTCTTTTGAGTCAACATTTAAATTCTCTCCTCTTGCCACGAAATCCGTATTTCTTAGATATCCCACGGGTTATAAGGCTTATGAACTTCTCAATATTGATACTAATGAAGTTTATATATCTCGGGATGTGATTTTTCATGAACAAGTTTTTCCTTTTGCAGACCAATCTGCTCATCCTGATTCTTTTTTGAATTTTTTTTTCTGAAAACGTTCTTCCTGCTCATATTGATATGTCATTACCTATTATGGATTCTTCCTCCAATCAACTTCCTCAAACTCGTTCCAAAAGAGTATCGACCAAGCCTAGCCACTTACGTGACTGTCATTGCTTTGCTACTTCCTCATGCTCAATCAATCCATCCACTGCCCACCCTCTATCTTTGGCCCTTAGCACCCATAGGCTATCTCTTCCTTATTAAACTTGTTTTAACAAAATTTCATCTCTTCATGAGCCTCAAACCTTTTCTCAGGTTGTCCAACATCTAGAATGGCGTCAGGCCATGATTGATGATTTGCGTGCTTTAGAAAGCAATTTCACTTGATCCATTTTTCCTTTACGACCTAGGAAGTGTGTAGTGGGTTGTAAGTGGGTATACAAAGCTAAGTTCCTTGCGGATGGGACTTTAGAACGATATAAAGCACGGTTAGTAGCAAAAAGGCATACTCAATAAGAAAATGTTGATTACTTTGAAACATTTCTGCAGTTGCAAAGTTAGTTACTGTTCAATCTTTGTTAGCTTTAGCCACCATTTGAGTATGGTCTTTGATGCAACTTGATGTGAACAATGCTTTTTTGCATGGTGACTTGTTCGAAGAAGCCTATATGTCATTTCCTCCCGGGTATGAACGTAAGAGGGAATCTTTGCCATTTGATGTTATTTGTAATCTACAAAAATCTCTATATGGGCTCAAAAAAACTTTTCAACAATGGTTGCTAAGTTTTCTTCCACCCTTCACAAGATTGGTTTCATACAATCCCATGCGGAAAATTTTGTTCGCACACGTGGTGATGTGTTTTTGTCTTTATTAGTCTATGTAGATTATATCATAAACAAGTTAAGCCAGTTTTTTTCTGCACCAAGATCTGCCAATTTACAATCTGTATATTCTTTTTTGAGATATGTCAAGGGAGCGGCAAGACAAGGCTTGTTTTATAGCTCCAAGTCCGAAGTCAGGTTGCATATATTTTCGGACTCTGATTGGGCTACTTGTCCAGATTCACGTCGATCGGTTTTTTGATTTTGTGTGATGCTTGGTAGCTCGTTAGTTTCATGGAAATCAAATAAGCAACAAACTGTAACTAAATCGTCTGATGAAGTAGTGTGCAAATCCATTTAAAATGCCACTTGTGAAGCAGTTTGGATGATTTCCTTGCTCAAAGGCTTGTGTACTATTGTTCAGACACTTGTGACATTATTTCGCAACAATCAAGCCGCCACTAAGATAGCATCCAACCCTGTGTTCTATGAACACGCAAAGCATATCAAAATTGATTGTCACGTTTTGCATGAGAGGACTCAGTCAGGCATCATCAAAGTTCTACATGTTGCCTCGCCATTACAACTTGGAGATTTCCGGATTTTGAGCATTGTTGGTCAAGATGGGAATTGAGAACATTAATTCCCCATCTTGAGGAGGAATATTATAAGTTAAAATTGAAAACATGATTTACATTAGTCACTCTTTATTTTCTTACTGTTTGGTATAAACAGAGAGATTAGTGGTAGTTATTTCTTAGATATTTTAGATCTCAATTCATTTTTCTCTATAAAAACCTTGCACATATTCAATGGAGATTTACTTTCAAATTCCATTTGATTTTACTTCTAATATGAGTATATATATTTTTTACACTTGGATTTAAGTTCGAGTCCTCTGTCATAATTTTGTTTCTTTTCTACATTTCTCACATCAAATAGAAAGTCCTCAGAAAAGAAAAATAACGCACAGACCAAAGGTGGATTCATTTTTCCTTCTTATTTATCTAATATTTACATTAAAATTAGCATCCCTCAATCATTATCTTAGATTTTTTCTTTAACCAATCCTGTACTTATGCTTCTTCAAGTACTATTTTTCGTTTTTACTTTATTGTTTGATACTCACTAGAAATATATGGTTAGGTTCCAATGGGTGATAGTAGCCAGAATGCATACCTCAAATTCACTCTAAGCCTGAAATCACGAAGGTGACCATTAGAAGGGGTTGGGAGGGTGTCATGGCATAGCTCCTCCGATACTCAAGTCAGATACTGAAAATAAAATGAGAGAGTGGGTAGGATGCTGCTAATAATCAATATAGTGAATGAATAATTAGAATCTCAAAACTGGAATTTATAGGAGCCTACATGATATCCATCATGGGCCACCTACCTAGGTTAGGAATGGGCCGGGGGTTCAAAGTATTGTTTGGGCCTGATCTTGATGGGCCTATTCATAGGGTATCATCAGTCTCCTCCTCCCAAGTCGAACTGAATCACAGGTTCGAAGTTCAATTAATTATATTGCCTTTGATTTACAATATGTGGGTTGTATATTCTTCCCTTACTGCTCATTAGTCTCCAAAAATTTGGAAAAAAATTTAATCACCTTCCCATTTTTAGGGTCAGATCTACGTTTGGCTCCATCCACTCATCACTTTATTCTCCTCTCCAAACATAATGTCTCGTCCTTGTTTCCCCTCTTTTGCCCACGCTTTCCCTAGCCTTGAATCTCCCTAAGCGTCTCGCCTCACCTAGCATCATCTTGCCCTAGCCTTGCATCCTCCCTCCATGCCCTCTCCTCCCTCGCCAGCCCTCGCACTAGCCTTGCCTCTCCTCCCCTTCATCTCGCTTTGCCCCTTGCCACTGCCTCTCCCGCAACATCCTCTCGCAATGCCCGCAGCTTCGTGTGCGCTCTCCCCTCATTCTTCACCCGTCCATGCCCATCCTTCCTTCTCCCCTCGCCTGCCTTTGCCTTGCCTATCTCATTTTCCCATCGCCTTGCTTGCAGCTCCTTCGATCACCTACTTTCGCAACCTCCTCTCGCCATGCCCGCACCATTGCATATGCCCTCCCCTCCTCCTTCGCCCGTCCACGCCCATCCTTCCCTTCCCCCCTCGCCTCCCCCTTTATCGTAGTCTCGCCCCTTCGCAGTAGCTTGCCCTAGCCTTGCGCACATCTTCTCTCGCCCTCGCTCATCATCACCTCTGCCTCTCTCCAGCCTTGCCAAGCCCTCATCCCCACATTTTTGGCCTCGCCTCGTCCCTCACCACAGCTCGCCCTCGCCTCGCCCTCGTCCTCGCCCTTTCTCTGCTCTGCACTCTCGCCCGCAGCCTCGCCCATCTCGCCTGCTAGTGCTTAGCCTTAGTGCGATATTTTTAATTATCTGCCCTTGTCTTCTAACTAGTTTTTTGCTGTAGGAAAATTATGAATATTTACCCTGGAAACATACCTCATCTGACGGCTGTCCCATTACACCAAGACAAGTCTTTTCAGTGTGCTTATGTTCTCACACACACCTTAGAAATTTTCCCAGGGCATCACCTATCCCAAAATTGCTTCAAGTCAAGCACGCTTAATTTTGGAGTGATGAGCTGCCGAAAAAAAGATGTATTTCTTGATATTAGTAGTAGATATCAAATCTTTTAATCACTCCTCAACTGTACAGTCTCATACCTGAACATTTTCGGAATTTCTCTCCTTCCGGTGTGAGATTGGTTCATTCATGTTCTCTTCGCCTAGAAATCTGTCAGGAGCCGTTCATTACCTGTGCAACCTCATAGTATAGACGATCACCCGCCACCCTCTTTGATCTCGGACCTCACAACCATCCTCAATTCAAGCTCATCACCATTCTCACTTCAAACTCTACATCCTCATCTTCAAGATCCTCTACTAAGTTTCAGCCATAGTAGGAAAAATGTGAACTCTCACTCTTCACTCTTCACACTTCATACTCATCCTCCTCACCTCAAGCTCCTCATCTTCAAGATCATCTACTATGCTTCAGCCATATTATGTCAACTCACTCTCCACTTTTCAAGCTCTTCACTTTCTTCACCTCAAGTTCTTCTATTAGACTCCAACCATAGTAGGAAAATTATGAACCTTATGAACGCTCACCCTCCATTCATCAAGTTCTCCACTCTCACCACCTCAAGCTCATCAACTAGGCTCCAACATTCACCATCACCACCTCAAGCTCCTCTACTTGACTCCAGCCTTAGTAGATATAATTTAATTTTCAGTTAATCCAACTTTGAAATTTATAGGTTACTCGGGGATAGAAATCACGGGAATGTGTAGTTTTCCCCAGCTCTTCTCCTCTACTGGCTCAGCCCAAATAGGTAAAATTTAATTTTCAATCTCCCCAACTCTTCTCCTCTACTAGGCGTAGTACAAGTAAGTAAAATTTGATTTTCCTTCTCCCCAGCTCTTATCCTCAACTAGGCGTAGCCCAAGTAGGTAAAATTTAATTTTCTCTCTCCCCAAATCCTCTCCTCTACTGGGCGTAGCCCAAGTAGGTAAAATTTAGTTTTCAATCTCCAAAACTCTTCTCCTCTATTACACATAGCCCAAGTATGTAAGCTTTAATTTTCAATCTTCTCAACTCTTCTCATATACTAGGCACAAACCAAATAGGTAAAATTTAAATTTAATCTCTTCAACTCTTCTTATTCACTAGGAATAGCTCAAATAGGAAAAATTTAATTTTCCTTCTCCCCAACTCTTTTCCTCTACTAGGCATAACCCAAGTAGGTAAAATTTAATTTTCAATCTTCACACCTCTTCTAATCAACTAGGCATAGTCCAAGTAGGTAAAATTTAATTTCTAGTCTCAACACCTCTTCTCCTCTACTATTCATAGCCCAAGTAGTTAATTTAATTTTCAATCTCCTCAACTCTTCTCTTCTATTAGGCATAGTCCAAATAGGTAAAACTTAATTTTCTATTTCCCCAACTCTTCTCATCTACTAAGCGTAGCCCAAATAAATAAAATTTAATTTTCAATCTCTCCAACTCTTCTCTTCTGCTTGGCTCAACCCAAGTAGGTAAAATTTAATTTTCAATCCCCCCAACTCTTCTCCTCTACTAAGCGTAGCTCGAGTAGGTAAAATTTAAATTTTTCTTCTCCCCAACTCTTCTCCTCTACTGGAGTAACCTAAGTAGGTAAAATTCAATTTCCAATATACACAACTCTTTTCATCTACTAGGTATAGCTCGAGTAGGTAAAATTTAATTTTCAATTCCCCCAACTCTTCTCCTCTACTAGGCGTAGCCCAATTAGGTAAAATTTAATTTTCTTTCTCCCCAACTCTTCTCCTTTACTAGGCGTAGCCCGAGTAGGTAAAATTTAATTTTCAATCTCTCTACCTCTTCTCTTCTACTAGGCATAGTCCGAGTGGGTAAAATTTAATTTTCTGTCTCCCCAAATCTTCTCCTCTGCTAAGCATAGCCCAAGTAGGTAAAATGTAATTTTCTTTCACCTCAACTCTTCTCCTCTACTAAGCTCATCTCAAGTAGGTAAAATTTAATTTTTCATCTTCTCAACTCTTCTCCTCTACTACGCGTACCTCAAGTAAGTAAAATTTAATTTTTCCTTCTCTCCAACTCTTCTCCTCTATTAGGCGTAACCTAAGCAGGTATAATTCAATTTTTAAATCTCTCAACATCTTCTCTTCCACTTGTCATAGCCCAAGTAAGTAAAATTTAATTTTTAATCTGCTCCACCCTTCTCATATACTAGGCATAGGCCAAATAGGTAAAATTTAATTTTAAATCTCCTCAACTATTCTTCTTTACTAAGCATAGCCTAAGTAGATAAAATTTAATTTTCCTTCTCCCCAACTCTTCTTCTCTACTAGGCGTATCTATTTTAGATTAAATTCCATTTTGAATTATGCTTGTTTCGAACAGAATTATGCGTTTTTGGTTTGTTTTGCTTGTCATTTCAGGAATGGAGAAAATAGCGGACACAAATCCGAATAGAGACAAGAAGACATAGCGCCATGAAACCCTCGGACAGAGCCTCGCGCGCGCCCGCGCGAGATCACGCGCAGCCGCGCGAAATGATGTGCAGGATGATCGACAGTGGTGCGCACGCCATAGCGCGAGTTCTCGCGCTACCGCGCGCGCATTAAAGCAAGAGGAAGACCCGAGAGCAGCACGCGCCAGCGCCATTACAAGCGCTATCGCGCGCACACACCCGAGACAAAGGCGCCATCGCGCTACTACAAGCGCGACCGCGCGCGCACAAACACGGACAGATGAGCAGCACGACACGCGCAGCAGCGCCAGAAGCCGCGCTACCGCGCGCACGCCGCGTCCAGAAAATGTATAAATTCGCGAATCGTCTAGGTCAGAAGAGGGAGCCGCCGTGAGGAGAAAACACGCCGTTTTGGGACGAAAATACAGAGGAAGACTCGGAGCGAAGGCGAGACGAAGGCACGACACGCGAAGATCGATCACAACGACGAAGAACGACGGATCTGGGGTCAGAGACGACGCTTCGGATTTGTTATTTTTTCCTTTGTTTCTTTATTCTATTGTGTATCGAAGCCTAGAATTACAAATATGTCTTGGGTTCTCTTGGTTCTCGTGATGAACTAATCTCCCTTTCTAGAGAATGATGTAGCTTTGTGGACACGATGATTTGACGTGGTTATTTTATAAGATTGAATTCTATTTTATGTTTACTTGTGTTTCTCTGAGTTTACTGCACTGAAATTTACTGGCCATAAATTGTTTGTTGTTTGATTAATTTTACAACTCGGGAGAGGGACTAGGATTATAGATCATTAGAACACATCGTTAAATGTTTATAGCGTTCGGAAGGCGTATAACTTTAGCGAGGCTTAGTAAGAACATTGTTTGAATTTATCTATGAAACTTAAATTCTAATTAGGAATAATTGAATCGAAGTTGATAGATACACTTTATTCGTCACTTGGGAAAGGGGGAATAAAACAATCTAAGTGTTCTTGGCCATTAAATGATTGGAATTCAGGAATATAAATTCAACTGTGAATAGTTATCGTGGAAACTTTGTGAAATCATTTCTCTAGATATTTTCTCTCATTATTAATTCTCAATTCGGTGACTTGATTAATTCATTGTTTTCAGTTA
Source organism: Primulina eburnea (assembly GCF_022965805.1). Lineage (NCBI taxonomy): Eukaryota > Viridiplantae > Streptophyta > Magnoliopsida > Lamiales > Gesneriaceae > Primulina > Primulina eburnea. The sequence continues at coordinate 24,732,254 of NC_133114.1, forward strand.
ATTCATTCGAACAAACCAACCGTTTATTCAATTTCTCTAAATAAAGTTGAGACTATTTTAATTACATGAATTGATATACAATTTTTACGCACACTCCTCGTGGGATCGATATCTGAACTCTAACCAGTACTAAAACTTGACACCGTACACTTGCGGTAGGAAAACGCGCAACAAGTTTTTGGCGCCGTTGCCGGGGAGTGTCAAATTTGAATTTATATCAGTATTGTTACCAATTAGTCTAGATTTTAATTTAGAGCTTTTATTTTATTTCATTTTTGACTTATTCACTTTCTCTGTTTGACAGTGAATGCTAAGATCGCACAGCCCTGATTTGCTTATTTTTTATCCGGAGATCGAACGAACTGCGAGAAGATTGAGAAAAGCGAGAAGGGAAGAAATCAAAGCGATGGCTGATAACAGAGAAAACGACAGACAGATGCCGCCTGAGGCTATACCAATCAGAGATCACTTTCGACCAGTGATCAACACGCACTATTCTGGCATTGCTCGAGGAACCATCAACGCCAACAATTTCGAGCTTAAGCCCGCATTGATAAACATGGTTCAACAGAACCAGTTTGGGGGAGCCACTACTGCAGATCCTCATCTACATCTCAGAACATTCTTGGAGATTACGGACCCGGTAAAAATAAATGGTGTTTCTGATGATATTATTCGACTGCGTTTGTTTCCTTTTTCTCTCAGGGATCAAGCAAGAGGATGGCTCCAATCACTGCCATTAGGGAGCATCACGACATGGCAAGAGCTGGCGACGAAGTTCCTTTCTAAATATTTTCCACCTGCGAAGTCTGCACAATTAAAGATTGAGATCAGCACTTTTAGACAGACAGACTTCGAGCAGTTGTATGAAGCTTGGGAAAGGTATAAGGAGTTGTTGAGGAGGTGCCCAAATCATGGATTTGAAGACTGGGTACAAATCGAGCTTTTCTATAATGGATTGAATGGTCAGACGCGTACAACTGTGGATGCAGCGGCAGGTGGCACGATCTTTGCCAAGTCTCCTGCTCAAGCCTATGAATTACTTGAGCAGATGACTATTAATAGCTACCAATGGCCGTCTGAGAGGTCAGGATTACAGAGGACAGCTGGAGTTTATGCTGTGGATCCTATCACATCACTCACTGCGCAAGTCTCAGCGTTGACTACACAGATAGCAACCATGAATAAAGTGAGTACATCAAACACTGAGGGACCACCGCTTGTTGTTGAAGAACCACATTTTCTTGAAGAAGTCCAATACATCAACAACAAAAACTTTGGAGGCTATGGAGGATATCGAGGTGTTTAGCCCAAATATTTGAATACCCATCAAATATAAAAGCCTGCAGAATATGAGAAGGCCCAATGAACAAGCCCATAAAGTGTCAGTTGAAGGCCATGACGGAGGAGGTGATCCACGACACATAATGGATAGACGTGGAAAATGGCCAAACCGTTTAGGGGAGTTGTACAAAAATGGGAACGAAGGAATCAGAGAAGGCACTCAACAACTACACACAAAAAATCTACAGTAAAAAGCTCTGCAGAATTCTATCATCAATTGCACGCTCATTTTTCATTTTCCAGTATTTTAGTTTCTTCATATTTCGCATATTCCTCCGAATTTCTTGTAAAAATGTCGATCAAATTCATGGCAGCATAATGAATATTGATGTTGTTTATGAATTCCACCTTTAATTTCAGTATATTCTTCATTTTATGTTCTTATTTTTGGAGACATTTCGAGGGAATTAGAACGAACGATCGAATCGAGAAACACAACGTTTGGTAAAAGAAGTCAGATTATTTTCACAAATTTGGCACGAACACGTGCCTGGCACGCCCGCAATTTTCGTGACAAACAAGTTGGCACGCCCGGTGGGACCAAATGCCTCCAAAGCGTACTGAGAAGAATGAAGGAATTCCTCCATCACATGGAAAAAATCATCGTTCACAGGAGGAAGAAACTGATGCAGAAGAAAGAACGGTTGAAAGGCTTGTACACCAGTTCGAGGAAGAAACTATGAAAGAAGGAATTGCTATTTCTGGTGGTGACGGGTCTTTGCTGAACTTTATGTTGGCTATGGAGAGAAACATCTGCTGTGATTTCAAGGAAATGACCCAAACTTTCTCTACTGTTATGATTGAATTTGTGGCAGAAATGAAGGAATGGAGGAAATCTGTAAGAGGAGAGGCTGTTACACGAGAAAATGCTGAACTCCAAGAAAATGACGTTAAATTGCTAAAAGATCAAGGCCAGGGATCAGGAATTTCTCAAGCAGGTGAAAATCGCCGCTTGGGGGAAACACGAATTCCAGAATCTGCCAGGGGAGGGAGATACACTCCTCCGCACAAGAGGGATGAGGAATTGGGATTGAAGTTCCAAAACTGCAACAATGGCAAACAAATGGCTGGTAACGTGTTCTCTGTGACGTCTCCTAACTCACATCCAGGGATGTATGTTGACGGGGGAGTGCGTGGATATCCAGCGCCAGGTTCGGGGAATAACACTCGGGGGGCAAACTATTCTCCTCACCATTTAAGACAAACTCCAGCGTTGGATTTTGAGATGGTACGTGATGTGATTCAAGAGTTGTATGGCCCAGGAGTGAGGCCAATCAACCGACCAGAATTCCATAAACCGTATCCTGATATCGTGGATCATGAAAACCCTTACCCAAGAGGATATCGCATTCCAGACTTCACGTTATACTCCGGGGAAGACGGTCAATCCAGCATGGAACATGTAGCCAGGTTTACAATTCAGTGTGGGGAATTGGCAAATTTGGAGAACTTTTCTAATTACAAGTTACGTTTGTTCCCAAATTCCCTGACTAGCACTGCTTTCACATGGTATGCCACACTGCCTCGGAAAATGATGTTTGAGGTAAAGGAGAACAAGACAGAAACTTTTCATGGAAAATGCCGCTGTCACAGTGGAAATGATATGTATTATAGTGGGAGGAATATGAGGTACAGTAGGGGATCCATGGCCAAAAGGCCGGAGAACCAGCACCTTGGAAAGGTTTCATTTCATGGGTCAATGAATGGCGAGGGAAGGAGTGACCGACAGTCATTCCAAAAGCTAATACAGAGACCACCACCTCTAGACACCGATAATAGATATGAAAGAAAATCTCGTTTTGTTATTCCTCCCAGAGCAATCCTCAATGGTGTATGGAAACGGGTGGAGCATTTAAAGTTCCCAAAACCGCTTTCTCGGACCCAAAAACGATGTTTGTTGAGAGAAAAAGCTGCCGAGCGCAGATCTAAGGTGGAGGAATCACTAAGAGAGAAGAAAAAATTTGGGAGGAAGGCTACTGAAGATAAAGAAGAGGAAGATGGTGATTTGTTAACGGAGGAAGACAGTAATGTTGTCAAGAGAGCTACTTTTAAAGTGGGGCAGATTCTAGTTTCGTTTGAGTGTGCCACTGGCTCATTAATGTTGCCAGAGGAATTCAAACGCAAAAGGGTGTTTGAATCCGATGTATTCCCTGGAAGTCAAAGTGGTACAGAACCTATCCAAACTGATATTTTGAATGAAAGCATTGGTGTTCTTATCGATGAAGAGAAAAGAGTGTTAATGAAGCGACCTACCAATGAAATGACGAAACATATCAAATCACTCTACATTGTAGCGCACATGAATGGAAATCCGTTTTCTAGGGTGCTGATAGATAATGGGTCTGCTGTGAATATTTTGCCATACAGAATCCTTCAGAAGTTTGGGAAGAATGTGGAAGACTTGATATCTACCGAATTCTCTGTGGCAGCTTTTACTGGGGAATCTACAAAAACTTTGGGAGTGTTGCTAGAAAATGTTACTGTGAGGTCTCATCCTCGCTGTCAGCTTTTTTCGTGGTCCATTCCAGTGCTAGCTTCCATGAGTTGTTAGGGAGGGATTGGATTCACTCCAATCATTGTGTACCATCATCTATGCACCAGTTACTGTTAATGTGGAAAGAGGATGAAGTGGAAGTGATACAAGCTGATTCACAGCCGTATCAATCGAATTCCAATGCCGTGGAAGCTAGATATTATGATGGAGCATTTGGTCCAATCAAGTTTTGTAACTACAAGATGTATGGACAACCAGGAGTAGTGTACATGGATACTCAAAAGGTTAAAGAAATAGTTGAGAAGGTTCTCAAACCTACTGCCGTGGTCTCTCCTAGACCTATAGTCCGACCTATTATCGAGGAGGTCGATGACTAAGTTCACTAAAAAAGAGATGGAAGTCGCTGCAACTTCCGAATGGAAAGCCACATTGTAGCAGCTGGTGAATGAAGTACAATCTCAGGAGTTGTGGGATATCGATGGAGCTAAAGTAATATTTGAGGAGGAACGTAGAGGTAGTGAGGAAGAAAAGTTACAAATGAGGATTTCATCTTAGCTCCGGCTTGGATGAAAGATCGATAGCCGGAGACATGTGGTTTATAAAAATTGAAAAGATGGGAAGTATTGTACAAAGTAGGCTGGATGGCCACTTTGGTTAATTTTGTCATATTGGCTTATAAGAAGTTTCTGTAAATATGAGAGGAATAGGCTTTTAAGCCATTCCTTGCTAAAAAGCTCATTCCTTGCTGAATTTGTTTGCAAATAGTGATGGAGCATCTGTGAATAAATAAAAAGAAAATTTGCTCATGGAATCCTTTGCAGCTGATGTATTTTTAAGAGAATAATGTGTTGTCTTGTTAGCCGAAGTGATGACGTGTAGAGTACGTTTATTACATATTTCGATATTTTGATGGTGTTTGGAAAGTATGGATGTTAATGAGCATTGATGATAGCGTGTTGTGAGAATCTTAAAGGAAACAGGCTAGTTAGCCGTTATTTTTAAGTGATTTTTACAAAAATTTTGGCAGAGTTTCCCTTGTAAATGTGATATGCCAAAATTGTAAACACCTGCAAATATATCCCAAGCAACATATACCAGAACAACAATGTATTTTACAAACAAAGTTTGGCTATCAAGCCACTTTTCCAACCCTACACCTCATAAAAGACACTTGCCAAACCATGGCAAACAAGTGCAAAAAAGTACACCTACCGTCCCTAGCCTACTTATTTTTTTTCAAATGTGTATTACACTTCATACATATATGCTCAATCAGTTGCAAAGATATTCATCCAAGCTTGGAAATTATTTTGGATTGGCCGGCGGCATTCCCAAGAGGTAATTTCCATATCCATTGGTATTTAAGATACTGCTTGCATTGGCCTTTGAGATAAATCCTCAATTTATCCAACTATGTTCCTGCGAAATAAATGGGAGCACATTAGAAATAATGGGATGTTGATCAACAAAACCATGCTTTGTGTGTGCTATTGTTGTCATTGATGTGGCACGTGTCACTTCTTTGTGAGATGGAATGAATCTTGCCATTTTTTAATTTATGGCTTGCCAAGATTCCAGAAAATGAGATCTCATCCTCAGTGAATTTGGGTGGAGCATCACCATTCCTTGTGCTGGTACATTTCTTTTAAGCGCATGGAATACAGAAGTTGCACTAGCTATATGCCAAGTTTTGAATATGGGCGCCAAGGGAGCCGTCCTGTTGAGATGCAAGCAGTGGGTGTTGCAAGATATTGCTCATAAAAAACTCATTCTGACATATTCACGAACACCTTGAGTGCATCATGAAATATGATATATTCTACAAAGTTTTTGTGATGAGGGATTGGCTAAATGGTGAAATATACCTACCTCGAGAAGATGTGGTTTGATGTGAAGGAGATTGACGATGACAACTTTCAGAAACTTGAATGGCATCACAAAGTCGATGGAGCGGCAATTTCTTCGGGAAAATCGGTGGGCACCGATGGAGGTTTGGGGGAAGTGAGAAAGAAAGAGATAAAGAATGGTTTGAGGAAGGTGATATGAATTAGGGGGTTCAGGGAATGCACACTTTGATTTAACCCGATGGAAGGAAAACATGTGTCTCGGTCAATTCATATTCAAGTCACAGAACCATTCCTTCTTAACCATATATTTCTACGCAGTGTATAATAGCTAGTTTGGCCAAAATTGGGCCAAATTAGTAAAATGTCCAAATATCCAAAATTGGGCCAAAAATGGCCAAATTGGCCATTGGCCCAAATTGGCTAGGGGGGCAGTTGTTTAGCCCAAATATTTGAAAACCCATCAAATATAAAAGCCTGCAGAATATGAGAAGGCCCAATGAACAAGCCCATAAAGTGTCAGTTGAAGGCCATGACGGAGGAGGTGATCCACGACACATAATGGATAGACGTGGAAAATGGCCAAACCGTTTAGGGGAGTTGTACAAAAATGGGAACGAAGGAATCAGAGAAGGCACTCAACAACTACACACAAAAAATCTACAGTAAAAAGCTCTGCAGAATTCTATCATCAATTGCACGCTCATTTTTCATTTTCCAGTATTTTAGTTTCTTCATATTTCGCATATTCCTCCGACTTTCTTGTAAAAATGTCGATCAAATTCATGGCAGCATAATGAATATTGATGTTGTTTATGAATTCCACCTTTAATTTCAGTATATTCTTCATTTTATGTTCTTATTTTTGGAGACATTTCGAGGGAATTAGAACGAACGATCGAATCGAGAAACACAACGTTTGGTAAAAGAAGTCAGATTATTTTCACAAATTTGGCACGAACACGTGCCTGGCACGCCCGCAATTTTCGTGACAAACACGAGGTAACCCTCCCCCTAACACTTATCATCCTGATTTGAGGAACCATGAGAATTTTTCATATGCAAACAATAAGAATGTGTTGAATCCTCCACCGGGGTTCAATACATCAAATGGGGAAGGGAAGCCATCATTTGAGGATTTAGTTGGGACATTCGTTTCTGAATCTGGCAAGAGGATGGCTAGGACTGAGTCTAGACTTGACAACCTCGAGACACACATGACAAATATTGGAGCTTCGTTGAAAATCCTGGAATCGCAAGTTGGGCAGATAACGAAGCAACTCACGTCTCAACCGTCGGGCGCAGTACAAAAGACTGCAGATCCAAATCTGAGAGAGGTGAATGCCATTTTTATGCAGCATGAGGAGATTGGTGTGGTAGGCAGCGAAGAGAAAGAGGTTGAACTCACACATGTTCAGAATGAAAAGCCAACTCCAAGCAAAAGAACCGAGGTAAGAAATCTGAGAGGTATGATTTAAATCAATGCATTGATATTTCCTTACTTCCCTACCCTCAGAGATTTTTACAATTACAAGCTGAATTTAAAAAGAAAAAAAGTCTTGAAGATCTCAAGACCCTACATTCTAATATTCAGTCTGCAAAGCAGGAAGATGTGGCATTTAATGGAGGAGATGATAAGGAGAAGCAAGGAAATCTCCCTCAGAAGCTACAAGACCCCGGAGAATTTGTAGTACCATGTGAAATAGGGGGTAAATTAGTTGAAAAAGCCATCTGTGATTCAGGAGCAAGTGTGAATATAATGCCAAGTTCTCTTTACGAGAAACTTGGATTGAGCAGGATAAAGCCCACAGGACTAAGCTTGCACATGGCGGATAAATCGGTCAGGACACCGCTAGGTGTTGTGGAAGATGTTGAACTTAAGATTGATAAAATAAGGCTTCTAGCTGATTTTGTGGTACTTGATATTGAGAACAGTCAAAACGTTCATGTCATTCTAAGACGACCATTATTGGCTGCTGTTGGAGCTATTATTGACGTGAAACGAGGAAAGATGACCATGGAAGTTGAAGGTCAGCTGGTGGAAATAAAGGCATCCAAGACATCATACAATCCACCATGAACAGGATGGGTATAGTCGGGCTGATGACGTTAAACCAAGCGTTGTGTGGGAGGCAACCCACAATTTATTTTCTTTAGCATTCATTTTGTTTTTATTATTTTATTTTATTTTACGTCCTGAGTTGTTAATTTTACCCACCACCAGATCTATCACCGCCGCAGCCCATGGAAATGGATGACTCAGATGCTGCGGACAACAACTCGAGCGCCCGAGTTTTGACACTCGTGCGCAAGGTATGTGTTGTCGTGTTCTTTATTTCTATACATTGAGGACAATGCATAATTTAAGTTTGGGGGGAGAGTAAAATTGCGTTGCTTGTTAGAATTTTTCTGCAAATTTTTTTTTTATCGCTCAGTATTAATTAATTTGAATTTTTTTTTTTATTATTGCATGTTAGAACTTGTTAGCTAGCGTCATGAATAAGCAAAATGTGTGACCAATGATGAAAACTGAATTGCGACCCTGAGATATATATGTGTTCATGATAACCTCGGAGTCACAATTATTTTGCACAGTCGTGTTGTTGACACTATCGTTGCTTAGAGACAAGTTGCATGCCTATGATGCTAAATAGATGAGGGAGATCTGATTCTTGGTAATTCTTGCATGACATTGATTGATACTTTTGCAATCATAGGAATGAGCTAGGCAATTTTTCACAATATCATTGGGCCTATATTCTTTGCTTACTGTCAATTGTAGCCCTTTTGAGCTTCAAGTTAATTGAGATGCTTAAATTTTCTCTGTGCACCTATTTCATATATCATTTTTATTGAAAATTGCATGTGACTGGTTTGTATGAGTTGACTGATGGATTGACGGAAGTCTAGAACTTGTTTGAACACTTTTCGAGGCGAAATACGGATAATATGTGACATAGGAATGATTTAGGCGGTCTTTGGAACCGTTTTGAGCCTTCATGCCTACCAAACGAAAATAAAATATCCCTAGTGTCCCATTTTGAGCCTACTAAAAAAATCAAGTGGCGTATGTCAATGACATACAACTAGCCCCCACTTGTATTTATTCTACTTCTCACAACGACTACCTAATGAAGCTTATACACTTACTGTCTTACCTAATTTTGAGAGAAATAAGTTCATGGGTGTTGTAATGATTCAAATACTCCTTGAAAATAAAAAGAAAAATGAATGTACATAAAGGAGTTCAAAAAAAAAAAAGAAAAACAATGAAAAGAATGAATCAAAAGTGGTGAGAAAGAAAGGATTTGGGAAATGAAGGATATGAATGAAAAGAAAACAATAAGTGGGTGGGGGTTGAAAAGAAAATGAAAATGAATGAAGTTGATGAAGTTCAAATATTTCTCTCAAATTTTGATTTCCATACCTTTATTGTAGCCATGAGCCGAAGCCTAACGTTACAAGCCTGCAAGACCTATTAACCTTGTCACATTTATCCAATATACTAGTGGAGAAAAGTTGTTCAAATCAAGCCTATGGATGCCTGAAAAACATTGTCAACGAGTATAGACTTTAATCACTTGCTTGCAGGCATCTCGTTTTGTGATTTCATTTTTGGCATACTCTTGATTGATCGTCTTTCAATCCAAATAATCACCGATAAAGTCCTATGTGATCTGTGCATGCAAATTTATATTTTGATGAAGTGTAAGTTCAACTGAACTGAGGAATTCTTAATTCTGTAAGGCGAATGGGCATTACGCTTCTATTTGAGCAGTCGATGGGGTAAACGAACATTGACATATCACACACACACGTGACTCTTGGGAAATCGTGAAGTACATGAAATTAGATGAGTCGGAGGTCAATATCACTTTTCGCTTATCCATGACTGTAGTAGTTTGCGTTATTTTTTTTTCTTTTTTTTTTCTCCTTCTTTATTATCTTTTATTCTATTTTGCTCGGGACTAGCAAAAGTTCAAGTTTGGGGGGTATCTTATAAAATAACCACGTCAAATCATCGTGTCCACAAAGCTACATCATTCTCTAGAATAGGAGATTAGTTCATCACGAAATCCAAGAGAAAACAAGACATGTTTGTGACTCTAGACATCGCTACACAATAAAACGAAGAAACAAAAGAAAAGATAACAAATCCGAAGTGTCGTCTCTGTCCCCAGATCCGTCGCTCTTCGTATTTACGATTATTCTTCGCACTCTGAATCTCTGTCTCGTGTATGCGCTCCGTTTCTCGCCTCTTTTTCTTCCCAAGATGGTGTATTTTCGTGTGTTTCAACGGTGACAGCTGCTCTGCAATTTAGTGGCCATAAATTGTTTGTTGTTTGATTAATTCTACAACTCGGGAGAGGGACTAGGATTATAGATCATTAGGACACATCGTTAAATGCTTATAGCGTTCGGAAGGCGTATAACTTTAGCGAGGCTTAGTAAGTACATTGTTTGCATTTATCTATGAAACTTAGATTCTAATTAGGAATAATTGAATCGAAGTTGATAGATACAGTTATTCGTCACTTGGGAAAGGGGGAATAAAATAATCTAAGTGTTCTTGGTCAGTAAATAATTGGAATTCAGGAATATAAATTCAACCGTGAATAATTATCGTGGAAACTTTGTGAAATCATTTCTCTAGATATTTTCTCTCATTGATATTTCTCAACTCGGTGATTTAATTAATTCATTGTTTTCAGTTAATTCGTTTAAACAAACAAATCTGGTTATTGATTTTTCTAGATAAAGTCTTGGCTATTTTAATTACAAGAATTGATATATATTTTTATACACACTCCTCGTGGGATCGATATCTGTACTCCAACCAGTACTAAAACTTGACACCGTATACTTGCGGTAGAGGAAACGCGCAACAGTAACTCAAGTAGGTAAAATTTAATTTTCAATCTCCCCACCTCTTCTCTTCTACTAGGCATAGTTCAAATAGGTAAAATGACCCTAGTAGAATTTTTTTGATATACTTCAACTATTAAACGAAGTAATAGATATATAATTACCGAAAAAGATGCACGATCGCATTAACTGAAGTTGCAGTCCATAAAAAAGGAGAATTCTATGGCCGATCCAAGGAGGCAAAATAGGTTCAAAATATGACTGATTTCAAAGTAAAACAACTTCGTTTACTTCATTTTTTCTTCAACTGAAGAAGGGAATAACAACGTATGACTTTACAAGTTACATTGATTGCTGAAGTAATGCTTTACTTCAACGCAATTTTTTATTCAACAAAGTAATTGATAGTTTCAACTTCACTAATCAACCACTAATACTCATTAAATGATTATTTAATTTATATAATGATCAATATTTGGACATAAAATAATGAAATATATTGAAGACGCTTAAGTCATGTCACATCAACACTCTTGCTAGAAAAAAACTAAAATTATATATCGAAAACCAAAAAATTCAATTTGCAACCCCAAATATATTAATAAGGTGATAACTTCTTCAAATAAATATACATGTCGATTGACATTTGAGAGTGCGGGGAGGTCATTCGTTCTACAATAAAGTTCTCCCCGAGCTGACAACTTACAAGGAAAAGCCACTCCGAAAAGCCAAGCTTAGCTGCACCGACAAGTTAGCCACTCCAAGGCCATGCGTAGCCGTGAAGGGCCAAGAAAACCCTCATCCCCATACAAGAAAATACAAATATCTTATAATTAACAAGCCCCGTTTTTTGGGACTTCGGTGGTTTTTTTGTAAGATTGAACGCTTATCATTTTATCAAAAATTATAGCTGGTGGTAATGATGTAACTCAAATCTTTTTAAACTGCACAACAGCTCAAGCGTCACGGTTCGATCGATCTTCCAGCATGGACAATTATTGTACCTAACAATAATCTCTCACCCAATAATTGCACTCATTACAATCAATGAGATTCGAATCTGTGACCTTGGCTCCGATATCAACTGTAGGACCGAACGATTGCCGCTTTACCAAAAGCTATATCTGGTAGTAATTGTGCAACTCAAATCTTTTTAAACCTCACAACAACTCAAACATCACGATTCGATCGCTCTTCTGACAGAGACAACTATTACACCCAACACTTTCCCAAATATTAAAGATTTGTAGTAATATAATATGGATATATAATATATTTACAAAATGTGAATATATAAAATTTGTTTTAAAAATAATCATGTTGTTTGCGAGAGATATGTATGAAACTTCTATTTGAGACATATGGCTTCGTTATACGTGAATCAAAAATATCCAACGTTTAATTGTCTGTATGCCCAGAATACATCCAAACAAGTAAATAAAGATCAAAAAATTTTAAATGAAAATATTTCTTTGGCAAATGCAATTAAGCCAATATTAATTTGTGGCCAACCTATGGACTTCAAAGTGAAGATTTGAAGATGGTTTCCAAGACCCTCTGAAGGAAGAATGATTTTGTAGGCAAAGATAAAACTTTGAAAGCCACTTCGTCACTGGGCTTTTCCAAATGGGTCAATTTTCTTTTATTATTATTATTACACGGGATGGGGACTTAAAAATTGTTGTAAATAAAACAATGATTTTTGTACTTGACAATTTTAGAGATGAAAAGAGTTTTGGATTTGAAATAGCATATTTAATTATTGATTAATACTATTTAATTTTCTGAATAATTATTCACATATATACAGACGTATTTCCCAACGCGTGTCAGGGTGTGGTGTATTTATATATCTTAATTAATAATATATTTTACTAATTGTTGATACATAAAAAAAATTTGGTAGAAGTATCAACTCTTTCAAACAGAATCTCCACCGTAAATCGTGGCTAAGGCCGAGCTCTCTCGTCACACACGAACTAAATACTAGTGAAGGACAGAAGGAGACGTCGGAAAAAAGTTTTCTACTGTAGTCAATTTTTCATTCAAATTACCAATGAGTTGGCGAAATATAGAAAAAACTATAAGAAATATAAGTTCAAATATATGTAATTTGCTAAATGAATAAAAGTTTGCACCAAATATTTGATGCCAAATCTATCTAAAATCTTTCGGATCCTTCTTGAGCATTCCCAATTTTTCCTACCACTAAACATCCCAAATATCCCCAACTCCTCGGGTCCCCATTCGTAGGACACTAGCTCGAGAGATGAGGAACTCGTGGGCTCGGGCTATCGGCCCAATACTCCATCTCGAAGTCCTAGCTCGAACTAGGTAGCTTGGGAGTTTGGTCTCTTACCTCGGGCGAACTTCCTCTAAGCACCTCACCTTCCAACTCCCCGCTGCACCTTACCCCTCAAGCCGACCTTTGTCTTTTATGATTCCAAACCCTCACCCTCGGTCTCTTAGCCCGGACGTCCGACCTTGTGGGACCCCACGACCTATCCAATTATCATCAGTCCCCCTCCATGTCAGGCTGCAACGAGGCTGCAACAATCTCTGTGTCCCAACATGAGTCAATTGGTCGGACATAAGCACCATTAGAGCACCCGCATTGGGTGTTAAAGGGGTGTTATAACACCCCTTTAAACACCCACTCTCCAATGTGAGTGGGCGAACAACGTCCACTCACATGAGAGAGAGGGTTGGGCGTTCATCTGTATGAAGACCCGTGTGTCAGATTATTTTTTAAAAAAAATTTCAAACTTAGCGACGGTTTTTGAAAAACCCGTCGCTAGCTTTATAGAAAATGTCGCCGATTTACTGTCACGCGGGCCCCACGTGTTTTCAATTATTTTAATTATATTTTATATTTAGTGAACGGTCAAAAAATTTGGACCCGTCGCTATTTGCGACGGATTTTCAAAACCCGTCGCTACACGTTGTTACTTTTAGTTTAAAGTATCCGTTGGTGAATATAGCCGTTGGAATATAGCTGTTGCAAATTTCAATATAAATAGACATCTTGTACTATACAATTCTTCATTCTACAAACATACCAATTTTTTAAATCCTACTTTCTTCCAAAATGGATGAAAATAACCGAGGGTTTTTTAGAAATTTCGTGAGTTATTCAAAAAATCCGGAAGAAAATACTTCTTCCCCAAATTCGGAAATTCCACCAAAATATCTATATTTTCCATACCCACCAAATTATCCACATAACCCATATCCACCAAATTATCCTTACAATTCATATCCACCAAATTATCCATATAATCCATATCCACCACACTATCCATCTAATCCACATGCAACCAGTATGCCATTTATTTCTCCGACGGAAAATGAACCGGCCACTCCGACTTTCGTTCCAGAGACTCAATTGTCCGACCGTGAATCCCCAACTGAAGTCGTAAATTTGGAGAATGTGTCCCGCAGGTACACCCAATAGAAGTGCAAGTGTCATACGATCGCACAGGCACAATACCATCCAAAAAAAAGTATATCGCTTCAATGCAAATTACAATAGTATTCATAGTGCATATCGTAGCGGTCACAGTGATGAGGATATACTACGATTTGCGTATGAAAAATATCGTGAGGAAAATAACGGCATCGCATTTAATCTTGAGTATGTGTGGAGGATCGTAAAAGACCGTCCAATGTTTACTCTGCAATCCTTTGATCACCTTGTTAGCACGAAGAAGGCAAGGACCTCGGAGTCGGGAGCAAGCAACACCTCATCCAACCAAAATGCGAGTCTACATGTAGACCTAATCGAAGAAGAAAATCGTCCAATGGGTCAGAAGGCAGCAAAAAGAAAGGGAAAAGGTAAAACGAGATCGGACATGGAGTGTATGACAACAAACTTGGACAATATGTTTGCAAAGTTTACTGAATATACAAGCATGAAAAAAGTTGAAGTTGAAATGAAACAAAAACAACTCGAAGTAGAGGAGATGAAAGCAAAAGCTGCTATGGCCAAAGTTCAACTTAAAGAATATGCAATCATTTCGAAGGATACTTCGCAAATGACATATGAGCAACTTATCATCCACGAACGTCTATGTCAAGAGATTAGGGGGAGATGGAATATTTAATTTCCAGTTATTGTAATTTTCAATTATTGTAATTTTCATTTGTTGTAATTTTCATTTTCGTTAATGTAACTCTCCGAGCAATTAGTATTTTGCATCTTCTCTTAAGTTTAATTTATTTTCTAATATTTTTATGCAAGTGTTATTTATTATTTTATGTTGTACCGTTTTATTTTAGGTTTATAATATGTTTTTAATTTTAAATAAATGATACTCATAAAATTAAATTATTTTACGTACTAAATATATAAAAACATATTATTATTAATATAAAATAATAATAATTCAAATTTCTTAAAAAATTTGAAAGTGAATATATTTAATGTAAAATAAGAATAAGATGAATGATTGGACAGCGGGACCTACAAATAATGAGTGTGAATGTTAAAATGAATGTGGGAGAATAGATGTGTTAATATAATGTGTATGTGGCATGTGGACCCCACGATTTTTGATGAGGTGGTGGGTGTTATAACACCCACCAATGCGGATGCCCTTAATCCACATTTCAAATTCAGGCGGAAAAGGTCTGACACGCCGACGTACGTCATCCCTAAAATGCTTTAGGCTTACAATTAATGCCTGATTCTATATTTCTTAAGCTGAAGCGTTCACTTCCCAAGGCGATCGTGTATGTCCATATCGACCCGCAACCGATTGCGGAGCTAGATTTTCATTTCTACCTGGACTAGAATTTTTTAAATCACAGTTGAGCTAATATTGACAAATAGAGCTACGGGCTACCAGAAAATAAGACAATTTTATGTATAAAAAATATCGGATGTGCCCGCAACAATAGTCACGATCAACTTCCCTCGCCCGTATGAATTCCTCACCACTTGTCATTCCACAATTTTGCACTTCTCAGATTTCATCTGAGTAGCTCAGCCTTCCCTACCTCATCTTCCCTCCTAGTAAGTTCCCTTTTTCAGTTATGTCTTATACTCCCATTTATTCTGGAATATGCGTTAGGGGAGCTAACACCCGAGGGTTGACACAGGATGAGTCTGTGGAGCGGAGTTCCATCCGGCCTTTTCGTGCGAGAACCACAACCCGAGCTTTGACTCGGCCCAATTCTCGCCCCAAGGTTGCGGATCTCGGCCCCTTCACTTCTCTCTATGCTTTTAGGGAACCGGTCCCTCTGCTTATTTCCTAGTCACCAACCTCGTCCCCATGTTCACCATCCCAACCCTATATGATCCCCTACCCCCATCCACACTCAGTTGTCCTACTTACTTCCTCCGGATCATGGTACCATACCCAAGCATCCAAGAAGGTTCTCGAGAAGAAGCAGCTCTTCGTTGGCTCAGGTGCATCTCTGATGACCATGAGATCATTTTACTCACCACGTTCGACCAAACACACATCCTTCCCCTTGGCTACAATACTTTCTTAAAGGCCCAACTCTAGGGAGCCTCAGTTTTACCATCTCGTCCTCTTACCAAGCCATAGGTCGGCACTTCCGGGTTCCCCCTTAGCCAAATGAAACCGAACTCCTTTAGACACATGGCTTCAGCCTTTTTCCTCTTTCGCTATCTCGATCTCGTTATTAATCTCTTAGCCTTTAAGAAAGGACAGGTTGTTTTGTATAGGTTTCAATCCTTCCTGCATATTCATAGATCGAATGCCTAACTCTAACATGGGGTGTAAAGATAATTACATCTTCATGAAACCCCCTCCATCCTTCTGCCTTTCTTGCCAAATCACTTGGCTCCATGATTTCCTTGACCAACTCAGATTCTACCCAACCATCGGTGCAATGAGTTAAACACTAGGACTATGGGGGCCTTAGCTAGAAAATCCTATGATGGACCTACCCTCCCCTGAACTCGAGGTGGGCGAGCCTTACACCCTCCGAGGCCGGTAGGATTATAGTTTTCTCGAACCCAAGAGCAGCGGAAGTTTAAAATACTTTGATGTTAAAAACATTTATTGAGATTCATATGATTTAAAACACTCATAGGGTGTGTAGAGTCGTTTACCTTTGCGTATTTAATGTTGAACATCAAACCAGTTTGTGGTTAACGGATTTGGCTCTTCTTGCAAATCCCTACAAACTGATCTTCTTTTTTCTTTGATCGTGAAATAAGGTCAACGATCAGATATTGAGTTCATCGTTTATATCACACTAGCTATCTAAACGATTTAGTGTTGAGATTGTATTGCCAAATTTTCAAAAATCTGGCTGTGGAAAAGGGCGAGCAAATTTTTCTTTTAAATTCAAGTTGGCCGAAAATTTTCTTGTGTAAGAAAGGAGGATTTTGTGTATTTTCTTGCATGGTTATATTACATATTATCAGCCTTTGATAACATATTAATAAAAATAGCCTAACTCGATTCTGTCACGCCCCGAAACTCGGGATTGACACCGGCGTCGCTCATCAATCACAAAATCGAAAAACGACAAGCCTCGTAGCACAGTATAAACCGAAACCAGTTTATTTCATAAATTCGCAAAAACCATTGTCTTTACAACTGAATAAATGAATAAATTGCGGAAGCGTTTACAATAAAATAAACCAACTAAAATCCTTAAATCTTGCAGCATAATTCGAATATAATGATTTCACCAGCCCCAAAACTGGTCCGACTCCTCTTCCTCGACCTGTTCCTCTGATTTATCTTCAGTTTTATCTGGGGAGGTGTAAGGGGGGTGAGTATTTTGGGGAAATACTCAGCAAGTGGGGGCCGTTCGAGTACACAACAACATGCATATAAAAATTCGAAATTTACACACACACACACCATGCATAATCTGACTCATATCACATTCGTATACTTGACCTGACACTGAGATTCCTCTACTTTCAATGGTTTACTGACGTCAGTCCCTAATTTTTATTCCTCTAAGGGGGCGAGGCCGAATCGGTTATATCCCCACCGTATGAGGGTCATGTCATAGTTGGGATTCCCTCCCATATCCAGTCGGATCCTCACAGTGTCAACATAAACTCATGCAGAAATCATAACCAGAAGGGGTAGAACAGAATTGTACTCGACCGAAATTTAATAAAACCGAAAATTACATGCACCGAAATACATGTAACGAAAAATGCAACAATTTAAAACAAGCCCACTTACCTTAGACTTCTTGAAGAAAAACGTAAAACTCCGGTGGCTGGACTGCGGCAGCGCTTCGCCGTGAACGAGAAAAATCCTAAGAAACTAGGTGTGTTTCTCGAAAATTTGAGAGAGAATTGGTGTGAATTTTCGAGATCCATGCCCTCCTATTTATAGGGGTTGGCTGCTATCCTGATCGTGTATCAAATCGCGTTGATTCTGAATCAAATCTTTATCTAAAATCGTGATCAAATCTACCTTTATTCTTATCCTAAATTTCGAAAATATATAATTATATCCAAGCTAATTTTCGAAATTAAGCCTTGCCCAGTCTGTGAAATTTCGACTTTTGTGTCTAATTCCCAATATTCGGTATATTTTTGACTTCCTAAAATAATAAAAATTATATTTCTAAAATCCCACAAATTTGCTGACTTAAATCCAAATTTTATTGGTATTTTTCCACAATTTAAATTTTGATTATTCTCCTAAAATCCTGGTAGTTAAAATTTTAACTTTTTCCCAGTCTGTATTTTATCGTGTAGACTTTTCCCTCTATCTACTATTTTCGAAAATCACTTAATATTCTCCAAATATTATTTTCGAAAATCCCCTTAATAAATCCTCAAATATTCTGATAAACAAGATACACATGATATTATTTAAATCCTTGAGTTCAAAAAAAATCACAAATCCTGAGAATCTCCAACATCTTGATACCAAAAAATATTATCGTGACAACATAAAATCCGGGATTTTACATCCCTCCCTCCTTATGGGAAGTTTCGTCCTCGAAACTTGGGTTGGCTTGGTCTGAGAAAAGATACGGGTATTGGTTCCTCATATTTTCTTCTAGCTCCCACGTGGCTTCTCCTTCAGTGTGGTTAGACCATTGCACCTTGACGTATGGAATGACTCGTCGCCTAAGTACTTGGTCCTTGGAATCCACAATTCTGATGGGAACTTCTTCGTACTTCAGCTCTTCTCCCAAGTTACTCTCGATTACGAGTGGCTCTACCTCCAACACGTGGCTTGGATCTGAGATGTATTTCCGTAGTTGGGATACATGGAAGACGTTATGAATTCTGGACATGTTTGGCGGTAGGGCCAGTCTGTATGCCAGTGTGCCCACTTTCTCCAAAATTTCAAAGGGTCCTACATAGCGAGGGTTTAGCTTCCCAGCTTTACTGAATCGGACAACTCCCTTCATAGGCGACACTTTTACATAGGCCTTCTCGCCAACGTTGAATTCTATTGGCCTTCTTTTCAGATCTGCCCAACTCTTTTGTCGGTCTTGAGCTGCCTTGAGTTTCTCTCGGACTACTGTAACCTTGTCTATGGTTATCTGTACAAGCTCAGGTCCCACTATGGCTTTCTCTCCCACTTCATCCCAATATAGGGGTGACCGACATTTCCTTCCATACAGAGCTTCATATGGAGCCATCCCAATACTGCTGTGGTAGCTGTTATTATAGGCAAACTCGATCAATGGCAGGTGAGTGCTCCAATGGTTACCGAATTCTAGGGCGCATGCTCGCAGCATGTCTTCCAAGGTCTGAATTGTTCTCTCAGTCTGTCCATCGGTTTGAGGGTGATAGGCCGTACTAAGAGTGACTTTCGTTCCCATGGCCCCTTGGAAGCTCTTCCAAAAACGCGAGACGAACCGCGGGTCTCTATCAGACAGGATGCTCACTGGCACCCCATGTAATCTCACAATGTTGTCCATATACAGCGAAGCCAACTTATCGAGACTGTAATTCATACGAACGGGTAGAAAGTGTGCAGTCTTTGTGAGTCTGTCTACGATCACCCATATACCGTCGTGGCTTTGCCTGGACTTCGGCAATCCCACCACAAAGTCCATGGAAATATGCTCCCATTTCCACTCGGGAATTTCCAGGGGTTGCAGTAATCCTCCAGGTCGCTGGTGTTCTGCTTTGACCTGCTGGCATGTCTGACATCTGGAGACGAATTCAGCTACATCTCCTTTCATGCCATTCCACCAGAAGCTATTCTTGAGGTCTCTGTACATTTTCGTACTGCCTGGATGGACTGAGAACTTCGACTTATGTGCCTCTGCCATTATCTCCTGACGAAGGTTGTCACTGTCGGGCACACACAGTCTTCCTTTCATCCATAGGGTCCCCTTGTCATCAACCCGATGATCTTGAGACTTTCCTTCTCTGACTTGATCTTTTAGTTTGGTCAGTGCTGGGTCTTGATCTTGGTTTAATTTGACGATCTCCCGCAGACATGGCTGGGCTGAGAGGGAAGCTAGAGTCACTTTTCCTGGGCCCTTCCGACTTAGCGCATCAGCCACTTTGTTTGCTTTACCCGGATGGTAGCTTATAGTCAAGTCGTAGTCTTTCAGTAGTTCAATCCACCGTCTCTGTCTCATGTTTAGCTCCTTTTGGGTGAACAGATACTTGAGGCTCTGGTGGTCTGTGAAAATCTCACACTTAGCACCATAGAGATAGTGCCTCCAGATTTTTAAGGCGAAGACAACCGCCGCTAGCTCCAGATCATGAGTAGGGTAGTTCTGTTCGTGCGGTTTCAGCTGCCTTGATGCGTAGGCGATCACTCTTCCCTCTTGCATTAGTACGCATCCCAAACCATCCTTAGAAGCGTCACTGTAGATGGTGAATTCCTTGTCTTCCGTGGGTAAGACTAGTACTGGCGTGGATGCGAGCTTTTCTTTAATGTCTGAAAACTTTTCTCGCAACCTTCGTCCCAGATGAACTTGGAATTCTTTTGCGTGAGTCTAGTCAGTGGTATGGCGATTGAAGAGAAACCTTCAACGAACTTTCTGTAATAGCCAGCCAGTCCAAGAAAGCTCCTGATGTCTGTGGCGTTCTTAGGTCTTGGCCACTCTGTAATTGCCTCGACTTTCTTGGGATCCACTGATACTCCTGCTTCTGAGATCACGTGCCCTAAAAAGGATACACTTTTCAGCCAGAACTCACATTTCTTCAACTTGGCGTAGAGTTCTTTCTCCCTTAGAGTCTGTAGTGCGATGCGGAGATGCTCTTCGTGATCTTTTTCACTGGGAGAATAGACGAGAATGTCGTCAATAAATACCACTATGAACTGATCCAGGAAGGGTTTGAAGACTCTGTTCATTAAGTCCATGAAGGCTGCAGGCGCGTTGGTCAGTCCAAAAGGCATCACTGTGAACTCAAAATGCCCATATCTTGTCCGAAAGGCTGTCTTGGGAATATCTTCTGCCCTGACCTTCAATTGATGGTAACCCGTCCTCAGGTCTAGCTTAGAGAATACGGCGGCTCCCTTAAGCTGATCAAATAGGTCGTCTATTCTCGGGAGAGGGTACCTGTTCTTGATAGTAATCTTGTTCAATTCTCTGTAGTCGATACACAGTCTCATGCTCCCATCTTTCTTCCTTACAAAGAGTACTGGTGCTCCCCATGGGGACACGCTAGGTCGAACTTGCTTTTTGTCCAGCAATTCCTGGAGTTGCTCTTTTAACTCCTTGAGTTCAGCTGGTGCCATCCGGTAAGGTGCTTTGGAAATTGGTGCTGCACCTGGAGTTAGATTAATTTCGAACTCGACTTCGCGGTCCGGAACTGTCCCTGGGAGTTCTTCTGGAAAGACATCCGGGAACTCACATGCTATTGGGATGTCTTCTATCTTCAGTTCGACTTCTCCTTGCACCTCGCTGACCATAGCTAGGTAGAGGTCTTCTCCGGATTTCATGGCCTTCCATGCTTGTGAAGCGGAAAGGAGTGATTTTCGTTTCTTGGATTTACCGTGAAACACGACCTCTCCCTGACCTGGGGTTCGGAGTTTGACTTCCTTTCCTTTACAATCTACTATTGCATTGTTTTTGGCTAACCAATCCATCCCTAAGATGATGTCGAAATCGACCATGATCAACTGTATCAAGTCGGCGCTAAAAGTCTGATTATTGATACTGATTTTACAATCTCTGTGAATTTCGTGCGTTTCAATGGCCCTACTTGTAGGTGTAGCTATTCGAAAGGGCTCGTTTAGTTTCTCAGGCTTACATCCTAACTTCTTAGCAAATCTTTTTGACATAAACGAATGGGTAGCTCCACAGTCAAATAACACATAAGCAGGCACTTGCTGAATAAATATGGTACCTGACACGACATCGTTTGCGTCGTCCGCTTCCTCTTGCGTCATAGCAAACACTCTAGCGTTAGGCTGATTCTCTTTTGGTTTGTTGGGGTTAGCTCCCACATTCTGCCCAGTTCCCCTGTTGGGCCCAGCTGCTTGATTGGTGGCGGTAGGACATTCAGAAATTCGGTGTCCCGGTTTTCCACATCCGAAGCACGCTCCACTGGCCCTTCGACATTCCCCGGGGTGTCTGAAACCGCATTTTGGGCACGGTTTGGGTCCTTGGTAGTTGGCTGCTGAGGTTTGCCCTAAAGATGGTCCGCCTGATTGGTTCGGTTTCCTGAACTTCTGTCCACCCTGTGCAGACTGATTGGCAAGAGGGCGCTTGTTCTTAAACTCTCCCTCCCTGCGGCGTATGTCTGTTTCAGCTCGGATAGCTGCGCCCATAAGATCTGAGAAATTGGCGGCCTGATAAACTGCTAGGGCTGACTGAATTCGACTGTTCAATCCTCTCTTAAACCGGTGCAGTTTCAAAACTTCATCCGCCATGATTGCCGGAGCATACGACCCAAGGGCATTAAACTGGGATGTGTACTCCACCACTGACATATCGGGGGCTTGAGTGAGATTTTCAAATTCACTCAATTTCTGCAATCTGACTTCCGCTGGGTAGTACTGTTTCAGAAATGTCTCTCGGAAGTTCTGCCATGTGACTGGTCCGGTAGCGATCATGGCTGGTGAGACTGCTTCCCACCACTTAGCTGCTCTGTCTTCTAAGAAAGGCACAACCACATCTACTTTGAGTGCCTCGGGGACTTCCAATAGTCGCAGTTGAGTCTCGACATTCTTTAGCCAATTCTGGCCAACTTCAGGATCGGCATCCCCTCCGAAGATCGGACACCTGTTTTTGCGAAGGGACTCATAATGGAATTTGACTCCATTCGGCGGTGGTGGAGGAGGTGGTTGATTAGCGTTTGGGTTTATCAACCCTTGCAGTGTGGTCGCCACTATGGTGGCTATAGCCATCAGATCGGCTCGGCTTAGGCCGACTGCAGGTGGTGGTCCGTTCTCTTGTCGATTTTCTTGCCTATTTTCCTGCTCATTTTCCTGCCTGTTCTCGCGATCAGTGTTAGCGTAACGTGGGTTGCGGTTCTGTCTTGGAGGTCTGCCAGCCATTTCCTACAATCGCAAGTTCTAAGAATTTGTACGAGTAGGTTTTATGCAATAGATTGCGCAGTAGTAAATTGAAATCAATGGAACAAATAAAATATTTTATTGATTTCTCAAAATAGATGAACAAGACCAACCTAAATAAATGAACATGACCAAATCTAAAAATAGATAAATGTACTGAACAAAAGAAATGTAGCAACAACGGAAACAAAAGAAAATTGGTTCACTAAATGTCCTAATCTGCTATCTCGCCATTTCCCACTGCCATATCAGGTGGGGCTTCTTCCTCCTCGGGTTCTGGCATCTCGGGGTCCAAGAACTCTGCAAGATGCATCTGGAGGTCTTGATTTTCTGACTCCAACTCCTCAATCCGCTCCTTGTGAGTCAGAATTCTTCCTACCGCAATATCCAACTCACTTCTTACTTGCGCGCAGTTTGCATCCTTCTTCTGAATGATCACCTTTTCTCTTTCCTTCCTTTCGTCTATCTCCTTGATAAACTTTTGGTTACACTCCGATAGTTGCGTGACCACGTCCCATGACTCGTCAATCCTCAGCTTATCTCTCTTTCGTGCTTCAGTTAACTCGGTAATGCGCTTATCCATTTCCTCCCTTGCCTGCTTGGCTTGACGCAGTGCTGTGACTAGTGAGTCTTGAAGCTCGGTATTATGTTCGTTGACGAGCTGGAACATTTCAAATACCTCATTGATTCTTTTCTCTTTTACCTCCAGCTTGGTCGTCAGGTCCTCCACCTGTTGTCTCCTCTTAGTTGACTCCTTCTGATGGTCTTCTCATGGTTCCTGAGGGCCCATCCGTTAGAACTCCTAACATTCTGGGTGTGCGCGTAAGATTGGTGGCCATCCAACTGAATCGATTCGGTGAGAGCAATAGGCGTCACTTTCTTACGGGCGGTGAGACGCGTACGAGACATTTCCTGGGAACAATAAAGAAAGGAAATGCTCAGAATATATAAAAAATATAGGACAGAATAAATATCAAGAATTTATAGAGCAGGGTATCGAAATTTAAATATTTTCGAAAAATAAAAATTTCCCGAAAATAGGAGAATAAAATCGGCGGGTTGACTCGCTGAATTCGGACGAGTTGACTCGCCGGGTTGACTCGTCGGATAACGGTCGGAGCACAAGCGTATGACGGCGACGGCGTAAGGGTCACGGAACCGGTGACGGAACGTCAAAATTCGGCCGGAAAATCTTCTAATTTGGCCGAAAACGTGCGCAACTCGCTAAATATCTCAAATTTGGGGGTTTTTGATTTCGTGATCCGATCCTAAAATTGATTGGTTCTAAACGTTACCCATGGATCATATATCGTTCGGTAAAATTTAATTTAAAATCGGAGTAAGATTGATAGGGTAATTGAACGAAACAAAAATCGGCGATTTAGGGTTTATACGAGAATTGGTAGATCTAAAATTCTCGTCGCATACGGACGCGAAATCCAAAATTGGTTGAGGGCTTTGGTTCGTTTCGTCGAGACGATTCTGGAAATGGTCTCCGATCGACAAACGGGTATCGGCAACGGCCGGAATCGGCGAAGAACGCGGCGGCTCGCTAAGGCACTGTTTGGCCGAAACACGAAAATTTCCGAAATTTTTTTTTTTTTTGAAACTCGATTTTTCCACTCGGATTTTGAACCTGGCGGCTCTGATACCACTAAAATGTCACGCCCCGAAACTCGGGATTGACACCGGCGTCGCTCATCAATCACAAAATCGAAAAACGACAAGCCTCGTAGCACAGTATAAACCGAAACCAGTTTATTTCATAAATTCGCAAAAACCATTGTCTTTACAACTGAATAAATTGAATAAATTGCGGAAGCGTTTACAATTAAAATAAACCAACTAAAATCCTTAAATCTTGCAGCATAATTCGAATATAATAATTTCACCAGCCCCAAAACTGGTCCGACTCCTCTTCCTCGACCTGTTCCTCTGATTTATCTTCAGTTTTATCTGGGGAGGTGTAAGGGGGGTGAGTATTTTGGGGAAATACTCAGCAAGTGGGGGCCGTTCGAGTACACAACAACATGCATATAAAAATTCGAAATTTACACACACACACACCATGCATAATCTGACTCATATCACATTCGTATACTTGACCTGACACTGAGATTCCTCTACTTTCAATGGTTTACTGACGTCAGTCCCTAATTTTTATTCCTCTAAGGGGGCGAGGCCGAATCGGTTATATCCCCACCGTATGAGGGTCATGTCATAGTTGGGATTCCCTCCCATATCCAGTCGGATCCTCACAGTGTCAACATAAACTTCATGCAGAAATCATAACCAGAAGGGGTAGAACAGAATTGTACTCGACCGAAATTTAATAAAACCGAAAATACATGCACCGAAATACATGTTACAAAAAATGCAACGATTTTAAAACAAGCCCACTTACCTTAGACTTCTTGAAGAAAAACGTAAAACTCCGGTGGCTGGACTGCGGCAGCGCTTCGCCGTGAACGAGAAAAATCCTAAGAAACTAGGTGTGTTTCTCGAAAATTTGAGAGAGAATTGGTGTGAATTTTCGAGATCCATGCCCTCCTATTTATAGGGGTTGGCTGCTATCCTGATCGTGTATCAAATCGCGTTGATTCTGAATCAAATCTTTATCTAAAATCGTGATCAAATCTACCTTTATTCTTATCCTAAATTTCGAAAATATATAATTATATCCAAGCTAATTTTCGAAATTAAGCCTTGCCCAGTCTGTGAAATTTCGACTTTTGTGTCTAATTCCCAATATTCGGTATATTTTTGACTTCCTAAAATAATAAAAATTATATTTCTAAAATCCCACAAATTTGCTGACTTAAATCCAAATTTTATTGGTATTTTTCCACAATTTAAATTTTGATTATTCTCCTAAAATCCTGGTAGTTAAAATTTTAACTTTTTCCCAGTCTGTATTTTATCGTGTAGACTTTTCCCTCTATCTACTATTTTCGAAAATCACTTAATATTCTCCAAATATTATTTTCGAAAATCCCCTTAATAAATCCTCAAATATTCTGATAAACAAGATACACATGATATTATTTAAATCCTTGAGTTCAAAAAAAATCACAAATCCTGAGAATCTCCAACATCTTGATACCAAAAAAATATTATCGTGACAACATAAAATCCGGGATTTTACAGATTCTACTAAGACTCATAATCATAATCCCATCAGGATTCCTTTTTTCATTAATTAAAATTCTCATGTAGTTTAATAAATTCTAGATCCCTTTGGAATATTACCTGAAAACCATGTACATATATTAGTCACTACTACTAACATTATTATTTAATTGGTAGATTCTAAATTCACTAAATAAATAATTGTGAACTTGTCATAACCATAATTGAATATCAGACTACGCCGATATATCGAGGGTACAAATCTTATTCATATAATGAAAATTGAAAATTTCGAATGACAAAATATCTACTGATCCATTTTTTGTAGCTGTCACTTTTGTGAACTCATTTACTAGAACAGTCAGTTCCACTCTCCTAACTTAATTTGCAATTAAGCTAACTTCCACAACTTTCATTACATGGAATCTACTTACAAACTCTTTTATAAGCAATCTGTTTGATCTACACCAAATTACAGTCATCAAATTCAACTCTTAAAATTTGACTATCTCGGCCGAAACACAGAATTTGATACTTTTGTCACACTCAAATGGTTCAAGGATACATTTAACCATGGGTTCACAACTACTTTGTGATTAAGAATAACATTTGTTCTTATCACCGTATTATTTTCATCAACCTTTTGATCAAGAACGTCATAACTCCAGTCTGATCACACTCATCGGATCATGGTAAGAGCGTCTAGTAGCATCGTCACATTATCCACTAGGTATAACTGATAGTGTCTGCAAGAACCTTATGTTATTGTTAGCATATAGTATGGTCCTTTCAACTCATGTATTCCGATCGAATCTACAAATATTAGTATATCGAGAGTTGCAAAGGAATTTGATAACGATGTGATATATCTTTGAGTAACAACAGTGACATGGTATGTGCAAGTGAGGAAATATATTTCCAAAATGCACATGTATTACTCTGACCAGATATTCTTTGCATTATTAACTCATCAGATCGCATAGGATAACTTCACCTGTAAGCAAACGGTGAATCACCAACTACAATGCTCGTCACCTGATGACCCTCAATAGAGTCGGTAAACGAGTCAAAGTGCAGTACTAATACACAGAGCCTCTATGTTGTCACGAGTTAAAAGACTAATGGTGTATGACCATAATCGCAGACTTTTCCACTCGATAAGTGATAACTACTTGGAAAGTCCGAGGGAAGGTTGTTCAGTGCTTCATCAAATGACGCACATTTGAATGAACGGACATCTTAATGTCCCTACCAATGAAAAATTGCGTTTACATCACATATATTAGTCTCAAACTCGAGCGAGCTTTATCCTTATCTTAGGCGGCTGATTCCACTAGGAACCTATTTAGAACATATGATACACTTTCTAATGAGTTCATGATCTTACATTGTGAGGCATACATCACGATATCTATTGTATATTCAAAGATTTTATCTATGTAGCTTGCATGAGCATACATGTAAAGCAATTTACTTAATTAGATAAAATCGTAAAATAATATTAAAAAAAGATAATTTTTACATGAAAGTCAAAAAATCTCAAGCCACAACACAGCTCGCTAGACACCTACTCTAACAAGGTAGTCCTCTCGCGTCCCCCAAGGACATGACCAGGCTAATATGGATGCTACCCGAGCTGAGACCCAGGCCAGGGGCAGAGATACATATGTTGCTAGGTTGGGCTCTAGCTCCACCTAATTTTTTTAAAAAAATAAGTATGTTTTATTTTAAAAATTTTGTTGATTAGCCCCAATCAGTTTTTTTCTCTTTCACTCGTCTGCGTCATCTCCATTCTTCTCCCTCAAGCCGTCACAATTTTCATTACTTGAAATGGTCGTAACTTCACTGTCGGTCGCGGGTTTTCAAAATCGATTGTAGATTCGAAAAGTCCACGGCATAAGCTTTATTTTCATTACTTGAAATGGTCGTAACTTCACTGTCGGTCGCGGGTTTTCAAAATCGATTGTAGATTCGAAAAGTCCACGGCATAAGCTTTCTTTTAATACCAAATTTTTGAAGTTTCTTTGTCATCTTGAAATTAGTCGTAGCCCATCGGTCGCTGTTTTCACCGAAAATCACGAGAAAATCTTAGTGTTACTCGTTCTTGTTCTTCTAAGTTAAATTTCGAATTTTAAAGGTAATTTCAAATTTTAGTGTTTCAAAATTTGAGTATTTTGGTTCTTTTGAATTCCGATAACCGATTTATATTAAATTATTGATTGTAGGTATTATATTTGATCCGATTTGAGGTATTGATAATTTTTTGGAATTTACTTGGGTATTATATCAAATTTCCAGATTTTATATTTGTGATTTTCGATTTTTAGTGTTAATTATTTATTATTTGGATGTTTAGATGCTATAGAAAATATAAATGCAAATTTATGAAATTTTGTATGAATTTTTGAAAAACTGAGAATTATGTAAATGGGATTTTCGAACTCATAAGGCTGCAAAAAATTTATATTTAAATGTATTATGTCATAGGATTGTCAAATGTTAACTTCGAGAATTGTTTCGGAATAATTATAATTGTTCGAGGTTTATTGGATTAAAATAACAATTATTTAGTGTCGGTAATGTTTATTTGATTCAATTAGCCATAATAAGTTAAACTAAAGTGATATTTTATGGTTTAGATGTCACCAAGGGGAAAAAAACTCAAGAATGAAGAAAAGGAAAACCATCGACTCATTTTTTTAAACAAAAAGAGCAGACATTCACAAGTCAGGAGCATTCTCCATCCAATATTGATGTTTCAAATCCCAGTGATCAACAACTTAACAAATTTCTTAGAATTGATGTTAATATGAGTTCTCTTGAATCTGATATGAGATTACGTACTCTGATATGGAAATATAATGTTAATAAAATGGATGAAATTAAACGAGCTTATAGCAAGATGGGGCTATATCAACCAATTAAGAATGAGTATCCACTGACCATATGTGGAAGTCAAAACCAACTATTCCAAAGTCACTGGTTTAAAAAATGTACTTGGTTAGAGTACTCTCCTTCGAAAGATGCTGCATTTTGTTTTCCGTTCTTCTTGTTTAAACATAAGCATCCTCGTAATCCTGCATTTACAATGGATGGATTCAAATATTGGAAGCGAGTTAATGATGGCGATAGATGCGCATTTGTTATGCATATAGGAATACTTCACTACATAACAATGATATAGAATATCTTGATAATTTGATGAATATACCTCGTCATATTGACATAATGATGGCGATAGATGCGCATTTGTTATGTTTCAAAGACTAAGACTTTGTTTCATACTTTGAGAGAAGAAGGATTTGATCTCCTACTTAGTCATGTAAAAGAAGTTTGATCCAAGTATGACATTGAGATACCTCACATGTAAGCTCGTTATAAATCTGGTAGAGGCCGTTCTTGTCAACATAATGATTCAATCACAGTTGAGCACCACTATAGAGTTGATGTATTTACATCTGCAATAGATTTTCAAGTTGAAGAGCTTAATAATAGATTCTAGGATGAGGTACTTGAACTTCTTAAACTTAGTTGGGCTTTAAAACCTAAAGAAAATTGTAAGCTTCTTAATGTTGATCATATCTATCGACTTGCTGAGAAATTCTATTATCTTGATTTTGATTCACAAGATTTGCATCAATTGAAAATGAATTGGATCACTATAAACTTGATGTTGCTGGCCATGAAAGATTTTAGAATTTATCAACTATTTCTGAATTATGTCAAAGATTAATTGAGACAAATAAGTCAGGAATCTACGATTTGATTGACAAGTGATTTATACATTTTTATCTAAGTCTTTTACTTATTTATCGAATCTGATATATTTATTTAATTGACAGGTTGATTCGTCTTGTTTTAACTCTCCTCGTTTATACATCAACAATGGAATGAGCATTTTCAGCAATGAAACTTGTTAAAACAGCTCTTCGTAACAAGATAGAAGCAGAGTTTTTCGGATATTATATGGTAATCTACATCGAACGAGATTTGATTGAAAAAATTGATAACGATTTAATAATTAATGAGTTTTATTCTAAGAAGAATCTAAGAGCTCAACTTCAGTATTGTTTTAGCTTCATGTTTTTGAAGATATTATATATTAAATACTTTTGTTCTATGTTTTCATAAAGTCAATGTTTACATATTTTTTATTTTAAATTTTTTAGTTAATTATTTATTTTTATTAAATGCAGCATTGGAAGGAGCCAACCTCAGGTAATTTTGAATCCTGGTTCCGCCCCTGACCCCAGGCGGCAGACGAACATTGCCAGGGTGATGGCGGCTGCTCTCCGCATATAGTTGGAGGCAGACAAGGGCGGGGAGGCGTGGGGCGGAGAGGAAGGCAGCCATCCTGCAAAGCATGGTGTTCAAACAGATCCTGGGGCCCAAGCTTTCATGTTTTTTGAAGATCGGGTTCGAGGGCTGAAAGAACCAATCCAAGAGACGGTTCTTCTTCCCGAGGATAGAGCGGTAAATTTCCGAACATGAAAAAGGTCATCGACTCTGACCCAGACAACATCATAGACTAGATCTAGAGTAGTTTTATATTCCTCACCTCCCCCCCTTATCACCATGTACCCTTCTTTTTTTTCCCTAATCAATGAAGTATATAGCTTTACGTTCTTGTATGTTTCTCTTTAATTATTTCTTCTGGCCCTTTGGCCCTCAAATCAAGATTAATTTCAACACACCTTAAGCGCCAATTTTTAGACCAAATACTCCCGTCTTAATGCCCCACGCTAAAGCATTACGAGGACCGAACTGAGGTGTCGAGGAAAACGTACTCTAAACACTACATATATCCCATACCATATGTGTAAAATATGTATAATGTGTAAAATATTGGGTAAAAACTTATGTGAGACGATCTCACGGATCGTATTTTGTGAGACAGATCTCTTAATTAGGTCATCGATGAAAAAATATTACTTTTTATTGTAAATATCGGTATGGTTGACCCGTCTCACAGATAAAGATTCGTGAGACCGTCTCACAAGAGACCTACTCAAAACATTGAGAAGTTTGAAAAAAACAAACAAAAGTGAATGACTTTCGGAGAGTATCTAATTTGAAAAATATGCACAAACACTCAATTTAAATATTAAACATAAAATAAATAGGATTACAAAAAATTTGAAACCAAATTATGCAAACAAGTGTCTCATTTGTAAACAATATGTATTACAAATTTACAAAAGCTATCTAACATTCCTATAAGCATTGACTCGTGGCTGTGTGTAAATTTGAATTCAATCTTACATCTAATTATTCCTCACTCCTCAGTGGTATGTAAATATCTTCATTTTATACAAAAATTGACAAGGAAAAAAATCATGTATACCTAGTATAATCCGAGTTTATTATCAGTGATGTGAGGGTGTCGACTGCGAGGATGATAATGAAATCGAGGAAGTAGGGGTCGCGGTTGAGGTGGGAGGCGAGTTCCGACACAACGGGCAACTCCCATTGAGCTTAAGCCACTCATCTATACATCCAACATGGAAATAGTGATTGCACGGCGGTATACTCCTCAACGCCTCTTTAGGTTGGTACTCACACAAGCAAATCGGACATGTGCCATTGGTCGGGTCTGGGAGCCGTCCGCTTTCTCCCAACACGGTCTTTGGATACGAGGCGATGGTGGGCATGTCCAGACCACCAATGGTTCGGACCACTGACTGAGGTACAGAAACTGTGGTGGCTGAATGGTCGGAGTTAGTACGAGTTCGAGCCTTGATCATTCCAAAGGAGTAACTGGCTAGCCCAATTATGCATAGTAATCCCGGTATTCCGATTCCGACTATGATCCCATATTTTGCACTTCTTGGAAGCCCTGCACATATTATCGTGGGATTATTAGGTAAGTTTATATATAAAATATATGTAGTCAAAAAAAAAAAATTTAAATAAATAATGAAAATGTGTATAATGGCGTGTGTCTCTGACAATTTTCTCCTTGTATTATAAGCCCCGCAAGAAAACTCAAAACAAGGCGAGTTTGAGGACCAATTTCCTCGTTCGGAGATTTTTTAAATCCCCGAAATATTTCGAGACGAGTATTATCCACGTCTCCAAATCAGTCTCAATAATTAATATTATTATTATTATTAAAAGAGTTGATATTTACACTTCGTTTTTTTTTTTGTTACTTATATTTTATTTATAAATAAATTTGACATTTATTTTACACATAAAATGGAACATAAAATTAAGTATAACTATCAACTCCCTAAGGCTACGTTTGGTTGGAAGGATAAGACAAACTAATGATTAGTATGTAAATGATAAAAAAAATGATTGTGATAGAAATATAATATATGACGTAAAATAGTATTATGTTTGGTATGATTTTTAAGTATGGGATAATTTTGAATTTTTTGATGAAATGACGAAATTGTCCTTTTCTTTAATTTTTTTTTCTTTACTACGGCAACGGAGGTGCTCCGACGGCCGGCGGCATCCGGCGTCGGCCGGAAGCGGCGGCCGGAGGTGACCGGCCTGAATCGGCGGCGGTTGGCGCCGTTAGCGGCGGCGGTCGGTGGTCGGCGTTAGTGGCGGCGGTCGGCGGCTGTCGGCGTTAGCGGCTGCGGCGGTCGGCGGTGGTCGGTGGGCGGTCGGTGGAGGGAAGTGGTGGTGAGTTTGAATTTAAGAGAAGGATAAAATTGAAAAAATAGGATGAATTAAGAGTAGGATAAATAATCCTTGAGGTGAGGAGGTATTATTTTAACCTACCTAATATAACCTAATCATTCATAGGAGGGATTGACTTGGTTAAATAATCACGTGTACCAAACGGGTGATTAGGTGGGTTAAAAAAAATAAACCCACCTAATCCTACCAACCAAACACTGCCTAATAGTAATAATATTAATAGATACGGATTCAGGGATTTTCCTAACCAACTATTGTCTTATTAATATTTGAGTAGGTCTCTTGTAAGATGGTCTCAAGAATCTTTATCTGTGAGATGGATCAACCATACTGATACTCACAATAAAAAAATAATACTCTTATCATAAAAAGTAATACTTTTTCATGGATAATCCAAATAGGATATTTGTCTCACAAAACACGTTCCGTAAGACCGTCTCACACAAATTTTTACTTTAATATTTTTGAAACAAAGATAAAGATTTGATCACGTCTCCGAACTCAAAAGAAGTGGGAATGAGGACGAGTATAAAGACGGTAATATAATTTGGGAAGGATGGGATAGTAAACCTACCCGTCTCCTGTTGTCATCCCTATTAGACATGTCAAAACGGGCTGGCGGGGCGGGCCGACCCGCCACCCGCCGCAACCCGCCATTAGGCGGGGCGGGGCGGGCCGGCCCGCATTTTGGCGGGCCTCTAAATGGCCAACCCAACCCAACCCACCTTGGGCCGCGGGTTAGGCGGGCCGACCCGCTTTTTTTTTTTAAAATAAAAAAATGATAAACATTAATCTAGTAAACATAGAAGAAAAATATATTTCAATCAAATAGTTTCATAAAATACTTAAAAACATTGAAATAAGAAATTAAGAAAGCATACAACATAATCCATAAAAAGCAAAGTGATTAAACCAAACATGAAGATTGAGACGTGGAAGAGAACATAAAGTCAAGAAAAGAGACAATTGTAAATTTTATAAAATATTATCTGTTCAACAATACACATAATTAGCAAACCTCCATCGGGTTCAAAAAATTTCACTCCAACTCGTCGGATTTCAAACGAAACCGCTCTTGGGTTCACAAACACCTGCTATGGTTAAAAATTATTTTTAGCTTCATGAATAAAATTTACAGAGATTCAGATTTTACCAGAGTGAGTGATGGAGGCGAGGCCCATGAGAAAAATAAAAAATAAATAAGATAAGAGAGTGATGTAGGCGCATGAGACTTATTACAATTTTTATATAAAACTTAAAAATGTATAATTCTACATTAATTTGGCGGGCTTTGGCGGGCCAGCCCGCCCCGTTTGGGCCCGACCCGTCTTGACCCGCAACCCAAACGGGCTCAACCCATTTGGCCCGCCTCCAGACGGGCTGCTATTTTATCAACCCAACCCACTCAATTTTTATAGCGGGGCGGGCCGGCCCGACGGGCCTAACCCAATTTGACAAGTATAATCCCTATGTATCTCGATATTTATATAAAAAACATATCCAAGTTAAAAAAGACTCATTCTAAATATATGACGGTGCACAATTTTATTTTTTAAACATAAAAGTTGCTGTTTATTTTAAAGAGAGAAATCAAAGTTACTATCTCGAAGAATACAATATTTGTTTAATGTGGTGAACCCCAACTACCCATATATATTTCTTTATTTAATTACATACACGTAGTAGCCACATGTATAGTCAACATAAATTAATTAGGTCATTATCTCGTTACTCATATAAAAAAAATTATTATAATTTTTTTATTTTTTTCGATTCGATCCGAAAAACCAAATCGATTTATCCGGTTCGGTTAAATTTGAGTGGGAATCAAATGAACCAAGCACAATGTATATTCGGATTAGGAAATATAGAAGTTTACTTATATTCATTAAATAAGTTTATATATAGTATATTGTGTCATGTCATTTTTGTCTAATTTATTAAAAAAGAAAAAAAAATTATAAGAATACATATAAACCCAACCCGGGCCAAATTCTTGCCTCAACCAGGCCAATATAAAATCATCTGTTTTCCTTTTAATTGTATTTCTTGATTAAAATATATATATTGGATAATTAAATTCTAATTTTTTATTTTGGATGTTTGACAAATAAATTTCATTATAATTAAATTATTATGTGATATTAATTTGTATATAATGAAATATTGCAAAATGTGGAGTATAATATTTATTTATTTTTAAAAAAAGTTTCGGTCTTTCAATAATGCCTGGCTGCCACCCAAAATTGAAACCAAAGAAACTCACCGGATTGGGAAGAACTGGAGCACCCGATTTCATGACCCGGCCCACCTGTATACCCGCAAAACCCGCCCCGATTCTCACAGTCTCGGCAATCGGGCTCCCTCCACACCAGCTCTAGATCTTCCGTCAAATCCGGCGAATCCCAATAAAACGGCGAAGTAGACCACTGCAGCGGGACCGATACGCTCGCAATACTCCTGCAGGACGGTGGCACATCCGCCGCCGACAACCGAGACCTCGCCGCCACGACGGTGTAGTTCCTCCCGCTCAGACAATCCAACAGCACGAAAGGATACGTATACGACGAACTGTGGTTCATCCATCTCGAAGAGCAGTTGAAGAAAGTATATCTCCTCGCGAAAGCTAGGGCGAACGGAGAATCCGACAGACTGAAGCTCAGGATCCGATTCGGGAGACAGGAATTCGGGTCGTTGATCAAAAGGGCCTGGGAGTTGTAATCAATGTAGTCTACCCTGAATTCGCCCGACCGAGGAAGATTCAAAATGGTCCTGTTCTTTCCGTCGCAGTACAGGTCAAAACCTGGGTAACCGCAACCGGGGTGCTGCCGATTTACGAGGCGGAAAGGGAACCGGACTAGCAGCCCGATGGCTGCGTCGCAGGTCTCCGGTTGGCATGGATCAGAAGATTGAGCTAAGATGGAGAAGAACGTGAAGAGGGAAGAAGAAAATACCAAGGATTTTCCTACGGTCTCCATTTTCCTTACTTTCTGTCTCCTAAAATGGCATACTATTATAGAATATCTGGAAAAAAAAATTTATATTTAATTAAAACATGGAAAAGGATCACCCGATTTAACCAGATTGAACACGGTATTTACTTAGACTAGAATTACGCCAATCATGTTAGAATAAAATAAGTTGACTTTGAGTAATATGTTTTAATTTTAAAAAAAATTAGTGTTCGAGTTCGAACTCGACCTCGATATACCGAGATTTTTGAATCTCTTGAATTTGGCAAAAACTTGTTCAATTTTCTCAAACTTGGATTAATTAAGCTTACCTTTCGATAATAAATTAATGAAAATATTATTTTTAAATATCGGTAGGTTGTATGTGTTATTAAATGAACGTCTTAATAGTTAATTATATAATGATGATCACTTGATTATATAATTAATATTAAAACCAAAGTCATGTATTTTTTATTATCATAAGTTGTTAGGATTGTTATTCGAGGTAGCTTGGCTCCTAAAATGTAGTGAGATGATACAAAAAAAGAGTAGCTTTTTTGTGAGATTGTCTTATGAATCTTTATCTCTGAAACATATCAGCCCTACTGATA
Organism: Primulina eburnea; assembly: GCF_022965805.1. NCBI lineage: Eukaryota > Viridiplantae > Streptophyta > Magnoliopsida > Lamiales > Gesneriaceae > Primulina > Primulina eburnea. The sequence continues at coordinate 24,768,599 of NC_133114.1, forward strand.
TTCACAATAAAAAATAATAATCTGAGCACAAAAAGTAATATTTTTTCATCGATGACCCAAATAAGAGATCTGTCTCACAAAATACGAAATGTAAGACAGTCTCACACAAATTTTTATCATATAAAATTATATTTATATCCCCACTCCTATCATAAGCAGTAAGGTGATAAAATAAAAAAAAAATATAAGATCACTGAATAACAATAACAATGAATAACAATAATAATAATAATAATAATAATATCACATCATATTGTGTTATTTAAATTTAAAATGTTCAAATTATACAATTATCTAATATTGTATGTTTTAAAACCAACGGACGCAAGCCAAATGCTTGTTAGTCCGTAGTATATAATATAAAGCAAACGTCAAGGTGTCGTGTAAACTATTATTAAGTTGTAGTAGCATTATAATAATAATTTTATAATATGGTAGTTGGGTGAAAGCAGGACGAATCGAGAAACTCATGTCAGAGACGAGAATCAAATATATATAAATATAATTGTAATTCACACATATACATAAAACAATTATATTTATTATATTGACTATTAGGATAAAAACAAAGTTTAAAGGATAGCTGAATAAAATGTACACACAAAATAATTATATTTATTATATTGACGGTTGTGATCAAAATAAAGTTTAGTGTAGGGTTGAGTAAACTCTATTAAAATATTTTAAAAAGTTGTTAAATCTTTTTTTTAACTAGTAAACTCTATTAAAATATTTTACAAAAGTTGTTAAATCTTTTTTTAAACGACTAGATTTAAATGAATCACTAAAAAGTGTTAAGCGTAAAAACAGTTTGACTAGATTAATAATGTAATATATATTCAATGTTAGCAGTCAATTAACATAATAGCTCGGTAAATAAAGACTGAAGTAAATGCGCAACTTAAAGGAGCAAGATTTTATGGATGTTCGGATATAATGACTCATACTAACCTTTCTTACACTTAGAAATGAATTCACTAACAGATTTTCTTTAGTACAATTTTTGTACAGATCTACTTTGATCAGGATTTATCACTATCTAAATTGAAACTCTTAGTGGTAACCCAACGCAATAAATTATGGTTGTTTAAGAACCTTTGGTTCACCAAAAATAAAAGTTTTTACATAGGAGAGGTTTGAACGATTAGAGTTGGTAGTGTAGCATAAGTTAATCTTTATTGATCTGATATGAATAAATAGTTTTGTGCAAGGTGACCAACTTGATATCTTAACTTTCCCAAGCACCTTTCTTTCCTCCTTTCCTTTGATTTTACTAGCTACATGCTAGCTTTTGAAAGTGCTTACTAAAAATATACAGGATGTATCACTAGAAGGCTGGGACAATCAAAGCCCAAGGACTGAAATAAGTATTTCAAATGGTTGAAAAGAAACTATATCTTTCACTGCAATTCAAACTTCTACGGGATCAAATGCAGAAGGAAAATATCTTAATTGAGGCCTTGTTTAAGCTTATTAGACCTGGATGCGCGCTTGCTTCAGAAAGAATAAGTGTGATTAAGATATTGTATATTGCAGATTGTGAAATTTTGAATCTTGTATTCGTTCCTTATTGTTATTGAAATCTCTAGTAAACTCTATTACAATATTTTACAAAAACTGAGATTGTTTTAAAAATAATTAGTTGTAAAAACTTTTTCTTGAACGACTAGAATTAATTGGAATGCTAAAAGATTCTATACTAGTTATGCTATATGTATTCAATGCAAGAAGTCAATCAAACACCAGCTAGATAAATAAAGACGGAAGTAAATGTGTAATTTAAATAAACAAGATTTTATGGATGTTTGAAGATAACAGCTTTTATGTCACATATTCTTCCATTTAAGATGAAATTCACTAAAATATTTTGATTAATTCAACACTTGTACAGAGTATTTTTTGTTAGAATTTATTACTGTGTAAATCGAAACTTACTGGTAACTCAACACAATAAATTTTGGTTGTTTAAGAACCCTTAGCTCACCAGAAACAACAAAATTTCCAACATGTAGCTTTGAGTGGCTAGAGTTGGTAGTGTAGCACAAGTTAATTTTATGATCTTATATGAACAGATAGATGTGTGTCAAGTGAACAGGTTGATATCTTATAAAAATAAGTTTGTTCAAGATTTTATGTATTAAAAATTGTGAAAGCTTGAATCTAGCATCACTCCTTGTTGATATTGATGTCTTCGAAGTTCTGAATATGCATATTTATACCCAAAGTCTTCCAACAGTCGGAAATTTTTCAATGATCATCTATAATATATGCCGATATATTGGTTGTCAAATTCTCTTCATTAAAATAAATTGAATGCTCATGTAATGCTTCTTCGTTTTTTACGGCTTCAGCTATTTTAGCTACTGAAATGTTGATTGACTCTTGACATTATAAGAAACTTTCATGTCAATCAAGAGTTTGTAGGATATTGTGCTTGTCACTTTATCTGATAGTACTGAACAACTTGAGTTGTTGTATACATTTTGATCAATTAATTTTTGGCTGGTTGGAATGCGGTTAGAGTTGAACAGTCAGACTCTGAACATTTATTTTATAAAGCGGTCCGGTTAAAAACATATACAAATGATGATCTTCTGATGATGTCTGCAGCTTGAGCTTCTGATAGAACTATAAACAATCTGATTTGTCCAGCGATTAGAGTTCTGTAAATATATGAGAATGACAGTTAGACTTGAAATAACTCGATGAAGTTTTTGTCATTACGATAACTTAAGATATTTTTCAAACCAACATTGACACATATATTGCTTCATCTGTTACATATTTCAAAACAATCAAGTTTGTCAAAAAAATTCGAATTGTTTGATCTAATAATAATCAAACTATTAAATATTCAATAATAATATTACTCGTGTAAAGTCAAATTATACTGAATAATCCAAAAAAACAAAATATTTGTTTCGAAATTAAAAAATTGTGTCCTTAGAATGAACCCACCGAGATATCTAGAATGCTTGAAACAAGAAAATTACGAGGATACAAGAGAACTTACCGATCTAACAAAGAATCAAAGGTTGAAGACTGGAACTTAACAAAGTATTCTTAATCATGTGTTGTGTACGAAATGTAAAATTCTTCGTTAATTTTGGTCAGAGTAACATAATAATGTCTACCATGTCGAATATGAATTTTACTTTGGGAGGTGTAGAATAACAAATTTCGAATTGATCAAGAGTAAAATTGTAGTTTTAAGTTGGTGTCACAAAGGAAATTGATTTCACTCATCTATATGATATTACATCTTTTTTTAATTTAATTTTTTGAATTTATATTAATTTTGTTAAAAATATTTTTTAAGTAGTATTAGAGCTTGTTTGATTTTTTAAAAAATTGATAAATATATATTTTTATTATTTATACACACATTTAATACTTTTATAATTTAAAATATATTATTTTGTATTATATAATAGTGCAGTTTTGATCTAACCGACTGATTGAACCAGTCCGACCAGTCGAACAACTATTTTTAAGGTGGACCGGTTCAATCACTGGTACGCTTAGGAAATATGGGTGTTAACAATCAACAAGCTCTCTGCTCGTAGTCATGGAGAACCAAACGTGGCGAGGAAATTTATTAAAAGAAATGGTCGATCGATTTAAGATTATAAAAGTTGAGGACCCAATAAATAGTCTAAAATTAATAAATAATGAGTATTTATTAATAATAAAGAATAATAAAATAATGTGATAATCTAAATTAATAAAGTATGTGAAACAATGTCAACTACATGAAATGAGATTTGACTTAGAGATAGTTGCATGTCACATATCATAACCGATGTTTGTTGTGCTATATATTTAACATTCAGTAGATGTTGGAATTATTTGAAAGTTCGAAACTTTATTATTATTATTTTTTAATTTCGGATTCCATTTTTTTAAGATTATATTGAGCCCAAAAATAGTTTTTTTCCCTAACTCCCACCAATAAATGGTGGTTATTTAGGTAATATTTATATTTTTGTTATGAAAAAGTAAAAATTTATGGTAAAAAGTAAAAATCTCAAACTCTCAAAATTTACCAAACTACACACTTTATAATATTTTTCTCTCTACTCAATTGTGATTTTCTTCACAAATGAGAGAACTATTTATAGAGTTTCATTACACATAATCCAAAAATAAAATACATCATTACCTACATCATCACACACAAATTTCTAACTTTACAACTCTTATTTTCAACATTCAAATATTCAACTATTACTTTTTCCATATTAAAATATATTATTTCAACACTCCCCCTTGTGATGATGATCATGATACGATGATGTCTTCATTACGTGTTTTGTACTGCCTCGTTAAAAACCTTACTTGGAAAAACCCATTGGGATAAAAACCATAGTAAGGGAAAAAGAGTGCAGTCACGTAAACTCCCCTTGATGTTGACATGAACAATTCTTCACAAATTTCGTAGATTGCGCATCCCAATATTATATATGTGCTTTCTGAATATTGACGTAGGAAGTGCCTTTGTGAAGAGATCTGATGAGTTTTCACTTGATTGAATGTGACGAACATCAATACATTTATTCTTCTCAAGCTCCTTGGTGAATGCGAAGAACTTAGGAGGAATATGTTTAGTTCTGTCGCTTTTTATGTATCCTTCTTTCATTTGAGCAACACATGCAGCATTATCTTCATATAGTATCACAGGCTTCTCATCGAATGATAATCCGCATGAAATTTGGATATGTTGGGTCATTGATTTTAACCACACACATTCACGACTTGCTTCATGTAGTGCAATAATCTCGGCATGATTTGATTAAGTTGTTACGAGCGTTTGTTTCTGTGAACGCCAAGATATTGCAGTGCCTCCACGAGTAAATACATATCCAGTTTGGGAACGTGCCTTGTGTGGATCAGATAAGTATCCAGCATCAGCATAACCAATTATACTTGGATTAGCATCTTTTGAATACAAAAGTCCCAAGTCTGTCGTTCCTCGTAGATAACGGAATATATGTTTAATTCCGTTCCAGTGTCTCTTTGTTGGATATGAGCTAAATCTTGCCAACAGATTCACGGCAAAAGATATATCAGGCCTTGTACAATTTGTAAGGTACATAAGGGCACCGATGGCACTTAGATATGGTACTTCTGGACCAAGAATATCTTCATCATCTTCGCATGGACGGAATGGATCCTTTTCTATGTTTAATGATCTAACAACCATTGGAGTACTTAAAGGATTTGCTTTATCCATATTAAAACGTTTAAGGATCTTTTCTGTATAATTTGTCTGGTGAACAAACATTCCACATTCTTTTTGTTCAATTTGTAAACCCAGACAATACTTGGTTTTTCCAAGATCCTTCATTTCAAATTCTTCCTTCAAGTATGACACAACTTCTTGAATTTCCTTATTCGTTCCAATGATGTTTAAATCATCAACATATACAGCAATAATTACGCATCCGGATGTTGTTTTCTTAATGAAAACACAAGGGCATATTGAATTATTTACATATCCCTTTTTCATCAAGTGATCACTTAGTCGATTATACCACATTCGACCTGATTGCTTTAACCCATATAATGATCTTTGTAATTTCACAAAATAACATTCCCTGGGTTTTGAACTTTGTGCTTCAGGCATCTTAAATCCTTCAGGGATTTTCATATATATATATTACTATCAAGTGATCCATATAAGTAAGCTGTAACAACATCCATAAGACGCATTTCTAAATTTTCAGATACCGCCAAGCTAATCAAATACCGAAACGTAATTGCATCCATCACAGGAGAATACGTTTCTTCATAATCAATTCCAGGCCTTTGAGAAAAACCTTGTGCAACAAGTCGAGCTTTATATCTTACTATCTCATTTTTCTCATTTCGCTTTCGAATAAAAACCCATTTGTATCCAACAGGTTTTACACCTTCAGGTGTAAGGACTATAGGTCCAAAAACATTACGTTTATTTAGCGAATCCAATTCAACCTGGATGGCATCTTTCCATTTTATCCAATCCTGCCGATTTTTACATTCACCAAAAGATTTTGGTTCATGATCTTCGTTATCATTTATGATGTCTATTGCCACATTATAAGAAAATATATCATCAATTTCATCTATATCTTTTCGGTTCCATATTTTTCCAGTATTAATGTAATTGATAGAGATTTCATGATTCTCGTCAGTTTGTGGTTCTGACAGAACATTTTCATCATCATGTGTTTCTTCAGGAACACCATTCTCTATTTTGTGATCATCATGTGTTTCTTCAGAAACATCATTCTTTATGTTGTGATCATCGTGTTTCTCTATGAATTTTCTTTTTCGAGGATTTTTATCCTTGGAACCGATTGGCCTTCCACGCTTCAGGCGTTTAATGACATCATGAGTATCTTCCATTTGTTTCTTTGGAATTTCAATTCGAGCAGGGGCATTTGCAGCGTGTATATATGATTTAGTTACCCCTTTTGTGTCTGCAAATGCATCTGGTATTTGATTTGCTATTCTTTGCAAGTGTACAATTTGTTGTACATCTTTTTCACATTGTTTTGTTCTTGGATCCAGATGTAACAATGATGATACATACCATGTAATTTCCTTTTCGGTATGTTTCTGTTCTCCCCCTAACATTGGGAAGATTTCCTCATTAAAATGACAATCAGCAAAACGTGCTGTGAACACGTCGCCTGTCTGAGGTTCAAGATATCGAATGATTGATGGACTATCATAACCGATATAAATTCCAACCTTTCTTTAAGGTCCCATTTTCTTTCGTTGTGGTGGTGCAATAGGCACATACACCATACATCCAAAAGTTCTCAGATGAGAAATGTCTGGTTCTTTACCAAATGCAAGCTGCAATGGGGAGTATTTATGATATGCACTTGGTCTGATGCGAATTAATGAAGCAGCATGTAAAATTGCATGTCCCCATATAAAAATAGGGAGCTTTGTTTTCATAATCATTGGTCTAGCAATCATTTGCAGACGTTTAATCAATGATTCAGCCAATCCATTCTGTGTATGTACATGAGCAACAGGATGCTCAACAATGATTCCCATAGACATACAATAATCATTGAAAGTCTGGGAAGTAAATTCACCAGCATTATCAAGTCTAATTTTCTTGATTGTATAATCGGGAAATTGATTCCTCAATTTTATTATTTGAGCAAGTAATCTTGCAAATGCAACATTTCGAGTTGACAATAAACATACATGTGACCATCTGCTGGAGGCATCAATCAATACCATAAAGTATCTGAATGGTCCACATGGTGGATGGATTGGTCCAAAAATATCACCCTGAATACGTTCAAGAAACATTGGTGATTCAGTTTGGATTTTGACTGGTGATGGTCTTATAATAAGTTTTCCAAGAGAACATGCTTTACATTGAAACTTATTATTCTGAAAGATCTTCTGGTCTTTCAGTGGATGACCATGTGTATTTTCTATAATTCTTCGCATCATTGTTGAACCGGGATGTCCCAATCGATCATGCCAATTGGTTAATATCGAAGAATTATCAACTACCATGTTTGATTCAATGGGACTTATATGTGTATAATGCAATCCAGTAGGGAGCATTGGTAGTTTTTCAATCACATATTTCTTTCCTGATTTATATGTGATAAGGCATATATATTTCTCATTCCCTTCATTCATTGTTTGAGTATCATACCCATGGGAATATATATCATTAAAACTCAACAAATTTCTTTTCGATTGTGGTGAATATAAAGCATCATTGATCAAAAATTTTGTACCATTAGGTAACAAAAATTGTGCTTTACCATATCCTTTAATCAAGTCTACAGGACCTGATATTGTATTCACCGTTGTTTTTGTTGGTTTTAGTTCCAAGAAATATCTTTTATCTCGGAGGATAGTGTGCGTTGTACCACTATCGGGTATGCAAACTTCAGTTTTGCTCATAGCATTTTCCATATTTGAACTTCAAAAAAATATGCAATGAAATAAATTACTGGCAATATACATTTAAATATAACACATATCATAATTATACAATAAAACATTATTATATGAATACATGAAAAATAAATTATTGTACATTTATATTCTACCATTATATTGTTCATTTTCAGGGAAATCATTGAGAAAATCTGTAGCATCAAAATTGTTCATTTCTATCCCACCAACATGTTGATCATTTCCAGAGAAATCATTCATAAAATCACCAGCATCAAAATGAGTTGAATCACTCAAACGGTCACTGCGTTCAGTGAAGTTGGTCTCCTTTTCTTTCCCCTTTAATGATTCTTTATAAAGTTTACAAAGGTGCTCAGGGGCTCGACAAACTTTGGACCAATGTCCTGGAGTACCACATCTGTAACAAGAACTTTCATATCTTTTTGAGTGATTTTCATTAACACTTATATTCTCATGATGCCTTTTCTGTGGATGGTTTGGGACGCTCTTTTGAGATGAGTTATAAAAATAACTATCTCTATTATTTTCAAAACCACGGCCGCGTCCACGACCACGACCAATTCCACGTCCACGTCCACGTCCACGTCCACGACCTCGACCTCGACCAAAATCTTGTCTTTGAATTTGATTTTGGTTCTGAGGTTTAAATTCATTTTTACTTACAGCATTTACTTCTGGAAATGCTGTTGATCCAGTGGGTCGGGACTGATGATTTCTCATTAATAGCTCGTTTTTTTCCGCCACAAGAAGACAGGCGATGAGCTCAGAATATCTCGCAAATCCACGTACTCTATATTGTTGTTGTAGAGTAATATTTGATGCATGAAACGTGGAAAATGTTTTTTCAAGCATCTCAGATTATGTGACCTCATGTCCACAAAATTTTAGCTGCGAGATTATTCGATACATCGCTGAATTATAATCACTGACTTTCTTAAAATCTTGGAATCTCAACATATTCCATTCATTACGGGCGGTCGGAAGTATAACTTCTCTTATATGTTCAAATCTTTCTTTCAATCCTTTCCACAAAGCCATGGGATTTTTTTCAGTCAGATATTCACATTTTAATCCCTCGTCGAGATGTCGACGTAAAAATATCATGGCTCTTGCCTTTTCTTGTGATGTACATATGCCATTTTCTTTAATAGTCTCGCTTAGACCCAATGACTCAAGATGCATTTCTACATCTAGAGTCCATGGCATATAATTCTTTCCCGTAATGTCGAGCGCAACAAATTCGAGCTTTGTTAAATTTGACATGGTGGTACTAAAAAAAATTACGATGCATTTTATTAGTTAATAAATATTGCAATACAAAGTAACGGATAAACAACAAGTACAAGTATTTGTAAAAATAAAGAAAACGCACGAGGAGGATATTCTCCGATAAATACAAGACTCGTGAGTATGATAACCAAAATAATTAAAAATATCCTTGAGAAATCCATCTTCTTGTTTCTTCGAAAAATTTGATGATGAATAATTTTTAGAGAAGAAGAGAAAGTTGGAGTGATTGTATGTGTTTGTGAGATGATATTTATAGGGCAAAAACTAGCCGTTTTGTTACCGTTTATGACCGTTGGTGTACAAAAAAATAAAGGTATGTATTTGTATAATTTTATGGTAATAATATGGTGTATATAATATTAGACATGTTTAAATAATTATGTATATCATATCATAATATTATAATGAGTGTCATAATTTATTTTGTTTAAAAACCTTATAGGATTTTATACTTGTCGTATCCCTTACCGGGAGTGTGAGATGTCGTCTTAACATCCTCCCAGGATTTATAACAAGTTTATGAAAAATTTATTTTTATTATTTCTAGTAATAACATTATATTGTATATTAAATAAATACACAATAAATAAATAACAGTAAAATAAATATTATTACTTTTGTTATCTTTTTCTTCTGTTTGGAGCTTGGAATAGTATGTAGGACTTTTAGAGCTTCGTGCTGATAACGTGTTGTGAAAAAGTAAAAATTTATGGTAAAAAGTAAAAATCTCAAACTCTCAAAATTTACCAAACTACACACTTTATAATATTTTTCTCTCTACTCAATTGTGATTTTCTTCACAAATGAGAGATCTATTTATAGAGTTTCATTACACATAATCCAAAAATAAAATACATCATTACCTACATCATCACACACAAATTTCTAACTTTACAACTCTTATTTTCAACATTCAAATATTCAACTATTACTTTTTCCATATTAAAATATATTATTTCAACAATTTTCTATTTATTAAAGTTATTCAAAACTTTAATCATAGAGAAACCAAACCTTCCAAGTCGTAGTAGACTTCATCCAACAACTTTGGACGTATGTAATGTGTCCTCGTCGTTGGTTGTCAATTTTTTTATTATATTTTATATAAAGAAAATTTACATAGTTTTATTATTATTATTATTATTATTATTATTATTATTAGTATTGTAGGTATTTCGACCAATAATTGTCCAACAATTTTTGACGAAGAAGAAAATGATCATGACGAACATATCAGATTGTTTTTTTGTTTTTGCTTGGGACTTTAGGATGGAACCATTCATAGGTTCGAGATCTATATTTATGAATTGAAAGGTCTGAATTATCAACTCTGCAATCAGTTGTTAGAATCAATAGGTAATATTATTTTATCGTGAGATGTAATATGGAGAATGTGATTTTTCTTTTATTATGGATTCGTGAGTTATGTTTCTTTTATGCAGTTGGGATGTAATTTGGTGGATGTGTTATTTTTGGACATTTTTTTTTTGTTGTTGAAGTCTTGAAGTGAAAAAGAAGTTTACTTAGCGGGTTTCCGGATCCAACGCGGTCTGGACCCATCGGCTTTTGTGCCGATGCAAGTCCAAAAGAGGGTGTGGCGAGTCCCGAGTCCCATTTTTCCTTGGATGGGGTGGATCCCAGGTTTGATTGGAACTCGTTCAGATCTGCCCCATTGCCATCAATTATAATGACCCAATTTCAATTATTATTAAAGTAGCATTTAGACATGATTATATTGTCATTAATTAAGGAAATTGGGACGATTATTTATCAATAGGTTTGGAGCCTCCGGACCCTGTTAGCCAGAACGAAACACATCCAATGAGCATTGAAATGTATCTTTTCGTACCTTTCGAACGAGTATGACACATAGTTCTGAAGTTGGTTAAGAACTTTGGAACACTGCCTATAAATAAGTCATGCAAGACTCATTTCATTTGCAACAAGTTTAGATTTCCTCTCTCATTTTGACGAGGACTGGGTAAATCGAGTAAGAACTTGGTGGGCGATTTCACCGGATCGGGTTGATGATCTGGAGATAGCTGTCCGAGCACCTGGACCAACAATTTCAAGATAGAAAGAACGTTAATGGGCACCGGAAGATTCTCTGGCGTGACTACTCTAGCTCAAGTCGGTCAACGATTATATGGAGAGTTTTGTAATAAATTATATAGGCAATATGTAAGTGAATGCTTCAATATTTAAACAAACCTGATATTTATAGAAAGAAAGTCAATGACGATCTTGTTTTCAGTATCCACTTACTAATTATGGCAAGATGGTTTCTCATACCCTGCTTTTCTGACACGCCAAACTGTCCATTTCGTCTGGTCAAATCCGTGTGATTTTGTCAGTATTGATTACCAAGATAAGATATCCCATACTTGTGCACTCGAGTGAGATGCTATTATCGAGATAATCCGGGTAGAGAACTATCACCCAGGAACTCGTCTGGAAGCCCGGCTTCTGACAGTCCGGGGAGATGATGTCTCGGACAGTCATTTTCCCGGCTATTATCGAAACGACCCAAAGTTTGTCAGGACCTAACCCATGACCCGAGATCATCCAGTACCCATAACTCGAGTCTCCCGGGGTATCACATTTCTAGCTTATATTAATTCTAGCCATTCTGGAAGGCTCACTAAGTTGCAAAAAGGTTTCAGAATAGCCGAAAGTTCAAGCATCGGCCAACAAAGCTAACATGCCTAAAAGACTGACGACGAACAAAAGCATGATCTGAGAGTCTTAGAAATAGTGAGGATATAATAAAAGCTTTATAAAGAATGTTTGACATATATGATTAGACTAGCCATAAAAAGCATGCAAGTCTGGAAAGTAAAGATACGTTTGATATTTAGGATCCGTGATTAGACATTCAAAATCATTATGACAATTTATAGGTACGTAAGTATTGTCTGAGATATCTAGTTGAGTATCTATTTTTATGTGTTGCATATATTTTTCATACAATGCATATTTATATTGTAATATATGCAAGATTTTCATTTCATGTGAAGTTTGTTTTCTTTTGAGATAAACCTCCAGTAAAGAAAGGTGGCTTAGCCCTCTCTCTTGAATGATCAGGTACGAGAGCCACCTACTGACTCGGCGGACTAGTGTGCTACAATGACCCAAAACTTTACATGTCCAATATCTCTATTAAGTGTGGGAGACAACAACTGACTCGATGGACCAGCGTACTACACACTCAACGTATCGGTTCATTCGATTATACCTCCACAGGCAGTGCCTGAATTCATACATATTGCGACACGTGGCATTTTTCTTCCTTTTTATTTTTAAACAAAAAATAACTAAAAAAGATAACTCTCAAACCCAAACCATACCATGGTTAATTAAGATTTTCCTTTCCTTTTAATGCACGCAATTTGAGCATTTAATTTTTGTAATTTATTTATCTAATAATTTCATTTTTATTATGTTTTTGCTTTTGACATGTTGGCTTAGTTTCTTAATGTACTAGTGAGATTTTTATTATGTTGTTTCTTAGTTGTTTCTCAATGTATTAATGAGATGTTTCTTATGTTATTTCTTAGTTGTTTGGATACCTTAGTGGTGGTCATTTTTCTAAAGTAGCGAATTAAGAAAATATTCAGGGAAAATAAACTTTGCAACAAATAAAATAATTACAGCAACTTAGTCCTTAAAATATTCGGTGTGGTCATTGTTCCAAAATTTTACTCACAACTATATTTAAGACCACCGAGTTACATCAATCTTCTGATCTACTCATTTGTTCAATTTACATATTACGATGCCCATAGTCATTTGTTCCACTCACTACTGCATTTAAGACCAGCGAGTTTCATTGTTCCGAAATTCACATATTACGCACTCAACCTTAGATTGAATAGGAAATCGAGAGAATAAAATGAAAACATTGCTTTGATTTAACAGGACATGTGTAAATAAGACAATATCATGATTTAGGTAGTTAATCATTACCAAAAAAAATATCTTGGTTCGAGAATTTTGGAGTGAACATTAATTTTTGGAGTGAACATTTTGGAATGCCATGATCATTAATCTGTAAAAAAACTCACCTTTAAAAAATGCTGAAAGGCTGAAGAAAACAAATGAGAAACAGGATATTTTTTTAGTTTCAAGTTTCGGTCCCTGGAGTTAAGGATTCAAGAAACCACGACCATCCATTTGCGTATGAAAGAGAAGGTGTGTGGAAAATAAAAGTTGTATGCGGGAAGTCAATTATTGGGCCAAAAACCTTAACAATAGTTATGATTTTTGTAATTTATTTATTTTTTTGGTTATTTTTTGTTTAAAAATAAAAAGGAAGAAAAATGCCACGTGTCGCAATATGTATGGATTCAGGCACTATCTGTGGAGGTATAATCGAATGAACCCAACGTATCCCTCTACTACCATGAGTTTCCAATGGTGATCCCTAATCACTAGTTCATGTTTCATGTATGCACATATAGGTTCGTGAGTAGGTCTCTTGTGAGACGGTCTCACGAATCTTTATCTGTGAGACGGGTCAACCCTACCCATCTTCACAATAAAAAGTAATACTCTTAGTATAAAAAGTAATAATTTTTCATGAATGACTTATTTAAGATATCTGTCTCACAAAAACTTGCGTGAGACCGTCTCACACAAGTTTTTGCCTGAATTCGTATACTCATACATTATGTATTTGGTGACTAATTCGCTCATGTCCTTGCTCTTATCTTGGACACTCTATGTAATGTTCATGACCTATTAAACCACCCATCAGAAAATTTATTAACTAGTAGATATTTTAAGATGTGTTATATGCTTTAAAAAATTAATGTGTTTTCAAGTCTTATAGGTATGGGGATATTATTATTATTGTTATTATTATTATTATTGAAGAAAGGAATCGAGGCTAGCCAATAAAAAATAAAAAAAACTTTACAAAATGGTGGGAGAGAACATTTTTTTATTGTTAGAAATATATTTTATGTTATATGACAATTTATTTTAAAGTTAGGTAGTGAAAAACATATCTTTCTTTTAAAAAGACTCATATGGCCTCATATTCGGTCCGTCGACAGGCCTACATCCTAACATTGGTAGATAATTAGGCATAGTTTGGTACACATGATAGGATAAACATGTGATATATATAATATAATGATAAGTTAAGGATAGATAAGATGTAGGATATTATATTTAATGTTTCAAATGATTTTAATAAGAATGATTAAATTTATATATTAGATTGTAATGACAAAATTAACCTTATCATAATAAATTTTAAAAGTTGTTGTTTGAGTTCATATTTTTAATCTGTGCATACGTCGATAGTGTTTATATGATTTATTTATTTTTACCTAATTTTATATATTATATAATATGATAATTGAACTTTTCATTTTGTGAGTCAAGTCAAATATCAATTTTTAAGGTTAATCGGGTGATAGTAATAATTTTATTGAGATCTATAAAAATTATTTATATAATTATCTCGAATTCATTTATATAATTATTATATTATATAATATATAAAAATAAATAAAAATATTTATTTGATTTTAATTTCTACTTATTAACATAGATTTATAAAAATCATTTATAAATTAAGGGTAATTAAGTCATTTGTAGTGTATTTTATCATTAAATTAAAATTTTCACACCTAATAGAAGAGACATTTTATCCTTCTAAAAAATTATTTATCGAGTGCCAATAATATTATCATAGGCTTTTTAAAAAGGTACCAAACATAGAATAAGGGGAATTATTTATCAATCTATCTTATTTCATGTACCAAACTATACATTAAACTATAAAAAAAAGAAACCCTATCCATGTCCCCTCCATTCAGCGGCTGTCATCCTTCCCTCCCCCTATAGTTTTTGAAAACCTCTCTCTCCCATCAACAATTTTCGACGTAATTTATTCAATCCAAGTCTAGAATTCGATTCAAAGAGTTAGAATATCTCAACCTTGCGAATAAAAGCAAGCAAGTTTAATTTAATTCTTGACCTCATCCAAGAAATATGTTAGGATCGAAAATTTGATTTGGCTGGGGTAAATAAATAATCTCAATAAATTCTGAAAATATTTCGGTTGAGTTAGCAACACTGAAATGAAATTCTTGTCGGTTGGGTATCAGTAAGCCGACAGTTTATTAATGTACATAAATAGACTAACTGAAAAGCTTTTTACACAAAATGACTCTCGGTAAAAATAAGTTGGGTCTATCAAACGAAAGTAAAAATAGATTCACTGAAATGTAAATGACACAAGTATTTAACATCTACTACTTTACTACTACTGATTTTTTTTTACTATGGCCGAAAATATACATACTCATATACATTCAATAAGTTAAACCATATGATTTATAAGGTCATCCAACTATTGAATAAAATAATTGCAGTTAAAAATCTCAGACGTGGCTTCACTTATGGGTTACTATTTAAAAATAAGCATCGACCTACTGCTAGAAGACTCAACACACCTGAACTGTTATAATAAGTACATAACATATCATGTAACAGTAAAAAGTACTGTAAACAAAATAAATTTCATGGTCTTCAAAAGCATTAACATAAACATAAATATATTCATATCAAATCATGTCATATCGTATCATCATACACGGATTCATTTTTCCTTCATTGAATTCAGATCATTAGTTGTGACTTTCGTATCAGCTCTAGGTTGATGGATCCATCTACGTATAACCGTGGTACCTGACGGCAGGGATATTACTTATTAGCGACAATTTCACTCGTCAACTGAGCTTTGACCTTACATGTTCGTGTTCGTGTTTGTTATTAGTCACAACCAAATCACCTCCTTCAAAAACGTCATTGTATTTATCACTTGTAAAATTCATGTATATACATAAATTTCCTTAAAACCAAGCATGCAACGTGTTTTCCAGCATTATCATAAAAATTCATATTCATAATTCTATAAACATTTTAAATATGCATTTTTCAATTATCAGGACACTGTCAGGACTCCTAACATAACTCACGTACAAAATGATCATTTTGCCTCTAAACCTAAAATGTCTACTCGAATCCATACAAACTTATCAAAACACCTTAACACGTATTTCTGAATCATTTCTTAGGCACGAACTCGAGTCCATGTATTAAATTTTATAATCCGTCTAAAACTTGGACAAAAGTCCCGATTTTAAACCGGATCAACTCAAAACTTAACCATATTGTAACCATAGTTCAAAGAATCCTAACTAGACCTACGTATGACTCAACTTAAACCATTTTTTTTTTTTTGAAAAAAAATTGTTGTACGAAATGGTCGGACCTGTTCTTGACCGTTTTTGGTCGGTTCTTGCTAGTTTTAACCGATAATGAATATAAAAATTGGTAAAAAAATTCTTAAAAAATGATAATAAAAAAAAAGTGAAAATCATTTTTTCTATCGATAAGAACCGATTTGGCAAAATGAGTGCCACATATAACCAATCTACCACTCACAATATTTTTCACCACCCAATTTAAGTACTTAAAAGAAGAAATTAAGAGGATGTTTGATTATATTTATTTAAAACAACTTATAAGCTCTTACATCTAATAAATTGTTTTAGAAACTTATAACATATAATATATTATTCTAAAAATTAGTTGTTAAAGTGTTTGGATGAACTTACTTTAAAAAACTTAAAAATGATAATGTGTTTGGTATTATAAGATTTTTTTATTGTCAAAATCACAAAAATTATATAGTATTATGAGTTAATGTAAGTAGTAATATAAAATAATTTTATAAATTTAATATTTTAAAAAATAGATATATTTTAAACTTATATTTAGAAAATTTTATGTTATTCGGAGGAAAAAAAATTATTATTAATGTGAAAAACTTTACTCAATAAAATATTAACACTTGTTTTTCATATCTTAATAAAAAGATAAAACAAAATCATATTTTAAATTTGATAATAAAAAAAAAAAACAAATGAGGATAAAATGGATATTTAATAAGATATTTAAGGATATTTTGGAGAAATAGAATTTAAAATGAAGATCTTTTTGAAGTGATCCCAATTTTTTTTAAACATCTTATATACATACAGCCTATTTTAACAGCTTATTAGATATTTACAACCTTTTTGTACTAAACAGAACCCTATAATTTGTCTTCCGATAAAAGATGTTTGCAAAATTTTTTTACCAAACAAATTATTAGAGTTTATAAATTTTAGAAACAGCTTATAAGATATATCACACACTCTAATTTGTCTTTCGATCAAAAGATTTGCATATGAACAAATGAGCTAATCACACTAAATGAAACAAAACATTTTAAATATGAATAAAAAGATTAAAATTTTAATTCCAAAATATCTGAACAAAATCACAAATATAATAAAAATTGAATTAATGAATTTGAAATTTCTTGTAGTATGTTTTTAAAATTTTCCCCGCATTCTTAACGAGTTTTTCCCCTAACAAGTTGGTGACTCGGTTCTTTAGAATGCCGGAATGCAAGACTTTCATTGAATGTTAACTATCATACAATCTCTCCCGATCCTCCAATTCCGAATACAGAAGAAAAAATAGACCAAGTTATGAAATGATTTTTGAAGACCTCTTACCAATGAGAACTTCAAAGATATTCATTCGGAAGGAGATGCGAGTTGGTGACATTCAGCATATATATTGTTTTGGTTTCCAGTCCAAGTAAAAATGCGAAACCAAAGGGAATTGGTTTCCTTTCTAACCAGAGAAACTTTGAGAAAACAACAGTACAGAACATGAAAGTTATATATATTAGAGTAAATAAGCAACAAGCAAAGAGACAATATGATAAGAAAATAGGATACGCATTTTAAAAAACATAAGAATATAAATCGTCTCAATGTGTACTTTCTGGAGAATGATGTATCCGACTTAAATTTACCGACCCAGACACCAAAGACTCCGGCATCATTGCCTCAGATACGTCTGAAAACAAATCAGAATTAAGTAAGGTAACACATTCAGTACCATCCAAATTCAGTTCTTCAATGATACCTTCATTTTTCATGTTTGCAGGTAAACTAGTATCAAATCCTTTGTTGCATTCCACAGACAGATGCTTCTCTTCAACAATATGGTCCTGCTCAACAATGTTAGATGCCAAATCAATCTGCATGTTAGACAGCTCTAAGGTGGATACTGGCTCTTCGGATTTCACCATTGCGAGGGCAACTTGTAGAATGGGCTTTTCATGGGTGGCTTCAGTGCAACTTTCCGCCTTTAGCAAAGTATTCATAGGATTAACCTCTACATTAGGGTTGGCAAGGGCAGGGGCTTCCTCGGCACTTAAGATATCACCGGTAGAAGATTGTTTCTCAGCTGTATTGTCTTCTGCGTCCAGATCCTCTCGATGGGACTCGGGTTTTGAGAATTTCTCCCCAGCCACAACTTTACTAAAGTTATCCTTTTGCCTTTCATACAGAGACATTGCTCTCTGGAACACGGAGGACGAAATCAGTAAAATAAAGAAGGAAACAAAACAATAATGAGATCACGTGTGCTCCACTTTGTATCAACCAAGTTGCCCGAACAAGGAAAATAAATCTTTTAGGAAAAAATTTGAATCTGGCTTAAAAATTGAAAAATTAAAACGGGGAGATGGATCATACAAAGACAACCAACAGAATAAATGTGAGAACAAATATTCCTAACGAGGTACCACAAACAGTTGCTTTTGCCCCCAGCTTATCAGTAACAGAATTTGTGACTACATTATTTATGTAGAACCAAAACCAGTTCAACGAAATTAATGATTATGCTCAGTTATTGGTCTTTCTTTCTGTGGACATGTACTAGCAGATTAGGATGAAAGCACCTGACGTGATTTATAGAAAAACATAATTACATGCATTAGTTAGTAATTAAATATGCACACAAATTTGTCACCAAACTTACTGTTTTATTACAGTGATAAACTTGCACAAGACCGACTCCACCTTTCTGCACTAACTAAGAATGGATCATCAATGCATGTGCGAAATGAATTTTTTTATATGCGTATCATACAATGAGCTTCTGTTTATAAGACATTATATGCACATTTTTCATCAATAACAAATGCACCAAACTATACCATGAAAACAGAATCGTCCTTTGGGGTTGAAAGAAAATATCTTAAAATTTGGTGAGATTCCACTTTAGCTTCTCCAGATTCCTATCATACAAAAAGGAAAATATATCAAATTTCAGATTTCAAAATCCGGCAGAACACTAAGATGAAGTTCATAACTGGATATTCAATTTTACCTCAACATATAATATTTTAGAATCATGTATAT
The DNA here is from genome assembly GCF_022965805.1 of Primulina eburnea. NCBI lineage: Eukaryota > Viridiplantae > Streptophyta > Magnoliopsida > Lamiales > Gesneriaceae > Primulina > Primulina eburnea. Next base: position 24,788,113 of record NC_133114.1, read on the forward strand.
CAGAAACTATGATCTGGTCCATATTACAAAATCCTGAGCACTGATTCAATAAACCAGGTTCAGTAAGATCAGCAGAAATGTCAAGCTTGGAAAGGTAAACATGGCAAAGCAGAGCATCGTCCTTCTTTGATGTTTTAGTGGCATCACTAGTGTCCTCAGGGATTTGGGGAGCCTGAACAGCATTATTTCCAGAGCCAAAGTTCGATTGATTGACATCACTGCTCTCTGCCTGCGGGCCAGGAAAATTTTGTTCATTCCAAATCGGCTGAATGGACTGAGAAGCCGATACTTCGTCTGCATTCTGTGCAAATTTATTTTCTTTCTCAGAAGATGACATATCCAAACTCGCAGTTCTATTCGGCCCCTTCCACAAATCTCCAGTCGTATTCCAGCCTCGGCCATCAGGCAGGTTTCTAGAATGGTCCCAACCTGGCCTTCCATAAATGTGAGATTCATCCCTCAATGAAGCATTACTTGCATCCCAAGCATGCAACGGATGACTGGGGTCGTCAACAGGATTACGCCATCCCATTGAGCGTCCAGGGCCAGAATATCTGTCAGCATTTGGTATATGGTAAGGAGCAGGATGGTTCATGTCCACTGATGGTCTAATGCCAAACATTGGCGTAAACGGCTGCATCACAGAATGAAAATTAACAAGAGGAGGAGCATGACGGAAAGGCATGAAGCCATTCACAACAGGAGAAGGCCAACTTGGAACACCTCTCCAAGCATTTCCGTGAACTCTTGCCATGTTAGGGTCACCACTCCTTCTACGATGACTGTTTGACTTAAATATACTGTCGTCTTCAGCAGAACCTATCAATGGGCTCTCCACCCCTGTCCGAAAGTTAGGAGGAGGTGGAAAAGACTTGGAACTCCCAGATAAATGGTTATTTCTCGTAAAAGGAGAAGACACGGACAGAGTATCAGCATCAGCTAGTGAAAGTCCATTGCCAGGAAACATATCAATGACCGAATCATGCCGTCCCCTACCTTCCTTACCAGAGTATTCATTCACATCTCGAGAACCACCACTCCTCTGAGTTGATTCTTCAACATCAATACTCCGCCTGACATCAGACATACTAAATTGTCTCCGATCAATGCTGGTTGGAGGAGATTTTTCTGTAAGTTGCATGGGTGATGAGCCACTATCTGATTTCAAACGCCTTTCAGCAAAATCTCCCAAATGGCCATCTTCTTTTTTATCTTGTTTCTCCATTGACCAGGATAAAGAAGTTTTCTCAGATCCTCCAACAGTACTAGTATAATTTCTAGTAGAAATTAAATTGTGCCGATGTCTCTCTTCATAACCATAATCCCCGTACTTGGACTCGTCTTGCTTTGAGAGTCTGAGCAAAAGAATAAGGATGTGTAAACACGTGTTTGATCAGAACAGTATAGATAATAACATCCTTGTTTCAAGAGATGTATAGGCTACAACAAAGCTGGAAAAAGATATAATAGTAATTTCAAATGACAAGAACTACAAAAACCAGAAATTTCTGAATTGGTAGGGTTAAAAAAATGGCAGTTAATGTCAAATGCCAAGTTGGGAATCAAGGATGTGAAGGGTAGCATTACGGCCATTGGTCCAAAGAACAATATTAATACCATTACCAATACAGAAGCAATTCAATGCCTCACTAAGCCACCCATAAAATTTCACAAAGAAGAGTAAAAACACCACTGTTCTAACAACATGAACTTTGCATGTACAAAAAAAGACACCAAAATTTTTTCCTCATTTAATAAATACAGTTAAGAATCATATGACAGAAGAAGAGACACTGCAACTAGGAGCATAGAGAAGGATCAGTGATAGGTAAAGTATCAGGACAATAAAAACCAAAACAAATACCCCATTATTAGATTACATTTATAACCTTATAATGAAACAACATAAGAGAAGCATCATGAGATTTGATTCAGCTAACAGGGGCATCAGAGAAAACCACGGAAAGCCAATATATTAGGATGGACAAAGTGAAACAAGTAGCAGAATCTGATCCTCTAAAATCTTCCATCCATTCATATTATTCCTTTAAAGGCTTCCAAATTATTGTGGTTGGTTGCTGCTTTAAACATTCATTACAATTTATAAATGATAACAAATTTGTAGAATCCTTAAAAGTTCCAAAAAAAAGAGCAGCACACACAAACAATAACAGGTTTAAAATCTATTGTTCTTTTACCAATATTTCTTTTAAAACATAATGATTTAATCAGTATTCAGAGGAGAAACAGATTTTGCAGGTCAACTTAAATCAATTTCCCTATTCATTAACTTATGATTATCCTCAAGTTCTTGATCAAAGTATTATCTTGATCACTAAAACCATCTTTTCTCCATATCATGCAACTCAAAAATTTCAAAGGCAGCATCTTCTACTGCTAGCATCCTACCTCATTCAAAGAGGACAACAAACATGATAATCCAGTCCATTCAAGATAACAGACATCATAGTTCATACATTATTAAAGTTTAAAGAATGCATTAGAATTATTCATGCTCACTACTCGTTCAAAGTTGTGTCAATGTGTTAGACAAATTTATTCAAAAATATCATTCAAAAAGTCGATATTGCATACCTATGCCGATCCCTTGGAGCCAGAGAACTTGACCTTGGTGAACTGTGCCGTCTACTATGGCTGGAATTAATCTCTACATCAGCATTCTTAGATGTAGACCGCCCCCTATTAGGGGTTGAATGTATTCTTGCACCACTTCCACCTTTTTCTGCATTGAATCTCTGATCGTTGGTACTTTGGGATCTAATACCATTATAATCCCCTTTTTCATTAGGCCTTCTCACGCCTTGATCATCTCTGTTCCTAGCTGTTCGTTCATCATGAGATGGACTATGATTGTATGCACTTGATTTTCTAGAATGATAATCAGCAACATAACCATCATCAATTGAATGTCTAAGGTCAGATTTATCAACAAAACGATCCCCAGTGGCTCTTTCATCTCTGTACTTTGATTCTCTAAGGCTCTTCCCTCTATCAAAATCACTTCCTAGCTTACCATCGTTACGCAGACTCTCTCTTTCAACATCTTCTCGGTGCTTTTCTTCCTTGTGTCTGATATCTCTATTGGCATATTCTTTATGATTGTTGCTCCCACGTCTATCTTTGTCACCATCTTCATGATATCTTTCATCCCCATGTCTACCATTTTTTACACCATCTTCATGATATGGATCATTCCTGCGTCTGTGATCCCTCTCACCATCTTCATGGCGTCCTAGCATCCCTATTTCGACTGTCTCTTTCAGTGCCCTCCCTATACTTGTCATATGTCCACTTGGTACCTCTCTCTCCATCTTCCCGATGCTTTTCATCTTTAGTTCTATTTTCTCTATCATCATCTTCATGTTGTCTATCGTCTTTACGTCTGGCATCTTTCTCACCATCTATTCTATGCTTGTCATCACGATATTTATTATCTTTGCTGGTTTCTTTGTGGCATTTTTCATCCCTTTGCCTGTCATCTTTGTAGTCATCTTCATCCTTGTGTTTGTCAAGGTCATTTCTTGATGTGAATCCTCTCTCTTCACCATCTTTAAAGACATCACGATGTTTACCCCCATCACCGGAACCTTCTCTTCTCCTTCGTGTCTTCTTCTCGACTTCTTTCTCAAGGTCAGAATTTCGTGACTCGTCTTGTGCAGTAAAATCTGCCGAAGGAAAAAACATAATCAATTACAATGCTGCCAACTCCTTTCCAGGGTTAGTGCTGCTAAGTCACCAGGGCCCTCAAATAATCATTTTTGCATTACTCTGTGACTATAATCATTTTTGCATTACTCTGCGACTGATGTTCCTAAAATATATACTAAAAAAAATGGAAGAGATTTTCTCGAGCCTCAGAACAAATAATTATAAATAAGTCGACTGGTCAATCAGGAAAAATAAGAAAGAAAAATCCCCTGCCATGAAATGTGCATAGATACGAGGAGAAACGGTGACAAGAACAAAACATTCCTTTCAATCGTGAGCAAAGATCCACCATTAAGCAAGACTTATAATATTTTTGACCAAAATGAAATCAAAGCTAAAAGTAAAGTCCAGAGAAGCAATTTTCAAAATTGAGCAAGAAGAGTCTCATAATTATAGAAGAGCATCGATTTTTGGAAACCAGATCAAACTTTTCTCATGCTTCCAGTTCGTCAATTTGACATATTCATCCTATATCAACTTAATGTTAGGTATCCAACATGCAGCACTTGACCGACCCCAAAGGGAAGTCACAAAAAAGGGGCTTTTGAGATCTTCAGAAGCTAACGGGCCCAAAAAGTACCAAACAATGTCAACTAGAATCACCCGACCATAAGAGAAATAACCTCAATTATCAAGGGAAAAATGGTGTACCTCGTTTACAAAGAAATTCTAATTCACTAGGCTCATCTATGATAAGGACTTGGATTGGACCAAATACATGCTCCAGAAACTCAAAAAGTACAAACACGAGCTCAAGAAGCCCACTCATTCAAGACAAAGAACAAATGACCAAACATATCTTCTAAATTGAACGGTCGTTGAATTTATAATGTCGCTAATCGAAGAAAAAGGATAGAATGAAAAATCAAAGCTCCAATCATGTTCCCACTTAACTTTATCACAAGAATTAAGCATATATACAGGGAATGGGGGGACACCAACAATCAGAGTTTTCATTCACATGTTCATGCCACTACACCTTACCAGAGTTTTCTCGGCCCCGTTTAAACTGTCTCTCTACAATAAGATCCACCTGTTGCAACCCCATTCGCTTGGCAACATCGACATCTGCTATGTTTGCCTCACCCCCTCGGTTACTCTCCTTCTCCTTCTCCTGCCTGTGATCCTTGTCCTTACTTTCCTTTCCTTCTTTTCGAACAGAATAATCCCTCTCCGACTTCCTTTTGGACTCAGTTTTACACTTGTCCTCCTTGTCCTCCACAACTACGGAAGACAAACTCTCTTTTTTCTCTCCCGTACTTCCACTCTCATACTTTTTACTCTTGTTCTTCAAACTTTCACCTCTATTGCTGAATTCTTTTGATTTAGATTCCACTTTAAAGCCTTCCCCTTTGATCGTTTCATTTTCCATAACCCTGTCACTTTTCCCTATCTCATCATCACCCCCATTCCACCTGTCACCGCCAACACCAACACCAAAATCAGAATTCTCTTTCCGGCGTTTGGATGAAAAATAATTTTCAGAGGCCCCACCATTCTCATGCTCGATCATATTTTTAACTTCCCTCCCTTCTCTAACCTGGGATGAACTTTTGCGCTTCTCACCATATGCTGAATCCCGGTTAACCTTAACCAAGTTCTCATCTTTACTGCTTTTGTCTTTCATCTTTACATCCTCTTCAGAATCAGAATAATCCCTCGAACCGTGTTTACTCCGTCTATGAGATTTGTGCCTCGTACTCCTGGGCATAACTGTAACTTCCTTCGCCTATCACCAAAATCAAGATTCAAACTCCCAAGCCCTAGCTTTCCCTCACACTTTCGCCAAGCAACAATAAAACCACCCAAAAATTTATAGCAGGATACCTTTACCGACAAAGTAAAATCAAGCGGATACCAGTGATGAGAGTAAATTCGCCACACAACTGCAAAGGAAGAAAAAGGATTACAACAATTCACATTCAGAAAACAAGAAACCCTAATTCAAATGGTGGCCAAACAAAACTTCCCACAAGTCGAATCTAATCAGAGAGAGACACCGCCTTTGAAATTATAATCAGAACCTGAGTTCCCGGCGCCTGAAAATAGAACTCTTGACAATCAAAAGACTTTGACCCCCACCCGGATCTCCCAATTCAGCCGGAGAAAACGGGAAACCTATCCGAAAATACACCAATCACTAGCAAAAAAATGCATTTTCCAGCATGTAATCTGGAAATCAATAACATGGAAAAGGAGTCGTGCAAGAAGACAGTAAGCGCGAAGAACAAATTGGAAAATTATAGAAGACGGGGAGATCGGAGGCCAAGTCTCGTGTTCGGTAAAACGAAACGTGAACCGTATCGGGGTATTGCGGATAGTAATTAATATTATATAACCCTGAATAGTACGACCCGAGAGATCTAGCCACGTCCGGACAATAGATTTGAACCTTGCTGGACTTTATTCAAATAATCCCGTTTCTAAAAATTATGCAGTAAAAAAATAAAATATTTAATTTATCAATTTTTTAAAATAAATCGACAATAAATTATATCACAAATATTTTAAATGATTAAAACAATATATTGATAATTTTTTAATTAAAAAATTAATTAATAAAATGTTTGCATTTACTTTATTTTTTTTTTGTATATATGATGTTCAATTCATTTATTTTTTAATATTTTTTGTAAAAAAACTCATTTGAAAAAAATAAAATACGATTTAAAATACCAAACATAACATAAAATTACGTCTCTCTTTACTCTGTTGTTGAATGAGTCGGGGGAGGGGAGCAATGAGCCGCACTTGTTTGATGAAATGCGAAACTCTAGCGAATTTTTTATTAAGAACTACCGCCATGTTCATTATATATCAGTGTTCTAAAAAACTCGCTTAAATGAATTTTTACCAGAAAGACTTTTTTTTCTGTTAGTTACAAACACAATCAAAACTTACTCAAATGATAATACAAATAAAGATCACAGTGTAAACAACACTAAATGATTTCTGATAAAAACTTGATAAGTGTGTTCTGAATATTTTTCAGCAAAGCTCTTAGTAAGAAGCTGATGATAAATTGTGTAAGTGTGTAGATTCTGAATGCCAAAGAGGTTGTTGGGCTTTTATAGATCATCTCTAACATTCGGAAATGAACTGTTATAAATAAATCGTAATAAGGCCATTAATTCAATCATACAATTTGTCGATTGTCATTTGTTTTGATCCAAAATTAGAAGACGACAATAAATTCTTATGGTACGACAATCAAAAAGTTGGAATATATTCTCCATAAATGAAATGTTGAACATTCTCTGAATATGTCTGATTTGTTGGAGTTATGCTTTATTAAATGGGGTAGCAAATTTGATATCATAAACGACTGTTGACATTTTCATTGGTCTGGAAATAATCAGTAAAGCTTGTCCAGTCAGTTCGCTACACTTCTGGTTGGTGATCACCTTGGGATGGGCACATTCCTTTGGCCTTAAATAAGGAAATCGTCAAAGAAAGTGCTGATTCATCGGTCATGAGGTCAAGTATTTCCCATTATATATCGAGTTTCCTTACTTTGTAGTTGAAAATATTAAATTGATATCCCGATTTGTCCAACACAAAAAATTATTCTTCTCCTTTCATGAAATTTTTCCTCAAGTATTATTTCACCATCCTCACTATTTTGCTCAATAATATTTTTATCATATTTGATCATACTTTCTCTAATTCTGCGCTTTTCTTCCTTAATTTTAGTTGTCTTCTGCAGCAATAACCTTCTCTTTTGAATTTTAGTGAGTGATATTGGAAATTTATGGTGTTCTACCGCTTGATACTCTTTTTTTTATTATTATTAATTTAGAAGGAAATACGAAATTTGTGCTCCTTGAATTGATCTTTTGAGTAGGAGAATTCTTAATCCCTTAAGCACTAGCTTGAGAATGCTTCTGAACTTCCAACCTATATCGTGTTGAGCTTCAATCTTAGACATGAGTTGATTCCCTTGACCTTTGAAGGATGATGATTTGATGCATTGTTGGTTTATTATCTTTGAGGCCAAGAATACCCCACCATAATCTATTATCCACGGTCTTCTAAGCTTTGATCCCCCAAACTGTTCTTGGCTCCTTGGTTTTATGGTTGATCATCCTCAATGGTATTCTTGGTTCCTTGAGGCCATGGATCTCCTGACATTTATTGAATTCCCCTTACCATATATTGCATTCATCTTCTCATAAAAATTATTCTATACGCTTGAACTTCATATGCACCACCTATCATTCACCTCAAAATATTATTTTTTAGCACCCAACACTCTTTCATGGATTTCATGAGGAAATTATTCATTTTCCACTTTGAACATGAGTTTTTCACCTAAAATATCATTTCTTTGGTAATCAAATATATTTTCTTGATATTGCACTTCTCCTTTTTGCCTCAGTTGGAAATTTTTTTCCTCGTGCTTAAACAATGTTTCATTTTATCCTTTTTCCCTTCCCCGAGGTATCCATATCTCTCAGTAAAATCTTGGGAACATAAAACTCTTTATCTTTATTTATTATAACATCTTCATTAGCAAAATCTTCTTTCATATGATCTTTATCTGGATTTCGGATATTCTCATCCACATTTGTGCAACCTAGAAGTGAATTCATAAAACAATATTGTTTATCACCTTAATGAAAATCTCCTCATGATTCCCTTTCCTCGATGTTTTGTTTGTGGACACAGTTCTAGCATTCTGTCTTGGCCAAAATCCTGCTGATTTTGAGCAGCTTTTTCCAATCGACTCATTGTGGTTGGCATATTCTTTCACACCTTTTCTTTCATGCAACTCATGGTTGCCTTTATATGTTTCCAATTTCTCGAGTTTTTTATTACACTCTAGGTCTGAAGTAACATGGAGACCGAGGGTTCCTCGAAAATTTCTTTGGGATGTTCATTTTGATATGAAAGAATCCTCAAGCTAATTCTTCTTGTTTTTCATATACTTGCTCTAGCCCTTCACGTGAAACCCGTGTTCGTTCTTCTGAAACATAATCATATGGATCTAAAAAATTAGAAATTATGTATTCTCCAATGTGAAAAAATGTATGTAATTCTTGTGGATGCATCTTTCTGCAATATCTTTAATCTAAATTTTCTCATTTCATCTGTAAAGGAGACTTGAGGAATATCATTTAATCTCCAGAAAACAACAATATAAACATGAAGAATTAGGATTATCATATTCTCCATGATCCCAAGGATTTGTTTGTGCATTCAGTTGATGCAGTGAACTCTTACAATAGTATTCATAATCTAATTCCTTCAATATTTTCTCGGCCAAATTTGTCTGAGAAATTCATGATTCATTCAGTGAAAAATAATAATATCAATCACAAAAATTATCATTCATAAATCCCTCGTTCCAAGTTTGCACAGAGAAATTGCTTAGGTGTGTCAGAAACAAAATTATGCCAAAGTTTTGAACTCCGACTTCTACTATCAAATGACTTGGATCTCAATTTGGTTGTTAGTTCTAACTCCCTCGGTAAAACACAAAGATAAGAATTTAAACGAAGAATCTAATAAAAATTACAAAAGAAATTCATGAACAACATCAAATTTAATTATGCTATTAGGAACTGAAATAACATTTTACAACTAGAATTGGAAAAGGAAAAGGAGTATGCTAAAACGAAGGAAATTTCGATAAGTGGTGTAGACCTTCCTTCTTTTTATTCGGTTTGCTTTTGTTCGCATTCTTCCAACTTCTTAGTCCATCCCACGATCCATCGTGTCTTAACTTTCTCGATGTGCAGTGTACGTTTGGCTCAATTTCTCCAACCACTCAATATGGGTTTTAATGTAAGGGCTTAAATTTTGGGCGCTTCATTTTATTTTTGGTTCAACAATTTGAATTAAATCATCTCTAATCCACTGATCAAACATTTCAAAATCTTAGACATAGTTGAATGAACAAAATTAAATGAATTTCAAATCAAATCTATATTATATTAAATAATTTTTAATGTTAATTGTTGTTTCTTTCAAACACACTAAAGTTGGATGTTATTTAAAATTTATTTATCAATTTATTTCACAAGTAGAACCTTTTCTCGGGATCAAATTAATACATCGATTGTCACGCCCCGGGACGGGGGTTGGTTGACATCGGCGTTGCTCTCAAATTTACATTCGAAAACAACAAGCCTCAGAAGTACGAAATTCAGAAATCAGTCTTTTATTCATAAATACTGAATATTTCAATGTCTGATACAAACTCGAATAATTAATGTTTTACAGCGGAAATGTAAAACAAACCAGACAGCACAATGTATTACAGACGCAGCGGAAAACAACATAAATAAAACTGAGAATTAACAATCTTCTTCACCAGCCCCAGAACTGAATCTGCTCCTCTTCTTCTAGCATTTCTTCATCGTTCTTATCTGAGATGTTTTGGTGGGTGAGTGATATGGTTGTCACTCAGTAAGCAGGGGCGGGAATAACTCCCAGTTTTCGAAATCATTTTCATACAGAACAGTAATACGAAAATATACAGAAATTCTTATTTTCATAACAGAAATCAATGTTCAGTGTTCAGAAATCAGTAATCGGTATTCAGTAGTCGGAAATCAGAAGTTTATCAAATAAGCACTGAGCACATTCGTGAATGGCTAAACTGATATCAGTCCCCTATATGTTCTCTCCTCTAAGGGGTGAGGCCAGTAATCAGTAATCAGTAATGTTCAGAATATATATTCCTACCATTAGTTCACTAAGTTTCAGTGCTTCGAAATCAGATAACAGGATTCAAGAACATACTTTGCTTTAAATCAGAAATCCTCAAACGATTTTCAAGATATTTATACATAAGCCCACTTACCGTAATTTGCTGGAGAGTTTCGGTTGAATTCTGGAAATAGGCTTGCTCTCGCTACTGCTTTCTACTGCCCGAAAATAAGCACTCTCTTAGCTCGAAGTTTCAAGTGATACTCTCAAGATTTGTGTAACCCAATTCAGAGGTTTGAGAGTGTCATTTATAGGCAAATATTCTGACTGTTAGCTTCCCCTTTTAATGGCCATAATCTGCCATTAACCACCTTTATTCCGTGATAAATGCTTCAGTTACAAGTCTAAGATGAATCAGTAACTGTCTGCTGGAATTCGCTCTTCTGCTGCTGGATTTTGTCTGTTGGATTCGGTCTGCTGGATTTTGTCTGCTGGAAAATGTCATCTTCTGAAATATGAGTTGCTGCTGGAATCGTTGGCTTCTGCTGAATTTGGCCAGCTGCTGCTACTGCTGGAATTTCAGGTTCTCACATACATCCATCCTTATAAGAAGTTTCGTCCTCGAAACTTGGCTAAACATGATTTTCAAAGAGATAAGGATATTTTGTTCGCATCTTTTCTTCCAACTCCCAAGTGGCTTCTCTTTCGGTGTGGTTGGACCATTGTACTTTGACATATGGAATAGTTCGCCGTCTCAGTACTTGGTCTTTGAAATCCACAATTCGAATCGGAATTTCTTCATACTTCAGTTCTTCATTTAGATTGCTCTCAACCAGACGTGGTCCAGCTTCCAGAATGTGACTTGGATCAGAAATATATCTCCTTAGCTGCGAAACGTGGAATACATTGTGAATTCTTGACATTTCGGGTGGAAGTGCTAATCTATAAGCAAGTGTTCCCACTTTCTCAAGAATTTCAAATGGCCCGACATATCTGGGATTCAGTTTCCCAGCCTTATTGAATCGGATTACACCCTTCATGGGTGACACTTTTACATATGCCTTTTCTCCAACTTCAAATTCCATGGGTCGTCTCTTCAAGTCAGCCCAACTTTTCTGTCGATCTTGTGCAGCTTTTAATCTTTCTTTGATCAAAGCAACTTTATCCACTGTTTCTTGGATCAGTTCGGGTCCCACGATGGCTTTTTCCCCGACTTCATCCCAATATAGTGGTGATCGACATTTTCGTCCATACAAAGCTTCGTATGGTGCCATTCCAATACTACTGTGGTAACTATTATTGTATGCAATTCGATCAAGGGCAGATGTTCGCTCCAATTACGACTGAAGTCCAGAGCACAAGCTCTCAGCATATCCTCAAGGGTTTGAATTGTTCTCTCTGTCTGGCCATCGGTCTGAGGGTGATAGGCCGTACTAAGAGTAACCTTTGTCCCCATAACTTGTTGAAAGCACTTCCAAAATCGAGATGTAAACCTAGGGTCTCTGTCTGATAGTATGCTAGCCGGTACTCCATGTAATCGCACGATCTCATTCATGTACAAGGTGGCTAGCTTGTCCAAATTATAATTCATGCGGACAGGTAAGAAATGCGCCGATTTCGTGAGTCTATCTACGATTACCCAGATGTCGTCATGACTTTGTCTCGACTTGGGTAAACCTACTACAAAATCCATGGAAATATGTTGCCATTTCCATTCCGGGATTTCTAATGGTTGAAGAAGTCCGCCAGGTCTTTGGTGCTCTGCCTTGACTTGTTGGCACACGTGACACTTGGAAACATACATTGCCACGTCTTTCTTCATTCCACTCCACCAAAAATTTCTCTTCAAATCCCTGTACATCTTGGTACTGCCAGGATGTATTGAAAATTTTGACTTATGTGCTTCAGACATTACTTCTTGTCGAAGGTCATCAATGTCTGGTACGCACAATCGTCCTTTCATCCACAAGGTTCCTTTGTTATCCGTCTCGAAATCTGGTGATTTCCCTTCTTTAACTTGCTCTTTTAGTTTCACCAAAGCGGGATCTCTATCTTGACTCATCTTGATTGTCTCTCGAAGACATGGTCGTGCTGAAAGTGATGTCAGGATCACCTTACTCACATTCTTTCGACTTAAAGCATCTACTACTTTGTTGGTTTTGCCTGGATGATAGCTTATTGTCAAGTCGTAATCCTTGAATACTGCCGGAGCGTTTGTTAATCCGAATGGCATCACTATGAACTCATAGTGTCCGTACCTTGTTCTGAAGGCTGTCTTTGGGATATCGTCTGATTTGACCTTCAATTGGTGGTAGCCTGACCTTAAGTCGAGCTTGGAAAAGACTGAAGCTCCTTTGAGTTGGTCAAACAAGTCATCTATCCTTGGAAGCGGATACTTGTTTTTGATTGTGATCTTGTTCAACTCTCTGTAATCGATACACATCCTCATACTTCCGTCCTTCTTCTTTACAAATAGGACAGGAGCTCCCCACGGAGATGCGCTTGGTCGGATTTGCTTCTTGTCCAACAACTCTTGAAGTTGCTCTTTGAGTTCTTTCAACTCTGCTGGAGCCATTCGGTATGGTGCTTTTGAGATGGGTGTAGCATTGGGCACTAGGTTAATCTCAAATTCCACTTCGCGATCAGGAAGTTCTCCCGGGAGTTCTTCAGGAAAGACATCCGGGAATTCTTGCACTACCAGAATCTCTTCTAGTGTAGGTGCAGTTTCTTGTTTTACCTCGCTTAACATGACTAGGTAAACTTCTTCTCCACTTTTCATGGCTTTCCAAGTTTGAGAAGCAGAAAGAAGAGTCTTTCGTTCTTTGGTCTTGCCATGAAATAAAATTTTCTCTTGGTGTGGAGCTTGGATGGTTACCGTCTTTCTGTGACGGTCCACTAAAGCATGATTCTTGGCTAACCAATCCATTCCAAGAATTACGTCGAATTCCACCATGTTTAGTTGAATCAGGTTTGCCTTGAATTTCTGATCTTCTATGAGAACACTAATATCCCGATATAGAGTGCGAGTTTCTAAAATTCGATTTGCAGGAGTGGCTACTCTATATGGTTCTTCTAAGTTATCAGGCTTAGCTCCTAACCTCTTGGCAAATCTCTGAGACATGAATGAATGCGTAGCACCACAATCAAATAACACATAAGCAGGTATATTATTGATTAGAATGGTATAGGCTACGACATCGTTGGAGTTGTCAGCCTCTTCTTGAGTTATAGCATAAACTCGAGCATTTGGCTTGTTGTCCTTAGGCTTGTTGGGAGTTGTTCCTCCTGCTGGTCCATTCCTTGGATCTGGAAAAGGGCATTGAGCAATGCGGTGGCCCATCTTTCCACAACGAAAACAAGCTCCGGAATTCTTACGGCATTCACCAGTGTGAGTGAATCCACAATTTTGACACTTGACTCCCTCTTTGCTTGATGGAGATGTAGTGGTTCCTTTAGCTGGATCACTGGTGAATTGGTTACTTGAAAACCTAGGCCTCTTGAATTGTTGGCCTGATTGGTACTGGCCTTGCTGAGGACATTTGAGTTTGTTTTCTCCTTCACGCCTCTTAATGTCGTTTTCAGCCCTAATGGCGGCTCCCATCAATTCCTCAAAGCTGTTGGGCTCCATAACGGCAAGGGCAGATTGAATACGGCTGTTCAATCCCTTCTTGAAGCGATGCATCTTCAAAGCTTCGTCTCCCATGATGGTTGGGGAGTAAGTTCCCAATGAGTGGAACTTGGATGAGTACTCCACCACTGTCATGTTTGGTTCTTGCACCAAGCTTTCGAATTCTGACAGCTTCTGCACTTGAACTACTGTCGGAAAGTACTGCCTCAGAAATGCCTCTCGGAACCTTTGCCAAGTGATAGGTCCCGCCTCTAACATGGCTGGTGAGACTCCTTCCCACCATTTGGCAGCTTGATCGACAAGAAAAGGTGTAATCACCTCTACTCTGATCCTTTGGGGAACCTCGAGTAGTCGAAGATGATTTTCCACCTCTTTCATCAAATTTTGTCCGACCTCTGGATCGGTGCTTCCATCGAAGTTAGGGACTCTTGCTCTTCGGAGAGCCTCATAGTGCTTCTTAGTCCCATTCTGAGCTGGAGGTGGTGGCGGTGGTTGATTAGCATTAGGGTTCACCAACCCTTGTAGCGTGGTTTCCACAATCGTGGCTATGGCCATCAAGTCCACCTGACTGAGTCCAACTGCTGGTGGTGGTTGTGGGGGTTGTTGCTGTGCCTCCTCATTGTTACGGTCGTCATTGCGATTGTTGCGGTTGCCATAGCGAGGATTGCGATTGTTTCTAACTGGTCGTCCGTCCATTTCCTACAATTAAGAAAGTTCTAAGGTTTTGGCAGAATATGAACTAAACAAAAGAAACACAATGTTTAAGTAATTGCTCGAGGATTAAATATGAAACCAATTGATCGAAAGAAATTTTATTGATTTCCCAAGGAATTGCAATTACACGAAATATCGAAATTGTTAACAAGGAGGTAAATGGAACAAGTGTTATTACAAAGAAAACAACTACTGATAAACTAATCTACTACTTCTCCTAATCCCAAATCCATAAGATCCTCTCCAACTTCTTCTTCCTCTTCTGGTTCTTCTTCAGGTTCATCTTGGTTGGCTATTACTGCTTGTAGATGTTCAATATGACCATGCAGAACTGCATTCTGGTCGCTAAGAACTTCAACAGTACTCTGCAACTCATGAATTTGAGCATCAGTCTGCTCACTATACTGATTGTGCTGGTGCACGAGTTGATGATTTTGATCCTTAAGAGTTTGGATCTTGTCAACTAGTGTGTCACGTAGCTCGATGAATTCTGCCACCGTCTCTTGGGATATTTCAAACTCTTCTTGAGTCTTCCTATTCCTCTCTTCTGTTTCATGCAGATAGTGAGCATATCGTTGAACATCATTTGTCAAGTGTTCTGCTCGACGCTCTAATTCATCCTTGCCCAGCTCTAGACAATAGTTACGTTGCTTGAGTTTCTCTAGCTTCCTTTCTAGGCTCTTAATGTAGCTACTCTGGTCAGCCATATCCTACATCCAAAAACATGAGATTCAAGGTTCAGAAATGATCTCAAGAATATAGGTCGAGTTATAGACAAATACTGGAATGAATAGAATCAGTACTGCCTATACAATTAATCAGAAGAAATAGCTCAAAAATTTTCGGTCTCAGAATGGTGTGAAAATTTTACTAAAAATCCTTCACATCAAGAACATGAATGGTACCAAGTTTGGTGCAAAAATACTAAGTCAATTGAAAATGAAAATTCCTCAAAGTTTAAAAATTTTGGAAAATTTTACGGGAATGATGATATCCCTATCTAAACGATGGATCTTGGGCTTCGTCGGTGGTGCTAGAACAATGAATGGATCTAGGTTAGGTTCTCCTCGTCGAGAGCTTTCCAACGCCTACTTTTAATGGTAAAAATTCCTCCTGGATCAAAAGTTATGGCCGTTTGAAGTTTGCGCGAAAAACACCTCAACTTCTATGTCATTTTGCGAGGTCTACTGTATTTGCTTGCTGGAATACACTGTCTACTGCAATTCTGATGCTACTGCAATCAGTCTGCTGCTTTTCCAGCATTGTCTGCTGCATTCCGAGTCTACTGACCCAGTCTTCTGCGTTCAGACCTACTGGTTTCCTTCTACTGGTTCTGTTTTCAGGCTACTGGTCTTATCCTACTGTTTTTCGTCTACTGGTTTTGGCCTACTGAAATTTTTTTTTTTTTTAAACTCGTTTCAGTAATCTATTACAGTAGCTTATTTTCAGTAGTCTATTTCAGTAACCTTCAGAACTTATTCTCAGAAATCTATAAGAACTTATTATTTCTAGTTCCTCCTCCCCAGATTATGAAACTCGGTTTTGCTCTGATACCACTTCAATGTCACGGCCCGGGATGGGGGTTGGTTGACATCGGCGTTGCTCTCAAATTTACATTCGAAAACAACAAGCCTCAGAAGTACGAAATTCAGAAACCAGTCTTTTATTCATAAATACTGAATATTTCAATGTCTGATACAAACTCGAATAATTAATGTTTTACAGCGGAAATGTAAAACAAACCAGACAGCACAATGTATTACAGACGCAGCGGAAAACAACATAAATAAAACTGAGAATTAACAATCTTCTTCACCAGCCCCAGAACTGAATCTGCTCCTCTTCTTCTAGCATTTCTTCATCGTTCTTATCTGAGATGTTTTGGTGGGTGAGTGATATGGTTGTCACTCAGTAAGCAGGGGCGGGAATAACTCCCAGTTTTCGAAATCATTTTCATACAGAACAGTAATACGAAAATATACAGAAATTCTTATTTTCATAACAGAAATCAATGTTCAGTGTTCAGAAATCAGTAATCGGTATTCAGTAGTCGGAAATCAGAAGTTTATCAAATAAGCATTGAGCACATTCGTGAATGGCTAAACTGATATCAGTCCCCTATATGTTCTCTCCTCTAAGGGGTGAGGCCAGTAATCAGTAATCAGTAATGTTCAGAATATATATTCCTACCATTAGTTCACTAAGTTTCAGTGCTTCGAAATCAGATAACAGGATTCAAGAACATACTTTGCTTTAAATCAGAAATCCTCAAACGGTTTTCAAGATATTTATACATAAGCCCACTTAACGTAATTTGCTGGAGAGTTTCGGTTGAATTCTGGAAATAGGCTTGCTCTCGCTACTGCTTTCTACTGCCCGAAAATAAGCACTCTCTTAGCTCGAAGTTTCAAGTGATACTCTCAAGATTTGTGTAACCCAATTCAGAGGTTTGAGAGTGTCATTTATAGGCAAATATTCTGACTGTTAGCTTCCCCTTTTAATGGCCATAATCTGCCATTAACCACCTTTATTCCGTGATAAATGCTTCAGTTACAAGTCTAAGATGAATCAGTAACTGTCTGCTGGAATTCGCTCTTCTGCTGCTGGATTTTGTCTGCTGGATTCGGTCTGCTGGATTTTGTCTGCTGGAAAATGTCATCTTCTGAAATATGAGTTGCTGCTGGAATCGTTGGCTTCTGCTGAATTTGGCCAGCTGCTGCTACTGCTGGAATTTCAGGTTCTCACATCGATCGAGCGCAAACTAAGCTTTTTAGCAACAAGGTAGCTTGTTAAAAATGTACTAAAAATGTTTGATACATATATTTTAATTATAAGTATTAAATGATTTGAATTAAAAGGGAAAAATTATTTTACCATTAAAATACACTGAAGATGAAAAAAAAATTTAAACCCAAGGATGTGAATTGTTTAGTTAGGCCAAATCGTGCATGAAGTAAATAGAATAATCAAGCTTCGTTTGCAAAAAAAAAAAAAAAAAAATTAAAAGTAAATGCACACTCGATGCTCCAAATCGTATTAAAAACACGTTTTTTAAATAAGATTTTATAAAAATCAAGTAATATAATTTAAACTAGTGAGAAAATCAATTGAATTTTTTTACATGTTCCTATCGATATTTTTGAATCCACGATATTGTGTTCATAGTTATTTTTTGATAGAATTTTGGAGTTATTTTTCTAATGGTATATTAAGTATATAATTAAAATCTTTAGTTATGGAAAATAAAAATATGTAAAAATAAATTTACAAAATAATATTTATTCTTAAAATCAAATAAAAAATTTATTTTTGATCATGCCATGTTTTAGAAAAAACATCTATCAAAAAAGTTAAATGAATTTAAGTAAAAAATGACATTTAATACAAGATATAGATTATAAAATTACGTAACTAGTAAATATTATTATGTATAATATTAAAGTTTAGTGATTTATTTTTATTTTTAAAAAAATGGTTTCAAACTTTCACAAATCTATTTCAATTATTTGAATTTTTTTATTTTATATTTATCAAATGAATAATACATAATTGTTCCTACTTGACTTTTAGTTTTATAAAAATTAAAATGGCTGATGAATGTATCAACAATTATTTGATGAAAATATTGCTCTAAAAGTTCATATTTTATCATAATTAACAAGTAAAATTAAAGAGATTTTTGTCCATTTTTAATATAAAAGTCAAAATAAAATTTATTTAACAATTTATGAAATGTAAATATCATCTCTCATTTTTCACATTTAGACATATTAACAATTAGATAGTTTTATTAATATGCTCAAGTGTCATTTCACACATAATCGCCAGCAAACAGAAGATGGGAAGTGGAGGTGCTGGGAATCGAATACGGGACGAAATCATCTATTATATTTGATATTCTAAATTATGTTACACTTTGCTCAATCAAGTCTCATTTGTAAAAATTATTAAAAATTAAATACACTAAATATCATATATGAAGAAAATATGAATAATTCACTGATAAAACATTTGATTAATCTTTTTTAATTAAAAAAATCAACAATATTTTTTTTTAATAATTTAAAGTGCTTGAGATAATAAAATTATGTCATTTTTACTAAAATTCATTTCACTCTTTAGATATATTTTTAAAAAAAAAACATGGCATGAGAATCAAAAATAATTTTTTATTAGATTTTAAGTATAAAGATATGTGTTATATTTATGCTTACATATTTTTATTTTCATAACTAAAAGATTTTAATTTTATACGTAATATACCACTAGAAAAATAATTCCAAAATTCTACCAAAATATAACTTGGTTCAAAAATATCGATATATATATATATATATATATATATATATATATATATATATATATATATATTCGATAGAAATATATATAGCTATATAGATTTTCTCATAAATTTAAAATATATTGCTTGGTTTTTATAAAAATCTTATTTTAAAATATATCATCTCAATAGAAAAGATAAAATACACTATAAATGAATATAAAAAACCTCAATAGAAAAGATAAAATAAACTATAAATGAATATAAAAAACTATGTGCATAAAATATATCATAATGAGTAATAGATTTTAAAGGTGATACGTTGTCTTCAAATATCGAAAGACTTGTCGAAGGGTAGTTTTGTCCATTTATATTATAATAACTCAAAATCGAGTGTAATTAACAATAACCGGAGTGTAAATATCATTATGTTAGAATCATGAATGTGTTAGAGATGTATGAATAAACACTATAAATATTATGCTGGATTTTGATAAGTTTATAAAGTCATGTGAGGAGCTAAAGTTGATTTTACAATCAAACTTAATACGTAAAAGCAACTGAACTGATAGAGTGCGGAACAACTAAATATACAAAGTGAAAAATATACTCAGATAAAATCAGAACATATAAATCTTATGACTAAAAGTATATAGGAGCAAGAGCTATGTTTATGGAAGTTAGACGACAAAGCTTCTATGTCTTCTCTTCTTCTTTTTCCAGAAGGATTTCACTAGAAAATTTGTTTAACATACATCTTTGTACAAACCTTTTTTAGCTCGGTTTACCAACACTATTGTGGTGAAGCTCTTAGAAACTATCTTCTTGATATGTTCAGAAACAGCTTTCTGACAGTTACAATATTTCGCACAAGACAATAAAGCTGGTGTAATTCAAAGATAAGTGAGAACAAATGAGTGTACTGAATGATCATTAAGTGATCTGATAGAAATTTGAGGCGTTTGCAAATCAGCTCGAAATAAATCTGTTAAGAGATGTTGATGATTCGAGGAATACTTGATATCGGTTTAGATTTTGAGAAGTAAAAAGTTTTTCATTTTCCCTAATGCACCCTTCTTTATATAGATGTTGATACACCATTTTTTAATATGATTGATACTCAAATTTACTTGATTCCCTACAATCTTGCAGAGAATGTCACATGTCATTATCATCTTCACAAATATAGTACTGGGAAATTCAAATTTCCTTGGACACTAGCTAAAAGAAGCAACCGACAATTACTTTATTCTGTTACAGAGAGAAAATACGTCCTTTTTGACTGAATAAATACTTGGAGATAATTGACAGTTACATTCAAAGAATGTTTTCAGACTAGTCAAATAATCAACACGGTTTTTCTGGATTTGTCTGATTATGCTTAATAAATATTGAACTGTTGAGTACCATTAGATTAGTACATCACTGTTGTAGCATTGTCAAATTGCTTCTTGATTCAGATCAGCTCAGTTTAGCAAATCTCATTCCGTCATTTTAGTTGTACATTTCTGTCATTTCAGTTTAGTGGCTTGCACTAATGAAATTTTGTTGAATTAGTTTAGTTTTATAAACATCAAAACTTATGTCTAAATTTTATCTTAATAATTTTTAATTTTTTGGTGATGTTAAAACTTAGCAGTATTTGCAAATATTAAGAGAAAATTACAATAATATAAAAATTTATAGATAAACTGAAAAGAACTGAAATGAAACAAAATAAAATATATCTCATGAATAATTGGTGAGATGAGTGGTTTGGTCTGTAACTACTGCTTGAACCGTTATACCCACCACTGCTAGGTGGTTTCTTGTACTGAGAGGAGGGGTGCGACGGAGCACAGATTTAGAATTTTCTGAATCATTATGATTTTGTTTAGGTTTCACTGGCTCCTTTGACTTTTCTCTCTTTTTGGAATCATCCTGATTTGGTTGAAGTAATGCCACGACCTCATACAGCTGATTCCCAAGATTTGCAGTGTGATTGGCAAGAACATTCTCTGTTTTATATATGCGGCAGATTAGAACAACAGTAGAGCGCATGTTGGTTGCCTTAAGATTAGGAATTCGTCCAAATGGACTTTTGTATCAAGCAACTCAAGATCTAGAGTAGAAGTCATTTGATCAGCACGAAGTCTGGCTACATAATTATGTATATTTGTCAAGGATTGATTTACTATCATCAGATTGCAGGGGTTTTGATTGTCAATAGATGTGTCACCCTGTTCTGAGTTGTGAATGGCTGGTGGTGAATGATTTGGAGAGTTTGGTGGCAGTTCTAATTCCATCATATTCTATTATGTGCTTCACTGTAGATAGATCAGCCTTATGATTGCTGTCAGCATGAATATTCGCAAAGTGTTATGTTGTATTGATTTATACAACAAGCTTGTTGCTACAGCTTGAATCTCTTTTGGGGTTTGAAAAAAATTGTAAATTCAATCATCAATTGATGGCATAGGAGGTGATCTATTGTTTTTGTTCATTGTGTAGAGGTGGAATGGGTGAAGATGGATCAAGGACAACTTCTCGTGTTTTCTCTTAACGCAAGGAAATATAAATAGTTTTGACTGATCATGTAGGCTGAATTACAATTTTCTGAACATATTTTTCAGCAATTGCATTGTCCAAAGTTTGCAATATTTCACAAGTTGCAGGTAGAGAAAATTCCGGAAGACTTGCAGACAATTTCATAGGCACTTGAGCTTCCATGATCTATTAACCAGTTTGATGTTCATTATGTTGTTTTGATCTGGATTGAGGAAGCAAAGACCCTTCCATATGATCACGATGATTAAGTTTCTCTTCCAAATACAATCGATGTGATTTGGTTTGCTTCTGGTCTGGTTAAAGAAAAGTCAAATTGCATATCTTACCTCATAACTTTCATGTTCATTTACAACCCAAGGGAATCTATCTCCAATAGAAGCATCATCTCGGGTTGTGGGATTGTGTGGATCAAAATTATCCCACTTCTTAATCAACATGGTTCTTAATGTGCTTTCTCTCATCATCATTGCGTTAAATTATCTTCTTCCCAATTCTTCTATGATCAAATCTATCTCAGTCCATTCGAGGATATGATTCTCAAGATTAGTCAAATTCTTCAGCTTCTTCGTAATCTTGATTTGAGAAAAATGGATAACCGTTGTGTGATCCTCCCATTTTTTCAAACTTTTTCAATTTTTTCTGAACTTTGTTGTCAACTTATTGCATTATCAGATTGACGTCTGCACTGTTGAGATCGTCTCAATTTGGCTCTAGGACAATGCATTTTCCTTTCGATTTTGGATCAAACCGAGGCAGACCGGATTGAGTTGAGGAGATGTCTTTTTCAAAAATCTTGAATCTTGACAGCAGTAAACTAGAATAGCAGGAATCAGTGATGGTCTGAGTGGTTCATTGAAGCGCTTCACTAGTCGCAACTTCTTCATTTTCTTCTTTTTTGGAATTAAGAAAGATAAAACTTGAGTCATGGCCATATTTTCTGAGTCAATGTCTGTGTTGTCTAACTCAGATGAGCCCAAAGTTAGCTTCCTGTTCACCGATTTTTTGGTAGGAGACTTCTTCTTCTTTTTTCCTCTTTTATGATGCTTTCTTCTTAACTTGTAGCATATAATCCTTAATGATGACATTTTTTGCTCTGTAAGTAGCAATAGATTTTTCATTCAGTACCTTTTGAATATGTAGAGTAGACAAGTATCCCATCTGAACTCTGCAACGCTCCAGAAGGCGACAGATAGGAACAACAAACCCTTGATGTTGCTTGTCTGACGTAGAAATCATGGCTACCAGGATGTTGTATAGTAAGGAGGACAAGTAGATCTTGATCCTAGAGGAGATTGCTACCATCAGCTCAAGTGTTCAGCAGTATAAGCATCAAAGGAACTTTCTTTGTTCGTCAAAGACTTTGCTACAATGTCATTCAGTAGTCTGAATTCGATCTTCATGTATTTCTTTTTCCCAAAAAACCTAACAGATGCTCTAGTCATTGAGAAATTCACCTTCATTTCTTTGATGTTCGCAATTGGAAACTTGTTGAACTTAGTGACACATTCACAGGGTAGTCCGAAGGTTTCAGTAAAGAATTTTTGATCGAATAAGATATTTAGGCCTCCGATGGTGCACAACAATGACTGATGTTCAATAGAGGCAAAGGCGAAGAACTGGGTAAGACCTTCTTCAAATATGTGACTTACACATCTTAGAAACCCTCTCAAACCAGAGGCTTCCAATGTGCAGAAAATTGAGACCACTTCTTCATCTGACAACATATAAAGAACATAAAAATTGACCTAAAGAATGTTGCCGGTGAATGAAGACGTTATCGATAATTCAACAATGAAAAAGAGTAAGAAATTTACAATGGTAAAAAGAATTGGTGAAAAAATTGAACGGTCGTAAAAGTACAAAAATGTCAGTCCACATGTCAGCATATTTATGGACAATTTTTAAAAAAATTAAAAATTGCAAGACACAAACTGTACATGAAATACGGTAAATAAAATATACACATAAAATTAAATCTAAATTAATTTAGAAATACACTTGTTGAGAAGAAAATATTGACTGTTATTAATATATATAAAAAATTCTAGATATCATCAGTTCAAGCTATGTAATAAGATCAAGAATGATCATATAACTAAGTTGACTATTAGCTTGAATTTAGGAATCTTACTATTTTCTTTATCAGCTTGATCTGAACCCTCCCTAATAATTGCAACAATTTAAATTAAATCAACAAAACCAAGAATATTTCCAAAGTTAGAAAACTTACTCTCGGGTAAAGACTTTGTGAAAATATTAACCACTTGCTAATATGTTAACACGTGCTCTAGTTTGACGTCCTTCTTCAAGACATGATCTCCATTAAAATGGTGATTGATGTCAATGTGATTTGTCCTCGAGTGTAATGTTGAATTACAAGTGATAAGTATAGCGCTTGTATTGTCACATAAGATTAAAAATTCATCAGCTTGAACATCATAATCTCTTAATTGTTTCTGAAACCAAAGCAATTGAGCATAGCAAATCCATGCGGCTATGTATTCTGATTCAGCTGTTGATGTTGCTATAGAAGTCTGCTTCTTGTTGAACCATAAGTCTACTCTGTCTCCTTGCGAACTAACAAGTTCAATTTGTGCTCTTTTGGTCAATCTTATAGCCCGCATAGTTAGCATCTGAATATCTAATTAAATTGAAACTAAAATCTTTTGGATATAAGAGTCCAACATTTTCAGTACCCCCATGAGATATTTCAGTATTATTTTTGCAGCAATGTTATGTAATTGATTAGTATTTGCTTGAAATCTTGCACATATATAGACAAAAAATATAATGTTTGTTCTGCTAGAAGTTAAGTACAATAGTGATCCAATCAGCCTTGGAAATAAATTTACCTCAATCGAAGGTCCACTTTCATCTTTTTATAGTTTGATGGGAGAACTCATTGGTGTAGAGGCTACATAATAGTTCTCCATGCCAAACTTTTTGAGAAGTTATTTTGCATATATAGCTTGATTGATAAAGATTCTATTATCACGTGGTTTGACTTGTAATCCAAGGAAAAACGTCAGCTCACTCATCATACTCAATGACAGCGTGTATGAATCAATCATCTGTTTTCTTGTTCTTAAGGGAGGAAAAATGTTACCAATGACCAAATCAGGTAGATAATTCTTATTCCACTGGAAAAATGGTCCAAGGGATTTGTATCAGCAACTGGAACTTGATTTTGAACTGGATTGATTATTTTGATCTGAATCAGCTTGATCTCTTGTATTGTAATATCTCGATCATTAACTTGGTCTTCTAATTCCAGATTGATAACTTCATAAGCTTGATTGATAACTTCTTGAGCTTGAACGATAGGAATATCTTACTCAAATGGTAGAACATATGTTCTTCTTATGTGAATCTCATCATCACTTTCAGACTTGATATTAGTAGATTCTAATTTGTTACTTAGTTCATTTAGTTGTGCATTGTGTGTAATGACATAATATTCATCAAAGACAACATGCAGTGACTCTTCAATATCTAAGCTTTTGTTACTAAATATACGATAATCTTTGCTAACAAATGAATATCCTAAAGAGGGATTGTATTCATTTCACAGAGGTCCTGGTTTGGATCCATCTTGTGACAAGAACCAATCACTCATTAATATAATATGATCAAAATAAAGATACCGTTGGGTGCAACAATTGTTCTTGCTTGGTATAGCGATCGAACCGTGATGCTTGAGTTGTTGTGGGTTTAAAAGATTTGAGTTGCACCATTATCACTAACTATAGCTTTTGGTAAAGCGACAAACGCTCGGTCCTACAATTGATATCAGATCCAAGGTCACGGATTTGATTCCTATTGATTGCAAGGAGTGCAATTATTGGGAGGGAGATTGTTGTGTGCAATAATTGTCCTTGTTTGGTAGAGCGATCGAACCGTGGTGTTTGAGCTGCTATGCGGTTTAAAATATTTAAGTTGCACCATTACCATTAACTATAGTTTTTGGTAAAGCGGCAAATGCTCGGTTCTACAGATACAGTAATCCTTATACCAAAGAGTAGTTATATATCCTTTCTATAATAATATCACTATCAGTTCTATAAACACCATCCCAGTGTGATAAAAATCCCGTGCTTCTAGGATTTGTTCTACTAAATCAAGCTGCAATTCGGATATACCATAATTTGATTTAATATCAGATGCAGTTAAATGGTTTTTACTATTATTATAAATAAAAAAACTACATCCAGACATCCGAAAGTACGAAATTTTAGGTTTATTGTCATTTCAAATCTCATAAAGTGTCTTCCATGATTATTGTTGAGAATTTATTTGTTTTGGGTATAGCATGCAATGTTTACAGGTTCTTCCCAGAAATGTTGAAAGACACTTGATTCAGCTAACATAGTTAAGGGTACTTCTTTAAGTGCTATGTTCCTTCCATCGGCAACTCCATTCTGCTAAGGTGATCTTGTAGTAGAGAACTTATACTTATTTCCACTATTTTCTAAATAAGTTTCAAGCACTTTGTTGTTGAACTTAGTTTCTCGATCACTTCTTATCTGATTGATCATTAGGGTTTTCTAAATATATAGACCCTTCAAAATCCTTATAAGTTGAACACTGGCCTGATATTTGGACTTAAAAAAGATGACCAACTTATATCTTGAAATTCATCAATTATAACCAATGTGTACTTCATTCTCCTTAACTCGTCATAGGTATAGGACTAAACAAGTCCATATGAAATAGTTCCAAACATCGAATTGAGACAGTTCATCATTTATTCTTGAAATTTGATCTGACTTGCTTCTCATATGACATACTAAACAAATCTTTTCCTTTGAGAAATCTATCTTGAGTAGTTCAGTGACCAAACTGCGCTTACTCGAGCTGGAAATAGTCTTGAAATTCAAATTATTTAACCTTTTGAGCCACAACCAATTTTTGTTGGAATTTACGACAATAAAGCATGTCGGATCATATAGTTGCTCAACACACCAGTTCACTATTTAAGTATTACCAGTCCATTATTGCCCTATCAATATAGTTTTATCATTTATGGTTTTAAATGTGTATGTGTGTGTGAAATTCTACAGTATATGCATTATTACATAATTGACTTATGCTAATGAGATTATAATGTAGATTCTCCATCAAAATTATGTCCTTAATGATAATATTATCATGGATAATCTTCTTCATACCCACAATTTTGCTTTTTGAGTCATCTCCGAATGTGATTTTTCGACTTTGATAGTCAATGATTTCAGCTAGCAACTTGACATTTCCTGTCATGTATCTTGAACATTTACTGTGTAAGTACCAGGTGTATTTATTCAACAGTTTAGTCTGACTTATTTGAAATCACATATCAAAGATAACTTTTGGTACCCATATTTCATCTGGTTCTATAACGGATTAGTCATTTCGAAACCCACAATTGAATTATACAAACAAACTTTCCATTGCGTATCTCTAATAGGTAATATGATTGTGCTGAAATGCTAAAAGGTTGTATTGTGTGTGCCTAAAAAAACTCACTTTGGGCCTTTCCTTCGGATTAGAAGCCATATATCTCTTCTGAACTGGTTTGCATTTATAATAGGTTTATGTTTGAGCCTAATACAATTTAATCTGGTATGACTCTTATCAACATTGGCGGTGCCCACATTGGGCTAAAAAAATAAAGGAACACAAGTTACGCACAGCCAGTAGCATTGATAATTGATGGAAAAACGTCGGAAAAATGATGAACAACAGCGTGTACAAAATCCGAAATCAAAACAAAATATGATATAAAATATACGTTCGAAAAATAAGCATGAATTAATTATCGATTGGAAAAAGCATAAGATTATAAAAAAAAATTGAAAGATTGACACAAACGAACGAAAAAACAAACCAAGATCATGACTCCGCCCCCGCTTATCAGGCCAGTTAATATGAATTTAGCACGCTTCATGTTATCGATTTAAATTTCTTGATAATTTAACATAAGATCATTGGCTTCAGACGATGGTCTGCATCTATCAGTCAATACACACGCACACATAAATACATATATATTACCGGGTATATCCCTTACAAGATACCGACAATATAAAACCTTGGACTAAGAACAGTGCAATAACTCTCTTATGATATGTGATGTTCTTGATGATCAGTATGCCCCGTATAAAGTAAAGACTGAAATACAAATTCTTTTTTGAAGAATTTCACATCTTATAAATATTTATTAATGAAAAGAAAATGGAAATAGGTAAAATAGAACGAGAGTTAATTTCCTTGGGGAAAAAAAAACAAAAAAAAAAAGAAGTGGCCACGCGCTGGTGCCTCGCTGGAGGCGGCTTAACTTAAAGCCCACCGGGATCCCTTTTCTCTTCGAGGAGTTGAAAT
Organism: Primulina eburnea; assembly: GCF_022965805.1. NCBI lineage: Eukaryota > Viridiplantae > Streptophyta > Magnoliopsida > Lamiales > Gesneriaceae > Primulina > Primulina eburnea. The sequence goes on from NC_133114.1 coordinate 24,816,024, forward strand.
CGCAGCAAGGCGCATTTGCTCTATCAATGCTTCGATATTCACTTGCTTTGACATTATCTCTTCCAAGTCCTTGGGATCGATCACCAACTTCACTCTCCAGACACCCTTCTTAGGAGGCAACACTTTAACAGATTTCCGGCTTCCATCTAGGCGAAACTGGTTGGAATCTGGTGTAATCTTGATCGATTCGAGCTCATGTGCTACGTCTGCGACTACTTTGAGGATGCAGTTTCCCATGTTGTGTGTGTGTTAAATTCTTCATGTGAGCTAGTTCATGCCTAGGCATGTTTTGTATTTATGCATGGGAAATATTTAAAGGGGTCACGGGTTTGGAATGAAAGGGTGCATTCTATGTGAGATTCCATTAATTTGAAACATAACAGCAATCATAAATGTAGAAATCTTGAGGTTTTGTTTCCACTTTCCAGTTCCCGAAGAAGAAAAACCAAAAGTGTAATTTATCCATCTCATCAAAATTGTATCTGTGGATTAAACCACGGGGCAATTGTTGGAGAAAATTGGGTCCATAAATATCCTACCCAAATTTATATTTTAAAAAATCATCTTCATTTTGAGTTTTTCATTAAAAAATCAAGGTCAAGCCGCAGTTGCTGAGATGAAAAATCAGTAGATAATTATAGTTTTTTTTTTAAAGCCAGCAGGCTCGACTTCTTGTGCTTCCAGCTTCTATCTATTTTTCCATCTCTCTCTTCTATATTTTTATGTACATACATAAAGGTTTGAAATGCGGTCATGGACTCATGCTTGACAATGAAATTTACGTGCATGTTCCTCTTTCAAGTACCATGGCAGTATCATGAATCCCAATCAGGACCTTGTTTTCCTTTTCAGCAAGTTCATAGTTTTCGAACAAACTTTTTCATTGCAAACATAAATAGTTGCACTAGAATCATAGCACCAATTAGCAGATTTTTCAGTTGTTGTCATGTTGTATTCTGTTATTTATGCTGAGATCAGCCACCATAACAACAATATCAGGACTTGATGGACGTTCAACAAGATTTACATTATTTTGTTGAGCATTTCTCTTCACCTTAAGTTTCTTGTAGAACTTCCACTCTTCTTGAAATGGCCTTTCTTTCCACAAAAGTGACACATCTTGTTTTTCTTTTTGTCGCTTGAAGATTCAACAAACTTTTCTTTTCTTTCCAAAATATCCAACTTTCTTAAGTGCTAGACTCAACATTATTAACTTTAGAACCAAACTCTAAAACAAATTTATTTTCATGAATGTGAGTTTCCTCTTCAATTCAAACATGCTTTCTGATTTGGTCTATAATGAAATCTTCAGAAGTGTGCAACAATATATTTCTTTCTATAGACGTTCCAAGTGGTTGTCAATTTTGCGATTACAGCAGCCACTTACAATTGCTCATACACTTTTATTTTCAAATCTTTGAGTTCAGAAACTAAGACAAGAAGTTCATCTGAGTTGATCCACAACAGACTTATCATCACACTGCCTAAGCTAAAATTCTTAGTGATCACTTTATAAGACATGGATGTTTAAGAACCCCTTAGTTCACCAAAAAACGCAACAAATAACAAATACCCAATTGTCAGCTTTGGGTATGGGATTGACTTGGTTGAGCTAGCACACATTGATCCTTGAGATATGATGTGATCTGATAAGCGTATTCTTAGGTTGAGCAGTCTAAAATGTAGATGGTTAAGTCTGCTCAATTGATCTAAAATTGTTCACATGTAGAATTTTCAATTCAGCAGTTGTGAACACTTTGATTGTTCATAATTTTGGTAGTCTTCACTTTGAAAAGTCTGCATATATATAGATGAAAAGCTTCTGGTGAGATTTGTTTTTCAACGATCATTTATATTGTTTTTTGACAATATGGACAAGTCTTTTCCAATCGTCGTATGTATCATCAAATGCTTTCTAATGTTCTTCTACCTTCTCTGACTTTTAGTCCATGCTTTTCAAAAAGTTGACATACCATAGGCCAAATAGGCAACTTTGAGAAGTTTTCCAAACTGATGCAGGACAAATTCAAAATGAGTATATATGATGGTTGAGGTAGCACAGATTGATCGATCCTTGATATATGATGTGATCTGATAAGCGTATTCTTTGGTTGAGCAGTCTAAAATATAGACGATTAAATCTGCTCAATTGATCTGAAAATATTCAAATGAACCGAGAGAATGATCAACTATTGATCATGCCAACTGAATCTGATGACCGAGTTCCAGAGAATCCAATTCAGCTAGAGTCATCTTCTGGTCAGCGAGACTCCTCCGACCAACCAAATCAATCTTCAGGAAATGTGTCTATTCAACAACCCTCCACTAAGTTCCACTACAATCGGCAATTGAGACTTCTAATCCCATCCCTTCCACTGAACCAATTCAGTTCCTCTGCAACATCAGGCCATTTACTCTCCTCCGATCAGAGACATCTCACTAGCCAGTGTAGATGATGAAGTGTGCAATCTATAGCAGAACAACACTCTACCAAACATGTTCAAGAGCCTCCATTGTCCCCCATCACCGAGCCTATTCAGACTATAATGGTGTGTTTTGTTGAGTGGATTAAACAAAAATAGACTAATAGTCAAACTCTTATCCAATGTTTGGTTATAAATTTTAAGATGTTTTAATAATCATTTTGATCCGATTTAAGATCCAATTTTGTGGATAACTATTTGATTATTAATCTAACAAATCAAGTAGGATACACTATCAAAACTCAATAAATTACATTCTTCTCCTCTTATTTCTTAAAGTGTTAAAGTTATTTATTGAATAAAAAGTTTATTTTAGAGTGTTGTACGTTAGATGTCGATCTTGATATTTAATATATATTATTATTATTTAATTTAATTTAAACTTTAAAAAATATAAAGATATATTTTTATTTTGAAAAAAATAAATTATTTCTATATATTTTAATAAAATAATAAAAACTAACTTTTATTGTTGGTTATGCTTATCAATAATATTTTTATTTTTATTATATTTAATTTTATGATATTTACACTTATTAATTCAAAGATTATTAATATCTTTATTATTATTATTATCTACTATTATGTATTGCTTCCAGATGTGTACAAAAAATAAGTAAACTTAGCAAGACTATAATAGTAAATTTGTTAATATTTAAAAGCTAATCACATATTCAAAATATTGAACCAAACAATCTCAATAATATCACATAATGTTTGATTAATAATATATCATTCTTATTATCTATAACATAATCAATCATTTATTTATCTCATCACTCGTAACAAATACACGCGGAAGTTATGGAAGAAGTTGTTGATTCTAAACCAATCAACCAACCTGAGAGCCCACATTCATTTTATTGAAATAATAATATAAAATGTAACAAACTACTGCCCAACGAACCTAAAATATGGTATTATTTTTCATAATCACAAATAATTTGAATATTTTATTATTATATTTAAATAAGCGACGTGTCAGTTATAATAAAGATCTTGATTTGGTTCATTGGTCCATTGCCAACACCAAATTAATTTAAAACAAATTATATTATTATTTCCCAAGTACACCTGTTTCGGGAAGCACTGCGATAAGGAGACACATCACTGAATTGCATCTTTCCTAGGACACATGGTCGACAACTAAATTCATATATAATATAAATCCAGACAAGTTTTAAAAATTTGTGTGAAATTTGAAATTAATATATTAAAATTTGTTTAATTAGGGATCGTTTAATTAACAATTGAATTTTTATTAAATGTTCGTCCCATATCTACATAATTCTTGTAAACATTTTTTTTAATTGATGAAATTACCCTTTTAATTGTAATATTTGATAAAAGATTCTAATTAAAATATAATAAAGTACAATTTGATTGATTTAATTTGATTTGAGAGTTGTAATCTGTCAAAAATAATTAATTCAAGGGTGGAATGTGCCAACATGATTAAATTAAATTAAAGGGTGCAATATGCCAAAACCATTTTGAAAATTTAAAAAACAACCAAAAAATCACATTGCAATTAAAATTGATATATAATTTATGGAAATTATTTTCGTCTTGTAAATAAATAATAATTGAAAATAAAAGCCTAGTGTTTTGAAAAAATTATATATTATTTAAATTCACAAAATATATAATATATAACCAAACAAAAAGGCGAGGAAAATTTCTCCATATTGGGTTGATGACTACTTCTTTAGTTGTAAAAAACAAAGACTTGGTATAATTGGTCATTGGATTTGGTGTGAATATTAATGGGGGTTGGTTAGAATATAATTGGCTTTCTTGTATGAAACTTGATAACATTATTTGACTAGGTTACAAAATTATTTAAATGAGCTCCAATTAAAAAATTAACTGACAATACTATATTGGGTATATAAAACATAATTTGTAATGTGAAAATTTATATATTAATGTATTATTGAATGTTTTTAGTTTTATTAAAGATATAGTTGGTGGTAATGTGTATCGTACTTTTAATATTTTAAATCGTATAGTAGTTCAAGCACCAGATTTATATTGTTCTCCCGAATAGAAACAATTATTGTGCCACAACAATATTTCTCTCAATAATTGTACTATTTGCAATACATGATAATCAAACATGTGATATTGGCTCTGATACCAATTGTAGGATCAAACACTCATTCATTTACCAGAAGTTATAGCTGGTGTTAAAAGTTCAACTCTAATCTTTTAAATTACATAACATATTAAACATCATGTTCGATTGTTATAAGAAAGTGAGACAATTATTGTATAACAACAACTAATATAATGATAAATTGATGCGAAAAGAATTTTAAACTTTAATAATTTGAAATCAGCCCGGATTCTTGTCAACAATTTTTTTGGACCAACAAAATTCATCTCTAATATTTTAAATCATATAACATATCAAGCAACACGTTTTGATTGTTCTACTACGATGAAACAATTACAGTACCACAAAAATTAATATATATGTATAAATTGAAACGTAAAAATTGTAGACTTTTATAATTTGAAATCAGCCATGATCCTTGTTAATAATTTCTTTGGATCAACTGGAGTAACAGTTCAACCGTGATTTTTTAAATTATATAACATATAAACGTCACATTTCGATTCATAACAATTAATATAAGACAAAAACATATGTGAGACGATCTCACGTGTCGTATTTTATAAGACGGATTTTTTATTTGGGTCATTCATGAGAAATTATACTTTTTATGCTAAGAGCCTTACTTTTTATTGTGCATATCAGTAGAGTTACCCGTCTTACAGATAAAGATTCGTCAAATCATCTCGTAAGAAATATATTCTAACTATTAATATAAAGATAAATCGATTCCAAAAAGAATAGTAAACTTGTGTAATTTGAAATCAGTCCTGATTCTTTGTACTAATTTTCTCTGACCAAGTCTATGAATCATCTTTACGTTGTGATAATTAATCCCTCTCTTTTAATTTTGTTGACCTACTCCTATTCCACGTTCTTCCACAGACAAATATTTAATTTAATAATAAAAAACCACTAAAAAAAACACATCAATAAGTTGGTAATATGCGTAGGTGTCCGAAGAATTCCCAATTTCAAATGTCGAAAATGACTATATTATATTATTTTATTTTTCTTGATAGATGGTAAGCACCAATCCGTCCCCACCAAACACGTCCTTATCGATATGGAGGACCAACCACCTCCTCCACTCTCATTTAATTTTTCCCGTTGAATTCATCTCACACAGGATATTACCGTCAAACAAGACAGTTTGTCACGTGACTAATTGTTAGGCTTTTACTTCAGTTGTTCTACTAACATCGATATAACTATTTTTCAATAGTAAAAATTTGTGTTATATAGTTTCATATGCCGTATTTTATGGGACGAATATCTTATTTGGGTCATCCATAAGAAAACATTACTTTTTAAAATAAGATATTATTTTGTTATTGTGAATATCGATAAGATTTACTCATAGATAAAGATTCGTGAGACATATTCTTTATCAAAATCGTTTTCTTTCCTACCAAACAATTTGAAAATTCTTAGGATTTGAACCACTTTGTTGTAATAAAAACTTCAACCTCACTCATACAATCTTTTTCTTCCTAAGTCGAGAGTGTTACAATTGAGTTCAAGTTACAATTGAGTATTGAACTCAAGTACATTCAATTGAATGAACTGATTAAAAAAGCTCGATCCTGTCCATATAACATGGGCAAAAGTTATTCATTGATTACCACCATACACAAAGTATAACGTTTCCTCATGTATTACAAAAAGGAATATAAAATATTACATTCATTACACAAATATAACTTAATTCAGTTTCCTTGATATTCTTGATATTATTACAATAGGGGAGTTGTGTGTCATTCCAATCCCCAAACTCCTCAGATTGCAACATTGTGTTTATATTTACAGAAACCGCGGTATCCTACTAGCTCGACTCGCATTCTATGAGCAAACTCAGCCGCCGATCTTCGTTTATTTTCGTGTTTCCAGTCACCTTAAAATCTCAAGCATTGCTTTCTGCAAAAATGTCCAAGAGGGACAGCGCCTGCACGTTCGAAACATGTGAATATTAGGCCAATTTATATAAACTTGTGGAAAAATCTTTCACTAGTTTTGAAAGGGAGAAGTATATTCACCTCGGGTACGGTCAGTTCAAGACGGAACTTAGGACCATCGTAATGGTGGAGGATGGGCCTGAACGAATCCTCCTCCAAAGGCTCGCAAATCTTCCTCGTGATGACTCGGACCTGAAAGGAAATATGATGTTGAATTTTCTCGAGACAAACATGCTTTGCTATGTTTCTTTAACATGGCATGTCGAAGGAACGAACCTGAGCGGGAAAACGTGATTCGCCTGGGTTCTTCTTGTCCTCCCAAGCTGTTGGGTCGATGTTAGATCCACCAAACGTCGCGGCCTGCACGATTAATCCATAAGTCCAGCGATAATAAACAAGAAAACCCATATAGATGGATCCAGTCTCGATATCAATAATCCATAAGAGAAGAAATTAAAATGCAATCTCTCCAACACGAACCTCAAAGATTCCATGGAGTTGATGGGTCGAGTAATTGTACAGGAAGAGAGGTAATCCTGGTGTTATCGCACGGACCGAGTCACGGTAACGGGGAGGCAAACCTGAAAACAAGATCGTCTGGCACAATTAGAGAAGCAAGAACAATATTGCAACTTGCAAACGAATATCCCACGACTGATTGGCCACAATATTCAAGAAACTAAATCAAATTCCAAACATCTTTTTGTCTGAATCTCGAATAAAAATCCTAGTCGTCACTCTGCATGAAACACATTCAAATTTCACCCCAGAATCATTCCCACGATAAGCAACTTAAATATTTGACCATATGGTTGGTTAGTTCTACAATCCAAGCAAACGGAAAATCTCAAAATCCTGCAAATATAACTTAAAGCAATAATAATAAATCGTTTTCGTTTTTAACATACCAAAGAGTTGCCTTTTCAGATTCTCAGCCATGGTATCGTTGTTGCACACAAAGATGTACCCTCCGATGGTTTCATTTCTCGACAAAGCCTCCGCCGGCGGCAGAGTCTTGAATCTCTTGTCCACGCCATTCTTGTTTTCCCCGTTTCCATTGTTCTCCTTATTACCTTTGTTCTTCTTCCCAATTTTTCCGGCGCCGCCGTAAGCCATCTCCTCTTCGTTCTTCCCACCGCCCTTATTCACCTTCCCGTTTACCACAACGTTGTTCATAAAGTGACCTTTCCCTTTGCCGTAATAACTCTTGATATTCAGAGAGGGGGTGGTCAGGTAAATCCCTTTGCTGAACCCGCCGTTCAACCCGCCGTGCAGACCGGGTTTGGATCCGAACCCGGAAACGTCGTCGTTGAGAGGCCCTTTCCACACATCGTTGCTGAACCCGTACCCGGAAATGGAGTCGTTGAACCCGAACCGGGGAAGATCGGCGTTGGTCGTGGATTTCCAGTCATCGTTCGTGAAGCCAAAGTTGTTTCTCGGAGCTCCAAAGCCTGGAACGTTGTCCTTAACCGGAGCCGGAGCCTTCCACCCCTCGTTAATGAACCCAAGATTCAACCTTTCAAGATCCGATTCAATATCGTTGACCAGCTCCAAAGGAGAGCTTACCGACCCCACGTCACCGCCGTTGCGGAAATCAAAGTTCCGGCGCTCCACTGCGGGGCGCTTAGCTCCATAATTACCACTCCAAATCGAATCATTCAGCGACAGATTATCAGTCTGAAGACGAAGATTATCACTGAACTGCCAGAAGGAAGACTGATTACTCTCCATTCCCAAAAAACCACAAAACTCGGAATCAAAATCAATTAACTAATTAATTAAACACAGAAAGAAGCAAACTTTACGAACTGGGATTGTTGGGAAAACCAAGAAATAGGAGGGTAGGTATATATGGAGAAGAAAAACTGGAAATTTCGAGGAAATAGAGACGACGTGTAGAATTGTCAAGAGTAGAGGTAAAATGGTGACAACATAAACGCGGTTTCGTAGAGTGAGGAAGTGAAAGTGAAGTGGTAGTGGGTTTTTTATTAAATTAAATTAAAAATGGAAATCTAGAAGGTTTCCTTTGTTTTCACACACTGGTTTTCTTAAGGATTAAGGCTGTTAATGGCGTAACACGCGGCAACCTAGACGAATATTCCCTGCCTCAAATTTTGTCCCTCCGTAAATATACATACATACATACATAAAAATTTATATAAAACGATTTGCCACGACGGTCGTATTATATCTAAAATTTTCTCATCTGTATCGTTAAAACCAAAAATAATTATAGAATAATTATTAAGTTTTTGATTGAAACTTGAAGATTTTTGTGAACGTTTCGTATGTTTTTTTAATAAAAGTAGAGTTCTAGTAAGTTTAAAAATAAAATTATTAGTCGTAGTGTATTGTGTTTTACGAGAAACAATTTGTCGAGCATATTTAGTGTTATATTCATTACAAATATGTTCAAATATTAAACAATGAGATAGATGGAACAGTTTCTTGTAACCATGTAATTTAAGTTTGAGTAGGTCTCTTGTGAGACGGACTGATGGATAAACTCAACCGATATTCACAATAAAAGTAATATTTTTTTATGGATGACTCAAATAAGATATATGTCTCACAAAATACGACATGTGAGAGCGTCTTACACAAATTTTTGTCTTTAAGTTTAAAATCTAAAACAAAACACATAAAAATATTTCAAAAGTTTCTAAAAAAAAAATTTCTCATTTTGCTTTCGTTATATAAATACATTGAACTAAAATATAATCGCTAGATTTAATATGTTAACTAAAAATACATGCAATATTGAAATAATGTGTTAAAACTAAATGAGAAGTAAGATAATAAACATCAGATAATTCGTCACTAGCATCATTAAACACTTTTAAAATGTCACAAATACTAGAGCATATGTTCCATTGATTCAAAAATAAATAAATATCACGATCTTTAAGATGTTGAAGAAAAAATATACATAATAAATCATTGTATTCAAAAGAGGATAATAATAATTTATATGTTGAATTCCAAAGAGTTGGAAAGTATGGCGCAAATCGTTTAAGCCTCGTGCCATTGATTTTGCAAAAAATTTCTTATTGTTTCATAATTTGGGGATGTGTCAATCGATAATGAATTGTAGTTTTAATTGGTTTTATATATGATTGTAAATTTTTTTAGTCCATCTTGAACACATAAATTTAAATATGACATGTACATCTAATATGAAAAAATTTATCACCTAGTAATGATTTATATATTTTAATAAGCATACTAATAATATAATTTTACTGGCATTATCAAAAGAAATTGAAAACGCTTCTAATCAGTACACAACATTTTCTTAGTGAAATAAAAATTCTCTTTTCAGTTATTCTAAATCTAAGTTCAATACTCTCCGTGTTTTCTTGTCTCACCAACTCTTACGAATACTGCTAAATCATGTAAGTTTTGTTATGAATTAGATTATATGGCATCCTTCATTTGATTATATCGTGCTTAATGAAGTTAATTATTAAAAAATTAAAAATAAAATAAATCTATTTTAACATTTCATGTTCGTTATTTTGATTTTGATGTTAACAAAACTTGTTGTTGTACTTCTAACATATTTATTCAAGTGTGAAGTAACTAAAATAAGAAGCAAGCTGAAACTGAATTCTGCACAAAATAGTGATTCAAATGACAATTTGCCAACTAGACTGATCAGAAAACTCAATTTGGAACAAGTCGTATTTCACGTCAGTTGGGCAAATTCGGATGTTATCAAGGTCTAACTGATAGCTGAATTACCGAACTGATTCCACGAAAAACAGCAATCAGTTGGGTATGAGCAGTTGCGGTATTTTGGTCATATCTCTCAGCTCGATTATTAGAATAAAGCGATTCAGTATGTGTTGGAAAGATAAGACGATGATCCACAAATCATCTTCAAAAGTCAAAGTCTGAATCGAAGCTTAAGATGCTGATAAATGACGATGAAGCTATTGGTTTTGTACAAACTCAAATCAGATAGGCTGATTTGAGCACACCGACTGAACTGAACTGAACCAGCTGCTGACCAACTGAACTGAACTGAACTGAACCAGCTGCTGAATAACTGAACTGAACTGAACCAGCTACTGACCAACTGAAACTGAACCAAACCAGCTGCTGACCAGTCGAACTGAACGACCAGTTGAGTTGACCAGTCGGGAAAATGTCCAGTAAGGTGAATTTGACCGTTGCAATTTCATAAACAGTACAGAAACTTTCAAACAGTCATATTCTTGTGTCTAACGTATATATCATTTTTGGAGCTTATAAATACAACATATTCAAGATCAAACAAGAGCTTTTGAAGATGATTCAAAGTATAGGCAGTTAGCATGAAGAAATCAGCTAGTTGAGAACACAAGCCCTTGTGTGAGGATTTATTTGAGATGTACACTGTGAAGGATAAATTCCTCACACACAATCACTCACACATATTGTGGGGACCCGGACGCTAATCAAGTTCTTAATCATCATTGGGACTAATTAATCAATTATAAAACAGGGTCTAAAATTTTTTTCTTTTTAAAATACGGAACGTAGTGAAATCAAGCTAATATACATATCAGTATATAATAAAGTACAAGTCATGTACCGTCTACAAATCAGTACAAACTAAGGTTCAACAACTACTATCAAGTGTTTTACCCCTATATACAATCCAAGTCCGGAGCCTCCACTCTAATCACGATCTCTCCTCATCTCTTGGACCCTGATCCTGTCCCACCTGTTGTCATGTACACATACAGACAAGACAACAGCCGGATAACTCCGGTGAGAATAAATCCCAGTATAAATCAACGAAACATGCAATCATATAAACAAATATAAAGCATGTAATCAGGTAACAGTAATATGTATCCAAATCTGAAACATAATTACAATTCTACAATTCAGACTAGACTCAATCCTAGTCTAGGGATCCCGGTTTCCAAATGTGGTATTCCTATATCGAATTCCGTAATAGAAGGAATGATCCTATTACTCGATATAACCAAATATGGTGTTCCTATATCGAATTCCGTAATAGAAGAATTCCAATCCTAATTACTCGATATAACCAACATCCGGAGTCCTGACCTATCCGTCATGGACTGTAGCTCTATCGCTAATATCGTTATCTTGAGACATCGTGCAATGTTCCCGTGGCGATTCCACCACTATCAGGAACTTCTGTCACAAGATTACTCATCTGATACCTGCTATCTATAATCAAGAAAACAAGTACACTAATCAAATCAATTCAAATATCAATGCAATAAAGTAAAGTATGTGATTTAGGGAAACTCAAGTCTAATCCGACTCAAGTCGATCTCCCAATACCACATTGACTTATACCTTTCTTTCGTTGGTATCTGGCTCAGTCGAAGTCCTGAATTTACAGTCTGTGTCCAGTTGTAGCTTACGTTGCTAGGAACTCGGTATCGAAGTCGGATTTAAAATCAGACGGACGGATTAATCGTAAATCAATTCTGGAGTCAAGGATCAAAGCTTTTCCCTCTATTTCGTTTTTCCCTTTTTCTGAGGAAGACTTGCATGTTTATAATATATATATATATATATATATATATATATATATATATATATATATATATATATATATATATATATATATATATATATATATATATATATATATATATATATATAACATGCAAAATGGCAAATGGCTCACTCTTGGCCAAACACGTCTCACGCTTGGGCGGTTGATCTTTATCGCTCGGGCGCTTGCTCGGCGCTCGGGCGGTTAAAACTTACCGCCCGGGCGCGGAAGACTCTGCCTCCCGATTAAGCCTTGGCGCTCGAGCGGTCAAAAACTACCGCCCGGGCGCCACATCCTCTGCCCAAAGTCATTTTCTACCGCTCGGGCGCCAATAGTTCTGTTAAAAACTTGCACAATTCATATGAAATCTTATTTCGTATCCCGATTAATCCTTTCGTAACCATATCAATTATAAATCAACAATTACCGATTACTAGGATTAAATTTCCGGGCATTACACATATACAAGAGAGTTGAACTTCAAATATTAGTTGAGTGAGTCTTTACACAAAGACGTAAAACATTGTGTTTGTAGTCTTTGCATATGAGACATTAAATAATATGCTGATTGTGAGGTGTTACCTACAATTTTGAGAGCTAGGAGTTCAGTTAGGCAGTAGTGTAAGTCCTAAGTTGAGTGAATTTGTACAAAGAGTTGTATAAATCAAAGTTTTCTAGTAAATTTTTCCCAAGGGGAAGAAGGGGTGACGTATGAGCATTTGAAGTCTCCGAACATCCATAAACAAATTCATGTCTATTTGTTTATTGCATTTATTTATTATTTCCATTGTTTTAAAGATGCATTGTTGAAGAATTTTATGTGTTTTAGTTTGATAAAATTCTACGAAAGATTATTTCAAGTATCTTCCGCTTGATTTGAAAACCAAACTTGATTTAATTCATCGGTGTTTAATATTTCAAGAACCGAGCTATTGTAGCTTAACGATGATCCCTCTAACTGATCCTGTCAAAATCTACAAATGATAATATCTCTTTTTGATGAAAATCAACTTAAAGATCCAAAAATAAATCTAATATTTAAAAGTTAGTTTATTATTTCAAATCTAAAAAGATTAAAGAATTCTTTAAAAGCCTTTGAAAAACAAAGTTCAATACTCGCTGCTTAAGTGATATCAGAGCCATTTACTGAAAAAAAATTTCTAAATTAAAGAGATCATATTTTCTTGTTCTAAAGAAAGAATGTAGCTCTACACTGGAGAAATCCTTAAGTCAGGTATCTGTAAAACATGTAAAGTCTAAGGGGTATGGTTGGAATAAATCATTAACATTAACTATTCAAATCTTTAATGAAGAAGATAATAAGATCATTTAATAAGAAGAAATCTTCTAGTGTAATACTAAAAATAAAGAATTAATCATCTATGAAAATTTTGAGAAAAATATTCAAGACTTAAAATTACCAGCATCTTCTAATATGAAGATATATAGATCTGATAATTTTAATTTATATCTGATTATATCATAAAAACCATAGAAGAAACAATTTATCTAAAAAAATGACATGATTCATTTAGTTTGTTATCACAAAAAAACTTCTTAATATTCACAAGCAATCTTATAAATTTATGCACTTAGGAACGATTCAAGTAGGCTTAAAGTCTCTTATAAGATTAGGATTAAATAATTCAGCATTAATTGTTGGGTGCAATAATTGTCCTTGCTTGGTAGAGCGATCGAACCATGGTGCTTGTGCTGCTGTGCGGTTTAAAAGATTTGAGTTGCACCATTACCACTAGCTATAGCTTTTGGTAAAGCGGTATGCACTCGGTCCTACAATTGGTATCAGAGCCAAGGTCATGGGTTCGATTCCCATTGATTGCAAGGAGTGCAATTATTGGGAGGTAGATTGTTGGATGCAATAATTGTCCTTGCTTGGTAGAGCGATCGAACCATGGTGCTTGTGCTGCTATGCGATTTAAAAGATTTGAGTTGCACCATTACCACTAGCTATAGCTTTTGGTAAAGCGGTAAACACTCGATCCTACATTAATCATAGTTAGATATCAAAGACATAATAAATTTGAATATTCCTTATTATGAATATAAAGTCCTCTTTATGTGAAGGACATGTACATTTTAGCTGTTTCTCTAATTTTCATATTTCTCTTTCCGATCCAAACATCATAAAAGCACTCACTTTAAATATAAAGACGGAGGGTTTTGATATGATAGATGGAATAGAAAATGTTATTATATTATAAAGAATTCGTTATAAAGTTATGAATTCAAATATTTCTAATTTTAGAATTGATTCTAATCAAATTAGTTCTAAGATAGGAAACAATATTCTCTTCATAACTGACTTTAATAAAATTAATATTATGATTCTTAAAACAATTAATTGGAATCAGGTTACTCTTCCAGAAATCTGGAAAATAGAGAATATTACTCATTTTCTTAAAGAAGAAATTAGAAAATTAGAAAGTATTGTTCAGTACATAGATGGTGATATTGAAATAAAATTCTCATATCAAAGATATATACGCCTTAAATTACACGAAAAATTAGAAATTTCACTTTTTCTATATTTACAACTAACTTTGAAAAAATAAGTATATCTGGTATTCAATAACCAATGAATCAATTTCTCAACCTGAATATAAGGTTGATCTTTGTGAAAAACAGAACTTTTAATTCCCCTATATTTCCTGATATGGGTTATAATGTTATAATCATTAGTAATGACTATCTTATTCAAAAAAGTTTAAATAAAACTAAAAATCAAAATAAGAAAAAATAGTTTTTAAGTTACTTAAAACCAAAACAACAATTGTCATATTTGTTAAAATATAAAGACTTGATAAAAAAAATCTAAATCAAATCGACTTTTTTTAAATGGATTTCTTGAAAGAAATTTTTGGTGCTCTTCTATTATAAAATATTTTAATATTTGTCACTTATAAATGTAATTCAATTATTTTAAATTATACAAAAACAATGAAGTTATTATGTGCGATAAATGTAATTTAATTCTTTTAAATCATACAAAAACTCAATCAGTACATATCGACTGATCTTCTAACATAAACAATTATTAGATACCGACATTCCTATTCCCAGTTATTAAATATTCCTAGCAATCTATGATATCGAACGCTTACTTTTTATCAAATGTTATAATCAGTAATAATGATTTAATTATAATATTTTAAGCCCCAAACATTATGTAATGCCATCATCTTCTTAATGGACCAAACTCTATTGATTGTTCAATTTTAAAAATATATCCATATTATAATCCATTATTTTGATAATTTTATGAAGCCCAATTTTTATTTAAGTGCCGGTATGAATAGCCCATAGCCCTTTAAAGATTTGTTGGTCTCTTAAAATTCAAAATCTTACAAGAGTATAATGAATATTGGATACAAAATACCTGTAAAAGTGCACCTTAACCAAACTAAAAGGATTGCCCGATCCAGAAGGTTACAATATTATCATGGTTCATGACTATGGATACAAAAGGCCAAAACGAATAAATTTCAACGAAGCAGCGAAGAGACAAACACCTTACCGTACCTTTGAGTACATGGTCATCCGAGAGAGCGGCTTGCGACTGCGGCGCTAAGAGAGATGTGCGGAGGCAGAGGGAGCGGGACAAAATAACTTAGTGTAACTTAGAGAAGATGGTCTCTTGAAATATAACAGAGGAGACAAAAACGTTATTCCGACATGCTGCCCACCGGGTTGGCCGGTTAGATTTTCTGCATATGTGTATGTATGTATGTACAACATTTTGATATGTCGCACATTTACCGTATTTGTCTATTCAATGTGAAAAAACATATCTAAATTGCACATCCAATATATTATTGACATTTCATTGGTGGGCAGGGACGGACCTATGCTTGGCCCGTCCTAGGCTGTAGCCCAGCCTAATTTTTTTTACAAGGAGTTATAAAGATTTGAGTCAATTTTTTTTTTTTTTTGTTAAATATATATAGAGATTTAAACACAGTCTAATTTTTTAAAAAGATATCACGGTGCAAATAACTCATAAAAGTTAATATCTAGAATACCTATTTAACTTTCATAGTGAATAAATGTAAATTTTCGACATTTCAAATGAGGTTTGGTGCAAATAACTCACAAAAGCGATAAATTTATTTTATCAATTTTTTTATTTAATAGAATTTAATTTTGAAAGTACATTTAAAATATATTAAAAATAGTTTTAAAATGTAAATTTTGAATCTAAGTGAAACTTGTCTTATATTACACGGGTTACATATTAATTTAAATAATATAGAAATTTTGAAAAATGATATTGATTAAACTTCTTTTTTGAAAATTAACTCTCCTATTTCGAATACGCTAGGAACAATAAGTTTTTGTTATAAAAAAAAAAAAACCAAAATTCATTTTGCTAACTATTTTCATATTAATATCTCATATTTGGGATATATATATATATATATATATATAAATTAACTTATTATATTAAGTTCAAGCTCACCTCAACTTTAATTTCTAGATCCGTCCCTGTTTGTGGGTCAAGAAGTGTGCACACTAAGTGAGCAACATATCAAAACTATACATGTACGTATATATGTATTAATGTATGTTTATATATAAAAGTGGCCATTTGCTATTATCTGAAAAAACAAAATTATTTTATATATGAAATCCGAAACCAAGATGTTTTAAATTGGGAATACCTCATTATATAATTGGCGGAAATAGGAGGATGATACTACGAGGTAAAAATTATAATTTAATGGAGTAGTAGATTTTGAGAGAACAAATACTTTTTGAAACGGTTGAGCTCCTCATACGCTGTTTCTGTCATATATGATATTTTGTAAAAATTAAACTTTCAATCCTTTTGATTCAAGGAAGAAATCTCGAGTTTTCACTTTTATCATTAAATATAATTTTTGATAAAGCTTCAAACACAATTCAATTTGTATCTGAGCTAAGACCACATCATTGATTCCTATATTATGAGAACATGAAATTTTAATTTAGAAGCGTAAACAAACGAGTCAGTTCAAAAAATATTTGATTTGTATTCGAGCTTTTGTCGAATTTGAGCCAAACTTGAAAATGTTCGAAAAAATTTCCAAGCCAAACTCTGAGCATTAATTATTTTGTTCAATATTGCGTAAGTACTTACGAGCTTAATAATTTATTGATATATAATATCTTAAATAAATATATTTCAATTATTTATTTTCGAGTACTTCGCAAATAAATTTGAATATTTCAAGCCGAACTGAATTTGAGCTTTGGTTCGAACCAAATTCAAGCCGGAAACTGATAAACTTTTAATATATTTGTATTTTTTATATCGTAATTTCCAGTATTTTTTCACTTCCGACATGCTAACTGGATACACTTTTTGTGTTATTTTGTTGTAAAAGAAATTTTATGGTTTTGGAGCAAATTTGAGCTAAAGAGATGATTTTAATCACATTTGAATTTGTTAAAATAAAGTTGTGAAAGAGAGACAAAAATATAAGAAGTCCTGTAATAAAGCATAGTCAAGACTTGTGACTGTTCTTCTGCTAGTGAATCTTGAAATTTGTGAAGATTATGCCAAAATTTAGAGCTTTAGTTATGATATTTGACTTAAAAATAATTCTTGGAGAGATAAGTTTTTTTGGGAGAAAGAATACAACATAGAGTTGTATTCCATAAAAATTTTATATTCTTTTTTTGAAATATTTTCAACGTTAGATTTTCTATTGATTAATGGGCTTTTCCCTCGTACCTAATTAATCAACACACGTGAAAAGCAAGGAAGCACAAAAAAAAAAAAGGAAAATCCAACCATATTCACATGAAGGACCAGGGAAGAAGGAGGCGCGTGATTTTCTCTCCATTTTTCTCTAGATTTCTTCCCGATTCTAGTATGTTTCTTTTATGTATTCTATTGATCTATTTCTATGGAGTTCGTAAACCGAGACATGCTTGGCTAGGGTTTTACTTCTAGTATGTTTCTTTTATGTATTCTATTGATCTATTTCTATGGAGTTCGTAAACCGAGACATGCTTGGCTAGGGTTTTATTTCTGATTCAGTTATTTCGATTTTATCACTATTATGTTTTGTATTTAATTTATTATTCTTGTTCGCTTCAAGTATTTGTTGATTTATATTTAATTTTATGAAAGTTATTTATCGATTAATCTGAAAATTTAATTCGATATATAATTTTTTATTGTTGTCCATCAATTCGTTGATCCGTAATTGTCATGAATGATTGGAACATGAGTATCGGTAGGTTATGTGTATTATGTTATCATAGCATATTTAATCTAAATAAATCAACGAAACTCAATCTATCAATTACAGCTATCTCGATAATTAGATTTTACGATTAAGTATTTTCACATAGTGAAAATAATATTTTTAATTACACTATCATGCCAAGTTAGTTATTATTAAGTTTTGACTAGATGTTGGATTTAGTCAATTAAATTAGGAAAACACAATAATTTTAACGGATATCTCTATAACCTTAAGATTAATTGCTTGGAAATGGATGAATAAATCAAATGTGAACTAATGAACAGTGATATAATCGAATATTAGAATCTCATTGAATCAGAATTTGTTGATATTGAATTTCATTTACCTTGGTTGATTATATTCTCATTATAGATTTATTATTCTACTAGCTTGTCAATTTTAATCTTAGTGTTCTATTTAGTCTATATCACAAATCCAATTTTTATTTGTTTTTATTTTTAAAAGAAATAAATATCTCGTTCTATGTGGATTCAACCCTACTTACAATTACATTCGTTGTTTTTAAAAGTAGAAATTTAAGTTTAGTAGTTCAACGACAGCACACCAAAAACATTAAAATTTCTATATTAAAAAAGAACGAATGTAATTGTGAGTAGGGTTAAAATTTTCGATTTTTGAATTGAACTCGATGTTGAATACATATCTTTTGATAAGAATTTGAGCCTTAATTTTTTTCATATTCGTCTTGGTTCATTTATATCTCTATTTGAGTTTTTGTACGTTTTAAAATAAGTAGATATAACTTTTGATAAAGCCATAATTTTTTTTATCACAAATATTATATCAGTAGTTCAGAATATAATTTATAACTATTTTTAATAAGAAAAATTGTTATCTTATATATATAATTTTATCACTAAACAATATTGTGTAAATAAGACTACTATATCTTATTATTGTATTACTTGACAATATTATTTTCACACTTTACTTTCTTACATCGAAAATTGTGATCGATTTGTTACGTAACTATATAAATTATCAATTTTAAAAATGTATGCTATTTCATTTAATTTTATTAATATTTTCAGAACCAAACAAATAAATTGAATCGATTTTTGGGAAAAAAATATTTTGTGTTTTGATTGTTATATTTTGTTTCAGTTTGTTTTTTTTTTCTTTGCAAAATACATTTATTTTATTTTATTTTCAAAATATTTAATCAATTTAATGCTGTAAATAAATTCAACTAATTTTCCATAACTTGAATTAATTGGTTGTTGGACTGTGGCTACAGAATACAGATGGCGATATACATCATACTTGAAGGCTGAACCAGCGAAGCGAATATTAAAAATTCAATACATTTATTATTTAAAAAAAAAATTATTAATAAAAATACTCTTATTCTAAATTTTGTAATAGAAATAGTAAATATTATTGTCATTCACTAAATAATAACGTTAGTTCTGCAATGAAAAGAGTACATATATAAATTGATGCAACAAACTTAAAATTTTATATTTAATTGTTTAACGATTATATCACATGTATATTGTTGCAAGGCAAAAATTTGTGTAAGACGGTCTCACGGGTCATATTTGTGAGACGGATCTTTTATTTGGGTCACCCATGAAAAAGTATTACTTTTTATGCTAAGAGTGTTACTTTTTATTGTGAATATGTGTAGGGTTGACCCGTCTCACAGATTATGATCCGTGAGACGGTCTCACATGAGACAAACTCATTGTGCCACCGTATACATAATTTAGGTGGGTTTTTTTTTTTTAGATGAGGGAATTCTGATATTGTATCATGTTAGAGACTTGATCGAACCGATTTACTTTAAAAATGGATCAACTGATCTGACAGATTGAATCGACGATCGGACTGAAAAATCGTTATATTATATAAAATAATAATATTATTATATAGTAAATAATATATTTTAATTCTAAATATCTTAAAGGTTGTATATATATAAATAACAAAAAAATATATTTACTAAAATTATATTTTTAATAAAGTTCAAAATCAAAATAGTTATATATATAATCAAAAAATAAAATTTAAATTAAAAAATAATTTTCTAAAATAAAAATAAAAATAAAAATTGATTTGTTTAAAAAGAAGAAAGGTCTGAACCGGTCGGAACGTTTCTTGATTGGTTTTGATCGGTTCTGGCCGATCCAACCGTTTCTGATTGGTTTGACCAGTCAAATGGGTTTTTTTTTTTTATCACTTTTCGGATCGAACCCATAACTAATTCTCGATCGAACAGGTAGAAACGGCCAATCCTGTCCGAGTTTTGAAAATATTATTATATTCATTAATCTACATGATATATATTCCTTTGTCAAAATATAAATTATGTAGGATGTAATTTTTAAACGTATATATATGTTTATACCAAAAACCTGAGAAATATGTATCCGATCCGTTATAGAATAAATAATAATATTAAAAAGTGGGTATTTTGGAATAATACAATACTTTCCTTTTAAAATTCCAATTATTTAAACAAAAAAATATTGATGGTTTAAGTTGTTCTTATCAACAATAATAATAAATAGTGACATATAAGATTCGAGTGTGGTACAAAGTCTTGATTTTTGCCTATGAATGGGAAGCAAGAAAAAGCATTGGAAATCATCGTGAAAAATTTTTTTGGATTCACTTTTTCCCAACATGTGGAGAAGATGTCGCTGTTTATACAACTAATTCAGACAAATCTCTCTTGTCCACAAATCTTGCACCCACTCCCAAAAAATAAAACAAATCTTGACCCTAGATATTAATTGGACAGCTCATATCAGAGCCAATATGCCGGGTACTTTCCTCATTACTCGGGCACTTGTTTTTCTCTCGGATAATCAACAGCCCGAGCCCTCATACAAGCACCCGGGTACCTTACCACTCGGGCCACCTCGAGAATTGCACCACACTCGAGTATGATTGATACAGCCTGTCTAATATGTCAGAACCACTTGTATTTGGAGTGTTCTAAAAGTCATCAGAAGATATAGTATGGACAGCCGACTCGCCATACTTAGTATGTGACACTAGAAATGAGGTACTTAACCTATTTTCTACCATAAATAACAGGTATTAATGTCATTTAATGATTCTGAAAAATTCTTGAACTCTCAAGCATACATATATTTTCTCATATATTTGCTTGTATTCATCTCCAACCTGCTTACTTAAGCATCGGAATGGCTACGTCGGACACTCCTCCGACGCCCATTCACGAGTTACTTTCTTGTTTGCAGGTGTTATCAAAGCCATTATCTTCACTCAAATTCATAAATACTAAATTGTTGATTTGATCCAGTGGAATCCCCTTACCCAGCTCATCTATTTCATCGTGATCACATCATACATCAAGAATCATGCAACCGACTCGTCGTCCCTTTATTCGGCTACAATCATCGCTTCTCGAGAAGAAAAAAAATAATACTACAAATTTTTGTATGTATTTTCCACGCTCATCGCTCAGTAGTCTCCTCCGATTTCGACAAGTTTCTCTTTTTCATTCCAGACACAAATAGCTGGTTTTTTGTGATACGATCTCATTGATATTTATTTGTTAGACGGGTAAGTCATGTCAATAATTACAATAAAAAATTGATATTTTTTTTACCTAATATTATTAACAATCTTCAAAGAAATATGGAGTGAGATCCCGGGAATTGTTGAAATTGCGCAAGTGGGGCTGTACTAGTCTATGATCTTGAATTTACGTTTTAATATTATTTAAGCTTTGTTCGGAATATTGGGTGCGATTAACCTATCGTCAAAGTCAACATATTTAAATGATCAATAAAATGTGTATACTCTTTATTCTTACATGTTGCAAAATGGACCATGCTACATTGGATTAAAGTAACTTGCCTCTTGGCCTGCCCTACTAAATCGAAATAAGGTCCAAGTCGCCACAGCCAAAAATAGGGTCGGTATATTGTACCATATCATACTAACAATAATATATGTATATCATATCGAAACTTTCGGTATAAAAAAATATATAATGATATTGTGACGAAACATTTTTATAACTACCATATCGATTTTACTGAAATTTTGCGATATACAGATATTTCGGTGTGATATCGATATATACTGTTTTAACCCAGAAAACCTTATTTTTTTTACAAATTTATAACTTTATTATTTAAGAATATTATATATTTTAAAATTTATATATTGTTTCGATATTTTAGTATATACCGAAGTTTTCAAATTTCATATTGTTATCGCATCGAAAATTTTTGTATTATTATTATAATGTAAAGAAAATTTCGATAAATGCAGTATTTTTCGATACTGTATCCTCGTTTTCGGGAAAGTCGGCATGAATCGGGCGTGCACACACAATGACCACATCCTGGATGAGGGGAAGACAATCATCTCCTCAAGATTCAAGAGTGCTGCTATGCCAAAGTATATAATGTACCGAACTATGGAAAATTATGGGTATTACTCCACCACGATTCAAATTTAAGCCAACAATAAATGGTTATGTTTGAAACTTGAATTAAATTTTCCTTGCACTACTTTCTAATATCTAGAAAATTTCAAAAGTTGGGAATTGTAAAAAAATTCATATGAATTTAAAATGGGAGATTGGACAAAAATAAGACATTAATATTTCATAATCGTAAATTTACTGAAATTTGGAAAATATCAAATTTCAATTTAGAAAAATGTTGATTACTAAAAGATGAAAAAATTTGTGATCTTTTAGTGTGACGTCATAAGACGAAGAGAGCAGAGAGTGATCATCGGTGTCATGAGCTAGCAAAAACAAATAGCAGTTTTTGGCTAGGTTTTAGGCGAAGAGAAGTAAGAATGAACCGATCTCACATCAGAATGAGATGAATTTCAAGAACGTACGTACAGATATGAAAATATACAATTAGGGATTGCTTAAAATATTTGATGAGCATTACTCATGCCAACAAAATCCATCTTCTTTTCGAGGATCTATAACTAAAACCTCTCAAGCAAGCATGCTTCACTTGAGAATTTTAGGATTTGTGACTTCTTGAAAAGTTTCTTTAAAAAATAAAATGTGAATACAGTTGTGACAAAGTATCAAATTTGGGGCGTTGCATTTTGAATGAAAATATTTGTAAATGTATACGTACATGTTAGTTCTATAAATTATGTTCTTAAAATTTACATGGATGATGATCAAAATATATTATTAATTCTTACCATGATGTATTCACATCCATGGTGAGAGTAGATTTTTTTAATTTAGTGCAGCTTATTTACTATTTCGACTAACGATGTTAGATTTCAAGAATTTTGTGAATGTTGAAAGTAAAAATTTACGATAAAAAGTAAAAATCTCAAACTCACGAAATATATTAAACTGTGCACCTTATAAAAGTCTACTCAATTATGTTCTTCTTCACTTATGTGTGACCTATTTATAGATTTTTTTGAAAATAATCCAAAAATAAATATATAATTACATACATCATCACATAATAATTTTCAATATTTACAACTTTTATTTTCAACTTTCAATAATTTCAACTCTTTATTTTCAGCAGTGAACAATTAATTATAATTATTATCATTATTATTTATGCTATCCAAAATCAATAACATATCAAATAATTTAATCTCATCCATCAAAATTTAAAAATATATAATATTGTTGATGCCTTATAACTCATTTACTATCTCTTGTTAATAATATGTCATATTTGTTACATCACATAACCAATTTTTTAAATTAAAAAATAAAAAACCATTTTATAAAAAAAATTGAAGATTAAACGATGTCATTCAAAGACTAGTCTCTGGAATCTGGATAAATAAAAGGGAAAATTTTAATATGCAATAATTTAATTTTTTATTTTATTAAATTTTTTAAAATTTAAAAAAATAAAAATCACAGCAACCTTTGGGAGAATAAAGTTTAGGACAGGCCGTGTCACATGTATGTGTCCTCGTACAACATGTAGTTGTCCGTCCACTCCCTTTGCAGACAGACAGCAGAGCAAGTTGACAAGATGCGGGGCCCTTACGCCACGTGGCGTCATCTGATATCTTGTACTCCCCATGGACCACTGAACTCCCGAATCACAAAACCCCAACCCCTGGGTAACACATTACCACTGCGGGGCCCGCACAGTGGTATTTCAGTATCTCTTATTAAAACTTTTTATATATATATATACTAGTTATTTTGCACACATGCGGAATATACAATTTTTTTTATGATTATTGATGAACTAAAATGAAATTGATAAATTAGAGAGGGATTAAACTGATATTTCAATGATTGGAATAAAAAAAAATAAAAATAAAAGTGTGTTGAATTTTTAAAAAAAAAGCAAAAAAAAGTGTAATATTAGTATCATATAAGGGTAAAATTAGAAAAAAAAAATTGTGTCCTCTATATGTAATTATTATCACGTCCTCACACTTAATAATATAGAATAGAAGATATAGTATAGAAAATACGAGAAATTGGTTTTCAGTCCCCAGCCGTCGATTTTTTTTGTGTTCAGTCCCTTAGTAATTTTTTAGTACCACATTTTTCACATGAAGTGTACCATATTTTGTATGACATAGTACCACAATTTTTTGGGTAGGGAGTGAACCCAAAGAAATGTTTTACTTGAGGATTTTTCAACTACTTCTCCTAAAAAATATAATGTGTGTATATATATAATATGTATATATATTTAAGTGAATATCCACTATTTGTCCTTGAATTCTTGAAGACAAATAAAATAATTAAGGTCATCAAAGTAATTACAAGGTGTTAAAAATATCTTCCCATGTAACTTTTAGAAATTTCTGTCGGTTACAATTTAACCATTTTCCCGGTTGACCAACAAACCGCATTTCACATCATGATAATTATCTTCTTTTTCGGGTTTTTTTTAAAAATAATATATTTTTAAAACTTATTTATAAAAATATTGCAGATTTTAAAACTTTACCAAAATATAACAATCCGGAGTTTTCTGTCCCGGATTCAGAATCCGGGACAGACTGGCACGGATTCTGAATCCGTGCCCAGTCCGTTTTTTTTTTAAAAAAAAAGAGAGATTAGCGACGGTTTAACCAAAAACGGTCGCACTTAGCGACGGTTTTACTGAACAAACCGTCGCAATTAGCGACGGTTTAACCAAAACCGTCGCTAAAACAAGGATTTTTTCAATTTCATGCCTATACGAATTCATCTCATCTTCAGATCAACTTTTCGGTTTCGACATTCTTTTTGAGCAGTTATTTTTTTTCGATCCGTGTCTTTTTTTTTATAAAAATTCAGTGATAAGTTTTTATTTGTAATTTTCGACTGTAAATAATAAATCGTGTACGCTGATGATAATCTGATAAATGGTATAAATATGATAATTATTTTTAAATATAAATAATAATTTATAATACGTAAATAAACTACTAACTTTAAATAATTATATTATCTTTACTTACATTAGTAACACATAATTATACTAATAACAATAGTATTATGAATAACTACAAATATTTTGATTATACTAATACTACAAATATTCTAGTTATTGTAATTAAAATAATTATAATTATTATTGTTACTATTGTTTTATTTCAAACTGCTGTAAATTAAGATTATTATAATTATAATTTATATTGAGATTGATAATAGTCTTAGTTTACAGTAGTTCGAAATAATAACAATAGTAACAATAATAATTATAATTATTTTAATTATAATAACAAGAGTATTTGTAGTATTAGTGTAATCAAAATATTTGTAGTTATTCATAATACTAATGTTATTAGTATAATTATTTGTTACT
This sequence comes from Primulina eburnea, assembly GCF_022965805.1. Classification (NCBI taxonomy): domain Eukaryota; kingdom Viridiplantae; phylum Streptophyta; class Magnoliopsida; order Lamiales; family Gesneriaceae; genus Primulina; species Primulina eburnea. Next base: position 24,842,134 of record NC_133114.1, read on the forward strand.
GCCAAAAACTTGTGTGAGACGGTCTCACGGGTCGTATTTGTGAGACGGATGAAAAAATATTACTTTTTATGCTAAGAGTATTACTTTTTATTGTGAATATGGGTAGGGTTGACCCGTCTCACGGATTATGACCTGTGAGACGGTCTCACATGAGACTCTCACTCTTGTAAGTAAAGACAATATAATTATTTACAGTAAGTAGTTTATTTACGTGTTATAAATTATTTTTTATATTTTAAAAAAACTTATCATCTTTATAAAATTTACCAATTAACATCAGTATACATGTTTAATTATTTACATCCCAAAATATCAAATAAAAACTTATCACTGAATTTTTATATAAAAAAAAAGACATGGATCGAAAAAAAAATAACTGCTCAAGAAGAATGCCGAAACCGAAAAGTTGAGCTGAAAGGATGGGATGAATTCGTATAGGCATGAAATTGAAAAAATCCTTGTTTTAGCGACGGTTTATGGTTAAACCGTCGCTAATTGCGACGGTTTGTTCAGTAAAACCGTCGCTAAGTGCGACCGTTTTTGGTTAAACCGTCGCTAATCTCTCTTTTTTTTTTTTTAAAAGAAAAAGGGACTGGGCACGGATTCTTAGAATCCGTGCCAGTCTGTCCCGGATTCTGAATCCGGCACAGAAAACTCCGGATTGCTATATTTTGGTAAAGTTTTAAAATCTGCAATATTTTTATAAATAAGTTTTAAAAATATATTATTTTTAAAAAAAACCCTTCTTTTTCTTCTTCTATCTTCTTTGTTTCAAAAATTTTAACTCCATTTTCAAAAATAAAAAAAATCCTTTTTAATGTAAATTAATTACTATAATTATAAATATTTTAAATATTTATTATAAGGGATGTTTTTTTAAAAAAATTAAGTTAAGTTTATTACAAGAATTATTAAAAAGATTATTTGTAATATTTTATTGAATTTTATAATTATTATATTTTGAAGAAAAAAAATACTATTATCGTAAATTATAAAATTATTTCAATGTTATTTGAGTTTAAATGGTCATGTCACTTGTCATCCAAAATTATTAGACAATATCATAAAAATACTATAAAAACTTCTATATAAATTTCATTTTAATACAATCACTGAATTTTTTTAAAGAAATATTATCTATTTTCAATGAGTATTTAATATCTTAATTTTAACAATTTTAATAAAATTTCACCATTTCTTCAAAATAAGTATTTATATTTATTTTTAGTTTTTTAAACATATAATTTATATAATAAGAAGAAGAAACAAAAAAGATAACAAAAAATAAGTAAAACTATCATGGCTTGTAAATAATCCCATGACGATACATGTCGGATAAAACTAAATAATATAGATTATGTCTCTTATGAGACGGTTTCATGAATCTTTATCTGTGAGACGAGATCAACCCTATCGATATTCACAATAAAAAGTAATACTCTTAGCATAAAAACTAATACATTTCATGAATGACCCAAATAAGATATCCGTCTAAAAAAATACGACTCATGGAACCGTCTCACACAAGTTTTTGCTAATAATATATTGAGAAAAAAATTGCTATTAAGCAACAAAATATTTAAAAATGTATTAAGATATTATGTTTTTTTTTGGGAGAGGTGGGTGGGGCGGGGGGGGGGGGGGGGGGGGTGTGGGGAGAGATATAATAATAATAATAATAATAATAATAATATATAGTTCGAATAAGATTTAATGCTTCCGATGTAGAGTTTTTAGATATTTTGTTGTATATGTGCTTATCTGATATTTTATTTCTTATTTTGTGCTTATTATTTAGTTTTATATTGTTTCTGGGTTTAAACAAAGTGTGAAAAGAACTTCATTTTGGTAATAAAGTAAAACAATTTAATGTCACATAGAAAAAATATGGAAGGAGCGAACTAGTAACGAATTTAGATAATTAAAAAAATAATTGGTTGATAGTTTTTTCTTCTTTTCTAGATGATTTTATAAGAATTCAAAGGAAACGAATTACTACAGAGAAAGACAAAAGAAAATTTTTAGTTGAATTTCTTGTCAATCACGAGGGAAGCGAGGATTTTTTTGGAAGGATTAATTTTTCAAAATCTTGACACATTAACATGAGTCCTCAACTTCTAGGGGACTTTGTCAATACATATTGGATTCTAGGTTTGTAAGTTTTAAGGGAATCTTGGCCATTAACATGAGATACACATCGGAGATTGATGAAGAATTGACAATTAAAACATCATAGGAGGCATAAACTTTCTTTGAGAAGGAGGCTAGGATTCGAAAAGTTAGAGGAATATTTCAATATTCTCGAGAGTAGGTTCCTAAATCGTCGAGATTTGTTTTAGTTATTCTTTAATAGGATTTAAGATCAGCGAACAAGTTGTGCAACTCGAGTTTGTTAAGATCATTGGACTCCCTAATAGACACCATCTTTACGTCCCATTATCTCGACAGCGCTCTCATAACCTTTAAGGGAAATTTTCGGTTTGAGTATTATTTACCAATATTGGTTAGTTCAATAATAATACTACTAAATCATTCATCAACCTCATTAAGAGTCTCGCCGGGCTTCATCTTGGCATTATCGAACTTCTAGATTGCAATAATTAGCTTGTTCTCATTGGTTTTAATGTTGTCTTCACAAATCTGAGTCAGCTTCTCCCAAATTTCTTTGGCGGTTGTACAAGTCTTTATCTTGCTGAACATGTTCATGTCCAAGGTCTTGTACATAATATCTTTGATCACATTGTCGAGATTGACCTTTTTTTTTTATCCTCGACTGTCCATTCAGAGCGGTGTTTCTTAACCATCTGTGGAGTACCATAAGATACTAAAACTATTGTATTGGCTTTTAGTTTCTTGGCATTATCGAACTTCTAGATTGCAATAATTAGCTTGTTCTCATTGGTTTTAATGTTGTCTTCACAAATCTGAGTCAGCTTCTCCCAAATTTCTTTGACGGTTGTACAAGTCTTTATCTTGCTGAACATGTTCATGTCCAAGGTCTTGTACATAATATCTTTGACCACATTGTCGAGATTGACCTTTTCTTTTTTATCCTCGACTGTCCATTCAGAGCGGTGTTTCTTAACCATCTGTGGAGTACCATCAGATACTAAAACTATTGTATTGGATTTTAGTATCTTCATTGGATTGTCGTCGATGACATACAACATGTCATCATCTTTTACTGTTAAATATGTCTGCATTCAAATTTTTCATTCATTATAATCTTCTTTGGAGAACGTTAGTGTAGGACCGAGTGCTTACCGCTTTACCAAAAGCTATAGCTAGTAGTAATGGTGCAACTCAAATCTTTTAAACCGCACAGCAACACAAGCACCATGGTTCGATCGCTCTACCAAGCAAGGACGATTATTGCACCCAACAATCTCCCTCCCAATAATTGCACTCCTTGCAATCAATGGGAATCGAACCCATGACCTTGGCTCTGATACCAATTGTAGGACCGAGTGCTTACCGTTTTACCAAAAGCTATAGCTAGTAGTAATGGTGCAACTCAAATCTTTTAAACCGCACAGCAACACAAGCACCATGGTTCGATCGCTCTACCAAGCAAGGACAATTATTGCACCCAACAGTTAGAATCTTGTTAAAAGATGTCATTTTAAACTCTAATTATCAGAGTCCAAGAAAAGCTGCAGTGATACCACTCGTTGGTATTAAATTAGAGTTTAGAAGGAGGTGGATTAACTCTTCTAAAATTTTCTAAACGTTGAATCGTTCTTAACAATTTTTTGACTGTTAAGAAATATTCTTGAACAAATAATTTTGTTCGAACATTGAAAAATAGATAATTGTAGAAGTAGTTCGGCTTGACCAACAATAAACTACATAAAACGATTTGAAAGTTTAACAAAAAACAACTTGAACAATAATGTGTAAATATAAAGTACGTAGTGAAATAATACAATAATTTTTATGGATGTTCGGATATGACACTTTTACGTCGCCCTTTCTTACACTTAGGAAGGTTTTCAGCAAAAAAATTTTGTTTTACAAAGTTTTGTAACAACCCACTTTAGCTGGGACTTATCACTGCCTAAAGCTGAAAATCTTAATCATCATTTTACAAATCTGTATATTTAAGAATCATCGGTTCATCGGAAAGAGGCCAATCTTGACGTCTTGAGTTGTTTATATAGCACAAAATTATCCTTAATGATATGATATAAACTGATAAAAGTGGGCAATGCAAGCAGCCTGAGTTTGAAAGCTTGATAGTGCTCGAAGTTCTTAGAAAATACGTAGCTTGAGATAAATTCGTTGAATGAGTTGTTTTTTGCAATTCTGTTTTTGTTTCTTCTCTTTGAAATCTGCATATTTATAGTCGAAAAACTCCAGCAGTCGAATATGTTTTTCAAATATCATCTTTACTATTACCCAACAGAATGAACATGTCATTTTCAGCCGTCATTCGTATCATTAAATGTCCCTTATGCTTTTGCAGCTTTAAGCTCTTACTTTTCATAAAGTTAACACGACATATCTGAAATATGCAACTTTATGTCATTCAGGAGTATCGACAAAATGAATTAAATGAATGTCGGAAAATTGAATTGAATTGAATGATTGGTGGCAGGACAACGCGTCGAGTTTTATTGAAAATAAGAATACGCGTTTTTAACGCGTCTTCACACGGACAATGAGCTCTATAAATAACGCTCTCTTCCCTCATCCTGAAATCATCCATTACTCGAGTTTTCTCTCATCTTATAGCATTTGAGTTCTTAGTTCTATAATATTTGTGATGATGTTTGTTCTCTTGTATTAAGAGAATGTGTATTCTGTTTAGAAACACAATGAGTGGTTGTACACCGTAAAATATTATAGTGTAATTTTTTTCATTTTACCCATGGTTTTTACCCCATAATTGTTAGGGGTTTTCCACGTAAATCTCGATGTCCAGTTTATTCTTTATTTTCATATTTATTATCTCAAATTACCGCACGTGGTCATTTTTGAAATAACTCATTTATGACCAGTGAAAATGCAATTGTATTTTCAATTGTTTGAACACGTATACTGCCGGTCGATTTGACATATGAAACTTTGAAGCTAGAGTTTATACAATCTATAGCTTGACTTTCTTGCCAAAACAGTTTGATCTTCTTTTGCTCTAGTCTGAACGACTTGAAATGATTCAGCGGCCTGAAAATCTGAAAAATAAAGAACGTCTATATCTGAAACAAATAGTTGCTGTTATTTTTTCAGTCACTCAAACTTTATAGTAATAGAAATATTCTAACACATTACATTAATTAACATATAGTAAAATTGTTTAGGAATATATTCGATTTCTATATGCGATTTTTAGATTAAAAAACTGAAATTTCATATTGATTTAATATTGTTAAATCTAATTAAATTCAGTTAATTAGAGAACTGCACCACATGTTTTAAAAAATTTCGATCAAACAAATTTGAATCAATGCATAGTTGAATTATTTCGCTTTTTAATTATCTGTAATTATTAATTATGAATAACTGTATTTTTTAATTATGTTTTAAATTTTAACAATGTGCAATTTATTTTTTTCAATTATGTGTAATTTTAATTTTTTTTCAATCACATGCAATTTATTTGTGTCTTTTTAAATAAAAAATTAATAAATAAAATAAAAAATTAATATTTTAATATCATCTCACCATTATCATTACACACGTACAAAAATATAATAATGAAATTATAACGCCGACATCAATTATACACGACCGTGTCACCATTAGTTTACTGTAACAACAGATGCCGAACCCAAAGCTGAATATTGTGACCCCGCAAATTTTCCTCCACCAAAAAAGTTCGTCCTCTACGAACAGCCTAACTCTGGTTGAATCTTCAACCATGGTTAGTTAGGTTGTACACACGCACTGTGTGTGTAGTGAAAAAGGAGACAACAGAACCAGTAGTCCAATACATTTATTAATGGAGTGAAAAAAAAACACAGAGAGAAGAAAAGGAAGAAAGCAAGAAATGAAGGCGTATATTAAGCTGTTTCTTGGATTCTATTTCTTTACTTTCCACTGATGAATATCATTTCTTGGCTGTGAAAATATTTGTAAAGTTTATACAAATATCTTTAGTCAAATATTACGGCTGATTTTGTGATATATATTTATTAATATCACGCAATATATGCACGTTGTGGGCAGAATTTCTTTTGATTTCGATATAAAGATTGGATATTTGTGCAAAAAAAGAGGGAATTGTTGTGGTCATGGCGAATAGAGGGTCATTTTCTCAGCAGCAAAGCAGTTTCCTGGTTGAAGGTCAAATTTTTTTTGTTGCCCTTTATTTATTTTGTTGTTTTTTCACGTAATGTATTATAATATATACGAAAAATATATATATATATATATATATATATATATATAAAGTTTTGGGTAATTTTCAGGGGTTGGAGGCAATGATGCATCATTTTACAGAGAGCTATGGAAGGCTTGTGCAGGTCCTTTGGTGGATATTCCAAAGGATGGAGAAAGGGTTTATTATTTTCCCCAGGGCCACATGGAGCAAGTAAGTTGTATTTGGATATCTTTGGGTGGGTGGAACTAATGGAGTTACCGTTGAAGTTTTTGAATTTCTATTCGTTTTCTTAATTTTCGAATTTTTTTTGTGGTTTTGATTTCTGCTTGTTTTGTTAATGTTTATATTGTTAACTTGAATCTGTTAGTTGGAGGTTTCAACAAATCAAGAATTGAATGAAAGAATACCAATGTTCAATCTTCCTTCAAAGATCCTTTGTCGTATTTTTAATGTTCATCTTATGGTATGGTCTTCTTCTTAACTTTTACTATGTTTCCTTCGAAGATCCTTAGTTTTAATGTCTTTTTTTTATAAAGATTATGGGAAATCAGTTATTGTGGATCCATTTATCAAATATTTGTGGAAAAGTTGATTTTTTTTTTTCCAATTAATTATTGGTAATGTTCCATTAGCAGTTAGAAGAAAATAACTTTAAATTGGATTTGGAGTCGTGGGTTATTCATGAATTGTTCAACTTGTAGGCCGAACAAGAGACTGATGAAGTTTATGCACAAATTACTTTGATGCCAGAACCTGATGTAAGAACTTATATAGTATCAAAAGTTTAATTTCAAGATTCATTTTACTTTGAAATTTTAAGTTCTTGATTTGAACTATTTATAGCAAACCGAGCCGAGAAGTCCCGATATTTGTCCCGAAGAGCCTTCTCCACCTACGGTTCGCTCGTTTTGCAAGGTTTTGACGGCCTCAGATACGAGTACCCATGGCGGATTCTCTGTTCTTCGGAAACATGCTAACGAATGCCTTCCTCCTTTGGTAATGATTCTTTCCTTCCTCCAGATTCTTGTTGTGTTCTTCCGAAGACTTTCTAATCTGGTTTGGAATAATAACGTTCTTTGGACAGGATATGACTCAGCAGACGCCAACACAAGAACTGATAGCCAAGGACCTACATGGAATTGAATGGCATTTTAAGCATATATTTAGAGGTGAAATCTTTATGTCTAATTTCTAATTGATGCTCATTTAAGAGTGTAAATAAATTGAAATGAATAACTCAATCGTATTCGAAATTATCTAATCCAAACTGAGTTGGATTATCTCTTCATGCCTAACTTCAGCAGGATGTTTAAAATTTAAATGAGCTGGAGTTGTAATTTGAGGCTTTACTTATTCAGACATGTTAATTAAGTTCCAAACCAATGATTCAAGCTTGAAATCGAACATTCAGTTGAGACGATCTTGATATTGAAGGCATTCAGCTAGATTCGATTCGTTTGGACACCAATGCTCATATACGATGAGTATCATTGAATGCTGAATGCCTCTCTTTGGGAGCACAGTGATTGATCACCAAGGTGGAACCAGGATTTTGATATTCGTTGGTGGGCATTTTCATACATTAACACATAAAGAAATGGCAATTTAAACCAGTCTAGTATGAAACATCAGATACTTGAAATCTTGGATTTCTACTTGATGTATATCGAATCTATACCAAACAGGTCAACCTCGAAGGCATTTGCTGACAACAGGATGGAGTACGTTTGTTACCTCGAAGAGATTAGTGGCCGAGGATACTTTTGTGTTTCTGAGGTACTTAAATGTTGCTTACCGTCTTACTCTTATACCACAATTTAAGTGTGTTGGTTACTACTTATCGGAAAAGCTCTAGCTTATGGAAGGGGCCAAGTATAAGTATAGGCAGTGCCCCATCATTTTGTGACAAATCATATTCAATTTCTAATTTGCCAATTGTTTTAGGGGAGAAAATGGGGGGTTGCGAGTTGGAGTCCGACGCCATGCTCGTCAGCAGAGCTCCATGCCATCGTCGGTGATTTCGAGTCAGAGCATGCATCTGGGAGTGCTTGCAACTGCATCTCATGCCATGGTGACTCAGACCCGATTTGTTGTTTATTACAAGCCAAGGTGTGATATATGTTAGTCCACCACCTAGAATGATTTTTTGCCATTCTTTTGTTATCTTATTAATTTTTTGATGCAAAATATATTTTTAGAACAAGTCAGTTCATCATAGGCCTGAACAAATATCTAGAAGCTGTAAACCATGATTATGGAATTGGCATGCGATTCAAGATGCGATTTGAGGGGGAAGATTCTCCTGAGAGAAGGTCGTACAACATTCATAAGCTGATTTCTTGTGTCTGGTTGTGTATGTTAACTTACAGTTTTTTGGTTTCACGAGCAAGCAGATTTTCAGGTACGATAGTTGGAGTTGAAGATTTTTCATCTCACTGGGAAGATTCAAAATGGCGTTCTTTGAAGGTAAAGATCTCTGCAATCATATGCTTGTGATTTGTCATAAGGGATAGACTAATTCTTCCATTTTTTTCTTGATATCTTCAGGTTCAATGGGATGAACCAGCGTCTGTTCCAAGACCTGAAAGGGTTTCACCATGGGAGATCGAACCGTTTGTCGTGACAGTCCCCACAACCCCTTTTCATCCATTTACAGCAAAGCACAAAAGGCTTCGACCACACTTTGAAAGCATAGTTTCTGGTTGGATTATCCTTCAGATATCCGTACTTACGTTATTTTTTAGTTTTTCTCATGTGTTTTGTGCATCATAATTTAGTTGCTTGTTATTTTCTCTAAAGAGGGTTGCTGGCAATCGATGCAATGTGTCTGTGCTCCAACCATGAATCCTGAAGAAACAGAAGAGAGTAAAAGTGCATCAGCTTGGTCTGTTATTTCGAACCACTCAGCCCCAAGCTCAGGGAGAAAAAGTAATAACCCCATAACTTCTTGCCATCAGGAGGAAATGAAATCTGATACTGTTGCAACATGCCGATTGTTTGGAATTGATTTGAATAGTCCCTCAGTAGTTACCCTTTGTGACTATTCTCCTGTAAAATCAGTTCCCATACCAAATGATACCGATGAAGTGTACATTCCGAATGTACTATCCTCAGGCAATTCAGAGCAGAAATCGGTGCTTTCAAGGGATTCAAGAGATACAACAAAAGAAAAATTGCAAAACCCATCAAAGGAGGTTCAAAGCAGACATAGCCAATCCTTTAGAAGCCGCACTAAGGTGTATGAACTGCAATTGAGTCTATGTATCCTTTCCTAACATTGTTGTATCAATATGGGGTGGATCTAGTATTTGGGAGCAGGGTTGAAATGGCGATCACGTCGTTCAGCCCTTATTGGATCCACCTCATAACTGTTGCTAATACGAACCAGCATCTTTATATAAGTTTTTCGTTTGAGAAGGTACACATGCAAGGTGTAGCAGTTGGCCGTGCTGTCGACTTGACCTCGTTAAACGGATACAATGAGCTTATAACGGAACTTGAAGAGGTGTTTTCCATCAGTACTGGGGAGCTTCGTACCCGAGAAAAATGGGAAATTGTGTTTGGAGACAACGAAGGGGACATCATGCTTTTGGGCGATTATCCGTGGCCGTAAGTGTCATCCAATTTTCATCTAAAACAAAAACCTTGTTCATTTATATGACACCTACTGAATGTCATTCAATTTCAATTCTTTAAAGGTGCTTTTTTGATTCAAAAAAGATGTTTGATTGGAGAACACGCTTCATGGCTTTTTGTTTCACCAAATCTTTATATATCCCAACTTGCTTTCGTGCAGAGAATTTTGCAACATTGTCCGGAGGATTTTCATCTGGTCTAGCCAAGATGTGAAGAAAATGAAAGGAAACAAGCTTCCATTCTCTTCTTCAGAATAAGAAGGAACCAGCTTTAATTTGGAAAGTGTTGTAGATCAAAATTAAGTCTACTTTCCCTTCCTTTTACGTTTGCGGGAAAGTTATCAAACAAGAAACAAACTAGTAGAGCAGGGGAGGATCCCGTGAATGATCGAAAGCTTAGCTCGCGAAAGACGCAAAGTTTTCGCCAATGAAGACTCGTGTTCATGCAGCAAGACTGGTGAACTATTCGAATCTGTAAAACGTAGGGTGTGCAGAAAAATTGGATGTGATCAAAGGTTTAATTGTTGTGTATTTTACAAAATCATTTCCAATCAAATATTTTATTTTACCAGAAGATTGTAAGATAACAATTTCATCAATTACTATAAACTAACAAATAATGTATAAGTAGGAACTCAATCTGAAAATATTAGGATGAAAAAAACATTTGAGTTGAATATTCATTTGGAAACGAGATTAAACCGAACCAAATCGAATCGAAATCAAGACATATGCTTGACTTTGATTTTTGCCTAAAGTTCTTTCTTTCATCTTTTTTTTAATAATCTTTACATTATTTCTATTATAAGTCAAAAATTGAATCTAAAATTTGACACCTTTTTATTACTTGAAAAAAATGTGATTGTGATAAATATATATTGCAAAAATAAGGAAAAAAAAAGATTCCAGGTTCGGATTTGCTTTAGTTCTCTCTTTTAGTTTAGGTCTGGATATTTTGGGCCGAATCAAAGTCGGATCTAACCCATCTGCTGGCTGCAGCATTTAAGCATTTGGGGGTACTAACAACAAAAATTAAAACCCTAATTTTGTTTGTCTTCCCCAATTTGCAAATTTAAAAAGTATCAGGAAGCACTGGCCTTTTAAGTTTGGATCCTCCTTCAGCGTGAACATGGTTCTGTTTCATTGTTAAAGAAATATTGGATTTTGAGCTGTGGCGTAGCTGATTTTGATGCATTGTCTCAGAATCTCCTTTGATTGCGGTATTCGTTTTGAACTATTCAAGCTTTGTTTTTTATCATTCATAAGCTCTGTAAGTGCGTTTTTTAATGTGAAATTACTTGGAAGTTATTAAGCTTTAACTGTTGCAGAAGATCTTTATACTTCAATTGTTAATTGGATTGATCATAGATCAGGAAAGGAGGTGGTTCTATGCTTTTTTTTCAGTGATCTCTGTATCAGCAAAGGGTTGTTGTTTATTTCTTGAAGCAGGTTCAAGTTGTGTTTGCATCTTAAATTACAGGATGATTTAAATGTGCTAAAGGAACTATTTAGTTTAAACCATGGAGAGTAGTGAGGTGGATAAATCGTATAAACAAGGAAAGGAGCCAAAAACTACTTCTTCGCAGGTATATAGTGAAATAACTTTTGCTTTGATTTTGTTGGCTATGCTGTTAGTAAATTTTTGATTCTGTGGGATTTACAGGAGCAGGCTTCTGCTGATTCTGGCATAGTTGTGGCTGATTCAATTGGTCGAGAAGAAGCTCTCCGTCTTAAATCCTTAGCGGAGCAAAAATATGCCACAAACAACATACAATCTGCATTAAAATACGCCAAACGCGCCCAGAAGCTCGAACCATCTCTTGAAGGACTTTCAGACTTGATCACTGCCTTCAAAATCATCTGTGCCGCTTCCACACCCATTTTTCCAGCCTCCACAGAAAGCACATCCAGTGTTACTCCAGATTACTACAGGATTCTTCAGTTAGAGCGCTTCTCGCACATCAATGCTATCAAGAAACAGTACAAGAAGATGGCTTTGACCCTTCATCCAGACAAAAACCCACTACCTGCATCTGAGGACGCATTTAAGTTTGTGGGTGAGGCAGTGAGGGTTTTATCAGATAAGATTAGGAGAAAGGAGTTTGACATGAGGCTTAGGATTGTGATGCAGTCACAAACAGAGGGGGTGGCAGGAGTAGGAGCAGAGACGTTTTGGACGGCGTGCTCAACGTGCAGGCTACTGCATAAATTTGAGAGGAAATATTTGGGTCATAGTTTGATGTGTCCTAGGTGTAAGAAATGCTTTAAGGCTGTGGAGGTGAAAGACAATGCTGGAATTGGGGAAAATGTTGAAGATATGGAGGTTAACGAGGGGGTTGGAGCAGGGCCTACAAGGACAAGTGCTAGGATTCAGGAGAGAGTTTTGAAGGGGGAAAAAGTAGGGGTTTTGGAGAAGTTTGATTTGAGGCTGAAGCGGAAAATAAGTAGTGTGGGGAAGCCTTTGGAGGAGTCGGGGGAGAAAGTAGCCACATATGAGGATCAAGATGGTGGGGTGGTGAAGGGTTTGAGGTCGAAGAGAGTGGAAGATGTTGGAAATTCGGGTGGAAGTGGTGATGGAGAAGGGTTGAATAGGGTGGGAAAGTCTGCCAGTGGATATGGAAGGAGTAGCAGTGACTGTGCAAGTGGATGGCCCAAGAGAACCAAGGTTCAAGAAGAAGAAACGATGACGTTGGCGCAAATGCATATGCTGGTAAAACAAAAGAAGGCAAATACGGATAAATTGGGAGTGAAAGAAAAGAAAGACAATAATGAGAAGTTGCAGCACAAGGAGGAGGGAGACAGAGAGAAAATGAATAACTCTAAAGACAATAAGGAGAAGTTTAAGCCAAAAGAAAAGGAGGAGACCAAGGAAAAGAAAATGTCGAGCGTGAAGATAAATAAGGATAGCCATAGTGCTTCAAAGGATAGGAATTTGGAAGTTATGAAGAAAAGAGCTTCTGAATATCAGTCAGAGATGGATATTGAGGTGCTTAGAGCATCGAAAAAAGGTGATCTGGTGATAATGCCTGTGGAAGATTCAGAATTTCATGATTTTGACAATGGTCGAAGGGTGAGGAGTTTCAAGAAAGGACAAGTATGGGCTGCATATGATGATGACGATGGAATGCCAAGGCACTATGCACTAATTGATGAAGTCTCGGTGAATCCGTTCGAGGTATCATTGAGTTGGTTAGAATTTGAATGTAAGGGAGATGATGAGGAACTAATGATTAGGCAGAAAATGAGATATTTATCATGTGGGAGATTTAAGGTTTCTCGGAAAGTTATGGTTAAATATCGAAATTTGTTCTCTCATGTCGTTGATAACGAAAGAGCAGCAAGAGACCTTTATTGGATTTATCCCAAGAAAGGTTCGATTTGGGCACTCTATCAAACAAATGATTCAAATACTGAAAGAAGTAACTCATGGGTCAAAGATAAGCGATGCTATGATATCATCGTCTCCTTGAGCAGTTACAGCGATATTCATGGTTTGAGCATAGCTTTTCTGGACAAAGTCGATGGGTTCAGGACAGTTTTTAAGAGACGAGAAGTCGGGGCTCATGCTGTCCAATGGCTTGGAAAAGATGATATTAAGCTTTTTTCGCATCAGATTCCTGCAAAGAAACTCACTGGTGACGAAGCAACGAACCTTCCCAAGAATTGCTGGGAATTGGATCCTGCTTCACTTAGTCCTCAGGTGTCCATAGGATTATAGTTACGCAGCTCAATTTGTTTTATTATTGCTTCATCTGTTTCTTATAAACCATTGCCTCCAAGTTGGTTTAATTCACACAGGGCGAGGCAGGACGAGAACCCTTCCGTACTTGTAGCTGTGACACCCGTATCATTTCTTTGTCGTTTGGTTCGTGGGATGAGATAACAGATTATGAATAATATAGTGATAATAAACTGAAAGATACGAATAAAAAAATGCACTACAACTTATTGCAGAACTCCAAACAAATATTGGATAAAAGGACACGGAAATAAATAATCATCCTCAAATTTAAGAGTATTACAGGATGCATCAAATGCCCCAAATCAGATGTCGATACGCATCATCTTCGAAGCATGCATGATCCCAAGAGAAATAATTAATAGTTGGAAAAATACACCATTAGGCTAAAAATATAACAAAGGTTCAATACCCAGTAACATAACTTCGGATGTATATATAAATTTCTTAAAAAAGAATTTAAGATTTTTTCTTTAGCAAATTGTATCTCGTAATTCTAAATATTTCCAGCAGAAATCGTGGAATCCCAATTTTTAATTTTGAAGAAATTTTTTTATTTTCACCTACGTTCTTTCAATATAAATAAATAAAGCCCATGTATGTCAAAACTATTGAAGTGAGGTGAAGTGAAGAGGAGAAGAAAGACGACGGGCTTCTGATTCTTCTCCGGGTAAGGCCCTTTATATCGTAATTTATTGATCTGGGTTCCGGCGAACCATTCATCGTAGCCGATTTTGATTGTTGTTTTACTCAGCTGGAAAAGATATTTGCGGATCACCGTGTTAGCACAAATGGCCGTGTGAGTTGCCTGCCTCTTCTTCTACCTTTTTGCTGTTTGTTTTAATTCAGACTCACTGTGACTTGATTGATCATCAACAGAGTTGCTTCTGCTCCGGGAAAGGTTTTGATGACTGGGGGCTACCTTATTTTGGAGAGGCCAAACGCCGGAATTGTACTGAGTACAAATGCTCGATTTTATGCAATTGTAAAGCCACTTTACGACGATATTAAACCTAACGCTTGGGCATGGGTATGCCTAAATGAATGACCTTTGCAAGTCTAGTTAAGATATCTGGGGAGGAGAATGTGCTTGTTTTTCCATTTATTTTCTTAAAGATTCAACATTTCTTTTGCAGTCATGGACAGATGTGAAACTGGCTTCTCCTCAGATGGCAAGGGAAACTATGTACAAATTGTCGCTTAAGAATTTGGTGCTTCAGTGTGTTAATTCAAGGTGAATATCATACCATCTTTATGTAGAGATTGGCAAAGGTAGTATGTGATATTGTGGGTGCGTTTTGCACTCAAATACCTATTGGACCATTGGTTAACGTGCATACCTGATTCTTTTGGCTAATTTCAGTGATTCAAGGAATCCATTTGTGGAGTATGCACTGCAATATGCAATAGCAGCAGCACACGTGAGATTTGACCAAAATAAGATGGATAAATTACACAAACTTCTTTTATTAGGTAATATCGAACTATTCTCTTATAAACAAATTAAGATTCTGAAGGTATATGGTCTAAACTAAATCGGTTACGCAGGTCTTGACATAACTATACTTGGTTGCAATGAGTTTTACTCTTATAGGAATCAGGTAATGCAACTAAGTGTTGCTTTCCTGTTAATTTTTTGTAGTGGATTTCTAGTTTAGAACTCACCGGCTAATAAATGAGATGTTTATTGTCATTGCATCCAGATTTCCAGAAGATAGCAAAGACAAGCTTTTTGTTGATCAAAGCATTAACTTTTGACCATTTTCAAATTCTGAAGTGAAATTGAACTGGTGTCGGGTATTGATATTAAGCTATTTTCAAAAAATCAAAAAAAAAAAAGAAGCTAAGCAATTCTAATTTTTAATTTTTCTGATAAAATTTTCTTTCAGCAATTAGTAGTGATGTTGGAAAAGCAAGTTTGTCGCGAAGTGATCTCTACGAACTTTGGATAAATCATATTTTTTCCAATTATCAAATCACTAGCATATAAGCTCATAGTTATAGATTGTTGAAAAAACCTGTCAACTGGTTTCTCTGCTTCGCAGATTGAATCACATGGACTTCCATTGACTCCAGAAACATTGGCTTCCCTCCCGCCTTTTTCTTCAATCACCTTGAATGCCGAAGAACTGTCTGCAACAAATTGCAAACCTGAAGTTGCCAAAACTGGTTTGGGATCATCGGCTGCCATGACAACTGCAGTTGTTGCTGCTTTGCTTCATTACCTCGGGGTAGTCAGCCTTCCTTCGATGGTTAAAGAACATATTCACGGAGATAAAGATTCCGTTGAACTTGATATTGTGCATGCTATTGCTCAAACTGCTCACTGTATTGCACAAGGTAAAGTTGGTAGCGGGTTTGATGTGAGTTCTGCTGTTTATGGTAGTCAGCGCTACGTCAGGTTTTCACCAGAAGTGATTTCTTCGGCTCAGGTATCTATTTTTTGTTACACAAACTCTCTACTTTTTTAAAAATCATTCAGTATTCTTTTTAGATGTAACTTCCGTCAAATTGAGATATTTATAGGCTATCCTTTACCTATGTAATATGAACCAACTACCAAGACAGGAGACCCATGAAGGTCATCAATTTTTTTCGCAAAAGAAAAAAGTGAGGAACTGATGGCATCCCCTGAACGATGCCAACTCTGGAAAAAGGTTATTTTATTCTGCACTGTGACCGCTGGTACGGGATTTGCATAAGGCACTATTGAATTGAATCAGATTGAAACGGTTTTTGAGAATCAAGTCAAGCTTTTGACCAGCTAATAGTTGCTGAACGGTTATGTAGAATCGTAAAACATATACCTATATACTTCTGGATTAATCCTTATGGAGGGGGATTACAAGATTCTCGGAAGTGCAGGATTTGCTTGATTATATCATCCTTTCATCTCTGTTGCAGGGTGCTGGTAAAGGATTGTCTATACAAGAGGCCATAGATAATGTGCTAAAATCCAATTGGGACCATGAGAGGATTATATTTTCCTTGCCTCCATTAATGACTCTTGTAAGTACCAAAAGGCATCTCATGTGCGTGCTATATTGTGGATACATAGAACATCTACTTGTGTCAAAAGGTTTCAATTATTCTGAGTCTAATACTACTTTTTTCATCCTTTCGGTTGTATTATTTGAAACCACCTTTGTATAATGGAACGAAATAAGGTAAACTATTTTCCGTAATCAGCTCTGGTTTTCCTTGCCTGCCACTAGGGGAAAGCTGATAAGATCTCAAAGTTCACTATGAAGAAGTGTGAGAAGCTTATAATATCCATGATTCTGGCTTTTTTTAATGCCAAGTTTACCATCCCATTTTTTCCTTTTTCTCTCCAAATGATGCAGAAGTCCCCCCTCAAAAAAATATATCTTGTAATCTGCATAAATTATGGAAGAGCATAACTGAACCAATTTATATTTAATCATGGTTTTATGTACTTCATGCTTTCCTTCATGAAGATGCTTGAGATAATAATGGTACCCCTGCAGTTACTTGGAGAACCAGGAGCTGGTGGTTCATCAACACCGTCAATGGTTGGTGCAGTGAAGAAGTGGCAAAAATCTGACCCTAAAAACTCTCAAGCAACGTGGACGAAATTGTCAGAAGAGAATTCTGCACTTGAAATGCATCTCAACACGCTAAGCCAATTGGCACAAAAGAACTACGATGCTTATAGAACAGTCATCAACCACTGCAGCTTGATTACTTCAGCAAAGGTATAATCTTTTGCAATCATTCAACCTATACTTTATTATTGAGATGGCAAAATGTCATTTGCAGTCCCGTCGATGAGGTTTGACGTTCTTGGTCCTTCATATATGGTATACTAAATTTAGTCCTACAAATATTTTCTACAAAAAAAATTTAATCGTTTCACACAATGTTTAATTTTTTCATCAAAATTTCTCAATTTTAGACATTTAAACAAAAATGACTAAAATTGGTTCTTGCAATTATTTAGACTGGTTTTTCGAAGTTTTTCTGCAGTGGGCTAAGGAGGCGATTGAACCAAACCACGTGGAAGTTGTTAGAGCATTATTAGGAGCTAGGGATGCCATGCTTGGGATCCGTAGTAACATGCGCAATATGGGCTCAGCTGCTGGAATTCCTGTATGTTCTCTGGAATTAAGTAAAACATGTTTCTTTATTTTTCTGTGTGTATGTTTTCGCACATCACTTTACTTTTACACCTATTTTAGTGTTTATTTTGCATCGAAAAAATCATTTCAGATAGAACCAGAATCACAAACACGATTACTTGACACAACAATGAACATCGAAGGAGTTCTACTCGCTGGTGTTCCTGGAGCTGGTGGATTTGATGCAGTCTTTGCTGTCACCTTGGGGGACTCAAGCCAAAATGTGATCAAAACATGGAGTTCGCTTAATATTCTCGCCTTGCTAGTGAGGGAGGATCCTAACGGCGTTTACCTAGAGAACAATGATCCCCGAGCAACGGGAGTTACAACAGGTGTTTCTTCTCTTCATATTTCATGAAAAATCATTTTCTCATATTAAAGTTATGGAATAAGAGGCGTAGTATGGACATAATAATAAGCACAAAGTGTCAGTGTCTCAAATTTGTAGCTTACATGATTGTTTTTAACCAACTCTTTTCACGTTTCATGTAAAAAAACTTGTAAACTATATCATATATTAACAGGTATTGATTTTTACTTGATAATTTGTTATCAGGGTGAATCAGTTTGATTGTGCCGAAGCAAGAAATCCTTGCAGTAACTGCTTTGATATTTCAGACGTATGCTGTCAAAAATTGCACCAATTTCAAATGTTGGTAATGAATAAGAATTGCAAATTAGTAAAATTGCACAAACAGACGTGAATCATATCTACCTAGCTACACCGGTTATTTAAAAGTCTCTGTAGACCTATGGGTAAAAATGTGAAGGAGATGAGAATAATTACACAGTATCCGGAAGGGGAAACATATATTCACCAGTAATCTCTACAAGAGCAAGCTCCATCTCTAAAATGGTGGAATCGATTCCGATCCCTAACAATGATTTCTCGTTCATAGATCATTGAAATTAACTTAGTATAACTGTGACAATCACCGCACATCCTAACATTTCTTACTATTCTTATACGAGTCCCCCGAGAAGTATGTATCAGTGAAAATGCAATTGCCAGCTTCTGACTGTGAGTATTCAGCCTCTGTCTCTTCTCTTCTTCATCCACGTCAAGAAAAATCTGTGATGTATCGGGAAAATAACCTTCAAATCGTAGTTGCCACTCCATTTGGTGAAGCATTTCATAGACTTCCTGACAGTTTGGATGCGATTTATCAGATGATACAAACCTGTATACCTTCCTTTTGACCTCAACGAGGCTTGAACCTGGCACTTGGGGTACTCTTAGACGAGCCATTTGCGTCCGAGTATAGGACACATCTTCCCATCTTTTGGCTTGTGCGTACACATTAGACATCATCAAGAAATCACTAGCATTCTGTGAGTGAAGCTGCATAAGACTTTTAGCGGCAACTTCTGCTATTTCTACATTTTGGCGAGTCTTGCAAGAACTCAGAAGACTTCTCCATATAACTTCGTTTGGCTTCATAGGCATTCTCTTTATAGTCTCAAAAGCTTGATCCACCATCCCAGCTCGGCCCATGAGATCGACTAGACAACCATAATGTTGAATCGTTGGCACTATCCCATGTTCAAATCTCATCTTTTCAAAATATTTAAAGCCCTCTTCCACTAATCTGTCATGGCTACAAGCATTCAACACACCCACATAGATAACGTCGTCAGGTTTCAACCCTTCTTCAAGCATTTCCTCAAAAACTTTTAAAGCTTCTGCACCACGCCCATGAAGAGCTAGACCTGAAATGGTTACACTATAAGACATCTCGTTTTTCAACCTCATTTTTCCGAATAAAGACAACCCTTCGTCTATACTTCCACACTTTATGTACATGTCTATTAATGATGTTTCTACAGCAACATTGAATCCACTCAAATTTCTGAGTAAATAACCATGCGTGCATCTTCCCGAATCAAGGGCACCTAAATGAGTGCATGAAGAAAGCACACTCACCAATATACTTTCCTCAGCCCTCCAAGAATTTTCGTTATTCATGTCACTGAAAAGCCTCAGGCACTCATCCCACATACCTAAATTTGCATGACTTCCAATAAGTGCACTCCAAGAAGCAATAGTCTTCTTATCCATTTGTTTAAAAGCAGTACAAGAATGTCTTATTTTCCCACATCTACCATACATATTGATCAAACTATTTTGCACAAGCACATCTTCCACAAGCCCTTTCTTCAAAATTTGCCCATGAATCTGAATTCCCTCCTCAAGTGCCCATAATTGAGAAATCGCCTTTAAAAGAATTGGGTATGTGAAGTTATCCGGTTCTACCCCTTTTTCAAGCATTCCAAGAAATGTACACAAGGCTTCTTCTGAGTTCATATCCTTCACATATCCTCTAACAATGGCATTGTAGTCAAATGAACTTGGATCATCCATGATTTTAAAAATTGAGCATGCATACTCCATACTTCCCCATTCTGATAAAGCACAAGTTGTAACAAGATTGCTTTGACAAAACGAGCTCCACATCAATCCAAACTTGAGGATTTGGGCATGAATCTGCTTGAATTCCTCCATTTTCTTGCTTTTTTTGATGAGGGAGATGCATCTATGTTCCTTCAGAGTGGAATTATTTTCTGGTCTGCTTGTATTATTCTCCTGTTGAATCGAGAACTGGAGGGGCTGGTTAAGGACAGTTGCCCCTACCATAATGTAAACAACTTCACCATCAAAAGATATAGTGTGATTCAAGATTCAACGGGATCTAGAAGAATGAAGGGTTAAGTACATATTTTTCAGTGAACTTGAAGAAATTAGGGGGAAAAGTTCAGAGAAACTGAACTGTCGTATGAATTTCTAGTGTGTGGACGAAAAAGAATTATTGAGGTTAGATTTATCTTGGAATTGAATATAATTTTCTTGGGGTTGTATTTGGTTGTTCGTATTTATATTTGGTTTCTAGGATTTTTATATTAATTTGGAAAGCCTTACTGGTTCAGAGATTTCCTAGCAAAGAATTTCAGCCAGAAGTTGGTCCACGTCAGGGAAGTCCAGATATTAATGGATAGGATAGCGTAAGTGCAATACTATATATACTAGTAAAAATATTGTATATTGTAAAAAAGAAAAAGAAAAAGATTGTATATCGTTGTTTTAGGTTCATCTGTCATTCTCATGTAATTACAGAACTCTAGTCGCTGGACAAGTCAAACCGTTGTTGTTCTATCAGAAGCTCAAGCTACAAACATCATCAAAAAGCAACACTCGAATCTCTTTCGAGTCGGACCGCTCTATCAAAGAAGTGTCCAGATTCAGACCATACAAACTCTAACCACACTCCAATCGGTCAGACTTTAACGAATCAAGATGGATACAACAAACTCAAGTTGTTCAATGACTATAAGATAAAGTGTCAAGCACTTTATTCTATCCATTCCAGATAGACATGAATGTTTCATAAAATGTAAAAAGTCAATCAAAATTTCAAGAGTTAAAAGAGCTAAAGCAG
Organism: Primulina eburnea; assembly: GCF_022965805.1. Lineage (NCBI taxonomy): Eukaryota > Viridiplantae > Streptophyta > Magnoliopsida > Lamiales > Gesneriaceae > Primulina > Primulina eburnea. The sequence goes on from NC_133114.1 coordinate 24,863,403, forward strand.
TAAAAAGTTAAGAAGCATTAAATGAGCATTTAAAACAGAATACGATGAAGAGAGATTGACAATATCAATATGTCGGGAGATATTCCAAATGATCATTGAAAAAGTTTTTCGACCGTTGGAAGACTTTGGGTATAAATATACTGATTTAGAACCTTCGAACAAATAATCAATAACAACAAAGCGAATACAAGTTTCAAGATTTCACAATCTTCAATATATAAAGATCTTGAGCACACTTGGTCTTTCTAAGATATCAAGCTCCTCACCTAGCACACTTATTTGTTCATATCAGATCATCAAGGATCAACTTATGTTACCTTAACAACTCTAGTCGTTCGAAGCTAACCGTTGAAAAGTTTGTTGCTTTTGGTGAATCGAGTGCTCTTAAACAACCATAATTTATTCTGTTGAGTTACAATTAAGAGTTTTAATTTAGTGAGTGATAAGTCCTAATCGAAGTGGTTTCGTGCAATAGTTGTACCAATCAAAGTCTTTTATTAAATTTACTTCTATGTGTTAGAAGGGGTGACGTAAGAGTTGTTATCTCCGAACATGTATAAAATATCGTGTTTTTAAATGGTGCACTTAATTCAGTCTTTATTTATACAGGCTTTGTGTTAATTGATTTCTTTAATTAAATATATATTATATCACTAGTCTAACTGAACTGTTTTCGTACGTTTTTTAGTGGTCCAGCTAAGTCTAGTCATTCAAGAAAGGGTTTTAAAAACTAATAACTGTTAAAGCCAGCCCATGTATTGAAAACAATTTTAAAAGAGTTTATTCACATCCTTTTCTAAACTTTATTTTGATCCTAACAAATAGTATCAGAGCGAGTTTTTCTTGAACTTTGAAATTCAAATATTCAAATGACATCATTTAACAAAATTCCCATGTTTTCAAAAGAAGATTATGATGATTGGAAAAAATGCATGCATGCACATCTAGTAGCACATTATGAGGACATGTGGAATATCATCACAGATGGCCTGATGAAGATACTCAAAGCCAATACATCTATAGCCATATCAGAATTTGCACCACAGCTTATAGAAAAATATATGTTAGAATGAACTGCTGAGGATAAAAAGAAAGCCACTTTAGATAACGTGGCTAAAGACATCCTCCACAATATCATTGACAAAAACATGTTTGGCAATATCAAGACTTGTTTTACCGCAAAAAAAAATCTAGGAAAACTTGACTCAACTTTGTGAAAGAAATAATCAAATGAAGTAGAACAAAATTGACAACGCAAAGATGAGGCCCGGCGAGCTCTTAAATGAGTTTGATGAACAGTTTAGCAGTATTGTAATTGAACTAGCAGTATTGTAATTGAACTTGCTGCACTTGGGAAAAATAAGGACGATAAGAAGCCATACGAGAAGAGACGATACAAAGATGATAAAGGACCATTTAAGAAGAAGGACAAAAAATTTATCGCTTTTGAGGAGAGCCAGAGCAAATGGGCTGATTAGGATTTCAGAACTTTCCAACTTAGAAACTTCATCTAGTGAGAGTGATGAAGAGAAGGTTCAATGTCTTATGGAAATGTTGAGACACATATGTTGAGTTGGAGACCGCCGATAACATTGTATTTGATTTCAACTCTAATGATTTTAAATATTAAGATCCACATTACTGCATTACATGGTATATAAGTTTAAAAGATTATCACAATTATTCAGTGAAGTAAAGGCAGCAAAAAGCCTAATATACAAGTAAAGGAAGGGACTTTAGCTGCTCGAAACAAAAGGAACCTGACAACTTAAGGGTGAAGTTGAATCTGCTAGCAACATAAAATGATGATCTACTTAGAGTGTTTTAGGTCATTATTAAATAAATAAATAAATAAATAGTTAGGTAGTTCTTGGAACAAATCTTTTGCTTCTATTTAGGAAATGAATGAGATGCAAAAATTGACTGGAGACAAAAATTGGCTTAGGCTTTGGCAACAACGAATGCAATTCTTTTGATGCATGGACTCAATTGTGTCTGGATAAGGGCAAATCTAATATGATAAATTTTATCTGTTCTAGCACGATATATGAACACGATCAGCCAAAAGTTTAACCTAGAAAGAATGTATCTTATAAGAACAATGCTAAGCATAGAGGTCTTGGCTATATTGAACCGGAGAGTTCTAAGTCGAGCCGAATATGGCTAAAATACAGAAAAGGTCAAGATGGTCGCACCATATCGAATTGGTCTCGCAAAAATCAAAATCGAGGCTGACATTACTCTATGAAGGGAAAATCTAACCGTGACCACAATTGTAAGCCGATTCAAAAAATATATAAATTGAATGAGAATGATGAATGACATGAACAATATCAGTGAGAAATAGAGAACACATCACACAACTTCACAAGGTTATGCACAAGCTTGCTCTTTTGGATACACACACTAATAAGCATGTTAGTCTAGTTCAAGCGTGGATCCCAAAATGATTAATATGATCATGACCCAACTATATTTGGATATCAAATATTTATTTAAATGATTACAGACCTCAAAGAAGCAGCTCATCAAAAAGTCTATCTGGAATCTAGACAGTGGATGTTCCAAACATATGACTAGTAATGTCAAGCTACTCTCTAAAGTCATCAACTAAATGACCAAAGATCACATTTGTAGACAACTTGAAGAGAATATCATATATGTTTTTAGATGAAAATCTATGCTACAACCTGATTAGTATTAGTCAATTATATGATAATAGATATTTTGTTGAGTTCCACAAACACACATGCACTACCAAATCTGAAAATAGAGATATTATATTAACCTGACTAAGAGAACGGAACACCTTAAGTGACCTGAAATTATAAACTACTTGACACGTACTTTGTTGCTTTGCATGATAATAAGAACCGGTTCTGACATAAACAACTTAATCGCTTAAATTTCAAGTCTTTTGCTAGTTTGAATAAGCAAGAATTGGTTTCTAGTTTGCTTAAAATCGATTTTTACCAAAGATAAGATCTGCAACACATGCCAACTTGGTAAATAAGTGACATCTACTTATAAAAACCAAGGGCATAACTTTTCAACCAAAAGCTTGGATCTGTTGCACGTGAACCTTTTTTGTCCTATACCGATGAAAATATTAAGGGGAATGAGATACACCCTGATAATTATTGATGATTACTCTATGTTTCCTTGGGTAATTTTATTGACTTCAAAAGATCATACTAGTGTCCAGTTGATCAAGTTTTTAAAACGTGTTCAAAATGAGAAATCTCTTGTGATAGATAGGATAAGGTGTGACAGAGACACTGAATTTACAAACAAAATTCTCCCATCCTATCTAGATGATCAATGGATCAAGAATGAGCTATCAATCACTAGATAACCACAACAAAATGATATCGCAGAAAGAAAGAACCGTTCACCACAATGAAATGGTATTGTAGAAAGAATGAACCATATCTTAAAATAAACAATTAGAACAATGATAGTTGATTATGAGATATCTCAAAGGCTTTGGGAAATTTTGATTTTTGATATCGTATATTTGACTCTTTGTGATTTGACCATCTTTATTGTCAAATTATATTCTTAGCATGTTATCTTTGTTTTTCTAGTAATTTCAGATTTTTTCGATTTGACGCTGACCTATGTAGTGTCATATCAACACTCACTCCCGATGAAAGAATTATAATTGTCAAAAATCTAAAGAAAACGTAGAGCGTGGCAAAAGCATGGGTAATAACCATGTCTAATACAAGGAACAACAAACTATTTCAACTGGCATGTGCTGATACCTAGTCAGATATCCAATACTATCCGAACTATTTTTTTTATAAAGAATACAAAATAATAAATGCCAATTAACTTCATAGAAATTAGATTTTTTGGACGAAAATCTTAATTTTATCGGCTCCATATTTTTTTCCCTACTTGGACTACCTTTAGCTAATTAAATACAAAAATTTTAACTTGTCAATCTTCTGTCTTTATTTTTCTATTTAAACTATCAAGAATAAATACAAGTTTGTACTCCCAACTTCTATTTGTTTATTATAACCATAAAACACATAATTGGCAACTTGCCTACGGCAAGACAAGGTTCATAACCGATGAGAATGTCGTTTCAGAAACACGTTTGAGCTTCAACGTTTCAGGCTGTTTGCTGGAAGAAATTTAGGAGACTTTCATCAAGGTTTTGTATGATCTACATAGCGGCAGATGCATTATACTCTTCCAGTAATTTAAGGATGTTGCCTTCCGGAGCACTACTCGACGGCACAATAGATCTGCTCGAAACCGGGCGAGGTTTTTGGCTGTGTGTCTTGGATTTGGTTGAAGACAGATTTGGCTTTCTTACTTGCTCCTTCCATATTCTTCCATGAGTTCCATCCTAGCGATCGATGATCGACGTTAATATCATTTGCTTAATTATACGAAGTTCACAGCAAAAATAAAAAATCTACATGTATTATTTAAAAGTGGAAGTGTTTATAGCATAGCCAATCATATATTATATATATATATAGCTAGAGTTGAAAATTAACTTGATGTTTAGATGAAGATTCGAAAGAAATCACGTAAAATTACAATAAGCATGGATGGTTCTGGCAACGGACACTGGATTGGTCTATCAAGATCGAGAGGCTCCATCGGGTGAGCCACCGGTTTGAACTCGAAAGCGATTTCGGTACTGCGTGTGACAACGGATACATCCGTGGCTATAGTTGCAGCATTTGTTGCCTCTAAACTTGGAGGCAACACTTCACGTTCATCCTGCAACATATATATATACACACACACACACACGCACATAAGAATTCATCAGGTATATTAATTCGTTTTCTTGTTCATCATGTAAATGGAAAAAAAAAACAAAAAAAGAACAAGAGATGCAGCTACTCACGACCGCACTCTGAGTCCGACGATGTCCTCCTCTCCGTGCATAAAATCTTGAGAACATTCCCACAATTTTCACACAAAATAGTAGCAATAATTCAATATTTATTTGATCTTTTGGCTTCTAAATAGTATATATATACATACACATACATACATATATATGCCTCAAAACATTTGAATTTCTTTGTCAATAATTCAGAGAGATGGAATGAATTCGTGGAAGTTAATGTGTGGTTTAGAAAAGTTAGGTTGTAGTTTGGTTTCTGTTGGGATTCCCTTAACTTATCTGAATTAAATTAAATTAATGAGACAAGTATTACAGATGTAATCCCAAAGCATGACAAGCTTTTTAAATGATGATGAGTTAGATTTTGTTGCTCTGAATTTCAATAATTAATTTCTCTTCCAGCTAATGAAGATTCAAATTATTGGGCATTTCTGTGTATTATTGTTCACCAGTGAACGGAATCATTCGCTTCAGTTTGTGCTGTATTTTCATATGATTGACCTTAATTATTTATTACATATTGCTTAGTTCTTTATATTATTAAAATAATTATTGGTTGGTGTTAGGATGTGGAAAGAGTTTAGAGGAGGGTGAATAAACTATTCAAGTATTGACATTTTTAAAATTTGTTTACAATCATTTTTAGGCGATTGAGGCTTTTCTCGAATGGTTAGAAATATAAACCACTTGAAAAATGCAAAAAACGGTTTAGAAGTTCTAATGATGGGTACAACCGGTTGGCTAGTAGTTAACAAGAAACAGTTCAAAACACAAGTGTTCGGAGAAAGTAAAGACACATGATTTTATGAATGTTCGGAGATAAAATTCATACGTTACTCCTTCTTTCTCTTCAGGAAGAAATTCACTAAAATACTTTGGCTTTACAAATTGTTACAACAGCCCACTCCAATCATGACTTATCACACTGCCTGTTTTGGAACTCTTATTGATCACTTGACATTTCTGGATTCTGGATATTTAAGAACTCTCGGTTCACCAGACCACTTAGTAAATCAAATAACCAAAGGTTACTGATATAAAGAAACAATATGTTTGAGTAGCACGAGATTGATCCTTGAATGATCAGATAGATTTCTGGTGAGTGCGTGCTTGAATGAAACTTTAAATCCGCTCAAAATCTTCGGATATGCAAACTTAGTGATATTACAATGTAGCTGTTGAAAAGCTTGTATGTCGTATCCAAAAGTTAGCGGGCTTCTTCGCATTCTTCTACTCTTCATTTATATAGGCCATCAGTCCAACAGTCGGCAAAAGATATGTAACGTAAATCTGTAGCGTTGAAGTGGTGTCACTATTAGCTGCTAAAACATTTAATGTTCTCTTTGCGTGTGGAGCTTTGAATCTCATTCATTTTAAAAGTTGTCGTTAGATATCCTTTTGTAGGAACTGTTAGATTCATCCGAACTTGTAGGATATTTGAACGATCTTTCCATTTGGGATAATTACATTAATGAAGATCTTTATCGGGATTGAAGCAAGATATGGTTGACTTGTTGCGGTGCAAAACCATTGAATATTCTGAGCCGGTCAAAGAATGTTCTTCATTAAGTGTTCCATAAATAACTCTATTAAATGAAGCGGTGGAAGCCTTTAAGTAGTCGGTTGGAACAATTCTAACTGTCGAAATTCTTCAAACTGGTGTAAACGGTTGAGATCCAACCTGTTGAAATGTTTATGTTATATAAGATAGATTGCGGCTGTTTCCTGAAACAGTTAGATGCTGTTTTGATTTTGTTAATCAACAAAATTTAAAGATAATAACAATATTTTAACAGTTGGAGAAATCAATCAACCAAAAGAATTTTTAAAAAACAAAGTATTTTTCTTGAAAATATATTATCTGGCTACAAAAGTTGTTTTAAAAAGTGTTTTTTTAGAAAATATAATTTAATTTATGGCTTCTGAGTTTATATTTCTACTTTTATTTAAAATAAAAAAATATTTTTCAGCATTTATCCAAACGTCAAACTGCTCTGCTTATTTTAATAATAAAAACACTTTAAAAAGTTGGACTTATTAAAATGTTTTTTTTTTAAATACAAACTTATGCATCCAAACTGACCATATACTTTAAAAAGTTGGACTTATTAAAATGTAACCAAACTTTACAATAAAAACATTTTAAAAATTTGGACTTATTAATTTTTTTTTTAGTATTTTATGTTCGCTTCTTTGAAAATTTAGTCTTTTATGTTATCAAATTTCAGTCGCAGTCATTTATTTTTTAATTTTTGACAATTTTAACTTTTCATTTAAAAATACTGCTATGACAATACCTATGCACTTCATTGTCACATCAGCAAATGAATATGGTGGACTAAGATTGGAATGAAACAATATAAAAACGTATGATCAAAAATGCAATTTTTTTCAACAATAAATATATCATAAAATGAAACAGTATAGGTTCACTCGAATTTGTAAAGTAGCTCTACATTACTCTTTAAAATATTTAATTTTACCTGTCATGGTGTGCTCCAGGATATGCCATGCATGCTTCTCTCCTCCACTTCCAAAACCATTATGTAGTAGGTCCTATATATTTTAAGAGGGACACAATATTTTATATTTGAAAAATCGAATGATGTTGAAATAATATATTTTAATATGGAAAAAGTAATAGTTGAATATTTGAATGTTGAAAATAAGAGTTGTAAAGTTAGAAATTTGTGTGTGATGATGTAGGTAATGATGTATTTTATTTTTGGATTATGTGTAATGAAACTCTATAAATAGATCTCTCATTTGTGAAGAAAATCACGATTGAGTAGAGAGAAAAATATTATAAAGTGTGTAGTTTGGTAAATTTTGAGAGTTTGAGATTTTTACTTTTTACCATAAATTTTTACTTTTTCACAACACGTTATCAGCACGAAGCTCTAAAAGTCCTACATACTTTTCCAAGCTCCAAACAGAAGAAAAAGGTAACAAAAGTAATAATATTTATTTTACTGTTATTTATTTATTGTGTATTTATTTAATATACAATATAATGTTATTATTAGAAATAATAAAAAAAAAAATTCATAAACTTGTTATAAATCCTGGGAGGATGTTAAGACGACATCCCACACTCCCGGTAAGGGATACGACAAGTATAAAAGCCTATAAGGTTTTTAAACAAAAAATAATAATATTTATTTTACTGTATTTATTTAATATACAATATAATGTTATTATTAGAAATAATAAAAATAAATTTTTCATAAACTTGTTATAAATCCTGGGAGGATGTTAAGACGACATCCTACACTCCCGGTAAGGGATACTGCAAGTATAAAAGCCTATAAGGTTTTTAAACAAAATAAATTATGACACTCATTATAATATTATGATATGATATACATAATTATTTAAACATGTCTAATATTATATACATCATATTATTACCATAAAATTATACAAATACATACATTTATTTTTTGTACACCAACGGTCATAAACGGTAACAAACGGCTAGTTTTTGCCCTATAAATATCATCTCACAAACACATTCAATCACTCCAACTTTCTCTTCTTCTCTAAAAATTATTCATCATCAAATTTTTCGAAGAAAAAAGAAGATGGCTTTCTCGAGGATATTTTTAATTATTTTGGTTATCATACTCACGAGTCTTGTATTAATCGGAGAATATCCTCCTCGTGCGTTTTCTTTATTTTTATTAGTACATTATTATTATTATTATTATTCTAAATTATTCATGTATCTAATTTTTTATTGGAAGATGCGGTGCCAAACTTTTGTTAAATCAGATTAAATGGTGGCATTTTAATAATGACTCGGGCCTAATCATTTGCAATATATATGCCATTGCATCTATGATGAAAAAACAATTATTATTAATTAATTAAAATAATTAATATATGAGAAACAATTATTCATAAATTTTTTAGGACGAGGAACTGCAACTACTACCACTCTCATTTGTATTGCTCCAAAAGGTGAAATCACTCACCTTAGACGCCCCTCATCCTCGGCTCGACAAGATTGTGAGAGGAGGTAAATCATGGTGACTCAGCCAACCAGCAGCAGCTAGACCTTATGCTATGCCGCGCACAAGGAGCTCCCCCTCATTGGAGGGAATTTAACTCCCATACTATCGCTTGCGAGACTCGATCCTTGGTCATTGCTCCAAGATTCACTGCTGCTGATGGATTATTTCATCCTACCCCTGCAGGCACTGCCTGCAGGGGTACATCCAAGTGCCAGAATTTTTTTTGGCCCAATTTTATTTTTTTTTAATTTTTTTTTCCCCATGAGGTGGAATCTCAACCACTCATATGGGGTGTGGGCACTGCCCACACACCCATAATCGAACTAACCGCTGCTGATCAACTGAGCTAAGCCCATGCGGGCCACTCTCATTTGTATTGGGTATATATATATATATATATATATATATATATATATATATATATATATAGGCATATGTGAGTAACATCCTATCCTCTCGACGCTTCATTTGCTTTTTCAAGAAGAAAGTATTGGACTTTTGATCTGTCTTTCCCTTTGTTTAAAGTTTTATCTTTACTCAATTATTTTTTCTTATATAAATTTTTGTTGTCGAGAATTTTTTTTTCTTTTTCGATTGAAATAAAAATGGTAGGAAGATAGAAATCCCGATGATAAATTCATAAATTATTTGAAAGTTGCTGATTGAAATTTGAATTGGAAATTATTCAAGTAGCCGGAGAGATTAGCTACACGTTCTAAATAAATGGAGTGGGGAGTTGAGCAGCTTGGAATGAGAAACTGTCTGCACAGTAGAAAAAAAAAAGAAATCAATTGGCAGAAAGATGGAACACAACTCAAAATCATCACTAAACAATGCTCCAGTAGCAAATCCACAAAGTTTCATAGCTTTAGTTCAAGTATTTTTACTCTTTCTATTACATTTTCAAGCATTTTCCAGTCTTTTTCATTCTAGATTTCAACAAGTTTTATTGTAATTTCCATATTTGCTGATTCCTAGATATTTATGAAAAAAATCATATTGGGAGTTTGTTTTCTTCAATTTACAGTGTTGTTTCTATTAGTTTCTTTTATTTTGATGCATATTAGTTTAATAGACTAGAATTAGCAGTCAAATTCAGTATCCATTACGTTTGATTTCATAGAAATTATATTAGTTACCTTTTTACGTAAATTGTTGGTTTTAACATCTGCCACGATCTGATCATATCAAAAAATGTGCAAACAAAAATAGGCACGTCCAGTGGGACACAAAATATGTCGCCAAATACGAGGGAATTCAGACAAATGAAAGGGGAATTCTGGCAGAAGATTTAAAGAGGTTGAAGAAGTTGAGGGAAATACAATAATTAGTAGATGCATCTAAGGCAAGTGAAATTCATTGCCCAAAATCAAGAGGAATGTTCACACCACCACGAAGAAGGGATGGAGTACTTGGTAAGTGGAAGAATCGTCATGATTTATGACTTCGGAAAGTACCTCCGAGCTCCCTTACAGGAAGGGACCGTGTGCATGTGGTGACTATACATGTATACCAACCTAGAGAGTTTGAAGATGAGGTCATGTATGGCTTCCAAGGAGTGAATTAATTATAGAGGCTTGGGGGGGCACAACTATTTGAGGAGTTGAAAGGCGAAGATCGATGTAAGAATCATAATTCATTTAATCATGCCACTAAATGTTGTGATTTTGAAAATATTTTTCATGAGAGAATCAACAATGAAATACCCAAGTACCCCAAAAAGGAGAAAACAATGGTCATCTATGAAGATTCATGTCTCACAGTGGCTTCTGTGGAGAAAACAATGACTAAGTTTTCACTATTAAATCATTTTATAAACATAAAAAGCAATTGCACTTTGGGAAGTTGCCTGTCCAAGGCTCAAGGATTCATTCTCACATGAAAGTGTCGAAGAACAAATACTTATTAAAGAACATGGGGAATTCAGAGCTAATGAGACAAGGTTTTATTGATAGATCACCTAATCAAAATAATAGGAGTCAAGGATACCAGTGGAGTCAGCTTACCAGTGGCCAAATATTTATTTACACATTTTATTATGGACTAAATGCTCAGATGCTCAGAAATACATAAAGTGTCCAAATTTGGGGTGTGAGGCCCAAGCCCTTGAACCCAATTATAACCTCAGCCCAACTTATCCTAGATATATAAATCTTATGACCCTTCACCTTTCTCATTTTTCGTTCTACCCTACATTAAAAAAAAAAATTAATTCTCTCAAAACACTCTCTCCCTCTCCACAAAAAAAAAAAAAAAAAAATCATCTTTTATTATTATTGAATATTATATTAATTTGTATAAATCATAAATTAAGAATCACAAAATCAATTCTACAATTAAAAATTTTCTTTTATAATAAAATAAAAAATTATTAAATGAACAATCAGCCAAAAAATGAAAAATTTGAAAGGAAAGATGAAAATATATATAGGGAGACATTTCGAAAATTTAAGAGAGTGATAGAAATAGATGAGAAGACAGAAGATAAGAAGAGAGGTGAAGCGACAGAGGGAGAAATACAAGTTAGAAGTTTTAAAGATTCATCCAAATCTTTGGGTTGAACCTAATACAATTTTTGACAATTCATAGTTGTACTTTAGGCTTTAATATTTGTATATTAATGAATTTCATGAAGTTATTAAGACTCTATTAAAAATTTGAATACCTCTAGACTTTTACAGAGTTTTAAAATTTGAATACCTCTAGACTTTTACAGAGTTTTAAAAAGTCATTGTTGAATACCACTTGACTTTTTAAAACTCTATGAAAGTTTATTTTGAATACCACTACACTTATATATAGTATGCAATAAATAAGTCTTTTGTGAGACGGTTTCACGAACTTTTATATGTGAGAATAGTCAATCATACTGATATTCGTAATAAAAGTAATAGTCTTAACATAAAAAGTAATATTTTTTTATGGATTACCCAAATAAAAGTCTGTATCATAAAATACGACCTATGAGACCATCTCAAACAAATTTACAAATTTTTCCCTTGTGAAATATATTAACCAAACAAAAATGTCATACGACGAACCGACAATTTTGAACCGTGAGGTTTAAAAAAATGGTAATGTCCAAACTTTAATCAATATTTGAAATTTTTAGTAAAAATCGAATTTCCAAACTAAGTCATTGGTTGCAACCAAAGAGAATCCTTAAAATGTTTCTTAAAAAAAAAAAAAAAAAAAAAAAAAAAAGAGAATCCTTAAAATGATAAACTGAAGAGAGGAGCGCGAGGCGCACTGAGCAATTTTGAGCCGATGTGAACTCCTTGCGAAAATGGCGAACGAGGGTTTTGAGGCGGATGAATGGGACGCCGACTTCTTAGACAAGCTTGTCCAAGCCGAGGAGCAAGCCTTGTCAGCCACTCAAATCCCTCTCTACCTCCCGCCGCCGCGGCCACCTCCTTCGTGGGACGTCAGCTATTCTCCTCCTCGTGAGTTGTCTCAGAGAACTCACCAAGTCTCTGACGCGGGTGGCAATCTTGATTTGTTTGACTCGTTTGCTTCTCGTGGGGCTCGATTTACCAAGGAACATGAAGTCGATAGATTAAAGGTTGAAATGATGTATTCACATGTTGGCTTAAAGCTAATTAATGTCTTTTTTTTGCAAGAACTGAATAAAAACCATTTTTTTTTTGCTTGTTATTGCTGTTGTGCACTATCATTGCAGAAGGAGCTCAGTCGGGTTTCAAAGCAGCTTAATCTCAAGGTATGCTGCTTTAGCACCCTCATTTTCATTATATTTATTTATCAAATAGACCTGACTATTTAAAACTTTGTGATACTAATATAGGGAAATGTAGGATAATCAAACGTGTTACTACCGACAGTAGTTATTTTTTAGTTTATTTTTTCCATTCATGCTATGCTTGACCGATGACTTTTAGACTTCGATTATCTAGGAAATTGATAGGGAAAAGCATATATTAAATTTACATGCTCAAGGATTTGTTTTTGTTTTCAACCAGACGAAGAAAAATGTTCTCTTTAGAATTTTCCTCATTGGAATCCTGATCAGAAAGGAAATCAATTTCCTTTTTTTGGTTGGTTGTAAAGGAGAACGTGGCTGATAAATGTTTGGTCAAAAAATTTTACAGTTTGCTAATACCTTTTTTGGTGAACACAATGAGTAGGTTGTTTTCTTTGTTTGGTTTCAATGTGATTGTGATATTGTGAGCACGGGAGCTTCTTTGACTGCAGGAGCAAGAATGCTCGGATCTTAGAAAGGAAAAAGACAAAATGGTGGAGGAGCTACATGCAAGAATTGAAGTTAAGAATACTGAGCCTCATCACACAAATAATGAGGAGTTGTAAGTGAGATTTAGACTTTACTGTCGTACTTATCAGAGAGTGGCCTTCCTAATAATGCCCATGTCATCAATGTTGTGGTTTTGTTTTTTTTATATGGCTGTTGCATCTTTGCTCGCTCAGAGCATCAACAAATGCTTTGTCTTCTGTTTTTGTGGATTCCCTTATCCCTCCTAAGTGTAGTTGTTTGAGTCCTTTTCTAAAACCTGCTAGCATTATATTTCTCTAATGTCCTGGTATTTTCATATGTGAAGCTTAAGTAAAATTGATACCAGAGGGAAATTGATATTGAGTTGAAAGATAGTTAATTAAGCTGATTTTGTATTGGTGAACTGCTAATGATCCTTTTTTATTTGAGTATCCATCTCTGATTCTTACCTAGCTCTTGTAAGTTTCACAAGGAATATATTGGCTGCAGGATATCTCGAGCATGTCAAAACGCAAATGCATCAAATAAGCTGCTGGACTCTTGGACAACATGTAGGTCAGCATTTTTCTAGAATACTAGGGGAGGGCATTCACTTAATTTGTTCCTCTTATTTGATTCTATTTCTTTTTTTCTCTCTTCTCAATGTTTGGCATATCAGCTTGTGATATTGTAGGAGCACTGGCAGATAAAACCACTGATCCAAGAATAGAGAAAACAAATACTCTCCAAGGCTCAGAGAAGTTACTTGATTTGTGGAACTCAAGTGGACAAAAACTGGGAAAAATGCTGGTTGCAAAGCTTCTTGTGACTTGTGAGGCGGATTTTCATGTGCTATTTGGATACCTTAATGGCTCTAACAATGCTTTGTCAGATGAGCTGCATTCTATTCAGTCCATCGAAGCTGCAAAAATTTCACAGCTTTACTCTGTGTTGATGAAGGTTAATGCTTACTTATCCTTTAATTTCATAATTATGTTCTTGAACAATATTTACCTTCTAAAGATATGCTAAAATTCTGATTCTTAACTTTTGCTTACTCTCCTTTTTTCGTTCGTGTGAGGCATTTTTGTTGAACTTTGTTAATACATCGGTTTAATATTTTGCATTGGTCTTGCACATTTAGTACATTTGATGCTGAGCACTATCTTAGAAAGCAATTGTCAAAGTGATTTTATTACGTACCATATAATCTGGCATTTTAAATTTTCACCTTTGGTTTGGAGTTGCTGGGTTTCTGCATTTAATAAAGACAACCACGTGTTTAATTGTCTTCGGTCATCGACCTTTCTAGATCATGGACACTATCTATAAATTTTTCCTATTACTATTGCAGTTTAATGATGAAACCTTGAGATTGGAGGATCTGTTAGAAAGTTTGGTTGATCTTTGCAGTCTCAAAAAAGTGAGTGCTTCACTCCATTGATTGGTCGCCTGTCTTGTTTCCACTAATCAAAGTTATTTTTTTTAACATACTAATCAGAGTTGTTTGATGCATGCTTTTGTGAAAATAGGAGCGTGGAACAATATCTTTATTTCCCCTCTACATTTGACTTGCCTCTTTACTGGTGTAGGTTGACATAATTCACAGGACTCTTCATATTCTGCACATGGTTTTGTGCAACTCCTCTAACATGGAACAAAGAATTGGAGAAAGGTGGGATGAATTGGCTTAAAATCTTATACTCTTGATGAGAGAATTTATGCTTGCCAAATTAGGTGCCTTCATTGTTCAAGCAGAAGGCAAAGTAACATAATCTATATATCAAACACATCTTGTAAGAACTGCCGATGTTTGGTCTGAGGCATTATTTTAGTTCTATCAGCTGAGGCTTGTAGATGCAGTGGCCTTTCAGTATTTATTTTTCTATTTTATTTTTGTTCTTCAATCAGCTGAGGCATGCAGATGCATTGGCCTTTCAGTAATTTTTATATTTTATTTTTGTTCTTCAATCATCTTCTACTGAGAAATATGACTATTGCAGTTTCTCAATATTGTGAATGCCAGCATCTTCTTCAAGAAGCTCGGAAGGAAACCTGTTCTTCCACAATTTTCATATAAAAAGAACTTAGTCAAGCTCATGTTATGCTCTCATGATGGCCCTGTTTTTTAGCATTATAAATATTGAGATAGAGTTAGTCCTCCTTGATATCCAGAATACAGAAACCTCTTGTTATTGAGTCACTGTGCTGACACAATTGCTGTAATCACTTTAGGAGATGCTTATTCTGAACGTTTGAGATAAATGGTTCGCGTCATCATATACGTCTGAAGCCCTCGCTCCTCGCTATTTATTTTGGTGGAACTGATTTATAAAAATTCAGTACATTGTTCATTTCTTATCCCTCTCTTGTTTGTCTTTAATTCTTAGACTCCAAAGGTCAAGTGGCATGTCTGTACTTATTTGCAGTTCCTGCATGAATTGAGTTATTCATTACTAAAAATGTTTCTCCAATGTTATGCTGTTGGAGTAGGAATCATGCATGATTGTGTAGTTACTTTTTGTGCATTTTCTTCCGATGTCTTCGATCTTTAATATTATACTGCATTGGACATTTTTTTCCTTACGTTTCCTCCTTTCTACACCACAGAAGATAATTATAAAAAGAACTAATGAATTTGAGAACAAATATTTGCCTCTTTGTCCGTGTTAGTTTTGACCTTCCGTACTGTACCAGGGAAAATGTTGTGATTGAGGATCCTGTCTCTAAGACTAGCAATTCTAAGTTAAATGGAGGCGGGTATTTGGGCAAAAAGGATCAAGTCTTCGCTAATCTCTCTGAGATGTTTAATCAGGCCAATATTCCTTGTGGACTGAAATTCTCAACTGATAAACCACCCCTGGGGTCTGTTGGGTTATTCAGGAGTAGCTTTGAAGCATCTATTTCTGGTGTCTATTGGGCTTCTCTTTTTCAGCATATGAGCCAACTTGCCATGATGTATAAGGGAGACCAAATAAGGTGTGAAGCACTTTCAATTATGAAATTAATTCTGCTTAGAAGCAATGCATACACAGAGAGGGACAAGTAAGTAGCTTTATATATCTGCTGTGGTTCATTTCTTTCGCTGATTTAATGTTCTAAATACTGGCTTTGTTGAGATAGGTTTACTCGGGAAATTGTGTTTCAAAGTCTTTCACAACTTCTGAGGAGGGAGGCTGGCTTTTTTGTGCAAAGTCAAGCTGTTGATATTATTTATCTGTTATTTAATTGTGAGTTTATCTGTATTTATCACTGAAAACTAAATTATCAGATCAACAACTTTTTAACACCTCCCTGTTTTATCAGCTTTGGTTAACTAGTCTTTTTCTGGAGAATTCCATGGAAGTTATTTTACTACCATAAACAAAATTTGTTCCTGAGCTATAATTTGCTTCAATCTCCATGTCCCTAATTGTAGATGCTTGGGTTGGAAGTTCAAATTATTTTGGTGTAATTGTTTCTGTTGCTGTGTTCTCTGAAGGTCCCAAATTCATGGCATTATTTTGTTCGGACTGTAAAGAAGATGGAGAACATTCATGCATTGAGCCTGTCGATGAGAAAGGTATTGCGAATTCTCAAGGATTGAGAGAAATTTTAAATGGATTGGTAGATTGTTTAGCTTCCAGTGGAGGTGTCTCTGCTCAGGTGAGTTCGGTTTTGGATTTTGTTCTGCGTATTACTTTTTCTTTTTCCTTTTCCTTATTATTTGCAGTCGTGTCATTATGCTCCTTCGCCTTATATAAGCACCTTTTGATTACCTAATACCCTCCTCTTGTAGTGTTTAAACTTTGGGAAGTTTGTGATGTGAACTATAACTAAATGTTCCGATAAAATGGACGAATTTGTGAAATTTTGTTGTACCAGCATGAGAAGTCCATTATTTTCAAGGTAATTTGTTTTTTTGGAGATTTTAGATGGGTTATATTCTAGGTTAGATAGAAGAAATGAATATTGCTTTTGGAAAATTGGGAGTTATTTGTTAAAAGTTCATTGAGATTCAAGTGTTTGGGAGCAACAATTGCTCTTCTGTGCAAAATGATCGATCCGTGATGCATAAGTTGATTAATAATTTTAAAAATTTAAATTGCACTTTTGTCATTAGTGATAACTTTTGATAAAGAAGCAATTTCTCACTCCTCTTATTCGTATCAAAGCCAATTTTATGATTTTCGTGAGTTCTAAGAAGTAGTTGTTTGGAAGGAGGATCATGTTAACGCAACAATCTCTTCCACGTGTTAGTACAACCCAAAACCCCAATTTTTTAGCATAACCTATCATTAATAGCCAGCTCCTACTATACAACTGATGTTAAAGCAACAGATGACCTGTATCAAACTCTTTTCGGAACTGCTACTGGGAGAAATACCAAATTTGTAAATTTTGAGGACGAGAATGTAAGTTCTGTGGTGCGCTTAGAGCTGCAATATTCAAAACTGGCATCTGTATTTTATTTGACATCTTTTTGTGTTCATGTTCTCTTGACTAGCCTGCATTTGGAGTAATGTTCCTTTTTTCTAATGGGACGCTTATGATTTATTGCATCATCTTAATTTTGCTAATCTTTCAGGAGATGAAGCTTCGTAGAAATGCTATAGTTTTTCTCGCTTTCTTGGGATCATCTGGAAAATCCGGCCTTGAAATTTTGATAAATTATAGGCCACCGAAGAGTTCCAATTTCCTTTCAATCATTTTGCAAAGCTTGGTATCAGATTTGGACCAAGGGGCACTAGACTCTGCTCAACCATGTAACATTTTCAGAGAATGGTATGTTTCTGTAGATGACCAATTTTTACTTGTGTTTACTTGTTCCAAAGAGAGCCACCGTAACATTTGTTGACTGTGTCCATCATCAGGAGTAATTATCTTCATTTCCCCAATACCACTAGATGATGTGGGTCTCCCACGTTTGTATTGAAATTAACCCCATCTATTGGGATCCAAAGGCTAAGATTTGGCCACAGGCCAACAACATTTATATTTTTCCTTATGTCATTTGATTGGCTTGTTTCCTGTTTGTTGGGGAACACGAAATGCATGAACACACCGTTGTACCCATTTATTCACACTGATTTTCTGGAGCGATCGAGCTTAGTGCTTGTTCGGATTCGATTCTCGACGTTTCATCTCATTGCCATTTTCTTAATTATGATCTTTTCCATTTATTTTCTTCTTGCAGGATCTTACTTATTCGTGAGGCACTTATATTTTTCAATAGACTCGTCTCCCACCCGCAATATTCCGTGCATGTTCTGCAGTCACTTACAGAAACAAGAGATATAGCAAGCATGACTGTAGTTGTTGCAAACAGATTGACCAACAAAGCCAAGTTGTTTTGGCAACTAGATGATAAATTGACGAAGCAAATCAGGGAATGTGAAATTGTGGAGTTGGCTTATGTCTTCAAAAGGAGAGTTTATTTTTATTTAGGAGAAAATATATCATGAGGAAAATCTCTTCTCTGGCCTCGTATTTTAACTTGTGCGACATCATTTTGATGCCATTTCATGACATAACGAGAGAATGGAATGGTGGAGGAGGGAGCTAGGAAGAGATGAAGCCAGCCATGTGAAGTGCAGATACGAAAATTCAAACACATCTGCTCTGCTAATAGAAGAACTGCTCTGGCAACATCATTGCTCCAAATCCTACATTAAAACGGTAAAGAAAGTGTGGGGTGACCATTTTTGACATCGGGTGTGAGTGGAGCTTTAGTGGGTTCTGGTCCAATTGGATCGGACTAGCGTGTGGCCCAAAAAAAATTGGATTGGGTGGTTTGGGTCGGGTTGATTTGACTAGTGAAACCACCAACTGAAAACCAGATCAACATTGATCAAAAAATATGGAATGTGTGTTTCATCAGAAGTTTTGCTTTTGGTTTCTTTAATTAGATTTCCATATTAAGATTGTTATGGCTAATTGCACCAGACCGCCTTAAAAAGCGTAGATACCCCTAAAATAGTATTAATAGGTTACTATATCCTCTATTTTTAAAGACAAAAACTTATGTGAGACGGTCTCACGGGTCGTATTTGTGAGACGGATCTCTTATTTGGATTATCCATGAAAAAGTATTACTTTTTATGCTAAGAGTATTACTTTTTATTGTGAATATGAGTAGGGTTGACCCGTCTCACAGATTAAGATCCGTGAGACGGTCTCACATGAGACTCACTCATTTTTAAAAAGGTTAAGACATTTATCTTACTTGTTGGTTGTTCTATGACTCATTTGAAAGGATTTCAAATGCAATTAATTTTATACATGACATTTAGCTTGTTAATAAATTACAGGCTTTTGAAATATTTTGATCTAATTTTGAAGAATCCCTTGAATTATTAAATATTTTTTGGAGTGTTTAAATTATGAAATCTTGATAGCTTTTCAATACTGGGACAACATCCCATTATTTTTCTATGGCTACGTTTGGTTAGGGGATAGGATAAACTAATGATTAGTACGTAAATGATAAAAAAAATGATTGTGGTAGGATTGTAATATATGGTGTAAAATAATATTAAGTTTTGTACGATTTTTAACTGTAGGATAATTTTGAATTTTTTGATGAAGAGACGAAATTGCCTTTCCCCTTCGTGACGGCGATAGTGGCGGCGCCGGTAGGCGGCCGGTCGGAAACGATCTCTTTCCTACCGGAAAATTATCGACGGCTTCTAAAACCGTCGCGGATCTTGTAAAACCGTCGCTAATTTGACATTTAGCGACGGTTTATTAGTTCATGAAACCGTCGTCGATCGTGAGAAACCGTCGTCGATCTTGTTTTGTGAAACCGGCGTCGATCTTTTTTGAGAAACCGTCGCTAATTTGAAATTTAGCGACAGTTTATAAAAAAACCGTCGCTATTTGCAACGGAGTTTTACAAACCGTCGCTAAGCGATTTTCTTTAGACCCACTTGCAATTTTTTTATTCACGGTAAGGGCTATTATTTTAATTCAGAGTAAGGGCTATTATTTTAATTCAGAGTAAGGGCTATTATGGTCATTTTCATTTCTAGTCTACCCGGATAAAAATAATCCACCTAGAATGCATGGATTCCTTTTCCAAGTTAAACAGTAGAAGTTGTCCTACAATTAATCAATGTCAGATTTATAAATGGAACCAAACATGAGATTAATTAACAATCCAACCTTAATCAAACCTACCAAACTGGGCCTAAATAAATTAGCTCACTGATACTGTAATAAGGGAGTTTTTGTGATCATTAAAACAAGTTGATTCTTGGCTTTTTGCTTAAAAAATCAATTCTGTGTTTTTTTTAAACTATGTTAGTTTCTGTTTAATTTAATTAAAATCCAAAATATGATGAGATTTCGATTCTCTTCTACAAAAACGATTCTATCAAACACTACCAAAGTTACTATAAATTAAGTTGCGCACATTTGTAATTTTTTTTTTTTTTTGCAACTTAGTTGTTTTTCTGACGTGGCTGAGATGTGATGTTGATGTGGTGGCGATATGGAACTGACGTATCCAGTGTTATATTAATAATCCTGATGAAAAATGACTAAAATTGTCAAAAAAAAAATGAACTAAAAGGACTAATTTTTTGACAATATAGGTCAGAGACTAAAATCACAAAAAAATAAATATATAAAATTTAAAATGCGGTTTCATCATGTTTAAACATATATCAAATGCTCTAAGATGCCCATCTATGATCCATTCTTCGGTGGCCATTTTATGAACTCCAATGTCCTCAAATTGAGGGGTGGCTCCAATACAATTCTCTGTATTAACCAGAGCCAGGCTACTGAGAAAGAACACAAAAGAAAAAAAGGGTCCATGTCTCGTCCACTCATGAAGTCCATACCCTCACAACTCCAACGTCCTGCTGCCACGTGGCATACATATATCCAAACTCTATCAAATGACCACCAAGCTTTCCAAATTCCTTCATCTATCAACCTTATCATCACCCATTCTTCCATGTATATTATTTTCTTTCTAGCATTCAATGTTATGTAGCTCCATTTTTAATTACTAGAATCTCCTTAGACAAGTGAAAAATGGCATACGAATCCCATTGATGGTATTTTGAAAACTCAGACTATAATGATATATATAAACTACTGTAATTAGATATGAACTTCTCCCATTTAATAAAATATAGATACTTACATTGTGCCACTAAGCCAATATGGGAGCTAAACCTATGGTTTTAGAATCATGGGGTCTAATCTCCAAATTTTTGTCTTAACCAAAGGGTAATATGAGAAACATATAAGCAACTTCACTCGATCCAAGAACACCTCTATCCCATCTCTCCTGCCCGACCATAACCTCTTCTTTCATATTCTTTTGTGTCCTCACATTCTTTTTTAATTTACAACAAAAGAATTTTTGAAAACAGACCAATTTTTCATGTCATCAAATCCATTTGGAGAATCTAAATAGCACAGACACTTTAACTCCTCTGTGTTAAGAAAGAGGAGAAGGGATAAAGAGCAAAAATGGCAGTCTGTACAGTCTACACAGCTCAATCCCTCAACTCAATCTCCACACCAAAAACCCACTTAGGATTCAACCAGAAACAAGTCATTTTCTACACAAGCACCAAGAGAAAATCCGCCGACAGCAAGAGGTCCGGCACTGAAATCTCATGCTTAGCTCAAAAAACAGTAGTGATTGGCTTAGCTGCTGATTCTGGATGCGGGAAGAGCACTTTCATGCGTCGGCTAACGAGCGTCTTCGGTGGCGCCGCCGAGCCCCCCAAAGGCGGAAATCCTGATTCAAACACACTCATAAGTGACACTACCACCGTGATATGCTTGGATGACTACCATTCACTCGATAGGACAGGAAGAAAAGAGAAGGGAGTGACTGCTCTCGACCCTAGAGCCAATGACTTTGATCTTATGTACGAACAGGTAAAGGCCATTAAAGATGGAGTTGCAGTGGATAAGCCTATCTACAATCATGTTTCTGGTTTGTTGGATCCTCCTGAATTGATCAAGCCCCCCAAGATTCTTGTTATCGAAGGATTGCACCCCATGTAAGTTAAATTATGTTGTTTCTAAACATTAATTTCCTGTTCAAATACATGCAAAACTACCATCTTATCGTATAAAAACTATATTATGGTCATTTTCCTTGATGTTCTTACAAAGAAATGTATGATGTCTCCGTTTTGTTTCCCGAAAATATGAGCCAAAGACGAATGGATCATATTTTAAAGTAGTTTTGAGAAAATTCAAATTCTAATATTATATATATTTGATTTTCTAAAAATCTTTTAAGTCTTTTGAATATATATGTGCATGTATATAATGGTTTGGAAGAAAGAAATCGTGTTATCCATAATTGTATGGTGGAGGAATCACGATATTCTCAGCTCATGATATTTAAGCTGACCCATGCGTCAAATTACAGGCCATGCAGTGCTTATCCCTATTTTTTGCCTTTTATCAGATTCAGAGTACTACTTCACTTATTTTTTCAGTAGGTTTTTTGTGAGACGGTCTCACGAATATTATTTGTGAGACGGATCAATCCTACCGATATTCACAATAAAAGTAATACTCTTAGTATAAAAAATAATATTTTTTCATTGATGACCCAAATAAGATATTCGTCTCACAAAATACGACCTGTGACACAATCTCACACAAGTTTTTGTTATTTTATTTATACATATAATATTACTAATCAAAAAAACGTTTTTTAAAACCCATTTTTGCAATTTAAAATAACTCGTCAACATTATCATATATATTCGGTCAAACCATGGAATTTAGAATTTATTAGAAACTATTGTATTTTAAATTACAATATCAATCATCTGTCATCGTGAAAATCCTTATTAATCCACTTGTATAAGATCGAATGACTGATATCATGTCTGATTAAAGGTATGATGCGCGAGTTAGAGATCTCTTGGACTTCAGCATTTACTTGGACATCAGCAATGAAGTTAAATTTGCTTGGAAAATTCAGGTAACTAATCACCACTCTATTCAAAATTATAACATGTATAACTCATCATTATTTGGTTTCTTCTTGAATACCATCAAATCAAAGGTAGATTAAATTTAATTTCTGTATTATTCCCTCTGTTGATCGATGGAAATGAAGAGAGATATGGCAGAAAGAGGACACAGTCTTGAAAGCATCAAAGCTAGTATCGAAGCTCGGAAACCGGATTTTGACGCTTATATTGGTAATCTTTCTGACCTATATACATTTAAGGGACCATGGAATGAGACGATGATCTTGAGGTGATAAATAACTGGTGCTTTATAGTCCGACGCCGCCCTCGATATCCCATAATATCATCTTATCTACAATAAAAAAAATGCTCGTAATAAAATCCTTCCACCCCCGAATGAAGATATATATCGATCACGGTTTCGATCTGTGCAGATCCCCAGAAGCAATATGCAGATGTGGTTATAGAAGTGTTGCCCACACAACTGATACCGGATGACAACGAGGGAAAGGTATTGAGAGTGAGGCTGATAATGAAAGAAGGGGTGAAGTACTTCAGCCCGGTGTACCTATTTGATGAAGGATCCACTATCAACTGGATACCTTGCGGGAGGAAGCTCACATGCTCCTACCCCGGAATCAAATTCGCCTATGGCCCCGACTCCTTCTACGGCAACGAGGTATCACTTCACAACCAAGAATCTTTAGTGTATACAATCACCTTCCCCTACCTACATGCAGTATAACACAAGACAGATTCCCATTTACTGTTTGGTGTAAATTAAAGAGGTGTGGTGCAGGTCTCCGTGTTGGAAATGGATGGCCAGTTCGACAGACTGGATGAACTCATATACGTTGAGAGCCATCTGAGCAATATCTCGACTAAATTCTATGGAGAGATCACTCAACAGATGTTGAAGCATTCGGATTTCCCCGGCAGCAGCAATGGAACAGGTTTGTTCCAAACGATTGTTGGCCTGAAGATCAGAGACCTATACGAGCAAATTGTTGCAGTCAGGGCTGCAGCACCTGTGGCAGCTTCAAAGGCCTGAGAAAATCCCGAATTTTTCTATATTCTTTTTAATTTGCTGCCACCTTGTTGTTTTCGATGGAGTGATAGGTTGAGAAATTCCCCGTTCTATATTTAATTTAAGCTGGAAGTATGTGGAGACTTGTAAACTAGGGAAACAGAAGCTTATAAATAAGCCATGTTTGAGGGGTTATAGAAACTTTGGACAAAGTTCCTATTTCTTTCTTCTGTTTTTTATTTCTTTGTTGTAAGATTGTGACTCGTGATGGTTGGGTAAATTGGATAAATTAAGATGACAATTTTACCGGGCCGGGGGAGTTTTTCCCATGGACGTGGAGACCAGGCTAGTAGTTTGTGGGCTAAAGAATCTGCCCATGCTTAAAGAACAATAAACATTATTTGGGTGTCAGAGAGTTATTTGGCGTGGTCACTTCGACGCTCAAGTGAATCAAATGTTTTTTTCAAAAAAAAGATACAATATGCGCATATCGAGTGCTTGTGGAAGATTTTTTTATATATAAAATCATGCAAACAAGGGTATTTATTGGAGAAAATGTATATATTTTTTTAATCTATAGAATCAATGGCAAGATGACTGCATATGCCCTGTCCTCTGGCACTATCATATCTGACACCTCAGACTGCCTTTAGTTTAATCACATCATCCCGACATGTGCTGAATGACACGACAATGTTTCCGAAGCATGTTATCTCATTCATGTGGACCCAAAAATGATATATGTACTGAGGTGCTCGGTCAATGCTCATCATGCAAGGATACAAACTGGATCATTGGTCCTCTTACACTACCCAGGTTCAACCAGGAGCTCGGGCTCATTCGAGCCTATGTCAGCCCTAATCAGTGGTCTATGTTGATCAGAAAAGTGCTTCTTCCCCAGTTGCAGTCCAGGGAGTAGTTTGATAGGCCCATTGAGCACTCGGTATTTCTTCTACCAAATCTTTCCCTACTCCTTGCAGTCTGGCTCTTAAGTCTTGAATAATGGTGCGGTTGGTAACTTCGATCTACTAATTATCTTGTGGGTAGGCAACCGAAGTAAAGGACAATGCAATCTTCATTTTTTCACACCATGTTGTCAACTTTATTCCTTGAAACTACTGGGCGTTGTCAGATATCAACTTTCTTGACAGTCCAAACTGGGATGCTATGTTCTTTCACAAAAATTTCAATACCTTTTTCTTCTGTGAATCTGGCCACGAACTCGACTTCTACCCACTTGTCAAGCTTCAACATAAGAGAGAGATTTGAAGGGCGATTAATAATAGATAGAGTGTAAATAAATGTCTAGATCATAATCACGATGAAGAAAATCAAGAAGAATGGCGCCACTTAAGGAGAAGAACACAAAAATTCTTGTGAAAGGGCCTCATAAGTCAATTTTGTTAGACATATTTTCTATTTGAGTCACTCGTAAAAAAATATTATTTTTATTGTAAATATGATCAACGTTGATACATCTCAGTAATAAAGATATGTGAGACTGTCTCACAAAATACTTACTCTAAACAGAATTATACCTTGCTTCTGAAAAAATTGCCGAGGGGAAAATATTCTTATCCTTATTGCACCTATGACCCATATGTTTATAAAAGAAAAAAGTGTAGTCATATAATTTATAAGTTTTTTAAAGTTATTTTTTGTCATGATATTGAACAATTTATGATTTTAATCAAGTAATTTGTATTCTTAAAAATATTAATCTTATTCACCGAAATGTTGGTATGACGCTAAAAGACGATGATGTAGTATCGTAAATTGTTAACGCGACGTTGGATCTCGCTGACATGCCACGTCTGCGAAACATTGAAAAAGACTAAAATTGAAAAAAAAAATCAAAATTACTAAACTAAAATTGTGAATTTTCCAACACCAAAATCAAAATCAAAATCAATCCAAATTACATTATCAAAAATATAATTTTTCTGTGGTACAACATAGAAAATAAAGTTATAATATCACATGCAAACGAAACATGAAGAGAAAATTAACAACAGCCAATTTTGCGAGTTACCCACTAATCGGGCAAATCAATGTTCTGAGATTGAATCTCAGCCATTGATCCTAGGTGTGGGCACTGTCCCCACACCCAGGATCGAACTTACCCTCTTTTCCTTAGTCCCTAATTTGTGGTCCAAAATTCTCAATAATATAATATTATTTTTACAGTACCAAAAAGACATGAAATGTTGTTCTTTTGTTATTAGAGAAGATAGATAAACAAATGTTTTCAATTATCCCCAAGACGTTGGTCTCTAACTAGAAAAGTAAATGCTTGAGCTTGAGAAGCTTCTGGACCAATAGGTCCGTAAAACTCGCTAGGATAAGTAGTATTATTGAACCAGACAAAACAGCAAGCAATGGAACCAAAGACGGCTAAAGCCCCTAAACTATAAGATAAGTAAGCCTCCCAAGACCATACAAGGGCACGTCGAGCCCACGTTTTGTCCAGACTCTATTCATAGAACATGGTACAAATGTTGAGATTTTGGCACAAGCTACAAAAAAGAAATATTGGTACAGTTCTGCCTATGTTATTTAATAGCTTGAATAAGAAAGGTAGTACATTGTTCTTTTCTTACAATTTATCCAGAACAATGAGAAACTCACAAATTTGCTCAAACTCGATAATGCAGTACAAAACATTAAAATTATGTCAGCGTGTTGGTTGCTATTGGATATTCCTAATGTCCGCGTGAGCGTAGAATCGGTTAAAGAAATAACCGATCCCATCGAATTAATTCATAATTTTGATTCGTTGAGTTTGAAAATTCGATTTTAATTTTAACAAGTGTATGTTAAATCAGTTCTATTTCGGTTTTTGAATTTGAATTTTAAAAATCGGTTAATCTATGTATTTTAATTAATATATATTATATGGGCATATTAGGCTATTAATAATTCGCCGGCTTTTTGCTTGCATCCGGCTCATTCCCTAAAAATAATATTTTACAATTGAAAGTTGATTGTTTTATATATTTTTTAATCAAAATTTTAAATAAAAATTTATCTGCTTTCATGGTTATTTTACACTGAAGAATTTTTTTTGAAGGTTTCTAGATACCTTACATTAAAACATAAAATAATATATTTTCGATTACATTTTAGAAGAAACAATCCCCAACTTTTGAGATTAAAATAAATCCCCAATTGTAGTAAATAATTCACTTTTTTTCTTAAAAAAATAAAATATTTATTTTATTTTTGAAAATATGTATCCAAGATTTTGTTAGTAAATTCAATGTCGCGATCACTTTTGATCTTGATTACTAGAACTGGTTTTTATTTTAAATATATCTAAGAAATTTAATCAGTTGGCCACATGTATGAATTTTACCACTCAGGAATATTACACAAGTAAATCTGAAAAAATCATCGACTATAACAAGAGTATGTTTCATTCATCTTAAGCTCATTACAAGTATATGTCCAAATAAATCGATATGCATTGTTCTGAACATCTGGATGTTAGTTTGCTATATTTTTGTTGGGTTAAACGTGCATGAGTGAGAGTAGTACTAGGATGAGTGATCTCCTGAGAAGTTCTCATAAGTCAAGTTGCTGACATTGTGCCGCTTGATCTGGTTGGCTAAGTGGACCGCAAAGAGTGACACCAGATCTTAACGGATAATACTGTTTCTATTGGGACAGGGCCAACGATAAGAAAAGGTCATACTAATATCTAAGGGATATGAGACTGCACTAGCAGATAGACATACACTTCTCCGGACTCATGGGCCTAAAAGCCCAACCTATTAGCACCCAAGTAGGTGCACTTTGCGCTGCCACACGTATAAGGAAATAAAGTTGTGCATTGGCTAACAGCGATAGCTTTTGACCTTGTGATAAGCGGTTGATCCTACAATTGCTATCAGAGCGAGGTCATGGGTTCAAGTCTCTCAAGAAGCATATTTCTATTCTTATTGAGTGAGGAATGTTGGGTTAAGCATATATGAGTGAGAGTAGTACTGAGATGGGTGACCTCCTTAGAAGTTCTCATGCGTCAAGCTGCTGACGTTGCGCCGCTTGACCTGGTTGGCTAAATGGACAGTAAAAGAGAGACACATATCTTAACGGGTAATACTGTCTCTGTTGGGGACAAGGTCGATGATAGGGAAACGGTGAGACTGATCTCTAAGAGATATAAGATAGAAACAACAGATAGACATGCACATCCCATATTCATGGACGTAACATGTAAGGACTCAAAAATTTGAAAGGAGATTCAACAAAAGATAATGACCACTTGGTATCATTTAATTTCATTTAAAAAGGACATTCAAGAGTTGTTTTGACTCCGTAAGTGTAGTATCCCGATGCCTAATTGGAGTTAATTATTGGATTAATTATATTTCGGTGGGATCGGAAGGACCGAACAGAGTTCGGATCGTCCGAAGCGGGTTCGGATCGTCCGAAGAGGGTTCGAATCGTCCGAAGACAGGTGGCTGGACACGTGGAAGACATGCAGAGTTCGGATCGTCCGATCAGGGTTCGGATCGTCCGAAGACAGGTGTCTGGACACGTGGAAGACATGCAAGGTTCGGATCGTCCGATCAGAGTTCGGATCGTCCGAAGTGTGCCGGATCGGATCTTCCGAAGTGGATCGGATCTTCCGATCGTTGTCTATAAATAGAGGCGCGAGGTTTCACATTTTACTCGCCAATTCCGAGTGTTCCAGAGCGTTTTAGTCGTTTCTGATGGGTTTCTAGTCTTTTCCCGAGGTTTAGGCACTAGCGGGGAGCTACTAGTCTTGTAGCGGAGCTGTGCTCTAGTTGGGAGCTAGTGGCATTAGTGGGCTGACTACGGACGCAGACTTGATTCTAGGACTGATTGCTAGGATCTACTGGTTTGAAGTACGAAAGTACTATCCGAGATAGCAGGATTGAGTATGCTTTACTATGTGTTGCATGTTTATATGTTGCATTATTATCTGTCATATGATGCATGGTTTATTATGCAGCATTTGCATAATCATGTTGAGCCTGACTATTTTTGAGATAGCCTGTTGAGAGGGTGCTCAGCCCTCGTTTGTTGTGGATGGTTGGACCCCGTTGGCCGACGGTGGTCAGGTCACCGGTATATCCACAGGTTTATTTTGGTATGGGAGCCACCTCCTGGTGCGACGGCGCAGAGTGCTACATACCTTGACGTCATTTACCTGAGCAGTATTTCGATATACCCAGATCCTGGTATCCAGTACATTTTGCATACATGCATGTCATAGTCTTGTATACTCATGCTTTCGGTGCTGAGCGTTTTATGCTCACGTCCTCGGTTTATCTCTGTTTTGGACACCCTATTCGATGGGGCAGGTCTCAGGTTGGACGGTCCAGGAGGGAGTGGTCAGGAAGCTGGCAGAGGTTGACCTGTAGTTATTGGTATTTAAGTTCGATCTGGTTGTTTAAGTATTTTTGTACTTACAGATTCGATTGGGTTGTATTACTGTTTTTCCGCTGTTTACCTGTTTCAGTTTAAATGTTAAATTTTGCATGCTTAAGTTCTGATTAGTAGGTGATTCTGGAACGGGTCACTACATTTATGGTATCAGAGCATGCATTAAGATTTTGGGATTTAGAACTGTTCTTTTGGGTTTAATCGCTGGTAACTTTTGTAGCTAAGAGATGTCTGGTTTTGACGACGATGCTAGTAGTCATGGCAGCGTTGGACGCTGGGGAGACCGCGACGATCGGGAGCGTCGTCGAGAGCATCGAGAACGTCGTCAACACCGTCGTGATGAGCCTCGGAGTTTTAGTATGCATCGGTTCTTGCAGATGGGGCCGAAACCTCTTTCAGGCGGTGAGACCCCGGATGTTGCGGAGAACTGGCTCGAGAGGATGGAGAGCTGCTTCAAGACTTTTCAGTGCTCGGCGGAGCAGCAGATTGATACCCTTGATTTCTTGCTGGAGGGTGGTGCGCGCAAGTGGTGGAGGTCTACCTCTGCACCGATAGTTCAGCGACAGGGTCGAGTTCTTTGGGCCGATTTCCGAGCCGCTTTCATGCTGCTTTACTTTCCGCCAGCTCTTCTGCAGACCAAGGCGATTGAGTTGATCAATCTGAAGCAGGGAAGTTTGTCTGTTGATGAGTATCAGCAGAAGTTCTTTGAGTTGCTTCCGTATGTTCCGCATGTCAGTGACAATGCTATGGCCAAGTATAACCATTTTCTTCAGGGCCTCAATCAGGAGATTTATGATCGGGTTGTTGTCTGCGATGATCCGACATCGTATGAGGGTCTTGTGAATCGTTGTCGTCAAGCTGAGGGCAGTTTGCTGAGAGGTCGAGCCATGCAGTCTGCTCGTCCTACTAGTTCTTTGGGTCCCCGCGCCCAAGCATTTAAGAAGACTGGATCTACTTCTTCTTCCTCTGGATCTGGAGGAATTCACCATTTTGGGAAGAAGAAGGGCCCGTGTCAGCATTGCGGGAAGGATCATCCGACGGAGCGTTGTCGCAAGGTTGCGGGTGCTTGTTACAAGTGCGGTGAGATGGGCCACATGAAGAGAGATTGTCCACAGACGGGCGGAGGATCAGGATCTGGTTCTCACGCTTCAGTTCATCAGAGGCCACAGCAGGGACAGTCTACTCAGGGTTCTAACCTCCGACCGCGTACTCAAGGGCAGGTCTTTGCTCTTAACCAGGATCAGGCGGCTGAGGAGAACGAGAGAGTTATCGCAGGTGTGTTTTTATTATGTGGATTACCTGCTTACGTTCTCATTGACACTGGTGCATCTCATTCATTCATATCTGCGAGATTTGCTAAGCGTCATAAGTTACCTTTCACTTCTTTGGACGTTGTGGTATCTGTTTCCACGCCGATGGGTCATTCGGTGCTAGCTAAACGTCTAGTTTTGGGTTGTCCTCTAGAGTTTGAGGGTAATGCTTTAACTGCTAATTTGATGATTCTTGTGATGGAGGATTTTGATTGCATTCTGGGAATAGATGTGCTGACTGTGTTTAGAGCTACTGTGGACTGTTATCAAAAGTTTGTGCAGTTTCGTCCAGTTGAGGGCGACAGTTGGTTTTTCTATGGAGAGGGAGCGCGACCCCCGATGCCTGTGGTTTCTGCTCTGAAAGCCTGTCGTGCTTTAGAGTCGGGCGGGGAAGGCTACCTTATCTATGCTATTGATTCGTCCGCAGATAGTGTCGGTATCAGTGACATTCCAGTGGTTTGCGATTTTCCGGATGTTTTTCCCGAGGAGATTCCTGGTTTTCCTCCCGTTCGGGAAGTGGATTTCGGCATTGATTTAGTGCCAGGCACGGCACCAATCTCTAGAGCTCCTTATCGTTTAGCTCCATCGGAGATGCAAGAATTGAAACAGCAGTTGCAGGATCTTCTTGACAAGGGGTATATTCGACCCAGTGTGTCCCCGTGGGGAGCACCAGTTCTTTTTGTCAAAAAGAAGGATGGTTCTATGCGGCTCTGCATAGATTATCGGCAGTTGAATCGTGCGACGATAAAGAATAAGTATCCGTTGCCACGGATTGATGATTTATTTGATCAACTGCAAGGTACCTCTGTGTATTCCAAGATTGATTTAAGGTCTGGTTATCATCAGCTTCGGGTTCATCAGGGAGATATATCGAAGACTGCATTCAGGACCCGGTATGGGCATTATGAGTTTCTGGTTATGCCTTTTGGGGTGACGAATGCACCAGCAGTTTTTATGGATCTGATGAATCGGGTTTTTCGGGAATTCTTGGATAAGTTTGTTGTGGTGTTTATAGATGATATCTTAATCTATTCGCATGATCAGCAAGAACACGCACAACACTTAAGGATTATTTTACAGACACTTCGCGAGAATCAGCTTTATGCTAAGTTGAGTAAATGTGAGTTTTGGATTGACAGGGTTGTATTCCTTGGTCATGTCATTTCTAGCGAGGGAGTTTCAGTTGACCCAAGTAAGGTGGAAGCGGTATTGAACTGGTCGCGTCCGACGACAGTAGCCGAGATCCGCAGTTTTCTGGGATTGGCTGGGTATTATCGCCGTTTCATTGTCAACTTCTCTCAGATTGCTAGGCCACTCACTCAGCTCACTCGGAAAGATGTTTCATTTGAATGGACATCAGAGTGCGAAGAGAGTTTCTTGGAACTTCGCAGACGTTTGACATCTGCGCCTATTTTGGCTTTACCGTCTGGATCTGGTGGTTTCAGTGTTTACACCGATGCTTCTTTACAGGGACTAGGGTGTGTTCTGATGCAGAATGAGCATGTGATTGCTTATGCGTCGAGACAGTTAAAGCCTCATGAGGAAAACTATCCTGTTCATGATCTGGAATTAGCAGCGATCGTTTTTGCTTTGAAAATCTGGCGCCATTATTTGTATGGTGAGCGATTTGAGATTTTCACCGATCATAAGAGTTTGAAGTATCTGTTCACTCAGGCTGAGTTGAACATGCGTCAGCGTCGTTGGATGGATCTACTCAAGGATTACGATTGTGAGATCAAGTATCATCCAGGATCTGCGAATCTCACGGCCGATGCTCTTAGTCGCAAGGTGAGGTTATCTGCTCTTCAGACTTGTGCTGTATCTGGGATTATTCAGGATTTCTGTTCGATGGGATTCAATTGTAAGCATCGGAAGGGAACAGAGAGTATCCGTATAGCTACTATTTTGTCCGAGCCAGTTTTGTATTCTCGGATTAGAGATGCTCAGATGTCTGATTCTAAGGTTCAGAAATTAGCTCGGTTGGCTGATAGAGATAATACTTCTGGATTCCACTATCAGTCCGAGGGTCTTTTGTGCTTATCTGGTCGTGTTGTTGTACCGGAAGATGACACTTTGAGGGAAGAGATTTTGTCTCAGGCTCATCGTAGCAAGTTGAGTGTTCATCCAGGGAGCAACAAGATGTATAAGGATTTGAGGACTCGATTTTGGTGGAAAGGTATGAAACGTAATGTTTATCAGTATGTCTCCAAGTGCCTTGTCTGTCAGCAGGTGAAGGCTGAGTATCGACGACCTGGAGGTTTGTTGCAGAATCTTCCTATTCCGGAGTGGAAGTGGGAGCATATCACGATGGACTTCGTGACTCACTTGCCTATGTCTGTGGGGAATAGAGATGCTATCTGGGTGGTAGTGGATCGACTTACTAAGTCTGCCCATTTTCTTCCGTATAACAGAGATTTCACTTTCGATCGGATGGCACGGTTGTACATTCAGGAGATTGTACGGTTTCATGGTGTGCCCGTGAGTATCGTTAGTGACAGAGATCCTCGATTTACATCTAGATTTTGGGGCAGCTTTCAGCAAGCTTTGGGCACTACCCTGAGTTTGAGTACTGCATATCACCCAGAGACTGACGGTCAGTCAGAGAGGACTATTCGGACTCTTGAGGATATGTTGAGATCTTGTGTGATGGATTTCGGGCCAGCTTGGCAGGATCATCTGCCGCTGATAGAGTTTGCATACAACAACAGTTTTCATAGGAGTATTGGTATGTCTCCGTTTGAAGCATTGTATGGTCGACGTTGTCGTACTCCTCTGTTCTGGGAAGAAGTCGGAGAACGACAGGTCGAGGGTCCAGAATTGATTCAGCAGGCCATGAACAAAGTTCTTGTGATCAAACAGCGGATTAAGACTGCTCAGGATCGACAAGCGAGTTATGCGAACACCAAGCGCAGACCTCTTCATTTTGATGCAGGCGAGAAAGTGTTTCTCAAGGTATCACCTTTTCGGAGGATTCTGAGATTTGGACTCAAGGGTAAGCTATCTCCGAGATTCATTGGTCCTTTTGAGATCTTAGAATGTGTGGGAGATTTGGCCTACAGATTAGCTTTGCCACCGTATCTGTCTAGTGTTCACAATGTGTTTCATGTGTCCTTGTTGAGACGATACGTAGCGGATGAGTCTCATGTTTTGCATCCGACAGAAGTTCAGCTGAATCCGGATTTGTCTTTTGTGGAAAGACCGGTTTCGATCCTAGACCGGAAGGATAAGGTACTACGGAATAAGACTATTCCTCTTGTATTAGTGCAGTGGCAGCGCCGAGGTACTGAAGAAGCTACTTGGGAACTAGAGAGTCGCATGCGGTCAGAGCATCCAGAGTTGTTCTAGTTGTAGTATTTTCAGTAAAGATTGTAATTTCAGTTGTACTTTCAGTTGTAATTCATTCTTAAGATTGAATGTATTGTTGTTCAGAATTGTCATTCTTCAGACTCGATTTCGCGGACGAAATCCTTTTTAGGGGGGGAGAATGTAGTATCCCGATGCCTAATTGGAGTTAATTATTGGATTAATTATATTTCGGTGGGATCGGAAGGACCGAACAGAGTTCGGATCGTCCGAAGCGGGTTCGGATCGTCCGAAGAGGGTTCGAATCGTCCGAAGACAGGTGGCTGGACACGTGGAAGACATGCAGAGTTCGGATCGTCCGATCAGGGTTCGGATCGTCCGAAGACAGGTGTCTGGACACGTGGAAGACATGCAAGGTTCGGATCGTCCGATCAGAGTTCGGATCGTCCGAAGTGTGCCGGATCGGATCTTCCGAAGTGGATCGGATCTTCCGATCGTTGTCTATAAATAGAGGCGCGAGGTTTCACATTTTACTCGCCAATTCCGAGTGTTCCAGAGCGTTTTAGTCGTTTCTGATGGGTTTCTAGTCTTTTCCCGAGGTTTAGGCACTAGCGGGGAGCTACTAGTCTTGTAGCGGAGCTGTGCTCTAGTTGGGAGCTAGCGGCATTAGTGGGCTGACTACGGACGCAGACTTGATTCTAGGACTGATTGCTAGGATCTACTGGTTTGAGGTACGAAAGTACTATCCGAGATAGCAGGATTGAGTATGCTTTACTATGTGTTGCATGTTTATATGTTGCATTATTATCTGTCATATGATGCATGGTTTATTATGCGGCATTTGCATAATCATGTTGAGCCTGACTATTTTTGAGATAGCCTGTTGAGAGGGTGCTCAGCCCTCGTTTGTTGTGGATGGTTGGACCCCGTTGGCCGACGGTGGTCAGGTCACCGATATATCCACAGGTTTATTTTGGTATGGGAGCCACCTCCTGGTGCGACGGCGCAGAGTGCTACATACCTTGACGTCATTTACCTGAGCAGTATTTCGATATACCCAGATCCTGGTATCCAGTACATTTTGCATACATGCATGTCATAGTCTTGTATACTCATGCTTTCGGTGCTGAGCGTTTTATGCTCACGTCCTCGGTTTATCTCTGTTTTGGACACCCTATTCGATGGGGCAGGTCTCAGGTTGGACGGTCCAGGAGGGAGTGGTCAGGGAGCTGGCAGAGGTTGACCTGTAGTTATTGGTATTTAAGTTCGATCTGGTTGTTTAAGTATTTTTGTACTTACAGATTCGATTGGGTTGTATTACTGTTTTTCCGCTGTTTACCTGTTTCAGTTTAAATGTTAAATTTTGCATGCTTAAGTTCTGATTAGTAGGTGATTCTGGAACGGGTCACTACAGTAAGTAACCGCCATTTTAAGGCTAATGAATGCCTTAAAAGAGGGCTGTAATGGCCTTGAATGACAACTTTTTGATCTCACCTCTGTGAGCCTATAAATACCCTGGAAGATGACCAAAAAAAAGACACAAAACATCCACAAACATTCTGAAAGTTTCAGCAGAAAGTTAGCCATATTTTCGAGCTCCCTATCTGCTATTCTCAAGCCTCGGTTTACCTCCATCCTACCCACATTTCGTCCCAAGTTTTGAGCTAAAGTTGCTGCTCAAAGTACTGCCACTATCCGAAGTCCCTTCCACTTGTTCGAAATTCTAGAAACGTGCCTCGGATTTGCAGCAACCAAGTCTTGTACAAGTTCGAGCGAAATTCCTCACACAAGTTCCTCACGTTTTAATCCAAAGAAGAGAAAAGCAAGTGGGTTTTTGTTATACTATTACTTACACTTGCATTTCATAAGTTTACTACTCGATATATATATAAACATACTTGTTCTTCGAAAATATGTCCACATTTGCTTAAAAATACACTATGTATGTTTTTGAAATTCGATCGGCGTGATATATTCATTCTATTTGTTATGAAAATCCTTGAACAATGTGTTGTTTGATATTAGTTATAATATTTGAAAGCATGTTTGAAATCTTTGAAATGCACTGTAATGATTCGAATTAGAAATGACAAAGAAATTCTGATGTTTGATATGTTTTGACCCTGATGCGGTTGGATATAATAACCGTTCATTTGACCTCACCCCTTAGAGGAATAACATATATGAGACTGATTAGTGAACCATGAAAAGGAGATGATTTTCAGTGTTATGTTTGTATTTTGTTCGTATTCGACTCAACATGATTATTATTGAAATCATAATAATGTATTCATATAATTATAATCTTGATATTTGTTATATACGATCGACCCCCATTTACTGAGTATTTTACATTCTCACCCCAGATAATAACGAGGAACAAATCGAAGATAAAGAGCAAGAATAGTTTTGGGGATGATGATGAAGCCAATCCAATCCAAAATCAGTCTTGTCATTCTGTCTTTTAGTCATATTATCGTGTTTTACGCTTTCACATTTTGTTTTAATCGCATTGTAAAGACGATTATTGATTTATGTAATAGACCGACTTTCGGCTATTTGATGTACTACATGGCTTATTGTTACATGATTTTAAATTGTTAAACAATGCCGATGGCACGTCTCGGTTGCAGGGCATGCCATTTAAGTGGTATCAGAGCCGTCGGGTTCATATGTTCCTAACGTGCATATATTAAAAATAAAAAGGATATTGGTAACTTACGACTCTTATTAGACTTCGGACAGCGCAAGGGACGCTGGGGCGGTATAGTTTGACCGCCCTAGCACGAAGGGTTATGGAATCTGCAACTTTGGTCAGCGCGAGGGGCGCTGGGGCGGTAGAGTTTGACCGCCCCAGCGCGGAGCTCTCAAGTTCAGTCTTTTTTTGATCTCCTATTCATAATCTAGCACATGAATAACATCTTCCAACTTCATTGCTATGCATGATGATTCGAATCCTGCTTGTACGATCTTGAAAATGCAACTGTTTGGCATGCACGACCAGATTCATATTAAAAAAAAATTGCGAACTTTCTATTCTTGGAAATTTTCTCGAAAAATCGTACCGGGTGTCGAAATACTGTAAAATATCCTTTAATGTTGCTATCCATTTTATTCTATTGTTCTAAGTCTTTATATTTGTTTTGATTTCAGGAAATGACTTCAAATTATTCTATGCCTCGCACTCAGACCACGACTCGCATGAGTGTAATACCCGTTCTTGACAAGGATACCATTATTCTTCTATGCCTCGCACTCGATTTAGGACTCTTGTTACTTCTTAGCCATCGACTCTACACCCTCCTAACAATGCCTGGACCAGCCTAAGACTCGTCCTAGCCCTGACCAAGCCCCCTGATCACGCTGTGAACCCTCGCATCAGCAACAAGAGCCGCATGTGTCTCTTTATATGCATATGAGTCTCCTTCTCGCATGGGACTCTTTACCCGAGCCACCACCGAGCCCAAGCCTTCCTGACCCTCACTGGACCTCCTTGAGACACCGCCTAGATCACCTAGACAAGCTCTTAGCCCCTCGGTTGCAGCAGCCCTCGGCCGCGCCTTAAACACGCATGGAAACAGTCTATGCGATCATGGACTCTTCCCTATCACGAGCCATGGTTCCTAGCCCCGCTAGGACCCTACCAGACCCTAGAACATGACCCTACCTAAGCCCCAAACAGCCCTGGCCGAGCCCCAAAGCACCACGTACACCAGCCGCCCCCATGAAGTTGCATGCGATCAAGTCCCTCCTAAAAACCCTAGGTGCTTTGTTCCCTTGCCATGCTTGATTCAACCCTCAACTCCACCTTAAATCGTTCGTATTCTACCCATAAATCAACCCAAGTTGGCAGCCTATCCCTTAGAATTTATAACGTTAAATAAACAAGCGTAAAATCATCAAACTTTGAAAGTAATCGTTCTATCATAAAAATAATCGAGCGTCGATATTTTCATGCAACAATAAACAAAACATGTATATTATGGTTTGAATGATGCATAAAAAAGGTTTAGTAATGTGCCTTTGTGTTTAAAACGCTCGAATATTCAATCGTTGGCGAGGGGCGGGGAGAAGAACGAACGGCGATGAAGAATCCTTGTTTTTTTCCTCTCCTCCAATTTTTGAAATTTTGTGTGTGAAGTGTGTGTAAAAATCGGCAGATATGGTGTTTAGAAGCCTAGATTTCTATTTTATAGTTTTTAATTTGCATGATAATAAGCTTGAGTTTTGAGCTTTGATTATTATAAGTTATTGAGCCTACTTAATTTAGTTAAATTGGGACAAATAACAATTATTAAATTATAAAATAAAAGTTTATAAAAATTAGTTTCCAAAAATAATGCCTTTAATATTTTAAAGGTCCCTTGTTTTCCCAAAACCGATTTCTCGAATAAAATCGAGTTTGTCTAGTAAAATAATTTGAATTCTGACATTTTAAAAAAAAATTAATCATTTTCATAATAAGAAGCCTGGAAAATATTTAATGAAAAATACTCATTCATCTTTGTCGTCCCCGGTCTCTTTTCCCCAACCTATTATCGAATATTCAGATACAATCTACAATTTCATGAAATCATGTCATATAATCATTTAATCATGCAATCACACCTTTAATCATCTAATATGCTTCAAGTAAGCATTTAAACTTAATTAAATAAAACAATCAAGCAATTTAAATAATTTGCATGCATATGGTTTACGTAGGTTGGTTTTTCGGGCGTTAAACTATCTACTAATTTGATCTTGCAAATCACCAGCCTCAAAATTATTCCGACTCTTCTTCCTCAACATGTTCTTCGATTTTATTTGGGAGAGGAGAGTAAGGGGTGGATATTTTGGGAAATACTCAACAAGTGGAGGTCGAATCGAGCGCAATATAACAACATACATAAAATTTCGAAACACAATTCATACATAACCAGGCTCATATCACATGCATAATATAGACCAGACATTGAGATTCCTCTACTTTATATGATTTACTGATATTAGTCCATAATTTTTACTCATCTAATGGGGCGAGGCTATATAACGATTACAATACCATCGTGTAAGGCCATAAACATATCATTTTGGGATTCCCACCCTATATACAGTCGAATCCTCACATTGCCCAAAACCATATAACAACCAACACAAGAAAGGAGTAAAAAAAAATTTGTACTCGACCAAATTTTCGAAAACAAACATATGCATAATCCGAAAATTTAAATTTAAAACAAGCCCGCTTACTTTGGTTTTTGAATGCTAAAAATGTGGTGCACAGTTTCGTGGATTGGGTTTCTTCTTGCTCCTTGTTCGGGCAGCACTTCGGCTCACGATCTAGGCTAACTTTGGATGATTTTTTAGCAAAGTTTCAGCTAGGACAAGCTGTTGGAAATTTCAAAACTTTCAGCTAGTGATCTCGAATTTAGGGTGCGAATAATGCTAGGAGTGATGTAGTATTTATAGTAAAGGGAAGAGAACTAAATTTGGTACCCAAATCATGCCCAAAATCATGCCAAATCTCACAAATTTTGAGTCCAACCATACCCTTCCATGGATGATGATTTAGCTACCTAAATTGTGGGATTTAATCCTTGATTCCCACCCCTTAAATTGGTTCAAAAATATGGTGCAAGTGAGGGGAGAATTTTCTTCCATTCTTCTAGCTCAAGTTGCATATCATTCAATATTCAAGCACACAATATTTAGGCAAAATTATAGTGGAATTCGAATTTTTGCAATATCATGCCTTAATTCCCTGTATGGTATCTCCCAATCTGCACTTATTTCCTACCAAACTCGAAAATATTCTTGCCTTAGTGTAGATATTATTAACTTGATATTAAGGATTTCCATTATATAAAAATTTCCAATACATAAGGATTTACAATATATTTCCATTTAACACAAGAATCCAATATCCTAATTTCATTGCAAATATCAATTACAAGGTTTGAGGAAAAAAAATCCGGTTTTCACATTCATAGCTTGAAGGACGAGGCACGAAAGAAAGCAAGAGATGAAGCAAAGGCTCCACCATCTAATTCCAAAAGGAAGACAACCCATAGGAAGACAAGACACAGATTAATGAACGTGGCACCCCTTCTCGGGACGTAGAAGTCCTTACACAATCCTAGCCATGGTCCCATGCAATGAATAGGGAAGATAAGTCTTAGGCAATCCTACCCGCTCAAAGCATCCTATTTACTACGACCATCTTGGCTGAGTCACTGCCTACATGAATGAAAATACCAACCTCCCAAAATATGAACTAAAGATGATCCACAAGATCGCCTCGACATATCTTATGCGAAATTAAATTTTCATGACATAAGTGATGCCGCTTACTTCAAGATTTTTCGAACCACTCTCTCAAGACACACACTTGTCTGGTTCAACAAACTACCTCCCTGAACCATTGGAAGTTTGGAACAGTTAACTCAAAATTTTCTCTATCAGTTCTCGATCAACAAGAAATATTAAAAGACATTGTCATACTTGTTTACAATAATTCAAAAGGAGAGGGAAAGCCTGCGAGAGTATGTGCAACGGCTTTCGCAAGTTGTCCACGAGGTTCTTCATGTTAACCATGACTTGCTAGTTGGGATAATGCGGCAAAAACTTTGCCACAAATTTAAGGAGTCGATAGTTGGGAAGTCCTCAAGAACATTGGAAAAATTATTAGAAAAGACCGAAAATATGTACGCGTAGAAGAATATATTGAGACACAATACTTTGGATAGAGAAGAAGTGAAACGTCTGCTATTCGTGTTCTTAAAAATGCTAGATTTTTTTTTCCTATTACATATATATAAATACTTTGAAAATATCTTGTACCATTTTAAAAATAAACAATCAACTAACATTTAAAAATCAAAGGAAAATATTTTAAATCGTCAAACATTTTACTTAACCTAAAATTAACATTTGAAAAGTATAGCCCATATTATAATATCTCAAAAACCACTTATAAATAAATCGTCGTAAAAATATCTTTAACCTCACTTAAAATCATAAATCATAACTAGTGCGGAAAACTATTGTCGGTCCTCGGGTTATGTGCACCTTCAGTCCAGCAAAATCAACCATCAAGACCTCCATTATCATATACATAATTAATATCACATGCATGAATCACACCTAGTGAGTCTAAAGACTTAACACACCATAATCTTGATAACAAGTAATACATATACAAATCACATGCAACAGTGAAAATATTTGTACAAAAGTATCGTTTTCATGAAGATGCATAAAATTTAAAGAATAACATTTTCGTAAACATTTTCATGATGCATAAACTTTAAACATAAACATTTTCATAAGATTTTCATAAAAAATTTCGTAAACTTTTTCGTAAACATTTTCGTAAACATTTTCTGATCACCCTCAACATATTCATATGAACATGCATATTTTAAACCTCAACATTTTCCTTTTCCTCATTCATAACATGTATCCTTTCATCATGATCATAAACATTTCATTTTTATTGAATTCCGATCGTTAATTGTGACTTTCCTCATCCTCAAAAGTCGATGGATCCATCTACACATAACCACAGTACTGGGCGGTGGGGACATCAGCGACGATCTCTCGTCAACTGAGCCTTGACCTATCCTCATCGAATGGAAATACGATCGTCGTGCTCCCTCTGGACCTTCTTCCATAAATGGGCTCTCTCTGGGGCCTTTTCCATCACGATATCCCCGTTCTTATCCTCATATCCTCAATAATTACAATTACTTCATTTCCTTCAACGTTTTACATTTTCATCACTTTATAAAAATCATGCATTTAATATCATTTTTCTTTTAAAAACAAGCATGCAACATATCTTTTAATGTTATCGTTTCCTCGTAGAAATCCATAAACATTTTAAAAGAACCTTTTAACATATAAATATCCATAAATATTTTAAATAAACATGTAGTAACCCGATTCCTAATTTGAGTTAATTATTGGATTAATTATATTTCGGTGGGATCGGAAAGACCGAACCAGGTTCGGATCGTCCGAAGAGGGTTCGGATCATCCGAAGTGGGTTCGGACCGTCCGAGACAGGTGGCTGGACACGTGGAAGGGTTCTGGACACGTGGAAGGGTTCGGATCGTCCGATCAGGGTTCGGATCGTCCGAGCCAGGTGTCTGGACACGTGGAAGGGTTCGGATCGTCCGATCAAGACTCGGATCGTCCGGGACAGGTGGCTGTACTCGTGGAAGACATGCAGGGTTCGGATCGTCCGAAGTGTACCAGATCGGAGCTTCCGAAGTGGATCGGAGCGTCCGAACATTGGCTATAAATAGAGGCGCGAGGCTTCATTTGTGACTCGCCATTTCAGAGAGTTCCAGAGCATTTCAGTCGTTTCTGACAGGTTTCTAGTCTTTTTCCGAGGTTCGGGCACTAGCGGGGAGCTACTAGTGTTGTAGCGGAGCTGTGCTCTAGTTTGGAGCTAGCGGCACCAGTAGGCTGACTGCGGACGCAGGCGTGAGTCTAGGACTGATTGTTAGGATCTGCTGGTTTGAGGTACGAAAGTACTATCCGAGATATCCTGGTCGAGTATACATCCTTATATGTGTTGCATGATTATGTGGTGCATTGA
Source organism: Primulina eburnea (assembly GCF_022965805.1). NCBI lineage: Eukaryota > Viridiplantae > Streptophyta > Magnoliopsida > Lamiales > Gesneriaceae > Primulina > Primulina eburnea. The sequence goes on from NC_133114.1 coordinate 24,906,103, forward strand.
TATATGTCATATGATGCATGCTATTATGTCATGTTTTATGATGCATGTTGCATTTCATGTTGAGCCGTATCTCCTTTGAGATAGCCTTTACTGTTGAGCTGTATCTCTTTCGAGATAAGCTATATCTTGTGGGGCCGCTCAGCCCTGTCTTGTCTTGTGGACGCATGGACACCGAGAGTACACAGTGGCCGACGGGTCCGGAGGGCTTCGGTGATCCGGGACATTTTAGGTCCACGTCTGTTCTTGTAGTGGATGCAGTGACCCAGAGGAGTACCGCGCGGCACTATCCACTTGGCGCCTCTAGACTGAGCATTTTGAGATCCTTTGTTACTCCTGTTTCTTGACTACCCTGGTATCATATCATAGCATGTGCATTTCATATAGGCTTGTATACTCATGCTTTTGTACTGGGCGTTCTTATCGCTCACGTCCTCGGTTTTGTTTATCTTGGACACCCCATTCCCACGGGGCAGGCCTCAGGTTGGACAGCTCAGGAGGAGGAGGAGGAGGACGTTGAGTAGCTGGTTGGTTTAGTTCTTCGGTATCTTTTTGATTCGATATGGTTGTACCGTATATTTCATTTTAGTTTAGTTGTCCTGGATTTTCGATTGGGTTGTATAACTATCTTTTGGTGACAGTTTTCCGCTGTTATCTCTGATTATTATTAATTAAGTTAATTGCATGCTTAGTTCTTCATTAGTAGGTGATTCTGGAACGGGTCACTACATTTATGGTATCAGAGCATGCTTACGATTTTGGGATATAGATTCTGTTTTGGGATTTTCGTTGACCATTTTACCATTTTCCCCATTCTATCTTGTAGCGATGGCTGACCACTTTGGTGATGAGAGTAGTCAGGGAAGTGTAGGTCGTTGGGGTGACCAGGACGATCGTAGGCGTCATCGTGAACATCGTCATCGTCGGGATGGTCCTAGGCGTTTTGATTTGCACCGTTTCATTCAGATGGGGCCTAAGCCTTTAGTCGGCGGTGAGACTCCCGATGATGCTGAGGATTGGTTAGAGCGCATGGAGAGTTGTTTCCGTGCATTCCAGTGCACCGAGGAGCAGCAGATGGAGACCCTTAGTTTTCTTCTCGAGGGCCGTGCGCGCAAGTGGTGGCGATCGACTTCTGCGCCGATAGTCCAGTCCCAGGGTAGGGTGACTTGGGCCGATTTCCGTGCAGCTTTCATGCAGCTGTATTTTCCTCCAGCCCTTCGCCAAGCAAAGACGATTGAGCTCCTGAATCTTAAGCAGGGGAGTATGTCTGTTGATGAATATCAGCAGAAGTTCTTTGAGTTGTTACCTTTTGCTCCTCATATCAGTGGCAGTTCTGAGGCCAAGTATGACCATTTTCTTCAGGGTCTTAACCAGGAGATTTTTGATCGAGTCACTGTCTGTGATAATCCTACTTCTTATGATGGGTTAGTGAACCGGTGTCGCCAGGCAGAGATCAGTCTCCAGCGTGGTAGGGCTATTCTTTCTTCTAGACCTCCGAGTACTTTGAGCCCTCGATCTCAGTCTTTCAAGAAATCTGGTTCTTCTTCTTCTGGATCTGGATCACGGTCTAGCGGTGTGTTCCGCTTTGGTAAGAAGAAGGTTTCTTGTGTGCATTGCGGGAAGAACCATCCATCGGAGCAGTGCCGATCAGCCGCGGGAGCTTGTTTTCAGTGCGGAGAGATGGGTCATCTCAAGAAAAATTGTCCTCAGTTGCGAGGTGGAGCAGGATCTGGTTCCGGATATCAGACGACTGTTCAGCAGAGGAGGCAGGGTCAGGCAGTGGGTAGTTCAAATCTTCGACCTCGTGCCAAGGTCAGGTTTTTGCGCTGAACCAGGATCAGGCTGCAGATGAAACGGAGAGAGTCATAGCAGGTACTTTTCGTTTATGCGGTATTCCTGCTTTTGTTCTTATTGATACCGGAGCATCTCATTCATTCATTTCTGCACGATTTGTTAAGCGTCATAAGTTACCGTATGTTTCTCTAGACGTCATTCTTTCCGTTTCTACCCCGATGGGTCATTCGGTGTTAGCAAAGCGTCTAGTGATGGGTTGTCCCTTAGATTTTGAGGGTAACGAATTGATTGCGAATCTTATGATCCTAGAGATGGAAGATTTTGATTGTATTCTAGGTATAGACCTATTGACTACCTACCGAGCTACCGTGGATTGTTACCAGAAGCTTGTTCAGTTTCGTACGACTGAGAGCTCTAGTTGGTTTTTCTATGGTGAGGGAGCGCGACCTCCGATGCCAGTGGTATCTGCTCTGAAAGCCTGTCGTGCTTTAGAGGCTGGCGGGGAAGGCTACCTCATCTATGCGATTGATTCATCCACATGTAGTGTGGGTATAGAGGATATTCCAGTGGTTTGTGAATTTTCTGATGTTTTTCCAGATGAGATTCCTGGTTTTCCTCCGGTTAGAGAGGTGGAATTTGGCATTGAGTTAATACCAGGGACTGCACCGATTTCTCGTGCCCCCTATCGTCTTGCTCCGTCAGAGATGAGAGAATTGAAGCAGCAATTGCAGGATCTTCTTGATAAAGGTTATATTCGCCCGAGTGTTTCACCCTGGGGAGCTCCAGTATTGTTTGTCAAGAAGAAAGATGGATCTATGCGATTTTGCATTGATTATCGCCAGCTGAATCGTGTGACGATCAAAAACAAGTATCCGTTACCTCGTATTGACGACTTGTTCGATCAACTTCAAGGTACTTCTGTTTACTCCAAGATTGACTTGCGATCGGGTTATCATCAGATGAGAGTTAGAGATGATGATATTTCCAAGACTGCATTTCGTACTCGATATGGGCATTACGAGTTTCTAGTTATGCCATTCGGATTGACGAATGCGCCAGCGGTGTTCATGGATCTAATGAACCGAGTCTTTCGGGATTTTCTGGATCAGTTTGTTGTGGTTTTCATCGATGATATCTTGATTTATTCTCACAGTGTGGAAGAGCATATCCAGCACTTGAGGATTGTGTTGCAGATTCTTCGCGAGAAGCAATTGTATGCTAAGCTGAGTAAGTGCGAGTTCTGGATTGATCGTGTAGTATTTCTTGGTCATGTGATTTCCAAAGAAGGAATTTCTGTGGATCCCAGCAAGATCGAAGCAGTGCTGAATTGGTCACGTCCTACGACGGTGGCTGAGATCCGTAGTTTTCTAGGTCTGGCAGGGTATTATCGTCGCTTCATCGTAAATTTCTCTCAGGTAGCTAGACCATTGACGCAACTTACTCGGAAGGATGTTCCATTTGAGTGGTCATCTGAGTGCGAAGATAGTTTCAGAGAGCTTCGTCGACTTCTGACTTCGGCACCTGTTTTGGCGTTACCGTCAGGATCTGATGGTTTCAGTGTTTACACCGATGCTTCTTTTCAAGGCTTAGGGTGTGTGTTGACGCAGAATGGTCATGTGATCGCTTATGCTTCCAGACAGTTGAAACCTCACGAGGAAAAGTATCCTATTCATGATCTAGAATTAGCTGCTATTGTGTTTGCGCTAAAGATCTGGCGTCATTACTTGTACGGGGTTAAGTTTGAAATTTTTACTGATCATAAGAGTCTGAAGTATCTGTTCACTCAGGCTGAGTTGAACATGAGACAACGTCGTTGGATGGATCTACTTAAAGATTATGACTGCGAGATCAAATACCATCCAGGTTCTGCGAATCTCACAGCCGATGCTCTTAGTCGCAAGGTGAGAGCCTCTGCACTTCAGACCAGTGCTATGATTAGTACTATCCAGGATTGTTGTTCATTGGGATTTAATTTCAAACATCGGAAAGGTATGGAGAGCATTCGTGTTGCTACCATTTTATCTGAGCCAGCTTTGTTCGCTCGGATTCGAGATGCTCAGATGTCTGATCTCAAGACTCAGAGATTAGCTCGGTTGGCTGGTGGAGATAGCAATTTCCATTATCAGTCTAATGGTCTTCTGTGTTTGTCTAATCGGGTTGTGGTACCAGAGGATGATACTTTGAGGGAAGAGATCTTGGCTCAGGCTCATCGAAGCAAGTTGAGTGTCCATCCAGGAAGCAACAAGATGTATAAAGATTTAAGGACACGATTTTGGTGGAAAGGGATGAAACGCAGCGTTTATCAGTTTGTTTCCAAGTGTCTGGTTTGTCAGCAGGTTAAGGCAGAGCACCGTCGACCGGGAGGATTATTGTTGAACTTACCTATTCCCGAATGGAAGTGGGAGCATATCGCGATGGACTTCATTACTCACTTACCATTGTCTTCGAGGAATAGTGATGCTATTTGGGTAGTGGTGGATCGACTCACCAAGTCTGCTCATTTTCTGCCATATAACCGTGATTTCACTTTCGATCGTATGGCTCGCTTGTACATTCAAGAGATTGTACGTTTGCATGGGGTGCCAGTTAGTATTGTCAGTGACAGAGATCCTCGTTTTACCTCACGATTTTGGGGTAGTTTCCAGGCGGTATTGGGTACGTCCCTAAGTTTAAGTACAGCTTATCATCCAGAGACCGACGGTCAGACGGAGAGGACTATCCGTACACTTGAGGATATGATGCGAGCTTGTGTGATGGATTTCGGAACCGCTTGGCAGGATCATTTGCCTTTGATTGAGTTCGCGTACAACAACAGCTATCATCGTAGTATTGGTATGGCACCATTTGAGGCGTTGTATGGGCGACGTTGTCGTACTCCATTATTTTGGGATGAAGTTGGGGAACGACATGTTGAGGGACCGGAGTTAGTCCAGCAGGCTATTGATAAGGTTGCAGTAATCAAGAAGCGGATTAAGATCGCTCAGGATCGACAGGCTAGTTATGCGAACACCAAACGTCGACCTCTTTATTTTCAGCCAGGTGAGAAAGTGTTTCTCCGAGTTTCGCCTTTTCGCAGGATTTTGAGATTTGGTCTCAAGGGTAAGCTGTCTCCGAGATTTATTGGTCCATTTGAAATATTGGAAAGCGTGGGAGATTTGGCTTACAGACTTGCATTGCCGCCGTACCTATCAAGTATTCACGATGTGTTCCACGTATCTTTGTTGAGACGATACATAGCAGATGAGTCTCACATCTTGCATCCCTCTGAAGTTCAACTAAATTCGGATTTGTCTTACGTGGAACGACCAGTGCGGATTCTCGATCGCAAAGACAAGGTATTGCGGAATAAGATCATTCCTCTTGTCTTAGTTCAGTGGCAGCGCAGAGGCACTGAAGAAGCCACTTGGGAGTTAGAAAGTCGTATGCGTTCGGAGCATCCAGAGCTCTTTTGAGTTATGCTTTGTATATGTTTGTGTTTTCAGTTATAATCGAAATATCAGTTGTATTCAACAACAATTGAGATGTAATAACGATGTTGTTATTTCAGTTTTTGTTCATCCTATAAACCTGATTTCGAGGACGAAATCTTTTTAAGGGGGGGAGAATGTAGTAACCCGATTCCTAATTTGAGTTAATTATTGGATTAATTATATTTCGGTGGGATCGGAAAGACCGAACCAGGTTCGGATCGTCCGAAGAGGGTTCGGATCATCCGAAGTGGGTTCGGACCGTCCGAGACAGGTGGCTGAACACGTGGAAGGGTTCTGGACACGTGGAAGGGTTCGGATCGTCCGATCAGGGTTCGGATCGTCCGAGCCAGGTGTCTGGACACGTGGAAGGGTTCGGATCGTCCGATCAAGACTCGGATCGTCCGGGACAGGTGGCTGTACTCGTGGAAGACATGCAGGGTTCGGATCGTCCGAAGTGGGTTCGGATCGTCCGAAGTGTACCAGATCGGAGCTTCCGAAGTGGATCGGAGCGTCCGAACATTGGCTATAAATAGAGGCGCGAGGCTTCATTTGTGACTCGCCATTTCAGAGAGTTCCAGAGCATTTCAGTCGTTTCTGACAGGTTTCTAGTCTTTTTCCGAGGTTCGGGCACTAGCGGGGAGCTACTAGTGTTGTAGCGGAGCTGTGCTCTAGTTTGGAGCTAGCGGCACCAGTAGGCTGACTGCGGACGCAGGCGTGAGTCTAGGACTGATTGTTAGGATTTGCTGGTTTGAGGTACGAAAGTACTATCCGAGATATCCTGGTCGAGTATACATCCTTATATGTGTTGCATGATTATGTGGTGCATTGATATATGTCATATGATGCATGCTATTATGTCATGTTTTATGATGCATGTTGCATTTCATGTTGAGCCGTATCTCCTTTGAGATAGCCTTTACTGTTGAGCTGTATCTCTTTCGAGATAAGCTATATCTTGTGGGGCCGCTCAGCCCTGTCTTGTCTTGTGGACGCATGGACACCGAGAGTACACAGTGGCCGACGGGTCCGGAGGGCTTCGGTGATCCGGGACATTTTAGGTCCACGTCTGTTCTTGTAGTGGATGCAGTGACCCAGAGGAGTACCGCGCGGCACTATCCACTTGGCGCCTCTAGACTGAGCATTTTGAGATCCTTTGTTACTCCTGTTTCTTGACTACCCTGGTATCATATCATAGCATGTGCATTTCATATAGGCTTGTATACTCATGCTTTTGTACTGGGCGTTCTTATCGCTCACGTCCTCGGTTTTGTTTATCTTGAACACCCCATTCCCACGGGGCAGGCCTCAGGTTGGACAGCTCAGGAGGAGGAGGAGGAGGACGTTGAGTAGCTGGTTGGTTTAGTTCTTCGGTATCTTTTTGATTCGATATGGTTGTACCGTATATTTCATTTTAGTTTAGTTGTCCTGGATTTTCGATTGGGTTGTATAACTATCTTTTGGTGACAGTTTTCCGCTGTTATCTCTGATTATTATTAATTAAGTTAATTGCATGCTTAGTTCTTCATTAGTAGGTGATTCTGGAACGGGTCACTACAAAACATTTCAACATCATAAACGTTAAAAATAACATTTTGACATATTAAATCATAAACATTTAAAATAAACCTTTTGACATATTAAATCATAAATGTTTAAAATCAACACTTTAACATCATAAAAATTCATAAACATTTAAAATAATCATATTAGCATGTGAAGCAACATTCAGGACACTGCCCTGATGTTTACTAATGTCTATGTGTAAAATGATCGTTTTACCCCTAGACGTAAAATTCCATGTTTTGAATTTTTCTTCATTTTGTTGACTCTAATATGTCCGAAATATTTATTTAAGCTTACATGAATTTTTTCATATTTTTATTTGGCTTGAAATCGATGAATTTTAATTTATTCTTTAAATATAACATATTACTGCGTTTTAATCTCGGATTAAACCAAACCTTAATACGAAATTCCCAAATTAAAAACTTAGACTTTTAATAATTGTTTGAGATTAAATACAATTTTCCATAATTTTATTAAACTTAAATCTAGGCGTTTCCATTAACTCTTTAATTAGCGTTTCGTGCGGCGATTAAATCCCGGATAAATCCAAAACTCATTATTTTGATCCCAAATTTTTAACACAACCTTTTTATTATTTATCATACCCTTCCAAATCATGAGCCACACCCGTGGACCCATGGATTCAATTTTAGTTATTAAAATCTTGTTTTTGACACATAATCGAACACACCGAGCCATCTCCCAAAATACTCGAGCCACGCCCGAGCCACCTCGAGCCAAACCCGAGCCAACCCACCTAGGAACCCTCTTGACCAGCCCTGGCCCCTGAACCTAGCCCCTAACTCACTCAAACTCTGCTGGACAGTAGACCAAATGCATGTGAGTGTGGGCGTGAGATGTCCTAGCTATGTAAGGTTTCCTAGTTGCCTTAGGACTCATCAAGCCCCTAACTACTTGACCACCCTTGACCCTTACTGATCCCTAGACCAGTCCCAGACCCGAGACACCCCCAGCCAGAACACCTGAGCCACACACGAAGCCTTGCCCAAAGCCACACCACCTGCGCACCAACAAGCTAACTCGTGCTCTCATGTTTCCTCTCGAGCCAGCAGCCCCCAAGCCACACCAGCCCCTGCCCAGACCGTTGTGCGCCTTTTTACGACCCTAATGACTCGCCCTAGCCCAGCCCAAAGCCCCCTGGCTGAGCACCCTTCTCCCTGCACGCTGCTGAACCTGTGCATCTCCCATAGCTTGTTCTCGGGTGGAGTCCTAGCTTGCTAGGACTCCTCCCCAGCCCCTGGTCTTGAATCCTAGCGTGGCTAGGACTCCTCCCCTGACCCCTCACGACCCTAGCCAAGCCCTGGTCCCAACTGAACCAAAGCCAAGCCCTTAACTACCAAAACCGGACCCTCAAGCCACACATGTCACCCGATGGTTCCAGTTTCTATTCTATCATGTGGTATAGTTTGTGGGTTGTGTTTCTAGGACTTTAACTCATGTAAAAACATGCTTGTTCAATCCCTAACTCATGACAGTCCCTTTTCCATCATACAAACATGATTTTGAAACAATACTCAAGCTTTAAAAATCCATGTTCGTGTAAAAACGAAAATAAATAAAAAGTCACTTGTTTTTCATGCAAAATTTTAATTAAATAAAATAATATCGTGTGATAGATAGTTGAAGGAAATAATATGGTGTGGCGTGCCTTTGCGTTTGAAACGCACGAAAACGAATCGACGATGCGAAGAACAACGATGTACGCCTTGGCTTGAATTTCCTCGAGAATCCTTGATGCTTTTCCCTCAAAACCTTTGTGTGTGTGTCGTGTATTTTGCAAGGGAGGAGTTTTTAAGATTTGTTGGGGTGTGGGGCATGTACAATAAAAGGTTAAGGGGTAGGTTTTTGTACTTTAAATAATAATAAAATTCTAACTAAACTCTTAATTGCTAGCTTAGGCCATTAACCATATTAATTAGGTCCAATTAGCCCATTAGTGTTTAACTATATGAAAATTAATTTTGTTTAATAAAATTTGTGATTTTATTAACCGGGTTGCCAAGACGTTCGTATTTTTGTTGAATATCCAACACCGATAAAAATTACGTCTCGACGTATAAAATCACCTAAAAACCCCTTATTTTCAAAAAATAAGAAAAATCATCACCCTTATTTTACAAAATAATAAAAGCAATTATTTAATAAAAACATTTTATATTTTTCAGTCATCGGTCTCCCTTCTTCGATCGCAACTCGAATAACCTTTAAAAATACATTTTAATGCAACCATGTATAAAAATATATTTTAAACATGCAAATATGCACTACATAATTAATCCATGCAATTAAAACATCTAATTAAAATACACAAGAAATTTAATAATTGTGTGCTAGTAGTTCGCGTGGGCCTTCGAATTTTCGGGGCGTTACAAAATGGGTGAAAGAGAAATCCTCAAGTAAAAAAGAAATAAGAGCGAACGACTCAAAGCCACATCAACATGAACAAATTCTACGCTTAAGGGTGTCAACTCTTTGAATACTTTATTAACATCATTATCCTTGTTTTGCATATTGGAAACACTTAGGTTGTAATCTCAATTATTTTGAAGTTTAATAAATTTATTATCAACAAATTTATTTTCTCATATGGCATAATGCATCTCCATTCAAAGAATGTTTAGCTAAAATGTTATAGACACGTTTAGTTGGTAAAAAAATATCCAAGCATAAGATGCACGACCAACCTTGCACGAAAGCTAAATCCCTGACTCTGTAAGAGGTCATAACGATAAAATTACATCTTGGGATACCTCACCATCCAAGAGGTGAGTTTAGGACTACCCTTTGAGACAAAATCTTGGAAACCTAATCCACTCCCAAGTACCACACATTAAGCATTACGTTATTGCTCATGAACTAATTATGAGCAAAAATCACGATAAGAATTCACATCGACAATAAAAAAATACTGCAAGTCATAGCTAGAAGTAACATGGACTATAAAAGAGATGACAAATTATAAGGGTCAATTTGATTATTTAGCCTACTTCACCTATAAAAGTCCAAGCTTATTAAGCACTCTTAAAAAACTCATAAATAGAAGAGCACTCTCACTAAAGCCCAAGCCAGTTTACGAGCCGGTCTACGACTAATTGGATATGTTTACAAGTAATTCAAATCTTTTTACCTGATCTATATAATTCGAGCAATTAATTTTTTTGGCTACATCAAATTATATCTTAGATGTATCACTATATTTAAAATTTTTAAAATCTACTCATCTCCATTATTTGATACCAAACATTAAAATATTTGGTACAAAATGCATAGAAAAACAAGGGTAAGTGATAATCACTGAAAATTTAGGATCCGGTTCCAGCAAGTGACACTAGTTCAGACGCAGGTTTCGAATTTGCCCTGAGCTTGAAATCAGGAAGGAAACCGTTAGAAGGGAGCCGGGAGGGTGTCCCGGCGTAGTCCCTCCGACGCTCAAGTCAGAGACTGAGGATATAAGGGAGATCAGTTAAGGGTGCTGCTGAAAAATAATATAGTGAATGAATCAGTTATATATCCGAACATAGTATTTATAAGAAAATACATTGGTCCGTGTTGGGTCTGTCTTCCATTTGGGCTAGGGATGAGCCAGAGGTAATGAGCTCATCCATGGGGTATCAGTAAGTTTTTTTTTCTAAGTTGTTACACACTCTTGAATATGTCATATCTTTATATTCATCGGACTTTAAAAATTCCTAAATTTTGAGGAGGTAAATGAAAGCTTTAGTTTATTTCCATTATATGGAATTTTAATTTAAAAGATTAGAATTTGATGACACCCACAAATGATTGAATCATAAAATCAAAAATAATTTGAGATATTTTGAAATATAAGCTCATGTCCAAGGAAAACCCAAATCTTACCTTCGGGCAAATGGAATCATATTCATGTGTGGCTGAGCGACAGCCGACAGGTGGTAACGCAAATAAATACCTAAACACACACACTGTCTATATATATACGACACGGTCAACATAACAAGCGTTTTCTATTCCAGAACCTACGTTTAGATTTACGCACGATTACATATATAGAATTGGAGAGAGAAAGGGGGGAAACGTACAGAGGAGGCAAGTACTGTGTATGTGTAGCGAAGGAAAGAGTGAGAAAAGGAGGCGTCTTTCTTTAAAGAAAAACCCTAGCTTGCTTTGTGCATGGTTGAATTCTGAGCCATTGGGAGTGATTCTGTCTTTTGATTCACCGGAATGTGTGCTCAGATCTAGGGACCGGACGATTTGGTTAAAATTTTCTTGGGTCTTGAGTGGAAGACGGATTTTGAGGAGAAACTGAGGTGGGCTTGTTTGAATTTTTGATTTTTTTTCATTGTGGGAAGGTTTATTTTGTTTGAAGTTCGGAGCTTCCGACTCTGTGGTGGGGGTGATTTCTGAAGTTTAGATTATTGTTGTGTTTTGTGTTTTTTTTTTCTTGTAGGTATTTGGAAAGAGCAGTTCTTGCCTCTGGCATTTTGGCAGTGAAGGCAGAAGAAGATTTGTTATGTTCTTTTGAGTTTTTACTGAAATATACGAGCACATTATGTTTCTTTTGATTGTTGGAATTCGATTTTCCCGCCTTTAAATTACATTGATTCTCGCATCTAGCGCGGTCTGAGATTTGGATATCGTGGCTTTTGGGGAATTTGTTGGGTTTGTCAGAGAAAAATGGTGTACCTTGTCTGAATATTGATAGAATAGGTGGTGTACAAGTTTCCTTTCTATTTAATCTTCAGGGTCACTGGTGGATATTTGCGCTGGAGTGGTTGGGGGTACCGGGAGGCGTCACCATGTCGTCCTTGAGTCGAGAACTGGTTTTCTTAATACTGCAGTTCTTGGATGAAGAGAAGTTCAAGGAGACAGTGCACAAGTAAGTTATTTTGTTGGTTTATTCCTTAGAATACATTTAATGTACGGAAGAAGCTGTCAGTAATGGAAAGAATTTACTGGGAACCTTTATCGGATGTCAATTTTTTTTTTTTTTTCATTTTTCAGTACAATACCACTGGAATTAAGATAGAGAACAGGCCTGCTCATATGAGTGTTTAATGTGATGCATCAGCGTCTTCTGACTTTTTATAGTTTCATATTCATATTCTTTTTCTACAGAAGAAACCCCTTATATTCATATACGCATACTTTTTATTTCCATGACATGAACCACTAATTATTGACTGGAAAAACATGTGAAATCGACTGTTTCTTGAAAATTATATTCCGTTTTGGTTAAGAAGAAAATTAATTTTTGGCATTTTGCATTTACTCATCTTAGGTTGGAGCAAGAATCTGGTTTTTTCTTCAATATGAAGTATTTTGAGGACCAAGTTCAAGCAGGTGAATGGGAAGAAGTTGAGAAATATTTAAGTGGATTCACAAAAGTCGAGGATAATCGTTATTCAATGAAAATTTTCTTTGAAATTAGAAAGCAGAAGTATCTAGAAGCTCTTGATAGGTACATTTCATTCCAAACCATTTTGATATCTTTTGTATATATCTTGTTCATAATTTTTGTATTTAAATTAAATACGTTCAATAATTTGCAGACTAGACCGAGCAAAAGCTGTTGAGATTCTTGTGAGGGATCTTAAGGTCTTTGCATCATTCAACGAAGATCTTTTTAAAGAGATCACCCAGTTATTGACACTCGACAATTTTAGGTAACTCTGGCTTGTTAACTCTACTGCTTTTTTCCATGTCTCTAGTAATACTTTTCTATTGCTCCATTTATAATATTTTAGGCAGAATGAGCAGCTCTCCAAATATGGGGATACAAAATCTGCGAGAAATATCATGCTGGTTGAACTGAAAAAGCTTATAGAGGCTAACCCATTGTTTCGGGACAAACTTGCATTTCCTGCCTTTAAGGCTTCAAGATTAAGAACACTAATAAACCAAAGGTATGTACTGATATTCAAGTATGAATATCTGATTTTTCTGCTAAGCGGTTCTACTTGTGGTAAGAATGTCAAATATTTTGTTTTCTTGGATTTTCAGTTTAAACTGGCAGCATCAGCTTTGCAAGAATCCACGTCCAAATCCGGATATTAAAACACTCTTTACAGATCATACTTGTGCTTCAAGTAATGGCACACGTGGCCCCCCTCCTGCTAACAACCCTCTCACTGGACCAGTTCCTAAACCTGGTGTTTTTCCACCTCTTGGAGGCCATGGTGTAAGTCGAGTATGGTTTTTTTGCAAAATGATATCATACTCCTTGGCATCTCATATTTTCTTTCTTTCTTTCTTTTGCCAGCCTTTCCAGCCGGTTGTTTCTCCTTCCCCAAGTGCTATTGCGGGCTGGATGTCAAGTGCTAACCTGTCCATTCCTCACGCTGCTGTTGCAGGAGCGCCTCCTGGTCTCGTTCAAGCACCTAATTCTGGTTAGTTAGCTGCAATAAAAGGAATTGTCTCACATTTAATGATTTGATGAAATGTGTTCTATCCCTCGTTATTTTCAGCCGCATTTTTGAAACATCCGAGGGCTCCTCCAGGTGGTCCTGGAATGGATTATCTGACCGCTGACTCTGAGCATTTGATCAAACGCTTTCGGTCTGGGCAACCTGATGAGGTGTGGAAAATAGTTTAATCCATTAATAATGTTATATTGCATTTTCTGTCTCCCCATCATCGTAGCCTTCTAGTTTGGATACTCTTAAGACACTTCTGTAATTTCATTCTCTGTTTATTGTACTGTAGGTTTCCTTTTCTGGATCTTCTCATCCTTCAAACATATGTTCACCGGATGACCTTCCCAAAACTGTTGTACGGAACCTTAACCAAGGATCTAATGTCATGAGCATGGACTTCCATCCACAACAGCAGACTGTTCTTCTAGGTTGATCCTTCATTGCTCTTTTCGATATAGCTTTTGCGTCTTTGATGGAATCTATTTTCTTCTCATATTCACTTTGATGGCTGCAATTTAGCACTGTGTGAATGTCATTTACTGTTACGTCTCTCTGCAAGCATATAAACATAGAGTTAGTAATATGCAACTCGGAGTATTTTTGAATTTGTGCCAACTGCTATCTGCATTGTAGTTGGAACAAATGTTGGTGATATTAGCATATGGGAAGTTGGGTCCCGAGAAAGGCTAGCACTTAAAACTTTTAAGGTTTGGGACATATCAGCTTGTTCAATGCCATTCCAAGTGAGTATCCACAAAACATTTAATGCTTAGCTCTTTTGTTTTGAAAATTGGGACTCTTTCAGGTTCTCATTGTCGATCTAATTTAAAATTTAATGTGCTGTTATTCAGACAACTTTGGTTAAAGATGCTACCATATCAGTAAATAGATGTGTATGGGGCCCAGATGGATCTATACTAGGTAAAAAAAAAGCCATGGTGTTTCGAGACTCTGCTTAAAATTTCGACTTCTTGACTTGGTCCAGAAGTTACTGATTTTTTAAATATTTTACTTTTTAAGGTGTTGCTTTCTCCAAACACATTGTTCAGATATACTTATAATCCAGCTGGAGAGTTGAGACAACACTTGGAAGTGAGGATTACCTAAAACCTCTCTCTCTCTCTCTCTTACAAACACAGTTTCAAGTAGTGATGACATTTTTCAAACTGTAGATTGATGCTCATATTGGTGGCGTTAATGATATTGCCTTCGCACACCCCAATAAGCAGCTGTGCATAGTTACTTGTGGGGATGACAAGACGATAAAGGTATCAACCATATGAAACTTGATAGAGTCTTACTCTTTGTTACTTGAAAGTTTACGAACTGTTGTGTTACAGGTGTGGGATGCTGTTGGTGGTCGCAGGCAGTATACGTTTGAAGGCCATGAAGCTCCCGTATATTCTGTCTGTCCTCACTATAAAGAGAATATTCAGGTAGATTAGTAGTTTTTGTCATCTCTCTTATTTCAGGCTAAGGTCTTCTACTATTTGCTTAATGATCTTTATTTGGAATATGTGATTTGAATTCATGAAAGGAGGGCAATCTGAATCTATTCAATCTGCAGTTTATATTTTCTACTGCTATTGATGGGAAAATAAAGGCATGGCTTTATGATTCCTTGGGATCAAGAGTAGATTACGATGCCCCTGGACTTTGGTGCACAACAATGGCATACAGCGCTGATGGAACCAGGTGCATTAAAATCCTGTTATGATATTTTTCGCGTACCGTCGTGACTGACAAATTTAGTTATCCTACTTTGTGCATTGCTACAAAAAGAATATATTTGACTTCCTTTATCACCATTGTTTTTTCACTTTTTAACATGCCAGAAAATTTAATGATATGAAATCTAGAACTAGAATTGGCTGGGTTTCAGCGTCATGCACCAAGGTATTGAAATAAGCATGTGAAGACATGAAACCATTACATATGGAGTCATTTCATGATATTATCCAACTTCATAGTTAGGCTTGTGCAAGTTGGGAATTCTTTGGAAATCACTGAAATTTTTTGAAGTTGATTGTCTACCAGTGGGGGTGACTCTGCTAAAAAAATAGATCACTTGTCAGCCATATATGCGAGTCAAAGAAACCCCTCCCTGTAAGCAGGACATACTCAATAGAAATGCACCAGCACCCAAAGTTGGTCTTCACTTGGATTTGAAGATGAGAAGAGTTGTTACTTGTAACCTAGAAAGCAAATGCTCATCTGATCTTTTAGCAAGTACTGTAAGACGATGGGGGAATACAAGACAAATAATCAACTCTCCCGTTCTGTTGATGGTAAACGTGAGATAAACCAACTGTTAAGCTTGATATTGTTTCGAAGAAACAGAAGAAGTGGATATCGAGTTGATTAAGTTATTGCATGGTCCAGTTGTGTCCAAAGGGATTGATCAAATGAGTACCATATTGACAGGAAGAAGTTGGGGAAGGAAGGTGCCTGAACCATCTACTGCTGTAGAAGTAATGATATTCTACCCTAGCGTTTCAACATCAGATACTTGCATTTGTCTACAGGACAACTGCTTGCTGAAAGAAAATGAGTCATGATCTCCACTCACTGTTAACTGGTCTTTCTATCACATGACTCAGCTGACCAGCTTACACTCGAGTGTATGTAATGAGTGTCTTATGTGCTCTTGATGACTCATTGGAAAACTGCACTGGAGTAGTATTTGTTGTGAAATGTACCAAAAATGTAACTTGTGAAACTGAGAATCTGACGATGGCATGCACACATAAATTAGAAGAGATGAGTTATGATGACAGAATTTGATTCTCCTGTGGTAGTTGAATTATAAATTATAAACCGAAATCAATGTTGGAGAGCAGCAATATGTGTGTCTCAGTTAGGTTTTAATGTGTGGTGATATTTTTATAGGGACGTTATTGGGCATATGATTACTCAGATTTAATAAAATATTTATAATTATTCCTTTCAGACTCTTCTCTTGTGGAACAAGCAAAGATGGTGAATCTCACCTTGTCGAGTGGAATGAGAGTGAAGGAGCTATCAAGAGGACATACTCTGGTTTTCGGAAGCGTTCTTTGGGTGTAGTGCAGTTTGACACAACAAGGAACCGTTTTTTAGCTGCTGGTGATGAATTTCAGATAAAATTTTGGGACATGGACAATACCAACACGCTTACTTATACAGATGGTGATGGTGGACTGCCTGTTAGTATTTTTATAAATTAACCTTGATCTTCATGCAGCATATGAAATGTTCTGCGAAAGGGGATAGTCCTGAAGTTGCTATGGATGCCATTTTCCTTGCAGGCAAGCCCTAGGTTAAGATTTAACAAAGAAGGCTCATTGCTGGCAGTTACAACAAGTGACAATGGAATTAAGGTTTTGGCAAATGGTGATGGGCAACGCATGTTGAGAATGCTTGAAACCAGAGTGTTTGACGGGGCTCGTGGTTTTTCAGAAGCAGTGAATGTGAAAGTATTTTCTATTTTCTCATGTACCATCCTTCAAATGTTTCATACTTTTAGTTTTAAGTCCTCACATGCAACTTCTATTGCAGCCAGCAATTGCTGGTTCATTAGGTCCCATTCCTAATGTTTCTGCTTCAGTATCGCCCATCCTCGAACGTACTGATAGAACTCAACAATCGATGTCCCTTGGCAATATGGTGATGCTCTTTTCTTTATTTCAGTGTACTGTCTATTGATGAGTGTGGAATCCAAATTGAAATTTCATTACATCTTTGTACTGTTCACTGATTTGCTCATTCCATTTGCAAAAATCACAGGCCACTGTAGAAAGTAGTAGGGTGGCTGATGTAAAACCTCGGATTCTTGATACCGGTGACAAAGTTAAGAGCTGGAAGTTCCCAGACACAGCTGATTCATCTCAGCTCAAGACTTTGAAGCTTCCTGATCCACTGACAGCTAGCAAGGTATGTTATGTGGAAGATTTTTCGAACTTTGATGGAAGAAAGTATAAATTGAGGAAAAATCTCCATCATTATCTATGTTGAATTATTACTTTGCCTGTAATTGTTGTAAGAGTAGAGTTGCTTAATACATGCTATATTCTTCATTCTTGAAACTATTTCGACTCATCTTTATACGTTACGCCTCCTTTTGTATTTTTTGTTTCCTTCCCCTTCATATTTAACCAGCTCCATGTGCTGCAGGTTGTGCGGTTGCTGTACACTAATTCTGGTCTAGCTGTGCTTGCGTTGGCTACCAATGCTGTTCATAAGTTGTGGAAGTGGCCGCGCAATGAACGGAATCCATCTGGAAAGGTTGAACTTGAGTATTCTATTCAACATGATTTAATTTGTATTATACAGTTCTTGTAACCCTTTGATGTTTCATGTTCAGTCTTCTGCCTCCAGTGTGCCACAACTGTGGCAGCCTACTAATGGGGCCCTCATGTCTAATGATACGAATGATGTCAAAACTACAGAAGACCCGGTTTCCTGTATTGCCTTGTCAAAAAATGATTCTTATGTAATGTCAGCTTCAGGGGGGAAAGTCTCCTTGTTCAACATGATGACCTTTAAGGTTTGTCAACATTTCAGCTCAAAACCTATTGAAGTTTAATTTTCATTTTAGACATCTTTGCGTGTTCATTTAATGAGTGTTAATTCTGCTCAGGTCATGACGACATTCATGCCACCGCCTCCTGCAGCAACTTATCTTGCATTTCATCCTCAGGACAACAACATAATTGCTATTGGGATGGAAGACTCTACCATACAGATATACAATGTCCGGGTTGACGAGGTAAGCTTTTTTGTTTCCCTATGATCAGAACCTTGGCCGTATGTCAGTTTGATGAAGCTATGTTTTCATGGTTGCTGCATTGTTTTGTCATTGGTGGACTACGGGAGCAAAAAACATTCATGGTCTTGCGTTGTCAAAAGAAAGAGAACAATGTTTGAGTTAATTCTCTCTTTAATAGCAGCATAAATGATGAATCGATATTGACATAAATTACCTTTAGTTCGTTTTAAATACATAATTTATTTGCTCTTGTTTCTAAACGAAAGGTTTGCAAGCTGTTGGTACCCCATGTCATAAATTTTTATGACCTTTATGAATTGGGTCACTCTGTTAGTTGATATGTTGAGCGCTCATTATGTTCACTTTACGCAATAGGTCAAAACCAAGCTGAAGGGTCACCAAAAACGAATTTCAGGGCTTGCATTTTCACAGAGTTTTAACATATTGGTATCATCTGGAGCTGATGCGCAGGCAAGTTTACTGTTATAGAGATATTTTTAACCTTTATGCACACTTTTTCACGTTGAAACAATTTGGAGTTATGATGCTTGATGATTTTTTTCTCATGGTAATTTTTTCTAAGTAATATCAATGCAGTTGTGTGTCTGGAGCATGGATGGGTGGGAGAAGAAGAAATCACGGCCTGTACAGGCGCCTCCTGGGCATCCCTCTCCTCTTGTAGGAGATACGAGAGTTCAGTTCCATAATAATCAATCTCATCTTCTGGTTGTCCATGAAAGCCAAATTGCAATTTATGATGCTCAACTGGAATGTTCAAGATCGGTGAGTGTATCATCATATCGCTTTGAATTTGTTTCAATTTAGAAGTAGATCGAAGGTAATTCACTTGTTTATCTATTGTTGTACGTCTTCAAACTTCTTCTCCTATGTGAGATTTCAGATATTTGGGTGGAAAGTAGTATTTTCTGTCACTAGACTCACTCCATCACGTGGTATAGTCACAGTTTACGACCATGATTTGTCCTTCATGTTAATGTAGTTTCTGCCTTCCAAAAAGATTATATATTGATATAGTGATACATTAATGTTAGTGGTACCCGAGGGACACACTTTCTGCTGCTATTTCCTGTGCCATATATTCGTGCGACGGCATGATGATTATTTCTGGATTTTGTGATGGTGCTGTTGGACTCTTTGATGCGGACAGTTTAAGCCTTCGATGCCGGATAGCACCAACTGCTTACTTATCTTCATCAGTTTCCAGGTATGCAAGTATCCTAGAAACTTGTGAATTCTCGAGATAGACTAATTGAAATGTTTCTTTTTATCATCATAGTTGCCCCACTCCACCCCATTCACCACTGCCTTACGACAACGACCGACATGGGTTTACATATTGTATTAGAAGCAACTTTTTCCAAAATCATGGGATGTGGCCTAACAATACTTCATATTTTATTGCACTTACATGTATGCTGTAAATCTGGGAATTAAGATGCTTTAAGTTACAAAGGTCCATGAATAATTTCATAAATCTACTTAATAAAATATACAGGGGATTGCACACCAAGGGTTTGGACATGTGACATACTTGCTCTGATATTATGTTGGAAACCATTTCCCTAAAAAAGCTTGAGCTCCCTTGGGTCGAATTTGATGCTGAAGAAAGTTACCTATTGAAAATTTACCATCATCTTCAGTAATGCATGCTGCAACCTTTAGTTTATTTATTCCTCTTCTGTTGAATATTACTCACTTCTCAACGTAATTTCATGGTCCTCTTCTCAATTGTTTGGGGAAAAACTTTTCTTATGCAGCAACATTACCTTCCCAGTGGTTATAGCAGCTCATCCATCAGATCCAAATCAGTTTGCACTGGGCATGAGCGATGGTGCAGTTCATGTCATCGAGCCTTCGGATGCAGAGACTAAGTGGGGTGGATCGACCCCTCAAGATAACGGGGTCTTACCTTCTATTCCTTCTAGTTCTGCTTTAAATAGCCAGCCATCTGAAAACCCGTCTAGGTGACAATGTTGAAAAGGGGTCTCGAGTGATACAACCAGTCTTAGAACTTGGTTTTTTTGGGCATTCTACTGTAAAGTTTCATCTCTTTTTCTTGTTTTCTTGCCTTTCGTCGTCTCTTTCTAATGAAAAAGAAAATCAGTAGAGGGTAGATCAGCAAATTGATTTATTCATGTTTCCATGTCTTTTATCTGGTTCATGCTCTCCATGTGTGTGTACAAAGCAAATTTTAAATGCCGCTGCTATATAAATAGAATTCAGAAAGTACACAATGTGGTAATTTCGAAAGTTCACCTCTCCCATGCGCAACCATAAACGCTGCTCCTATGAACGCTATCTTCGCCGCGCGTGCCTCTGTCCGGACACAACCATATCCTCCTCTGCTCGAGAACTTTTCTCCACTTACAGAACTATGTCTACTGATTCCACAAATTCTCTACTTACGGTGACGCCTCTGTGGACAAAAGCTCCTAGACTCGTCGATTCCTTTTTGGCGATGATCTATCTACCCTACGGCCCATAAACTCAATGGCAACTTTGTATTTTCGCAACGGACACAATCTGGCAAAATTTTTGTTTGTTTCCGTGGTAAACTGAGATATCTTTTTGGTGAAGTCTCCTTACTACCTGTCAACGACCCAAAGTATTCTTTCTTGGCTTGTTGAAAATTAAATTGTTCTTGCATGGCTCATGAATTCTATGGAGAGTGGCTATATCTGGTTCAAAACCTCAAAGGATATATAAGATGGCGGGATACGTTCTGATCCTTATTTAATCGTGGGTTAAATCTCCTTATTTGATAAATAAAAAAAAATATCAATTTACTTGTGAATCGTGTCAAATGGCTAAGCATAGTCATACTTCTTTTGCTCCAAAATCATATATGCTATCTACACTGTACGCTTTGATTCGCGGTGGTGATATTTGGGGTCCTTTTCCAATTATCACGTCTCAAAATAAACTATGGTAAGCTTGGATCTACCAAGTAGTAGTTTGGGTCGACCAAGGTTGATCTCTGGGTCGACTCATGTTGATTTTGGGTCGACCAATGTTGTTTTTGAGTCGATTTTTTTTCTAACATATGAATCCATGGATTTGACAAATATGACCGATAATTACTTAATTTTGACGGATAACTACACAAAAACCCTTTGATCTTATTTGTCAAATCCATGGATTCAAAGGGTTTTAGTTAAACCTAAAATTACTACAAAAATATTATTTGACTTTTATATTTGAATATAATATCTAGAAATTCACAAAAATACTATTCAACATAAAAAAAAATTTCATTATGCTTGTACGCGGTTACGTTGATGCTGTCAATGTGGGTACTGCCCACGTCCATTAATATTTTGCCACGTCTCAATGATTTTTTATTTTTATATTTGACAAACCTCTCAACCATGGTTTTGTTGGCTATTTCCTCTATCTCAACCATGGTTGAGATATTTTCAAAATTTTTACGTTTTTTCTCTCGAAGTCCAATGTTACTCTTTTTCTAAATTATATATGTTTTCTCCTATAATACAAGAAAAATAAAAGAAATTAAAAAGTTTTACACTAAAAAATTAATATAATTAACAAAAAAAATTTAAAAAAACGATGGTTGAGATAGGGGAAATAGCCAACAAAACCACGATTGAGAGGTATGTCAAATTTAAAAATAAAAAATCATTGATACGTGGCAAAATATTAATAAATGTGAATAGTACCTACATTGGAAGCATCGACTTAACTCTCGTATGTATCACGTTAGTTGTACATAATAGTTGACCTAATAAGTGGGACACTAATTTTTTTTTTCCCAAAATGACTCTTATATTATAGAGATATATGTAAATTTGATTATATGTATATATTAGTAATTCTCAGCATTTCTCATCAAATTTGTTCATATTTTTCTCAACTATTATAGATAATACAAATAAATTTATTTATATATTATTTTAGATATAAAATATCATAATTAAATAAATATGAGAAAAATATTTTTATATATAAAAGTCATAAATAAACGTATTTGAAAAATAAAAATGTACTATTTATATTAAAATATAATATTATATTATACACACGCATCATCATGTCAGCTATTTATATATATAAAAAAACTTTAAGCCGTAAAATTCTCTATTTTCATGATGCAAGTTATATATAAAATAAAAATTTTAAGCGGTAAAATTCTCTATCATGAAAAATAATCATTTTTTTAACTTTCAAATGCTATTTTTAATGGAGATAGTAGTTATTTTTTAAATTATTCATAATTTTTTTTATTTTAGTGTTAAATAATATACATCTTTCTCGTGCTGTAATATAGCAAAATATCATTTATAAATTTATATTTTTATCTAAAATATATGTGCATAAGCGTTAGTATTGACAACAGTGGAGATGTCGATAATACTAGCGACTGACGTACACATGTTGTCTATAATATAATATTAGATATTTGAAATATTGTTAAATCAATTTATAGAATGAATATTGGGCATTTGTAATTTGATATGAATATTATAATTAGTGTGTTCATACACAACAATGTAATAATATAATGCTAGATTTTTTTTTTTTTTTTTTTTTTGATATTGAAGAGGAGGGTAAAAAAGGAAAAAAAAAATTGATGTTCTCCTCAAACAGTTTTTCTAACTCTCTCAATTATTATAATATAAAATAAAATAGATAATAATAAAGATGACAAAAACTTGTGTGAGACGATCTCATGAGTCGTATTTTGTGAGAGAATATCTTATTTGAGTCATCCATTAAAAATATTAATTTTTTATGCTAAGAGTATTACTTTTTATTGTGAATATCGGTAAAGTTGATCCGTTTAACAGATAAAGATTCGTGATATTGTCTCACAAGAAACCTACTATAATAAGAGATAAAATAATAAGCGACCTTTGATTTTTTTTAATACTAGCTACTCTGCACACGCGGTGCGTGTGTACAATTTTTTTTATAATTATTTATGGACTAAAATGAAATTTGACAAATTATCGAGGTACTAAAGTGCTATTTGAATAATTGTAATAAAAAAAATAAAAACAAAAATGTTTTTTGAAATTAAAAAAAAATAAAAATGTAATTTTGATATCAAATAGGGGCAAAATAGGGAAACCAAAAAACAGACCAAAGACACCAAAAACAATTATTCTAATATGCTTAAACTTAATAAATAATAAAAGATTTAAATTATGATGAACATCGCATGGTAATTTACGTGCAACCGTGAAAAGAGATACGATGATACCTAAATAATTTGCCGTCTTTATATCCTCCACCGTGTTCTGCACTTTCACCCCCATTGACTTTCTTCGATCCCCATCAATACAAATTTGTTAGAAAAGATTCAGTTTCATGAGGAAAAAAATCAATCTTTTTAAAATGATTTTTTTTCCCATATGGATTTGATCACAATATGAACGATTCTTGCTGAAATATATGCTGGTAATGCTTCTTTCTTTTCCCTTTTTCAGTCGTTTTCAGACTGAATTAACTGAAATTTACACAAATATGTGAAAACTATGAGCTAAAATTACGTAATGATATCATGAGAAAATGGGATTCAATTGCCGCGCATTTTTCTATTTTTACTGTTTCACAGACGTATCGAGTCCGCTGTTCCACGTTTTACATATTTTAGCTTTGAATGAACCGCCGCCATAGATCTGGGCTTGGTGTTTGAATTTTTTGTACTGCCTTTTTATTTGTTATTTGGTTAGTTTCTTACCAGCGATCCATTGTTGACTTCAGTTTTGCTTCTTTCTCATTTTCAAAGTTTGAGAAGATTCTTAATTTTGAAAATTGCGCCGAGTCCGAGAGGAATAATTTGGTTTACCAAACCTCATTGGCTTCCTTTTCTCTTCTTTACAATCATTTTCTTCTTGAATTAGGAGGTATATTTGAGCAAGAAAACACTTATATGATCGGTTTTTCAAGAAACTGTTCAGCTATTAAAAATTTGATATATATTTCTGTGGACAGGTGTAAGCTAGATGAATTCATGGAGAAAAATTTAGGCCTAACGGATTTGGTTATCGGGATTTAGATTTTCATGTTTTTTGGTTCGTGCTAGTGAGTTGCGGACCGGGAAAGAGGTGAGGGGGAGAGTAGTGGGGTGACTCACTGAGCATAGAAGAGTTGGCTGCGAAAGCGAAAAAGGGAGAACAAACACTTTCTTGGATTTGTTGGCGCTCTATTTTTTATGGTTGTGTGTTTTTAGAGGAAAGGGTTGTTTCTTGACTTGGTTCATATAGCCTGAAAAGTGAATTCTTGATTTCAGAAGAACTAGAGTAACCAGAAAATCTTGCTCTTGATTTAGTTCACCAAAAAGATGGGTTCTTTTCCAGGGCATGTTCTTCCTGGGACATTGTTTCTTGTTGTTGGAATCTGGCATATTTGGTGCTCAGTAGTTAGGTATGTGTCGAATCCCAAATTGTTTCAGGTCAGAGTTTGGAACCCTGTTCCTGGTTTTGAGGGGAGGTTCAAGTATTTGGAGCTTTACATTATTGCAGTTGGAGGCTTCATTGATCTATGCATTGAATTTTTGTATTCAACCCATCTCAAGATCGTCGTTAATGGAGTCTTGAATCCTTCTCATATGAACAACTTCGAGCACTCTGGAATGCTACTAATGTTCTTCATCTTCGGTGTCATTACACTGCTCTCAGAGAAAACAAGGTGATTATTACTTCTGTGCAGTCTTCCTATCCGTTTCTTCCAATTAAGGTTAAATTGTTTCAGCAAAGCTTAATCAAAATATAGTGATCTATCTTGTTAAAGGATTCAAGATATGGGGTGGGTTTTTGTTTTCTCCATTCTCACAAACCTTAAATAGCCTCAAACCATTTCCTTAAAAATGTAACAACTGACAAGTTGCTGGATTTTTAGAGGGTCTTTTAGCAAACTTGAGTTTATGTTTAGGAGGTCTTGAAACGAACTTGAGGCGGTGATGGAGGCTAGATAAGAACATCTCACGGCAACTTTCACTTAGGATTTTGTTACCTCGTATGGTTGTTGCAATTGCAGCTGCTTATTCATCCTAGCTAACTAACAAGACGGTTAAAGTGAACATAGTTTTCTGAACTTGCTGGTTGTACTTTCTCAATAACTTTTCAGTTGTCCCCATCTTATCGCAATTTCATGGATTCATTGATCTGCCCCTACCAACAGGCAATGATTTGAAATTGGTTTAACAATTTTTATCTTTAAAAACTGTATGATGAAAGGCAGGCTGGTTACTTCTTTGTAGCTATCTTCCACTTCCAGAAGGTGCATTATGCTTCATTGCCTCAGCAGCGTTCACTGCAGAATACCTTCTCTTCTACTTCCACTCGACTACGCACAAGGGACTCGAAGGGTATTACCATTTCATCCTTGTCGTCCTTATTGGTCTGTGTATCCTATCCACAATCGCTGGCGCCCTCCTGCCAACCAGTTTTCCAGTGGATTTATGCAGTGGAATTGCCATAGCTCTTCAAGGCCTTTGGTTCTATCAAACGGCATTCACCCTTTACGGCTCGATGATGCCAGAGGGTTGTCGCCTTCGAGAAAGCGAAATAATATGTCATTCGACAGAACAGGAAGTTCGCGGCGAGCTACTTGCTAACTTCCAGCTATTCGTGTTGGTCTTTGGAGTTCTTGTTTTCGTTTCAGGGGCGTGTATCTATAACGAGCAACGATTTCGTCATTCTAATCTCACGATTGCAGAAGAATGATGGTAGTATGTAGCACGAGATTTCATTTTTGTGGTGTTGGTTTTCTCCAACTGATCAATAAGAGTGGTGGTGATCATAGGTAATTTTAGAGGTTTGCATCATTTAAATAAGGGATGATTCGAATTCTATCACATGAACTATTATTATAAATAATATAATTGACGTATGATATAAATTAATTTATATACGTATTTTATTTTTATTTCAAGATTATTTTATTGATTATATTTTAAAAATAAATGTATATTAGTCTAAAAATTATATTAAGACAAATCAGTTTCATATTCTTCGTCATAATATTAACCCAATACATATGTTACATACTCAAATATAATATATTTTTGAAATATTTATAATATATAATAAAATAATAATATTACTTATTGAACAATCAAATATATCCCATATTTATTTCTGAGACAAACAAAATCACAAGTTATCCGCTGACAATTAAAATAGGTTTGGCATTTTTTGTCCAATTTGGAATCCCAAAAGGTTTACACACCATACTCATCACTGGACCACAATCCACACTGACTAAGCACTTCATCACACACACACACACACACACACACACACACACATATATATATATATATATATACGAATTTGTCGCCCTGTACACCTGGTGTGCAAGGTATCATGAGCACCGCCTACGTGGCGGTGCATGATTGGTCAGTTTTTTTTTAAAAAAACAAAACAAAAAATTTTGTGTGGTTGTGGGCGTGCCACGTAGACAGGCGCTCACATGTGTGCAGGAAAGAGGTGTGCATGGTATCATTGCTCATATATATATATATAAATAAATATATATATATATATATATATATATATATATATATATATATATATATATATACACACACCAATTTTTCTATATACCGCATTTTCGATTTTTAAATTCTTTTCTTGGATTAGTATTATACACCCTTCTCTTAAAAAAATTTTAAAACAAATTTAATAAAATTTTAAATTGACTAAGATCATATATTTAACCATTAACTTATATAAAAAATATGTATTTTAAATATATATATATATCAAATCCTTGACAAATAGAGCATTAATATCTGATTTTAAAAAATACATGATTTCATTAAAATAGCATCAATTGTTTACATGAGTTTTGTGCATTTCTAAGTTTATATTATACAAGAGAGTAAAATGTAATTTGCATGTGTATATTAAAACAAAATATTGAATTTTAAAAAAAAATTAGAAAATTTTGAAAAAACAAATATTAGTTTTATAAGTATATCTTTTATAAGACGGTTTCACGAAGGGGATATATATTTAAAAGAAAAAAATTAATGAATAATCAAATAAAATATGCGTTTCACAAAATAAATTTTTTTGTATAGTTTTATATATATAAAATATAAATGGAGACAAATTTGTAGCGCCAGCAATTGGCACCCTACCCACCATCCACTCCACGGGTTTGTTCCCCACCGCCACTTCATGCTCCCTGTAATATCAGCATCACACAATAAAGCTCAAAGCTTTATCCCAAAACCCATTTGCCCCTCTTCACTCGCCTAAGAAAATACCGCAATAATTGTACTCTGCTCTTTTATTGCAAGTCTCAGATTCTCAGACTGTATCATTTGTAGTTAAAGACACTTACTTTTTCTTCCTTCGACGACCTTTTCTCCCTTCTCTGATCTGAATTCCACCTTCCATGTTTGGCGAAACCCTAGATCTGTCTACCCACTTAACTGAAAACCCTTTCTGTCCCACTGTGCATAACCCACTGCAGGTTTTGCGTCTCTGTGTTTTTTGTGGAGTTTTTCTGGGTTGTGGAGATTTTTCCCGGTTGGACCTATTTTTGAAATACCAGTGTGGCTTTTTCACGAACATTTAATTTGCATGCGCTTCTTTTTGGTTGGTTGTTCTCTTATCTGATATCTGCTTTTATGGGAAGCGAGAGCGAAAAAAATTTGAAACCTTTTTACCATCAGAATTTTTTTTTTTTTTTTTTTTTTTTTGAGAGAGAGAGAGAGAGAAGAAAGTAAGAAATAAAACGGAAAGATAGACACTTGCTTCTGCATGTATGAATTTCTTTGTTGTGATTGTGTTGTTTAACTGTTGTGTCTTCATTCTGAATCAGATTCCGTGAGAACTGAAAGGTGGATTATATAACTGAAGTAATTTTTGGGTCACGGCTAAAAGAGGTCGAAAACGAGCTAGAATAGAGAGGAGGTAAAAAGATGAGTGGAACAGCGTCAACATCTACGGCAGTTAGGGTGGGGGGAGGTGGAGAGGTAGGTTATGGTGGAGGATATAGGCCACCATTCACTACAATGCAGTTGCAGGAGCTGGAGCACCAAGCCATGATATACAAGTATCTGGTGGCTGGCCTTCCAATCCCATCGGACCTTGTAATGCCTATTCGGCGAAGTTTCGAGTCGATTTCTGCCAGTTTATTCCACCACCCTTCTTGTAAGAATCTATATCTTTTATATATTGCTCACTTGTTTGTGCAATTATGTTCATAACGCGCACTGTGAAAAGGGTATTGTCTTGCGTTCTTGGTAGGAATATATAACAATCACTCAAAAAAATTATCAAGTTGTGGTTGATTGGTATCTTATCTGTATAAGAAGCGAAGCTACCTATGATTACTTGTAAATGTTAGCGTATAATTTACAGGTCTGTCGAAGGATTCTTATCTGTTAGTGCACTCGTGCCTATGAGTTTGAACTGGCGTTTTTGTTTGTGAAAGTGTATGTGCTCTTTGCAATCTGTACTTTGCAATCTGTACCATATGATTGAAGGGTTTAATGTTATTGAAGTTTTGACTTGCATGTAATTGCCTTTCTGATGCCTTCTCTGAGAAGTGGCATATAGAATTGATCAGCTTAACTAGATGAAGCAACCCGCGAGGGAATGATACCACTTGCTCTAGTATTAACTTTTTCTGAAGAATATCTATTTTATTAAATAGTTTTCTGGGGTTAAGTCGATCATGTTTGTCTGCAACCAGATAAGATTGAGTATTTAAAGGAAAGATCTAACTTCAAAAGAATCCATGTTGACATTCTAATTGAAGGGTGATGGTATTAGACATGTGACTCATGTACAGTTCGTCTTTACTTCTGCATTTTAATTTATTTTCTTTTGTTGGAATTTCAATCTTTCGTAACAACATTAAGATTGCGGATCAGCTTTAGTGCAGATGTTTCTAATGTGATTCTATACTTCCTGCCCATTCTTGAACTTCAAAATGAAAAATCTTGTTTTTCATTTATATTCTGACTTTGGGACTCAGCGTTGGTATTCTTCATGCAGTGGGCTATTGTTCCTATTATGGGAAGAAATTTGATCCCGAGCCTGGGAGATGCCGAAGGACAGATGGAAAGAAGTGGAGGTGCTCCAAAGACGCACATCCCGACTCAAAATATTGTGAGCGGCACATGCACCGAGGCCGCAACCGTTCAAGAAAGCCTGTGGAATGTCAATCTACTTCCCAATCCTTGTCAACTGCATTGTCTCAAATCTCGACTGGGAGCAGTAGTAACAGTGGAAGCTTCCAAGGAAGCAGCAGTGAAAGCTTTCAAAACAGACCTTTTTACCCTACTGTTAATTCAAGTGGATCGTCTCTTGGTAGCAATTTGACAAAGCTGCAGATGGAAACCATGCCCTATGGGATCAAGGAGTTCAGGTACTTTCACTGAATGAGCTATTATTTCCGAGTACTTGTTTCTCTCATTTTCCAGTCTTCATAAAAATGGGATAAAATACCTGCGAAAGAGTTTTTGGTGGGTTCCACGTGTATTGAAGTTTTAAAAGTTGTAATCTTTGTTGAAACCACTAATCATTTTTTATAATCAGATAAGGATAAAGACCGAAAAAGAAAAAAAAAAAGAAAAAGTAAATCTTTGCTTGAATTTAATGGGTTCTTTTTTATCAAAAGGATTTTGTTTGGTAACACTCATTGGGGTTTTTCAGATTAGTTATGAGAAAGCCTATCTATGTTCATGGTTTTATGTATGGTGTGATGAATTAAAATTTTCCATCACCTGGTTTGTCTTATCCTTGAATAAATTCTTGAACCCACAAATTGAATGGATTGAATTTTAATTATTGACCAAATTGTTTCCCTCTTGTGTTAGTATGGAGGATTTCCCCACACCCCCCCCCCCCCCCCCCCCTCCCAAATTTTTGTTTGTCTTAAGGACAATTCTTTTGGTTTGATCTAGCCTTGTTAAAATTTACCGTTTTTCCTTTCTAATTCAACTCTTTATTTCTCTCGTCTCGTCTCTATTTTTAACTTAAGTTGAACATGCAGGTATATTCATGGGCTGAATTCTGATTCCAATGATAATAGTTTCTCAGCAGAAGCTTCTGGAAGTGTTGGAAATTTAGGCTTGGGCCCTAGCTCAGGCGGCAGCAATTGGCATTTCACACATTCTCAAGCTTCTTTGAGCCCCTACTTAAAACAGAAGTCTGATTCCCCATTTATTGATGATTCTTCTTCCCAACAAAACATGCTTCGTGCTTTTGAACCCATCGATTTGACCATGCCAAAACAGCAGCCGAAAGACTTGTTTTTTGGCAGTGATATTAGTTCAGCAGGTCCAGTACAGCGTGAGCAGCTTCCAGTACATCCTTTCTTCAATGAGTGGCCTACGACTAAGGAATCTTGGTCCAATTTCAACGATGATGGATCCAGCAAAAATGTCTTTTCATCGACTCATCTGTCCATCTCAATTCCCCGAGCATCTCGTGATGTTTCTCCAAGGAGTGATTACTCTCCTAAAGGTTAGTCACAAGAATTGTCATGCATAGAATTTCATGAAATTTTTGGCTAGACCAGCTGTTCTCAAAATAAGCTATGCTTCATATTCTTGATTATGGTATATCATCCCACTGACTGGTATTGTCAGAGCAAGATCACAGGGCAGCACAATAATAAACTGGGTCGAGTTCGCCTTGACTTTGTGTTTGAATTTGAGACCGATCGGTTTAAAAGCTAGCATTATGGCTTGAGCTTGCTAGCTTAGGGAAATTTTAAATATAATTATATATAAATAAAAGTAGTGAAGCTTAGGTCATGTCATAAAATAATTTGGGCTAGAATATATATTCGATTATGTTTGAGCACAATTTACGAATTGAATAATAATCGAGCTGGCTCGATTTGTTTGCACATGCAGTGAAGCCTTTTTTAGCTACAAAAAAATCTCAAAATTTGTCCTAGAATCAGTCTTACTGAATGTAAGCATTTGCAAGAACTGTAGTGCTTCAAATTCCCAGCTAGTTCAGCTCTAGCAAGTGCGATGCTTTGTGATCTTTATTTTGTCCCAGAAGCCAGGCTAGGCTGCATGGTGATACCCTGTGTGATGAAGAACACGGAGATTAGCATATCATTGATGCTAAAAATGATCTCGATATCTGGTCATAGCATCATATTACTGAACGTAAACACCATAAACTGCGTGTTTCCTCTTTTTTTGGTGCACAGATGCTTGAAGTCGGTTGAACAATAAACGCCCGGACAGTTCTCTCCACATTTTCGTCGTTTATGGCGCGTAGATGCTTAAACAGGCGTTGATGAGAATAATCAACGACTGTCGGTTATTTCTCCTTGTTGATTGTAGTCTGTTCCAAGAACTGATGCTTACCATCAACCATGTAAGTCAGTTGACTAGACAATTTAATAGTCCATTGTCGTTGTATTCCTTGTTTTTGTCGTAAACTATTACTGGATATGTAATCGGATTCAGCAACTTTGAATAAATCTTTCTTTTTTTTTTTGCTAGAAGATTGTACAGGCGTATTTGAACCCGACTTCTATCGAGTATTGTGGAAAACGAATCGAGAAAAACCAAATATATATATATATATATATTTATATATATATATATATATATATATATATATATATAAATATTAAAAGATAGTTGATGATGTATTATTATCATTATTATTTTTTCTTTTTGAAAACGGATAACGTATTCGTGATTTGTGTATTCATCTTTTTTATATTAATTTTTGTATATATTTAGATTTTTATGAGACTATCTTATAAATTTTTATTTGACATGTGATCAATTTTGTTCGCCTTTTTTCAGTAAACTAATTATTGAAAAATTCACATTTTTTAAAGGTTGCAAAATCTCCTCAAGTAAACCAGTATTATAATCACCAATGATTTTTATAACTTGATACTCCTTCTCAACCCTTGACGACTTACTGATAACATGCATGCTTAGTACTTATTTGACTTTGAATCCGCATTCTCGAACTCTCTTCGATGTTCAGACCGTTCACTCCCGGAAACTCATCTTCCTCTCTCGATGAATGAATAAAAAATATTCCAATATATATATGTACCATCTCTATTTTACTCACAATGAGTTTAGTGCACAAGACAATATATCCCTCAGAATGATTTTACATTGAAAGTGCATTTGGATCTGAATGAACCTTGAACGTACCATCTCGATTTTACTCCACGATGAGCTTTCTTCAACCACTTTAAGACGCTAGGAATAGTTTTCATGGCAAACCCAAATTGCTTCTGCATAAACCTTTCCCCAATTCCCTCTATATAAACCTGTTCCCTGGATCTGAATGAATCTTGAAATTGGTGATTTTATTTTCAGAAATGGGAAAAGTTTATGAATTTGTACATAAGCCTAAACCGATACTAATGCACAAATAGCAATGGCTGGGGCTGCTCTTCTCTACAAATTGTCTGCGGTTTATGGCTTCAGCTTCAGTGTTTTGATTGCATGTCCGCCGCCGCCGCTATTCCTCTGGCCCTTCTTGTTAAAAAGGTTATCGCATTTATGTGATCATTTAAAATATTTTCTAGCATTTTGAGTTCAATATTCACGACTGGATGTTGACATATCTCACTTACCCAATTGATATTATTTTATATATTTATGCGAAAATAATAGGCTTATATTCGATTATATAAAAATTTACAATGAAAGACGCGAGTATTCTTTCTAAACTAGGTCAACTAGTTTGCAAGGTAAATAAGCGAAATTTGACATGGGAAATTGAAGAGCGGACGTTTGTTTGTGCGTTGCTAGCGTAAGTATTCAAGTTTCATTGATTACCATGCCATTTTATGCATGTCTAATATAGGATAGAGTGTTTGTCGTTTTATCAAAAAGTTATATCTGGTTATGATAACGGTATAACTATAATATTTTTAACCATACAACTACTCAAGCGTCATATTTCTATTGTTATCCTAGCAAATAAACGAAATGATTAATTAGTAGAGCCGTTAATACGGGGTAGATCTATCGGATTGACGAGTTATCAATCAAATTAAGTGGGTTGGGTTGAGAAAATTCAACACATTTAAAGGTGGGCTACCCCGTGCCAATAGCAGGCCTAGGCGGGCCGAGGTGGCACGTGGACTAGGAAATTGTTTAAAAATAATGTATATAGATTTTTGGGAAGTTGGTGAAAAATCTCCAATCAAAACATTTCTTTGGGTTCACTCCCTACCCACAAAATTGTGGTACTATGTCATACAAAATATGGTACACTTCATGTGGAAATGTGGTACACTTCCTATGAAAATGTGGTACTAAAAAAGTACCAGGGACTGAACACAAAAAAAATCGACCGCTGGAGACTGAAGACCAATTTCCCATATATTTTTTCTACTGTAAATCGTGAATTTTTTGTGATAATTACTTTAGATAACATGTATGTATATGTATACCCACAACCCACCCTGGGTTGGGCTTTCAACCCGTCAGGAACGTGACACAAGTAGACATTCCAACCATATTGGTTATGTGTACTCATTCCTATTCTCTCAACTTTATATATATATTTCTCATTTTTATTTTTTGAAATATTTTGTTAATAAATATTTGTGAATATATAAATAAATAAAAATAATAATTACAATTTAATAATAACAATAATAATAGTAGTAAAACAATAATAAATTAAATATGATTAATAATTAGTTCAACAATAATAAAAATAAAAATAAATATTAAATCATAGATATGATTTAATTATTAAAAATAATTGTATTTCATTTTATTCCATTTTTTCTCATTTTGATCATAGAAATCGGATAGATATACCATTCCATTCTTATCAATTCCAAAATTCATTTCATTTCTCTTATTCCATCCAATCATACCAAACATTGCACGAGTGTTTCCTATCCAAATCAAGGGTGCACTTGGATTAATTTATATTAGATGAATTTAAAATTCACCTATTTATTATTGTACGTAGATGTAATAGTAATTGTGACATATTTATAATACATCCGAGAAAAAGTGTTATTTCAAATCAAATATCTTCTTCAAAATCAAGTCATTTCATCCGAACACAGTCTAAGTCCTGTAAGTTGGCTTTTTATTGATTTTATTTACTCTTATTTCGTTGGAATGCTGACACGATATCAGATATATGAACAATTTTCATATATCATGTTACCGACATTTTCCACATCACGTTTTCACTCCGTCGAAATCTGACTAAAAACCAACAACAAAAAGTAAAGTTACGCAATTAAAACCAAACTTTGATAAATTAAATGACAAAAATATAAACATGACAACTTATCGTAAAAATTTAATTATTTCCCCTAAACTAATTAAAAGGTAGTGAACGTAATAAAAAAAGCTGAAAATTAATTTTACTTGTCACAAGATATTAAAAATAAGTAGACACATAAAATTCAAGTAAAAAAAAATGAAGTGGAATGCCTTGAATGTGCACACGGTTTGAGGGGAAAATTACACAAAGTCTTATAATTTAATTTCCTCATAATCAGGAAATATGTGCTGTAAATTCAAACTTTGGTCTGTAAATGCATTAACTCCTCTTTACTAGCACTAAAAAAAAATAGACATAATTTAGTGGAGTTAAACGTAGGACATGACGTAAGTACATATCATTAAATTCTTGTTTGGAAATTATTTTTGTTTTCTCAATATTTTAATCCGAAATTTTATTAAAATTGAGTTTTAGTCATATATTTTTTGTTTTCTTTTACAATTTTAGTCCTTTGTTTTCAATTTATTCTTTTTTATGGAAACGCTTACGTTTTAGCGTAACGTAAAAAATAATTGAGAGCGAAAAAAAAATAGAAAGATAACAAAATAAAAATGAAACTTGATAATATTGATGATTAAAATCATAAATAAGCAGACATAAAAAAGCCAAATTTGCAATTTTTTTCTTAATATCTATGACTATATAAAGTCTAGCATGATAGTCGTCTGTGATGAAATTTTTGTATTTATCAATATTATCATGGCAAAAACTTATGTGAGACGGTCTCACGGGTCGTATTTGTGAGACAGATCTTTTATTTGGGTCACCCATGAAAAATCATTATTTTTTATGCTTAGAGTATTACTTTCTATTGTGAATATGGGTAGGGTTCACCCGTCTCATATATTATGGTCCATGAGACGGTCTCCCGTGAGACCACTCAATTTTCATTTACCTTTGAAACTTTTAATATATACTGTATGCATTTATTATATACAAATTTGAACAAAATGAAAGATAAAAGTCTAATAATGAAAATACTATGTAAATATACAACATGTGCATTGTGCACCGAGAAGCTAAATGCGAATATGTTATCTTAATGGGGACAAAAACTTGTGTGAGACGGTCTCACGGGTCGTATTTTGTGAGACAAATATCTTATTTGGGTCATGAATGAAAAAATTATGATTTTTAATCTAAGAGTATTACTTTTTATTGTGAATATCGGTAGGATTGACTCATCTCACAGATAAAAATCCGTGAAACCATCTCACAAGAAATCTACTCCTTAATTGATTAGTTTCAAACTTTCTCTGAATGTCTTTCCAAAAAAAGGTAAAATGGAGAATGCGGTGTATGATTTGATTTTGTATTCTAAATTAGACAAATCATGATATCATGTCAGAAAATAGAGATTGAAATTTTTTATGACATAAGAATTCGTATGAATTGGATAAAGTCTCATATTAATATAATAACATACAAATTATGTTAGTCAAGTGAATCAAATTGAGCAAATTTCGTGTGAGAAACTCACTCGAAAAAATGTTAGTAGGAAGAATCGAACTCCTAATCATTAATCAAACGTTTACTTAATATATATATATATATATATATATATATATATATATATATATATATATATATATATATTGTGTGTGTGTTTGGGCACATATTGGTATAACAGTTGGTGAATAATATAGAAATATTGTGTATATATATAGTTTTTGAGTGAGTCTCATGTGAGACCGTATCATGGATCTTAATATGTGAGACGGGTCAACCCTACCCATATTCACAATAAAAAGTAATACTCTTAGCATAAAAAAATAATACTTTTTCATGGATAACCCAAATAAGAGACCCGTCTCACAAATACGACTCTTGAGACCGTCTCATACAAGTTTTTGCCATAGTTTTATGATGCTAACCAACCGTCGTGTCAACATCAATTCTGTTTTGATATATATGGTTTGATGGTCTTTAGATAACGCTTACTTTGAAATAATTAACATTTTTATATATCTTTATTTATTAATTTCAAACGAAGATTTTCCTTTTCTTTTTTTTTCTTCCCTTTTTCTCCGATTTAATTAATTCATTACGTATATAGAAATTTTTTACTCAAATACCAAGTACCTATATTTATTCTATAATAACTTAATGATATTATTAAATTATTAATTTACATGTAAATTGTCATAAACTTACAATTAATTTTTTTTTTAAAATAATAAAGAAAGAAAGAGAAGAGGTTCCCGCAAATCTAGGCAAAGTGAAAACGCCTGTGGAAAATGCAAGAAATCGATTCACCACGTGTCAAATTACCAACGTTTCACACAAAGTCAATCCTTAATTAGTCATTCCCAGAAGAAACCCTCTTTTTCTTAATTCCATATTCCAGAAAAAAAATATAATTTTAGCACTATAAATTAGCTTATTTTGGATTTAAGTAACGTAAATGGTAGGTAGAACCCAAGATTTTGTAGTCGTGATAATATTTTTGTAATTTAAGTGTGATAGAATTATTCAATTTTTAGGTATTTATCTCATTATTTTATTTAAGATGTAAGATTTACAAGTTTATCTAAAGTTGTGTGGATAATTATATGGTGTATAAATTTTTTTGGTGCTCGAAATTTAAGGTAATATTGTGTATATATTTTGAACTTGTGATAAATAAATAGGTTATGATCTAAGAAATTAAATAAGGAATTTTTGGATATAAGAAAGTAAATTTTGAGATATAAATTCAAAGTTGAAAAGATTATACCAGATAGAGATATAATATTTGAGATGATATTGATATACCTGGATAATGATCAAGCAAGAGGATAATATGATCCCTAAATTTCGAAATCTTGGAGTATTAATGTAGGATTTTCGAAATAGTAGAGATAGTGAAAAATCTACACGAAAAAAATACAGGCATTAGAAAATTAAAAGTTTGCTAGTTTTAGGAAAAATCAAAAGTTCTATTTTTGGGAAAAATTACCATTAAGTTCGAAATTACTAAAGGAAATTTTTAG
Organism: Primulina eburnea; assembly: GCF_022965805.1. Taxonomy (NCBI): domain Eukaryota; kingdom Viridiplantae; phylum Streptophyta; class Magnoliopsida; order Lamiales; family Gesneriaceae; genus Primulina; species Primulina eburnea. The sequence goes on from NC_133114.1 coordinate 24,943,327, forward strand.
GATTTAAGAGCGAAGATTTAATTGTCCTGAAAAATAAAAAACTACTGAAGATGTGCTATGCGGTTTCCATTGAATAGAAAAATTCAAGTATTGAATTTATGTCTATCGTTAAAGTAAACTCGATTTCAATGTAAACATACATATAATGTGTTAATAACTCTTCTTCTATCTTATTTTGGAGAGAAGTTTGAAGAAATTTCATAGCTGAGAATGATCGTGTTGTTTAAATAACTTAAAATTTTCTCGAGGTTCCAAAGTAGAGATAAATCTAAAAATTTTACAGCCCCATTATCGAATTTACTATTGAGTTCTATCATTTCAAAATCTATTGCAACATGAAACACTACAAAACAATAATGTGCTGAACTATAATAGAAACCATTTGCTAGCATGTACAGCTTGTAGCATATCTATAAATAGAATTCATATATGTTATCTCAATACCAATTGATTGCACGATCATTAAAAGAATATCATAACCTTATGCTCTCAAAATATAAAGTAAAACTTTGGTAGCTAGGACAAAATTCATAAAATGTTTTAAACTTCTTTTGCAAATCTCAACAAAGAAAATTTTGTTTATCATAATCTTATGTATTAAAACATAAATATGAAATCAAATGATCTTAATGCAATCAAATAACATGTAGCCTCACCCCATATAGAATTCGAAGATAAACATAGAGTTATGCATATCTATCATACTGCAAATCTACTCAAAATATGAACAACAATGCATCTCTCCAGCTCGCTGCAAAGTACTAATTTGATTAAGGTAACTACCCGTGTCGCAAACAAATAAAAAATGAAATTATTAATGAGAACTCAATTTTATCAATGAGGAATCATATGATCAAGATTAGTACATGTCTCGCGAATACCAGTAGCTACCATATCTTGCTCCATATTTCTTTACGAGAAGTTATATTTGGGAAGGTTGCAAATTTTATTGCTCATTCTCTTTCAAGTTTTAAAATATTTTTCGATCACAAAAACTTATAATGTGCAATATTTTTTAAATTTCGAGTTACAGTGTTCTTGAAACCGGGATACTAATATGTGGGTTGTACTGCGTGTTGTGGGGAAAAAGCAAAAAAATCAAGAAAGTGTGTAGATTTGCGCCATCGAGCGAAGATCAAAGCTTAAAGGACGATCATAATGTCATCCATGGCGGTGGTGGCATCATGGCTATGGCATCAAATTTTGTAACGGGCACTGAAATCACTCGAGTTATTTGCGGGAAGGAAGATGAACCAGATTTATAAGCTAATGTTTCAGAACCTCAAACGATCGTGCCAAAAGAAAATGCCTAGTTGGAGCACATTTTTTCAAATCTTTATCATGCTGAGGATTGTCATCGACACAACTTAACAATTCAAAGGCATTCTCGCACATTAGTTCTCATGAAATTTGTTTTTATTGCCAACCTTTAAAAAAAATGTAGACGTATCAAGTTTAAAACTACATATTCGCGAGCAAAACTTTTTATCCATATATCTTGGACGACACATTATACAATTTCGACTAAACATCATTGCAATTTTTTAGATTTTTGGTTTTATTTATGATACGGTAACATGTAGCCCCCTCTCCCCCCAATCATATAGAATTCGAAAATGCTTTCTCTACCATGTTCTTAAGCACGATAATCACAAAGTTATACATATATATCATACTGCAAATCGACTCAAAATGGGAACACCAATGCATCTTGCCCACTCTCTGCAAAGTACTAGCTTGATTAAGGTCAGTACCTGTGTCTCAAACAAATAAGGAATGAAATTATTAATGAGAATTCAATTTTATCAATGAGAAATCATATGATAAAGATTAGTATGTGTCTCGCGAATACCAGTAGCTACCATATCTTGCTCCATATCTCTTGACGAGAAGTTATACTTGGGAAGGTTGCAAATTTTATTGCTCCTTGTCTTTCAAGTTTAAAATATTTTTCGATCACAAAAACTTATAATATGCAATATTTTTTAAAATTTCGAGTTACAATGTGCTTGAAACCGAGATAATAATATGTGGGTTGTACTGCATGTTGTGGGAAAAAAAGCAAAGAAATCAAGAAAGTATGTACACTTGCACCAGCGAGCGAAGATCAAAGCTTAAAGGACGATCATAATGTCATCCATGGCGGTGGTGGCATCATGGCTGTGGCACCAAATTTTGTACCAGATACCGAAATCACTCAAGTTCTCTTCGGAAAGGAAGACGAACCAGATTTATAGAATAAGGTTTCAGAACCTCAAACGATCGTGCCAAAAGAAAATGCGTAGTTGGAGCACATTTTTTCAAATCTTTATCATGCTGAGGATTGTCATCGACACATTATAACAATTCAAAGACATTCTCGCACATTAGTTCTAATGAAATTTGTTTTTTCTTTCTTTTTTCCAATCTTTTAAAAAAAATGTAGATGTATCAAGTTTAAAAATACAAATTCGCGAGCAAGAACTTTTATCCCTATATCTTTGACAACAAATTTTAAAATTTTGACTAAACATCATGGCAATTTTTTGGTTTTTTTTATATCTATGATAAGGTAACATGTAGCAACCCCCCCCCCCCCCCCAATCATATAGAATTCGAAGATTTTTCCTCCACCATGTACTTAAGCACGATAATCACATAGTTATACATACATATATATATATATATATATGTATACACACACACACACACACACACATATATATATATATATATATATATATATATATATATATATACATATCATACTGCAAATCGACTCAAAATGTGAACACCAATGCATCTTGCCCGCTCGCTACAAAATATTAATTTGATTAAGCTCAGTACTTGTGTCGCAAACAAATAAGAAATGCAATTATTAATGAGAACTCAATTTTATCAATGAGAAATCATATGATCCAGATTAGTGTATGTCTCGCGAATACCAGTAGCTACCATATCTTGCTCCATATCTCTTGACGAGAAGTTATACTTGGAAAGGTTGCAAATTTTATTGCTCATTTTCTTTCGAGTTTTAAAATATTTTTCGATCACAAAAACTTATTATTAAGTGTGGTCGAAGACATGAATTAATTTTCCATAATGTTGTATTTAGAGGCTTGTCTGTTCATAATTCAGTCATGTGAGAAGAAATATTTTTATTTTTATTTTAAAAAAATTCGGGTCTCACGGGTCTACCCGGCCCCGTTTCGTATTCGAGGTGGGGTGAGTCCGAAGAATATTTAACCGGGGTAGGGCGGGTAATGGGTCAATTTTTTTTCATGGGGAGGGTCTTGGATTTAGCCAAACCCGCCCCATACTCGCCCCATTGACATCTCTAGTTACAATGTGCTTGTAACTGTTTGTGTGAGTACATATGTGGTATCGATTTGTTTTGCATTTTTAAAGATGGTAATTAATTAAAAAATAATATATGATATCATTGAATCGAAATTTAATTTTATTTGAAGCATAAAATATTGCAATCAGGGGATCAATGACACAAAACTTGTATGGGGAGAGCTTAGCCCTGACCACCACAGTCACGTTCGCCACAGCTATGTCTAAACTCATACCGACTGTCACCTTTGTTTTAGCATTACTTTTTCGGTAAATTGTTTTAAATAATTTTTTTATGTTATGCACACACCATATGTGTATGTATGTGTGTGTGTGTGTGTGTGTTTATATATATATATATATATATATATATATATATATATATATATATATTGTGCTTATTTTGAAGAATGAGATCATTTCTTAACATTCAAATTTGTATAGTATAATTGACCCAATTCCACATTTTTCTAATTTAAAACCATATGTTAGTTTGCATCATATATATATATATATATATATATATATATATATATATATATATATATATATATATATATATATATATATATATATATATATATATATATTGTGCTTATTTTGAAGAATGAGATCATTTCTTAACATTCAAATTTGTATAGTATAATTGACTCAATTCCACATTTTTCTAATTTAAAACCATATGTTAGTTTGCATCTCCCCCCTCTCCCCCCCCAACATAAAATAACATAATCAAATAAAATCGAACAAAGAGATTAATAAAGTAGATTTGAGGGATTATCATGGGGAAAATATTTTTTTTTCCACTAAAATCTATTTACTCGTTAATTAAATTTGGTTTTAGTGCACTAATTTTTAATTTTCAATTATTTTGTAAAATTAATGATACGTTGAGGCATATGTCAGCATTTCCCAACATGTCAGCATTTCCCAACATCACCTCTTCATTTCCTAGTGTTCTGCAAGAATTTTCCACACTATGTTATAATTTGTTGCATTGTTCGTCTAGCACGTTATCATGCTGAGTTTTGTCATCGACAACATCTTAACAATTCAAAGACATTCTCTCACATTAGTTCTTAGGAAATTTGTTTTTTTTTCCGATCTTTTAAAAAGAAACGTAGATGTATCAACTTTAAAACTATATATTCGCGATCAAGACTTTTTATCCCTATATCATGAACGACGCATTTTAAATTTCAACTAAAAATCATTGCAATTTTGTAGTTTTTTGTCTCACAAAATTGAGACATGCTAAGGTAAGTGAGAAATACCCTTGCCATTACTCAAGAACAACTCTAATATCGGTAATGGGGTCGATCCAAGCTGTGGTATACGCATTGTGCACGAAAAAGGATTGGAGCCAATGGAAACTTGGATGAGACCTCAAACTCATCACCGTAGCTTATATGGTAATGTTTCTTGATTAGGTACGATATATATTTTAGTTAATTCATCCTAAAAAATAGGATGTTGATACACATATAATTTGGTGCCGGGAATCGTTGGATCTAAAATAAAGTGGGTTCTTCTAATGTCGTGCTTGCGAATGAGGGGGGAGGGGGGGATTGTTCGTCTAGCACATTTTTCTCAAATCTTTATCATGCTGAGGATTGTCATCGACAACATCTTCACAATTCAAAAACATTCTCTCACATTAGTTCTTACGAAATTTGTTTTTTTTTTCCAATCTTTTAAAAAGAAACGTAGATGTATCAAGTTTAAAACTACATATTCGCGATCAAGACTTTTTATCTCTATATCATGGACGACACATTTTAAAATTTCGACTAAATATCATTGCAATTTTGTAGTTTTTTGTCTCAAAAAATTGAGACAGCTAAGGTAAGTGAGAAATACCCTTGAGACTACTCAAGAACAACTCTAATATTTGTAATGGGGTCGATTCAAGCTGTGGTATATGCATTGTGAACGGAAAGGAATTGGAGCCAATGGAAAGTTGGATGGGACTTCAAACTCATGACCGTAGCTTATATGGTAATGTTTCTTGATTAGGTACATGATATATTTTAGTTAATCCATCCTAAAAAATAGGATGTTGGTACATATATAATTTGAATCGTTGGATCTAGAATAAAGTGGGTTTTGCTAATGTCGAGCTTGCGAATGAGGGGGGTCATTGTTCGCATAGCACATTTTTTTTAAATCTATATCATGCTGAGAATTGTCATCGACAACATCATAACAATTCAAAGACATTCTCTCACATTAATTCTTACGAAATTTGTTTTTTTTTTCCAATCTTTTTAAAAATAACGTAGATGTATCAAGTTTTAAACTACATATTCGCGATCAAGATTTTTTATCCCAATGTCATGGACGACATATTTTAAAATTTCGACTAAACATCATTGCAATTTTGTGGTTTTTTTGTGTCACAAAATTGAGTCAGGCTAAGGTAAGTGAGAAATACCCTTGCCACTACTCAAGAACAACTCTAATATCGGTAATGGGATCGATTCAAGCTGTGGCAAAGCATTGTGCACAGAAAGGGATTGGAGCCAATGGAAACTTGGATGATGCCTCAAACTCATCACCGTAGCTTATATGGTAATGTTTCTTGATTAGAACGATATATAATTTAGTTAATCCATCCTAAAAAATAAGATGTTGGTACACATATAATTTGGTGCAGGGAATCGTTGGATCTGGAATAATGTGGGTTTTGCTAATATCGTGCTTGCGAATGAGGGGGGGGGGGGATTGTTCGTCTAGCACATTTTTTTCAAATCTTTATCCTGCTGAGGATTGTCATCGACAACATCTTAACAATTCAAAGACATTCTCTCACATTAGTTCTTACGAAATTTGCTTTTTTTCCCCAATCTTTTAAAAAGAAACGTAGATGTATCAAGTTTAAAACTACATATTCGCGATCAAGACTTTTTATCTCTATATCATGGACGACACAATTTAAAATACCGACTAAACATCATTGAAATTTTGTAGTTTTTTGTGTCAAAAAATTGAGACATGCTAAGGTAAGTGAGAAATACCCTTGCCACTACCCAAGAACAACTCTAATATCGGTAATGAGGTCGATTCAAGCTGTGGTATACGCATTGTGCACGGAAAGGGATTGGAGCTAATGGAAACTTGGATCAGACCTCAAACTCATCATCGTAGCTTATATGGTAATGTTTCTTGATTAGGCACGTGATATATTTTAGTTAATCAATCTTAAAAATAGGATGTTGGTACACATATAATTTGGTGCAGGGAATCGTTGGATCTGGAATAATGTGGGTTTCGCTAATGTCGTGCTTGCGAAGCGGGGGGTGGCATTGTTTGTCTAGCACATTTTTTTCAAATCTTTATCATGCTGAGGATTGTCATCGACGACATCTTAACAATTCAAAGACATTCTCTCACATTAGTTCTTACTAAATTTGTTTTTTTTCCAATCTTTTAAAAAGAAACGTAGATGTATGAAATTTAAAAATACATATTTGCGATCAAGAATTTTTATCTCTATATCATGGACGACACATTTTAAAATTTCGACTAAACATCATTGCAATTTTGTAATTTTTTGTCTCACAAAATTGAGACAGGCTAAGGTTTATGAGAAATACCCTTGCCACTACTCAAGACAACTCTAATATCGGTAATGTGGTCGATTCAAGCTGTGGTATTCGCATTGTGCACGGAAAGGGATTAGAGCCAATGGAAACTTGGATGAGACCTCAAACTCATCACCGTAGCTTATATGGTAATGTTTCTTGATTAGGTACGTGATATATTTTAGTTAATCCATCCTAAAAAATAGAATGTTGGTACCTTATATAATTTGGTGCAGGGAATCGTTGTATCTGGAATAATGTGGGTTTTGCTAATGTCGTGCTTGCGAATGAGGGGGCGTGGGAGAGGTGGGGCATTGTTCGTCTAGCACATTTTTTTTCAAATCTTTATCATGCTGAGGATTGTCATCGACAACATCTTAACAATTCAAAAACATTCTCTCACATTAGTTCTTACGAAATTTGTTTTTTTTCCAATCTTTTAAAAAGAAACGTAGATGTATCAAGTTTAAAACTACATATTCGTGATCAAGACTTTTTCTCTCTATATCATGGACGACACATTTTAAAATTTGGACTAAACATTATTGCAATTTTGTAATTTTTTGTCTAAAAAAATTGAGACATGCTAAGGTAAGTGAGAAATACCCTTGCCACTACTCAAGAACAAATCTAATATCGGAATGGGGTCGATTCAAGCTTTGGTATACGCATTGTGCACGGAAAGGGATTGGAGCCAATGGAAACTTGGATGGGACCTCAAACTCATCACCGTAGCTTATATGGTAATGTTTCTTGATTAGGTACGTGATATATTTTAGTTAATCCATCCTAAAAAATAGGATGTTGGTACATATATAATTTGGTGCAGAGAATCGTTGGATCTGGAATAATGTGGGTTTTGCTAATGTCGTGTTTGCGAATGAGGGGGGCATTGTTCGCCTCTGTTTCAATCCACTATTGCTTGTGGTCGTAGCACTTTCTTCCTCCATATCTTTGGACGAGAAATTATACTTGGGAAGGTTGCAAATTTTATTGCTCCTTCTTTTTCAAGTTTTAAAATAATTTTCGATCACAAAAACTTATAATGTGAAATATTTTTTTCATTTCGAGTTACAGTGTTCTTGGAACCGGGACAATAATATATGGGTTGTACTGCGTGTTGTGGGGAAAAATCAAAGAAATCAAGAAAGTATTTAGACTTGCGCCATCGAGCGAATATCAAAGCTTAAAGGGCGATCATAATGTCATCCATGGCGGTGGTCACATCATGGCTGTGGCACCAAATTTTGTAGCAGACACCGAAATCACTCAAGTTCTCTGTGGAAAGGAGACGAACCAGATTTATAGGCTAAGGTTTCAGAACCTCAATCGATCATGCCAAAAGAAAATGCGTAGTTGGAGCACATTTTTTTTCGAATCTTTGCATACTGAGAATTGTCATCGACAACATCTTAACAATTCAAAAACATTCTCTCACATTAGTTCTTACGAAATTTGTTTTTTTTTTCCAATCTTTTAAAAAAAAATGTAGATGTATCAAGTTTAAAACTACATATTCGCGATCAAGACTTTTTATCCCTATATCATGGACGACACATTTTAAAATTTCGACTAAACATCAATGCAATTTTGTGATTTTTTGTCTCACAAAATTGAGACATGCTAAGGTAAGTGAGAAATACCCTTGCCACTACTCAAGAACAACTCTAATATCGGTAATGGGGTCGATTCAAGCTGTGGTATACGCATTGTGCAGGGAAAGGGATTGGAGCCCATGAAAACTTGGATGGGAGCTCAAACTCATCACCGTAGCTTATATGGTAATGTTTCTTGATTAGGTATCTGATATATTTTAGTTAATCCACCTTAAAAAATAGGATGTTGGTACATATATAATTTGGTACAGGGAATCGTTGGATCTGGAATAATGTGAGATTTGCTAATGTCGTGCTTACGAATTGGGGGGGGGGGGGGGAGAGGGGCATGGGGGCATAGTTCGTCTCTGTTTCAATCCACTATTGTTTGTGCTCGTAGCACTTTCTTGCTCCATATCTTTTGACAAGAAGTTATACTTGCGAAGGTTGCAAATTTTATTGCTCCTTCTCTTTCAAGTTTTAAAATATTTTTCGATCACAAAAACTTATAATGTGCAATATTTTTTTCGTTTCGAGTTGCAGTGTGCTTGGAACCGGAATAATAATATGTGGGTTGTATTGAGTGTTGTGGTGAAAAATCAAAGAAATCAAGAAAGTATTTAGACTTGCGCCATCGAGCGAAGATCAAAGTTTAAAGGGCGATCATAATGTCATCCATGGCGGTGGTGGCATCATGGCTGTGGCACCAAATTTTGTAGCAGACACCGAAATCACTCAAGTTCTCTGCGGAAAGGAGACGAACCAGATTTATAGGCTAAGGTTTCAGAACCTCAATCGATCATGCCAAAAGAAAATGCGTAGTTGGAGAACATTTTTTTCTAATCTTTATCATGCTGAGGATTGTCATTGACAACATCTTAACAATTCAAAGACATTCTCTCACATTAGTTCTTACAAAATTTATTTTTTTTCCAATCTTTTAAAAAGAAACGTAGATGTATCAAGTTTAACTACATAATCGCGATCAAGACTTTTTATACTTATATCAGTGGACGACACATTTTAAAATTTCGACTAAACATCATTGCAATTTTGTAGTTTTTTGTCTCACAAAATTGAGTCAGGCTAAGGTAAGTGAAAAATATCCTTGCCACTACTCAAGAACAACTCTAATATTGGCAATGAGATCGATTCAAGCTGTGGTATAAGCATTGTGCACGGAAAGGGATTGGAGCCAATGGAAACTTGGATGAGACCTCAAACTCATCACTGTAGCTTATATGGTAATGTTGCTTGATTAGGTACGTGATATATTTTAGTTAATCCATCCTAAAAATAGGATGTTGGTACATATATAATTTGGTGCACTGAATCGTTGGATCTGGAATAGTGTGGGTTTTGCTAATGTCGTGCTTGCGAATGAGGGGGTGGGGCATTGTTCGTCTAGCACATTTTTTCAAATCTTTATCATGCTGAGGATTATCATCGACAACATCTTAACAATTCAATAACATTCTTTCACATTAGTTCTTAAGAAATTTGTTTTTTTTCCAATCTTTTAAAAAGAAATGTAGATGTATCAAGTTTAAAACTACATATTCGCGATCAAGACTTTTTTATCCCTATATCATGGACGACACATTTTAAAATTTCGACTAAACATCATTGTAATTTTGTGGTTTTTGTCTCACAAAATTGAGACAGGCTAAGGTAAGTGAGAAATACCCTTGCCACTACTCAAGAACAACTCTAATATCGATAATGAGGTCGATTCAAGCTGTGGTATACGCATTGTGCACGGAAGGGGATTGGAGCCAATGGAAACTTGGATGGAACCTCAAACTCATCACCGTAGCTTATATGGTAATGTTTCTTGATTATGTACGTGATATATTTTAGTTAATACACCTTAAATAATAGGATGTTGGTACTATATAATTTGGTGCAGGGAATCGTGAGTTTTGCTAATGTCGTGCTTGCGAATGCGGGAGGGGGGGGGGGGGGGGCATTGGGGCATAGTTCGTCTCTATTTCACTCCACTATTGTTTGTGCTCGTTGCACTTTCTTGCTCCATATCTTAGGAAGAGAAATTATACTTGGGAAGGTTGCAAATTTAATTGCTCCATCTCTTTCAAATTTTAAAATATTTTTCGATCACAAAAACTTATAATGTGCAATATTTTTTTCATTTCGAGTTACAGTGTGCTTGGAACCGGGATAATAATATGTGGGTTGTACTACGTGTTGTGGGGAAAAATCAAAGAAATCAAGAAAGTATTTAGACTTGCGCCATCGAGCGAAGATCAAAGCTTAAAGGGCGATCATAATGTCATCCATGGTGGAGGTGGCATCATGGCTGTCGCACCAAATTTTGTACTAGACACGGAAATCACTCAAGTTCTCTGCGGAAAGGAAGACGAACCAGATTATAGGCTAAGGTTTCAGAACCTCAAACGATTGTGTCAGAAGAAAATGCGTAGTTGGAGAACATTTCTTCTAATATTTATCATGCTGAAGATTGTTATCGACACATCTTAACAATTTAAAGACATTCTCGCACATTAGTTCTAATGAATTTGTTTTTTTTATTTCTAATCTTTATTAGAAAATGTAGATGTATCAAGTTTAAAACTACATATTCGCGAGTAAGACTTTTTATCCATATATCTTGGACGACACATTTTAAAATTTCGACTAAATATCATTACAATTTTTTAGTTTTTTAGTTTTATTTATGATATGTGCTTAAGCACGATAATCACAGAGTTATACGTATATATCATACTGCAAATCGACTCAAAATGTGAACACCGATGCATCTTGAATGCTCACTGCAAAGTACTAATTTGATTAAGGTCAGTACTTGTGTCGCAAACAAATAAGAAATGAAATTGATAATGAGAACTCAATTTTATCAATGAAAAATCATATGACAAGTTTAGTATATGTCTCGCGAATACCAGTAGCTACCATATTTGCAATTTCAATAGTTAAGGCGGATTACAACTCAGTGTGACGTTTTGGAAATACTCTAATAAGATTACAAATGGAATTCAATTTTGAAAAAAAAAACAAATAGAATTCTCCTTTTTAGCAGTTGTTGTCAACGCCAATTGAAGTATATTTGCAAAACAATATACATAACACTCTTGAGAAAAGTAAAATAAAAAAGAGCATGCAGTCTGTTCCATGATCCACACATATTGCTAGCTTCATCATATCCTTGACCCCGAATATATTTGATATGCAACTCATGTCGACCAAGAACATTACATATTGATTTTTCAAATGTCACTGCAGTGCTTCGATGTTGTTCTCCTAATTTGATTCGCGGATACTCCATAACAGATTGGCATGACCCTCCTTAAGATACAAGCTCGTCTGATTGCATCTCTTTCATTGATAAGATAGTGGCAAATTGGTGTACACATGGTCGGATCTAGTTGAACATAACCCACTCACATCACTATCAAATATTTGATACTTGGTCGAATGTTATTCATCATAGTTTGAGATCTCAACATTAGTTGGAGAATGCTCCTCTCTAATTGATATACTAACTTTTGGTTAAAATATGAAAACATATTTTTCATCTTGTCTCCTTGAGCTTCCATTGGAAAATCAACCAATTATATACAACAAATGAGAAATGACCAAATAAATACAAAAACACAACAAACTTAATAATAGTCCAATAATTCAACAAAATTATCACCAAAAATTCAAAATTGATTACTCAAATAAATAAACTTAGAAATTAACTAATTTTCAAAAATAAATTTAGACACTAACGAATCTTTTGAGAATTCAACACATGCATTTAAATTTAACTATTTCTTAGCTCTACAATTCACTACAACAATTCACCACATTTATAATTTTGGAGGAATCAACAAATTATATATAATTTATAGATATACAAATTTCGTACCTTGGAAGTTGGAACGACTCCAAACACCCAGACGAAATCCTAGGCTGGCCCCATTACAATCACAAGAAAACATTAGGGAGAAGGAGAGAAATCGATTCACGTGCTATGTTTTAATCAAGGTTCTAAAAAACGTGAAACGCCTCAAAACGCGGATGTCGAGCTCCTAAGATTTTCAAGTTTAAGCGAGCTTAGCAAAGACTTAAGCGTGAAAAAGCGTTTTTATTTTTAATGTAATTGTAATTATCTCTAACTAATAAATAGATAAAATAATACATAAATATGATAAATTTAAGTTTGATGCATTAATTCTCATATTTATAAAAGCATAAAAATTTCAAATTTGCAATCTTTATTTGTTTTTGCAACTAGATCACATTAAAAAATGTTAAATATTTGTCAAATCATTATCAGATATGTTTAATCATAATTAAAATTAAAAATAAACATCTAAATTATAAATCTAATTTATTATTTTAAAATAAAAATACATACCTTCAAATAAAAAATTAAAAATAAATATATGTGATTAATTGTGTTTAAGCATACTTAATTAAATATCTTAATTACGCTTAATTCGGTCAAACTACAGTTTAACCACTTTTTTCCTCTTTTCTTCGAAACGGAGCGTTTTTGTCGAGCTTCAAGCTTAAGCGGACTTTTTAGAACACTGGTTTTAATGGGCTAAAGAAATTTAATATGTTAAAGGCCAAACAAATTTAAATAAGGTTGGACCCAATAAAAACCCACATATACTTATCCTAGTCTTTGGAGTGGACTCCGTCTTTGGTATCAACTAGTCTAAGTATATAACCATCAACAAAACCTAGCTTGTTTTTCACAGAGAGAGATATGATCGTCGATCGATACCAAAAAAGGAATCGAAAATTCAGATAAATCGAGAGATTTAACTTTGCAAATTCGTGCGAGGAAGAATTTCGATTGAGCAGGGGAATCATAATTCTCCTAATATCATATTACAGTTGGAAGAGTGAACTCATACATGTGAAAATGAATCTTATTGAACAAAAATGAACTCAAAAAATGTAAATATTATAAAAGTTAACCCGTATAGAAATTTTTAATAATGTAATTATAAAAATTTGATAATGATATTAGTCATTTAATTACATAATTTTGAGGAGAATAATCAAAATTGATCATCGTTACATATATGTAAGACCATAATTGATTCAACAAAATATATAAAACTAAAAATATCAAAACTCAATACATATAATTATAATATTGTCATTTTTCTTTTTATAGATAATAGAGAAGTTGTTCAAACACCTTTAACTATAAAAAAAACATTTTTATAGAATAGTTGTATAAATAACTATTTATTTAAAAAAAATAAAATACATTTTTAAAATCTTTCTAAAAAAAACCCTTTTATAAAAATATTTTAAAAGTATTTATTTAAGGTAAAAACTTGTGTGAGACGGTCTCACGGGTCGTATTTGTGAAACGGATCTTTTATTTGGGTCACCCATGAAAAAGTACTTTTTATTCTAAGAGTATTACTTTTTATTGTGAATATGTATAGGGTTGACCCGTCTCACAGATTACGATCCGTGAGACAGTCTCACATGAGACCCACTCTTTATTTAAACATAGGGATGTCAATGGAGCATACAAGAAGGATGTTAATTAGGTGAATACACGCATTTGTTGATTACGTAAATTACCATAAAATCCCTATCGATAGTTTCAGTTTATGAATCAGTAAATTAGCATGAAATCCCTATCAATTGTGAAAAAAATTTATTTCGATCAACCTTCCCAATGCAACTAAATTAACCTTTTATATTTATATTAATTAAGTGTGTCATCGTCTTCTTTCTCCCTACTTCGATATTCCTTTAGTCCTTCGAAGATTTTTCTCCTCCGGCCGTTGCTGCATTCCGGCGACTTCCGTTGATGGATTCGGTTAGCAATTCATCATTAAATTGTACAGTTTTTCTATGTTGCTCACCAACCGTCGTACAAATCTATGTGTCTATCAATGAGTGACACTTATATATTAGATGTGACGAAACATATCAAAATTGTATATCTAATAGGTGAATGTCACCTCATTGATTAACACAGAGATTGACATGATCAGATAACAACATAAAAAAACCGTATGTGTGTATATATATTGTAAAACAATATATATTAGGTGTCACTGTTTTTATAATAGATGGCACATAAATTGTTGAAATAAATATTGAAATAGATTGAAAATATTTTCTTAATTCAACCATAATCGCCTATATTCACATAAATGAAAATAAAAATTGCGTTATCTTTTATATTCTAATTAAATTCGAAAACTAGATTATTACGTAAACGGTGAGATTTGAAACCCTAATTATCATTACGTCAAAATCGAATTTGTCTAAAGTTTTATGCAAGACAAATTAAATTTCAATTTTAAGTATACAATCTAAGCGTAAGCAGTGACGTCAATATCAGTTCTGTTTTTATATGGTGTGAGTCTTTAGATTACACTTACTTTGAAATAATTAGTAATTTTATATTTCTTTATTTATTAAATTCAAACGAAGATTTTCTTTTTCTTTTTTTTCATTCACTTTTTTTTTAAAATTTAATTAATTCATTACGTATATAGAATTTTTTTATAATAAAATCAGCATAACTCCACTACCTATATTTAATCGATAATAATTTTATGATATTATTAAAATTTTAATTTACATGTAAATTGTCATAAATTTACAATTAATTTTTTTAAAAAACTAATAAAGAAAGAAAGAGAAGAGGTTCCCGCAGAAGCTAGGCAAAGTGAAGACGCCTGTCGAGAATGCAAGAAATCGATACACCACGTGTCGATTATCACCGTTTTACACAAAGTCAATGCTTATTTAGTTTTTCCTAGAAGAAACCCTTTTTTTTAATCCCATCTTAAAAACAAGAAAAAATTACAGTACTATAAATTAGTTTATTTTCGGTTTACTAATTTAAATTGTCAAATTTTGATTTCATATAGTAACTTGGATTTTTTTTGTTCGTCTCATATTTGTCTGAAAACATTAAATACATCGATATTATTTGACAAAAATAAAACTTATATTACACATATTAAAATATATATAAACAAAATAAATAGAAACAACGTACTTTTTCATCTAATTTTGAAGTATCAAGAGTTGTTTTGCCATATTTTTCCCTTTATTTTTTTGTTAGAATAATTTAATCAGAGTAATATGAGTTTAATTCTCACGAAAGAATCAGTGCCGAATAAACTATATTCGGCGAATTTAGTTGTTTCATACATAAAAAAATAACAAATGACTGTATTAAAACTAAAATTTAACGGATTATATCAATAAAATTAAAAAAAACCAATTTACAAAACTAAAATTATAAAGTTCCCTAAAAATTATCTCCCCACTCAACAATTTTAATGGCATCTGACAATGAAATACACACATACACACACAATTATAGTTTCAACAAATGACTCTTTCTAAACTGCGCATCGAATTCGAACCCCTATCGCACCACGCCATATCCACCATGCATGCACTTTGACACAAAACCCTCCAAATTCACTTTACTATACACATGTAGCACACGTCTCTCCTCTCCAAATTACCTTTTTCTTTTCACCCTCTCTCTCTCTGCATATAAATATAGATTACAATATTGACAAAATTTTCTTGGTCTTTATATATATATATATAGATATATATATATATACACACACGTACAAAACACAGACAAGTGCAGATTCAGGGATCCCAAATGTGGAGACTTTGTGATTCGATGCATGGGTTGAAACCCACGATTATGATGGTGGCAGTACAGGTTGCACTAACGGGCGTTAACGTGTTCTACAAATTGGCCGCAAACAATAGGATGAGCATGCGAGTTCTGGTCGCCTATCGCCTCATCTTCGCTGCTGCAACTGTTGTTCCCATTGCCCTTATCGTTGAAAGGTACTATATAATTAGATCCGAGAGCAGTGAATTTGAATTTTCAAGAAAATTATTTACACGTTCAAATTTTATGCTTTTTCTAAAAAAGGAAATTTAAAAAAATTGCGTTTCGTTAGATTAGTTCTTGATAATTATGGTATAATTAAACTGAAGGTGACGTTTGCCTTTTTTTTGGATTTTTAAAGGGTAAAAGAACTTTCTTACTTCATCTTTTTTCATGGGAAGAAAGCTTTGGGGATTCAAATTAATGCAAACTAATTTTCTCACACGGGAAAAAGAGTTGGTGTCACATTCAAGCACGGGTTTTTTTATCACAACAACAGCCTGAAATCGACATAATATATATATATATATATATATATATATATATATAATATTAACTAATGTTGTATTATGTTAACATATACATGAGATATTGATAATATCACAATGAAGTATATAATTTGGTTTTGAGATTGAAATACATAATTACTGTACAAATTTTAGATTATATTGCAGGAAAAAGAGGCCAAAATTGACACGGAAAATAGCTTTTCAGACATTCATTTCTGCATTGTTTGGGTGAGTACATATGTTGTATTGATTTGTTTAACACTTTTAAAGATAGTGATTAATTTTAAAAAATAATATGTAATATCGTTGAATCAAAATTTAATTTGATTTGAAGCAAAAAATATTGCAATCAGGGGATCAATGGCACAAAACTTGTATGCGGAGAGCTTAGCCCTGACAACAGTCACGTTCGCCGCAGCTATGTCTAACCTTATACCGGCTGTCACCTTTGTTTTAGCAATACTTTTTCGGTAAATTGTTTTAAAATATTTTTTTTTATGTTATGCACTACCATATAAATATATATATATATATATATATATATATATATATATATATATATATATATATATATATTATGCTTATTTTAATGAATGAGATCATTTTTTAACATTCAAATTTGTATTCAAATTTGTATAGCATAATTGACCCAATTCTCACATTTTTCTAATATAAAACCATATGTTAGTTTGCATTTTTTCCCCCAACAGAATCAAATAAAATCGAACAAAGGGATTAATAAAGTAGATTTGGGGGATTATCAGGGGAAAATAACTTTTTTTTTCCACTAAAACCTATTAACTCGTTAATTAAATATAGTTTTAGTTCACTAATTTTTAATTTTCGATTATTTTGTCAAATAAATGATATTTTGCGGCATATGTCAGCATTTTTCAACATCACATCTTCATTCCTAGTGTTATGCCAGTACTTTCGACACTATGTTATAAATTTTCAGTGTTATGTTAACATTCCGATAAAATATTACTAAAAGTTACTGGAAAAAAAAAACCCAACTTTGAAAGCACGATGATTATAGACATTCTTTAATCCTAAAAAAAAATACTTTTACGCATGTGTGAATATGGTTTGATTATTTAGGATGGAGAAATTGGGGTTGAAGACAATGGCTGGCAAAGCAAAGGTGATGGGAACATTTCTGAGTATAGGAGGAGCTATGCTTTTGACTTTTTTCAAGGGTTTGGAAGTCAAAATTTGGTCAATCCATGTTCACTTTCTTCAGAAAAATAAACATGCAGATGGCCACATTGTAGTAGCCAACCAAAAGTCCATTAATAACGTTATAGGCCTTTTGCTCGCTCTCGCTTGCTGCTTCAGTTATTCGTTTTCCTTGATTATTCAGGTAAATTAATTTTCCAACATTAAAATATTTTTTTAAATATTATTATTTTGGTTATATATATAGTAGTAGTAGTATATTATGTGTGTGTGTGTAATTAAGATATTGATCTTTGGATAATTTAATATATGAAGGTTGAAGGTGAATTATCTTTTCAATTAAGAAACAACTTTGAAATTCTACCAATATGGCAGCATGAAACAACTTTTTCTGGCTTAAATTGAAATGTGGATGAACGATTCGTTCGCATATTTTGTCAAGCATGTAAAGTCTTCGAATTTCGTATGTGTGTATGTATATAATTGGTTTCACAAAATTGATACAGGCTAAGGTGAGTGAGAAGTACCCTTGTCACTACTCAAGCACAGCTCTAATATCGGTAATGGGGTCGATTCAAGCTGTGGTATATGCATTGTGCACAGAAAGGGATTGGAGCCAATGGAAACTTGGATGGGACCTCAAACTCCTCACTGTAGCTTATATGGTAATGTTTCTTGATTAGGTACGTGATATATTTTAGTTAATCCATCCTAAAAAAATAGGATATTGGTACATATATAATTTTGTGCAGGGAATCATTGGATCTGGATTAATGTGGGTTTTGCTAATGTCGTGCTTGCGAATGAGGGGGCCATTGTTCGTCTCTGTTTTCAATCCGCTATTGCTTGTACTCGTAGCACTTTCTTGCTCCATATTTCTTGACGAGAAGTTATACTTGGGAAGGTTGCAAATTTTATTGCTCCTTCTTTTCAAGTTTTAAAATATTTTTCGATCACAAAAACTTATAATGTGCAATATTTTTTTTTCATTTTGAGTTACAGTGTGCTTGGAACCGGGATAATAATATGTGGGTTGTACTGTGTGTTGTGGGGAAAAAGCAAAGAAATCAAGAAAGTATGTAGACTTGTGCCATCGAGTGAAGATCAAAGCTTAAAGGGCGATCATAATGTCATCCATGGCGGTTGTGGCATCATGGCTATGGCACCAAATTTTGTATCAGACACTGAAATCACTCAAGTTCTCTTCGGAAAGGAAGACGAACCAGATTTAGAGGCTAAGATTTCAGAACCTCAAACGATCGTGCCAAAAGAAAATGCGTAGTTGGAGAACATTTTTCAAATCTTTATCATGCTGAGAATTGTCATCGAAACATCTTAACAATTCAAAGGCATTCTCGCACGTTAATTCTAATGAAATTTGTTTTTTTTTTCAATTTTTAAAATAAATGTAGATGTATCAAGTTTAAAACTACATATTCGCGAGCAAGACTTTTATCCATATATTTTGGACGAGACATTTTTAAATTTGACTAAACATCATTGCAATGTTTTAGTTTTTTGGTTTTATACGGTGATAAAAAAATAATAAATAAAATAATATTTTTTTCTTTTTTAACTTGAACTTCTGTCATTTTCTATTTTTGAACAAACACGACTTTTTGGTATACTAATTTGGGTTCGGTCGAACCTACCCTTGCGGGCAGTGCCCGTAGGGGTCGATCGAACGGCTCGGATTTTTCCGAGTCAATTTTTTTTTTTTTTTACATGGAGGTGGGCTCGGATCACTCATGGGGAGTGATCCGGGCCGTTCACTGCCCGTGCAGGCACTGCCTGCACGGGTAGGGTGAAACAAACCTAATTTGTACATACTTTTAAATTTTAGTTATTTTTATTGGAATGATTATGTTGTGCTAGAAAGTGATGATATGAACAAAAATATATTAAGTGACAACGAACATTGATGATGTACTGATGTGTGCGATGTAATGTCAAAACTCTACACAAATTAGGCATTAAAAAAACTCTGACCTTGGTACAGAGAGAACAATTCGCTTTTCTATTGAAAAAATTCTTGGACTGTAGCTCTCTTGAAAGAGATTCTTTAGATCCAACTAAATTTCAAAAGCAGATAGCGAAGATGATACTCGCTGAAATATCTTTAGACATAAATTCTAAAATCTAGGAAATCACAATGTTCTTGTTACGGATCCACAAATTGAGCAAATTCAAATCGATAAAAGCAAGGATGTACCCGAATTTTTTTTACGAATGCTCACATAACCAATATAAATAAAATATTTAAAATTTAAAATGATGAATTTTTTAAAAAAATTAATGTTAAACAAAAATATTACAAACTAGATATAAATTACTGAAGATGTGCTATGCTGTTTTTCATTGAATAGAAAAATGCAATTCTTAACATTTGTTTTAAATTCTTTTAAAATATTTTTTTATGTTATTCACACACCATATATATAGATTATGATTATTGTGATGAATGAGATCATTTCTTATCATTCAAATTTGTATAGAATAATTGACCCAATTCTCGCATTTTTCTAATTAAAAACCATATGTTAGTTTGCACAACTCCCCCCCCCCCCCCCCCCCGTTTGTATTGATTTTTTTAACATTTTAAAGATTGTAATTAATTAAAAATATATATATATATAATATCGTTGAATCAAAATTTAATTTGATTTGAAACAAAAAATATTGCAATCAGCGCATCAATGGCACAAAACTTGTATGCACAGAGCTTAGCCCTGACCACGGTCACGTTTGTCGCAGCTATGTCTAACGTCATACCGGCTGTCACCTTTGTTTTAGCAATAATTTTTCGGTAGATTGTTTTAAAATAATTTTCTTATGTTATGCAAACACCATATATATAGATTATGCTTATTTTGATGAATGAGATCATTTCTTAACATTCAAATTTGTATAGCATAACTGACTCAATTCTCGCATTTTTCTAATTGAAAACCATATATGTTAGTTTGCATCTCTCCCCCCACCCCATTTGTATTGATTTTTTTTTAACATTTTTAAAGATTGTAATTAATTAAATATATATATATATATATATATATATATATATAATATCGTTGAATCAAAATTTAATTTGATTTGAAACAAAAAATATTGCAATCAGCGCATCAATGGAACAAAACTTGTATGCAGAGAGCTTAGCCCTGACCAAGTCACGTTCGTCGCAGCTATGTCTAACCTCATACCGGCTGTCACCTTTGTTTTAGCAATAATTTTTCGGTAGATTGTTTTAAAATAATTTTCTTATGTTATGCAAACACCATATATATAGATTATGCTTATTTTGATGAATGAGATCATTTCTTAACATTCAAATTTGTATAGCATAATTGACTCAATTCTCGCATTTTTCTAATTGATAACCATATGTTAGTTTGCATCTCCCCCCCCAATTTGAATTGATTTTTTTAATATTTTTAAATATTGTAATTAATTAAAAATATATATATAATATCGTTGAATCAAAATTTAATTTGATTTGAAACAAAAAATATTTCAATCAGCGCATCAATGGCACACAACTTGTATGCAGAGAGCTTAGCCCTGACCAAGTCACGTTCGTCGCAGCTATGTATCACCTCATAACGGCTGTCTCCTTTGTTTTAGCAATAATTTTTCGTTAGATTGTTTTAAAATAATTTTCTTATGTTATGCAAACACCATATATATAGATTATGCTTATTTTGATGAATGAGATCATTTCTTAACATTCAAATTTGTATAGCATAATTGACTCAATTCTCGCATTTTTCTAATTGAAAACCATATGTTAGTTTGCATCTCTCCCCCCCCACCCCATTTGTATTGATTTTTTTAACATTTTTAAAGATTGTAATTAATTAAATATATATATATATATATATATATATATATATATATATATATATATATATATATATAATATCGTTGAATCAAAATTTAATTTGATTTGAAACAAAAAATATTGCAATCAGCGCATCAATGGCACAAAACTTGTATGCAGAGAGCTTAGCCCTGACCACAGTCACGTTCGTCGCAGCTATGTATAACCTCATAACGGCTGTCACCTTTGTTTTAGCAATAATTTTTCGGTAGATTGTTTTAAAATAATTTTCTTATGTTATGCAAACACCATATATATAGATTATGCTTATTGTGATGAATGAGTTCATTTCTTAACATTCAAATTTTTATAGCATAATACCCAATTCTCGCATTATTCTAATTAAAAACCATATGTTAGTTTGTATCTCCCCCACCCCCCGCACATTAACTAATGATGTATTATGTTAACATATACATGCGACACTCATAATTTCACAATGGAGTATATATATAATTTGGTTTTGGGATTGAAATGCATAGTTACTGTACAAATCTGAAATTATATTGCAGGAAAATTAGGCCAAAATTGACACGGAAAATAGGTTTTCAGATATTCCTTTATGCATTGTTTGGGTGATAACATATGTTGTATTGATTTGTTTAACATTTTTAAAAATTGTAATTAATTAAAAATATATATAATATCTTTGGATCAAAATTTAATTTGATTTGAAAGAAAAAATATTGCAATCAGGGGATCAATGCCACAAAACTTCTATGCAGAGAGCTTAAACCTGACCACATTCACGTTCGCCGCAGTTATGTCTAAGCTCATACTGGATGTCACCTGTTTTTAGTAATACTTTTTGGTAAATTGTTTTAAAATAATTTTCTTATGTTATGCACACACCATATATAAAGATTATGCTTATTTTGATGAATAAGATCATTTTTTAACATTAAAATTTGTACCTCATAATTGACTTAATTCTCGCATTTTTCTAATTTAAAAACCATATGTTAGTTTGCATCTCCCACCCCCCCCCCCCCCCCCCCCCCCCAATTAACTAATGATGTAATATGTTAACATATACATGCGATACTGATAATATCACAATGGAGTATATATTTTGGTTTTGAGATCGAAATGCATAATTACTGTACAAATATTAAATTTTATTGCAGGAAAAAGAGGCCAAAATTGAAAAAGAAAATAGTTTTTCAGACATTCCTTTCTGCATTGTTTGGGTGAGTACATATGTTGAGTTGATTTGTTTAACATTTTTAAAGATTGTAATTAATAAAAAAAATATATATAATATCGTTGAATCAAAATTTAATTTGATTTGAAGCAAAAAATATTGCAATCAGGGGATCAATGGCACAAAACTTGTATGCGGAGAGCTTAGTCCTGACCACAGTCAAGTTCGTCGCAGCTATGTCTTACCTCATACCGGCTGTCACCTTTGTTTTAGCAATAATTTTTCGGTAATTATTTTAAAATAATTTTTTTATGTTATGGACACACCATATATATAGATTATTGTTATGAATGAGATCATTTCTTAACATTCAAAATTATATAGCATAATTGACACAATTCTAGCATTTTTCTAATTTAAAACCATAGTTTAGTTTGTATCCACCCCCCCCCCCCCCCCCCCCCCCCGCACATTAACTAATGATGTATTATGTTAACATATACATGCGATACTCATAATATCACAAAGAAGTATATATATAATTTGGTTTTTGGATTGAAATGCATAGTTACTGTACAAATCTTAAATTATATTGCAGGAAAAAGAAGCCAAAATTGACAGGGAAAATAGCTTTTCAGACATTCCTTTCTGCATTGTTTGGGTGAGTAAATATGCTGTATTGATTTGTTTAACATTTTTAAAGATTGTAATAAATTAAAAATATATAAATAATATCGTTAAATCAAAATTTAATTTGATTTGAAGCAAAAAATATTGCAATCAGGGGATCAATGACACAAAACTTGTATGTGGAGAACTTAGCCCTGACTACAGTCACGTTCGCCGCAGCTATGTCTAACCTCATACCGGCTGTCACCTTTGTTTTAGCAATAATTTTTCGGTAAATTCTTTTAAATTTATATAGCATAATTGACCAAATTCTCGCTGTTTTTAATTTAAAACCATATATTAGTTTGCATCTCACCCCCCCCCCCCCCTCCCACATACACACATTAATTAATGATGTATTATGTTAACATATACATGCGATACTGATAATATCATAATGGAGAATATAATTTTGTTTTGGATTGAAATGCATAATTACTGTACAAATCTTAAATTATATTTCAGGAAAAAGAGGCTAAAATTGACAGGAAAACTAGCTTTTCAGATTCCTTTCTGAATTGTTTGGGTGAGTATATATGTTGTATTGATTTGTTTAACATTTTAAAGATTGTAATTAATTAAATATATATATATATATATATATATATATATATATATATATATATATTTAATATCGTTGAATCAAAATTTAATTTGATTTGAAACAAAAAATATTGCAATCATGGGATCAATGGCAAAAACCTTGTATGCGGAGAGCTTAGCCCTGACCACAGTCATGTTCGACGCAGCTATGACTACCTCATACCGGCTGTCACCTTTGTTTTAGCAATATTTTTCGGGAAATTGTTTTAAAATAATTTTCTTATGTTATGCACACACCATATATATAGATTATGTTTACTTTGATGAATGAGATCATTTCTTATCATTCAAATTTGTATAGCATAATTGACCCAATTCTTACATTTTTCTAATTTAAAACATATGTTAGTTTGCATATAATAAAATAGATTTGGGGGATTATCATGGGGAAAATAACTTTTTTTCCACTATAACCTATTAACTCGTTACTTAAATTTGGTTTTAGTGCCCTAATTTTTTATTTTCGATTATTTTGTCAAATTAATGATGCGTTGCGACATATCTTAGCATTTTCCAATATCACATCTTCATTTCTTAGTGTTATGCCAGGATTTTCGACACTACATATGATTTTTCAGTGTTACATTAGCACTCCGACGAAATATAACTAAAATTTACTGGAAAAAAATATTCAAACTTTGAACGAACGTGCCGTGATTATAGAAGTTCTTTAATCCTAAAAAAATTACCTTTACGCATGTGTGAATATGGTTTGATTATTTCGGATGGAGAAATTCGGGTTGAAGACAATGGCTGGCAAAGCAAAGGTGATGGGAACATTTCTGAATATAGGAGGAGCTATGCTTTTGACTTTTTTACAAGGGTTTGGAAGTCAAAATTTGGTTAACACATCTTGACTTTCTTCAAACAAATAAACATGCAGATGGCCACGTGACAGCAGCCAACCAAAAGTCCATTAATAACATTATAGGCCTTTTGCTCGCTCTCGCTTGCTGCTTCAGTTATTCGTTTTCCTTGATTATTCATGTAAATTATTTTTCCAGCAGTAAACTAATATTTTAAAATCTAATTCTTTTTAATATATATATATATATATATATGTGTGTGTGTGTGTGTGTGCGTGTGTGTGTAACTAAGATATTGATCTTTGGATAATTTAATATATGAAGGTTAAAGGTGAATTATCTTTTCAGTTAAGAAACAACTTTGAAATTCTACCAATATGGATGTACGAAACAACTTTTGGCTGCTTAATTGAAATCTGGATGAATGATTCGTTTAGTTTCGACTTGATTATTGATCAGTTCGCATATTTCGTCAAGCATGCAAAGTCTTCGAATTTCGTATGTATGTGTATAATTGGTTTCACAAAATTGATACATACTAAGGTGATAAAGAAGTACCCTTGCCACTACTCAAGCACAGCTCTAATATCGGTAATGGGGTCGATTCAAGCTGTGGTATATACATTGTGCATGGAAATGGATTCGAGCCAATGGAAACTTGGATTGGACCTCAAACTCCTCACCATAGCTTATATGGTAATGTTTCTTGATTAGGTACGTGATATATTTTAGTTAATCCATCCTAAAAAATAGGATGTTGGTACATATATAATTTTGCGCATGGAATCGTTGGATCTGGAATAATGTGGGTTTTGATAATGTCGTGCTTGCGAATGAGGGGGCCATTGTTCGTCTCTATTTTCAATCCGCTATTGCTTGTACCCGTAGCACTTTCTTGCTCCATATTTCTTGACAAGAAGTTATACTTGGGAAAGTCACAAATTTTATTGCTCCTTCTCTTTCAAGTTTTAAAATATTTTTTGATCACAAAAACTTATAATGTGCAATATTTTTTTCATTTCGAGTTACAGTGTACTTGGAACCGGGGATAATAATATGTGGGTTGTACTGCGTGTTGTGGGGAAAAAGCAAAGAAATCAAGCAAGTATGTAGACTTGCGCCATCGAGCGAAGATCAAAGCTTAAAGGGCGATCATAATGTCATCCATGGCGGTGGTGGCATCATGGTTGTGACACCAAATTTTGTACCAGACACTGAAATCACTCAAGTTCTCTGCAGAAAGGAAGACAAACCAGATTTAGAGGCTAAGGTTTCAGAACCTCAAACGATCGTGCCAAAAAGAAAATGCGTAGTTGGAGCACATTTTTTCAAATCTTTATCATGCTGAGGATTGTCATCGACACATCTTAACAATTCAAAGGCATTCTCGCACATTAGTTCTAATGAAATTTGTTTTTTTTTCAATCTTTAAAAAAAATGTAGATGTATCAAGTTTAAAACTACATATTCGCAAGCAAGATTTTTTATCCATATATCTTGGACGACACATTTTAAAATTTCGATAAACATCATTGCAATTTTTTTTGTTTTTTGGTTTTATTTGTGATACGGTACTAAAAAATTAATAAAAAATAATATTTTTTCTTTTGTAACTTGAACTTCTATCATTTTCTATTTTTGAACGAACACGACTTTTTTGTATACTAATTTGTACATTTTTAAAAATTTTAGTTATTTTTATTTGAGTCATGATGTTGTGCTAGAAAGTGATGAGATGAAACAAAAATATATTAAGTGACATTGCTGATGTACTGATGTGTGCGATGTAATGTCAAAACTCCATAAATTAGGCATTGACAAAACTCTGACCTTGGGACAGAGAGAACAATTCGCTTTTCGATTGAAAAATTTCTTGGACTATAGCTCTCTTGAAAGCGATTCTTTAGATCAACTAAATTTCAAGAGCAGACAATGAAAATGATACTCACTGAAATATCTTTAGACATAAATTTTAAAATCTAGGAAATCACAATGTTCTTGTTACGGATCCACAAATTGAGCAAATTGAAATCGATAACAACAAGGATGCAATCGTAATTTTTTTATGAATGCTCAGATAACCAATATAAATAAAATATTTAAAAATTAAAATGATGAACATTTACAAAACATTTAATATTAAATAAAAATATTACAAACTAGATATAAACTACGGAAGATGTGCTATCATGTTTTTCATTGAATATAAAAATTCAATTATTGAATCAGTGTCTATTCTTAAAGTAAACTCTCTTTCAATGTAAACATTCATATAATGTGTTAATAACTCTTCTTCTATCTTATTTTGGAGAGAAGTTTGAAAAAATTTCAAAGTTGAGAATGATCGTTTTGTTTAAATAACTTAAAATTTTCTCGAAGTTCCAAAGTAGAGGTAAATCTAAGAAATTCTACGGCCCCATTATCGAATCTACTATTGAGTTCTATCACTTCAAAATCTATTGCAACATGAAATACTACAAAACAATAATGTGTTGAACTACAATAGAAACAATTTGCTAGCATGTACATCTTGTAGCATATCTATAACTAGCATTCATATATGTTGTCTCAATACCAACCGATTGCACGATCATTAAAAGAATATCATAACCTTATGCTCTAAAAGTATAAAGTAAAATTTTGGTAGTTGAGACAAAATCCATAAAATGTCTTAAGACTTCTCTTCCAAAGCTCAACAAAGAAAATTGTGATAATCATAATCTTATGTATTAAAACATAAATATGAAATCAAATTATCTCAATTCAATCAAATAACATGTAGCAAAAAGTAATACTTTTTCATAGATGATCCAAATAAGATATTTGTCTCACAAAATACGACATGTGAGACCGTCTCACACAAGTTTTTGTCTTAATTTCATTGGAGAACTAGAAATAATTTTTTTGACAATAAAGACCTCTTAATAAATAAATAAAAATACTGACACGAGGATTGAGTCGTGAACTGAAATATTGGTATGAATTTTAGGCTAATTTACCCATTAAATAACACAATGACTAAAATTTAATAAAAACTAGTTGTATATGTATACTATATTATTATTTTTCACTGATTAAGATTATCGCAATATTTTTTTATAATACAAAATATAATTCTATTATTTATATTTGATTTTAAACCAAATCAAATATTAACCAACTTAATGATTAGAGTCGTCAATTTCTCGTGGGGTTAACTCATCCCACTATTAAAAAGAGACTTTTGGGTTAGTGATTTTTTTTGGAGGTGGGTTGAAACGAGCTAACATGTTTGGTCGCCGGTTGGGGCGAGTTAGTCAAACAATTTTTTTAAATAACTTTTATATGATTAATAAGTTTGGAAATTATTTATATATTTATTTATAATAATTTATGTATAATTGATTAATTTTGAAATATTTATATTATTTATAAAGATTTATATATGGTTGATAAAATTAGAAAGATTTATGTTATTTATGTATGGTCGTCAGTCGATGGTTGGAGGATATATATTATTTACGTTGGTTTATGTATGTTATTGTTTATTTATATATTTTTTAAATTTTTTGAGGTTGGGTCAGTTCGGGTCGGGTTTTTCCAACCTACCCTGCGATGGTGGTTGAGTCGAGGCGGGACGAAGCCGACCAGCTCGTTTGACGATTCTAGTAATGATGAGTGTCTTGAGCTTGAGCTCATAAATTCACAAGTTAAAATATAAATCTGATTTTGTTTCGCTCCAAAAAATATGACTCTACTAAAAGTCGCTTATCGTGAAAACACACCAACTAAGAATTAAAATTTTGACATTAGTCCTTCAATTTTTTTTGTTTTGAAATACGTTAAAGAAGTTGTCACAAACTGATATTGTGGATTCATACATGTATATTGGTTAAAAAAACAAAACCAAAAAAAAAAAAAACATTATCGCAATGTTTGGTTTTATTTTAGGAGGAGTGAGTTTCATGTGAGACCGTCTCACAGATCGTAATCTGTGAGACGGGTCAACCCTACCCATATTCACAATAAAAAATAATACTCTTAGCATAAAAAGTGATATATTTTCATGGGTGACTCAAAATACAACTCGTGAGACCGTCTCACACAAGTTTTTGTCTTTTAGAAAAACATTTTGGATTATGTGGGAACCAACCAATTGTCATTATATATGTTAATAGTATAAAAAAATATTTAAATTAAATAAAAGTAAAATTAATACAAATTAGAATAAATATAATAAGAAATAATGATAAAAATAAAGATTAATAATTGTAATGGAAAATATGGAAAGTACCTTAATTTAATTAGAATAAAGATCCCAAAAAAATCTAGAATATATTTAAGTTTGTTTAAAATATAAAAAGGTAATAATATATTATTATTTTAAGAAATAAAATTTGCTTGGGATAAAAAAAAAACTAGCTTACTCTTGTGTAGGATCATGATAATTAGAGATGTAAATGAATCAAATTGTATGTGAGTTATTCGAATATCGATTCGATAAAAAATCGTTTAACGAGGCTCGTTAAGATAAACGAACCAAGTTTAAGCTTTACAATATTCGACTTGTTTGCTCGTAACATGTTCGTTGATAAGTTCACAAGTCATCTCTTAGATGAAAATTATAGTTTTGATAATTGATTGATTAAATATATAGAAAAATATATTAAATTTATTAGAATAAATTTACGAATTTTAATAAAAATGTTATATTTTTTCTCTAAATCTATAATTTATTTTTTAATGAACTTAACAAAGATTTAAATTTATAATTCACATTTATTAAGTTCGTTTAGTTATGATAAAAACTTGAATAAGCTCGTAAACTATAAATATATTCGTTAAATAAAACTTAAACTTAACTCGATTATAAACAAGTGAATATCAATTATTCAAAAGTTTAGCTTGACTGAACTCGAATTGTCTAGACAACAATAAAGCATTTAGAGACCCTTTACTTTTAATATTATTATTTTTTCTCCAATATATTAATATTTTAAATTTCAGGTCTCCTTTCTTCCCGTGCATTTTGGAACTGGATTAAATCCCATTCAGGGGTCCTATGTGATCCCTTTTCTTTGTATGTGTCTGTGGGAAGAGGTAATTTGTGCGTTACTTGTTTGCGCGTCATTCATTACGCTTGTCTGAGGTTCTTACCCACATATTCTTGCTGTGGACTTCCGTTTTCCTTTCAGTTGAGGTATAAATCGTTGATTTTCTTCACCTTGGATATTTCATCGTGTAAAGGTGAATTCTTTTGTTTCTCAAGTCAATGCTTCATTCACATTTGATGTGTTTCCTTTTTTCCATGTTTATTTTTTGTTTCTGGCCCAGAAAAAGCGAATCTCGGTTTGAAGTTTGGATTTTTCTTGCCGGGACTAATTTACTTCCTGGATATTTTTTCAGTTTTGCTGTTTTTTTTTACTTTTTTTTTTGTAGTTATCCATTGTCTGAAAGGGCGGGGATTATTTTCCTGAATTTCTCACTTTGAACTACTCCCATTTGTTTTCCCAGTACCTGAGCTGAATTTTATCTTCTATTCTTGCAGATCTTTGGTGAGAATATGGACCTTCTCTCTTTGCTACGGCCCTTTTAGCAGGTTTATTACATTTTTGATCTACCAGTGATTTTTACTGTTTTTTTCGTTTTATTTTGAACTTTTTCAAGTTTGTGTTAGTTTAAATTTCTACTTCACCGTTTTTTGTGTGTGGCATTCTTTGTAGTTTAGGTCCCAATAATACGTTTTTGTTTCCCGAAATTAGCTTTATATTCGAGGTTTTCAAACCGCATAAAATTTTCTCATGATGCAGTTGGCTTTTTCTATATCATACAACTAATTATGTGGTTTAGATAAATCAGCTGTATCTTGCAAAATGTGCAAATTCTACAGACTTTTGGTGTTTGTTGGAAATATTTTTGGCTGCTGTGTTTGGATGTACTTTAATGTGTGAGTGAGGTTTATTAGCAAAAACTAAGATCACTTAGAACTTAGAAAAGCTGATCCTGTCAAATTATTTTGATTCAATGTACTTTACGGACCATGTGAACATGTTCTTTTCAACTCATTATTCTTGTTCTTCTTTTGTGCATTTGTCATTTCTTACCTTATCCTCTATGTATGAGTTTTTTTCTTTTAATCCTCTTCTCTTTTGTTCATCTCGAACTTAACTTTTCCTTTAATAATTATTTTCTCATGCTCATTCACAGAAGCCAAATGTGGAGTTAATTGCTCCTATATTTATTGGGAAAAGATTTACCAAGTCTCTTTTCCATTCTGCAACTCCTCGCCTTTTGGAGATTTAATGTCGTTTCGAAGTATAGCTCGGGACATAATAGAGTTTTGGGAGCTTATCCAGACCAAGCTTTGATGTGAGGTTGTCTGGTGAGGGGTAAATCCCACGATTTGTTTCACAACTTGAGTGATCAGCATTTAACAATCCAGAATAGTCGTTGGGCTAATCACCCCCCAGAGCTACTTTTTGATGTAATTCGAAGGTTAGAAGAGAGAGAGAACACTTGGCCTGCTAGAAAACATGTGGTTTCATGTGCTTCTGTTTGCCGATCATGGAGAAGCATGTGCAAGGAAATTGTTCAAAATCCTGAATTTTTGTGGGAAGCTTGCTTTTCCTGTCTCGTTCATATAGGTAGCATCTCACTCTCTATTATCATGTTTGCGTCATACACAAGATCTAATTAACTAAACCTGACTACTGGAAACAATCTTCTTCGTGCTGATTTTTTCTTACTACGTATGCAGCTCTTATATTTACTAATAGATCATTTGGGACATATACTATTACTATTAGAATGCTTAATCTACTTTTTTCCTGTTTACAGCCAGGGTATCGTGATGGAGCTATTCAATGCTTCATAAAGAGGGAAAATCTAATTTAACTTTCCATCTTTTCTTATGTCTTAGTCCCGGTGAGTGTCGTGGGGAATTTTTAATCTGCTCCACTTGGCTAATCATGTTCGTACTTTCCAATATTTTTTTTGTTACTTAATTGGCCGAGTACCTTAGTTCAGAACTTATTTCCCTCTTCAGCACGAGTCCTTAAATTGTGTGCAACTGAGTATACCCTGTTGTTTCTTAATTGTCTTGACATGGCGTCCTGTATTTACTTTCAAAAATACGTCAGCAATTGGCTGTGAGAGAGCTAATTTCAATTCAAGAGTTCAATTTGTAATATTATTGCATGTTGAATTCAGTTTTTCGGTTGTTTGTATAGCTTTGCTCACAAATATTTTATTTTACCTTTTGTCGATTTTCTCAGCTTTGCTTGTTGAAAATGGGAAGTTCCTTCTGTCAGCAAAAAGAACTCGTAGAACTAAATGTACGAGTATGTTATCTCAATGGATGCGGACGACATTTCCCTATCAAGTAGCACTTATATAGGAAAACTAAGGTAGACCATCAGATCTAAATTTCAAGTTTTTTATAAATTTATTAGTCCACTATTTAAATCCGAAATAGCGAATAATTTCTTCTGTGAAACATGATTTTACTTGATTTTTCTAATCCCAAATTTATGGTCTTCTAGAACCCCTAAGGCCCTAACTTGTTGGCTTTATTATGTTGAAGAGAATTTTTTAACCTGTAATGGAGACAAAGTGCTGTGTTTCAATATTTTTTTGTTATTTAGGCAGCCCACAAACGACAATTGAAGCACTAGTCGCTTTACGCGATTACTACAATTTGCAATTTTATATAAATTGGATGCACGACCTTAATTTTGATATGGAATGTAGGACCAAAAGTTTATCGCTGTATTAACACTTACAAGCATTGTGCACATGATACTTGATATGTCATGGTCATTAGTATATCAAAAATATTGTTTGTGGTCCCTAATTTAATGTTCCTTTTCTTTCTGTTTGTGAGTAACTGACTCATTAGTTTACTGTGTATTGCAGATCGAATTTCCTCGGTACAAAGTTTTTAATATATGACGGTCAGCCTCCACATACTTGTTCACACATCCCACCACCTGGGAGAACAAGCCGTCGATCCTCTTCCAATAAAGTGTCACCAAAAGTTCCAACTGGAAACTACAATATTGCCCAAATCACATATGAGCTCAACGTGCTTGGGACTCGTGGTCCTCGTAGGATGAACTGCATTATGCACTCAATACCCATTTCATCCCTTGAACCAGGTGGGGTTGTCCCCGGGCAACCCGAACTCCTTCCAAGACCCCTTGAAGACTCATTCCGTGGCATCTCTTTCTTGAAATCTCTAGACCACTCGTCTGAATTCAGCAGTTCGCGATTTTCCGACATCATGGGGTTATCAAATGAAGACGATGACAGCAAAACAAGATCTTTGGTTCTCAAAAAACAAGGCCCCTCGATGGCATGAGCAATTGCAATGCTGGTGCCTAAATTTTCAAGGGCTGAGTCACGGTTGCTTCAGTTAAAAAATTTCAGTTGGTTTCCGCCACACAACCATCTTCCAACGCCCAGACGATGTCTCAGTCAACGCAACGTGATCACGATAAAATTATTCTTCAATTCGGTAAGGTTGGAAAAGATATGTCCACCAGGGATTATAGGTATCCCTTGTCGGCTTTTCAGTCGGTTGCTATTTGTTTTGAGCAGTTTTGACACAAAGTTGGTATGTGAATAAAAGCAAGATTTGCAGCAAATGCCTCCAACTGAACTGAATATGAGACCGTCTCACAGATCCTAATATGTGAGACAGGTCAACAATATCCATATTCACAATAAAAAGTAATACTCTTAGCATAAAAAAATAATATTTTTTCATGGATAACTCAAATAAGAGAATCGTCTCACAATTACGATCCGTGAGACCGTCTCACACAAGTTTTTGCCAAAGCTGGGATTCAATGCCTGTAGTTTTATAGATGTATATTTTTTTTATTGTTGGTTCTTGTTATTGTTGTGGTGGAACCTTAAAATTTGTGCCTTAAATTCGATTTCTAGTTTCAATCTTGAATTTCTTGAAGATTGGCTAATGCAATGTTTCACGCACCGATTTTCTTCTTCGTCACATGCATCACACTCAGAAATTCTTTTCCAACTTGAGGAATGATACAGATGTTATTGCACACAACTAATCTTTAGTAGGTAACTCCGGTTTTGTCTCACACACGATAACCACATTTTCTTCTTTAGAATTCTTGGATTCTGAAATTTGTGTTGAACTTTAGATTTAGGGTTTCTTTTTAAATTTGATCTATATAGATTTGTTGTTTGGTGTTGGATTTTGTATTCTTGTTGTTGATTGTGTTTTTTTATTGAGCTCGATCGAGCACAGATGAAGCTAACTGATGAAGATTGATTGAGCTTTATTTCAATGCATTTTAATTTTGATTAATCAGGCCATGACTGAATCAATAATCATAATTATCAATCTACTCGAATTAATATTTTAAACTCTAGAATCTTTTATTTTTTTTGAATTGAATCGACCCAACTAATATCAAATTAATCCAAATTATTAAAAAATTAAAATATAATTTAAAAAAAAATTGAACCACCCGAATTTTATACGTGGCTCCGCCACTAGATTCATGGGACGGACAGTCAAGCTCTTTGAAATGGATAAACACATTTTGATTTTTTATAATGTCGATTTTGGTGGAAAATTTCAGCTGTAATTTCGATGTTAATAATATGTTGTTTTAAATGAACAATTTAATTCCGATTGATGATTAAATTTGTCCATTTATTGTTCAATATTCTGAGTAAAAATGACGAACGTTCTTTATTTGAGCAATAAGTTAACAACATTATGATTCAAATGAGCAGATGTTGGATTTATTTCTAACTGTGGATGCGTACATATTTTGATTTGCGTCGGCTCTGAATGTCAACTTTGTCATATTTTCCATGTTTTTTAATCAACTTTGTCATATTTGCTAACGGTATCGGACCCAATTCCAAACTTAATATTCATATATTTTTTTATCGATAAATATGATAGTATAAATAACATGAATTCTAGAAATAAAATGCAGACGAAGTATATCATCCATAATAATGACATAAAAAATACTAATGAAGCTAAGACTATCTCAACAAAATATGAAATTCATGTTTCAAATCAGTACATGATAGATTGAATATTGTTCGCTAAAATATTAATTAAGTTTGCATAATCATTTTCTTGACCATTTTTTTTTATCGATAACATAGCCAAGTCATTTAGCATTTTTTGTAACATAGCTGATCGGAGATAAGTGTCCAACAACTTAAACTTGAAAATTTTCTTTTCTGACATATGTAACTTTTGATGGATTACAAAAATTATGCAACCAAGTATTGCAAAATCGAGTAAAATGAATCGATAGATAGAGAAATCAAGAAATAACGAGCTTGATCGTCGTAGAATAATGGAGATTTCGCGGGAACTTGTGAGAGATGTATTTTGGATTGATTCTTGTTGAATGTTTATGAATGAGATTAAAAAAGACAAATGGATGGTGATACTTCAAGGAGTATATGCTTATTAAAGTTCGAGAAAACCCCGTTATGTTAAGGCCTACTCTAATTCATCAAAATTTTCTTCTAAACTTGAGTTGCCCTTAACATTTATGAGATGTTGATGCCTATTTCTCGACCTTCTAGACATAGCTGACCATTTAAAATGTTTTTTCAAAAACGGACGGGACTGCTTGACTAGTGATACAATATATATGCCCAATTAAACAATCTTTTAACGAGATAACAGAAGCAGATAGAAAGTAAGCAACAGAAAATAAATAACAAAATATATATGGAATTTGAATGCAAAATCTTCATATGTCTCATCTTCTTTTACTCAAAGAATGAATTCACTAAAGGATTTTGTTTTACAACAATTTGTAACAACTTATTTCAATTAGACTTATCAATTACTTATACTGAAACTCTTAGTATCTATTTCAGCACTAAATACAAGAACCACGTTGTCTATTGGACCTTGGATCCATACAAATATACAAAACACACTAAACATAAAGCTTGAATAGTTTGAGTGATTGTACAACACAAGATGATACTTAGTGATCAGATAAATACAGTATACGTGTACTATGGAGGAGCTTGAAGATAAAAAGAAAAAATAACGAAGTGTGCTCAATATATTTGATAAGGCAGGTTATGATAGTTTCGATAATCTTCTTTATTTTTGAATCCATCTTTAAATACAATAACTCCTTCAACGGTTAAATCTTCGACAAACAGATATTTATCTTAATATCAGAATTCAGACATAAAAAGAAAGTTGTCTTTTGTCTCTTTTCCCTTCATATTATGTCGTAATTAATGGTTTTTTTTTTTGTATGTATTCAAATACGACAATAAACTACTTCTGAAAAGTTGATTTATGATAGATAAAAGCATGTGTGTATCTTTGTCTAATTAAGAGACATTCTGGGACAATCGGATGTGTCGGTTAATGTGCATTGATTTGTTCAGTGTTTTATGACTTATTGAGCTGGTATGCAGACATATTGTCTTGATGGGATTATTCCATCCTACCCCCTGCAGGCAGTGCCTGCAGGGGTACATCCAAGGGCCGGAATTTTTTCTGGCCCAATTTTTTTTTTTTCCCATTAAGTGGAATCTCAACCATTCATATGGGGCACTACCCCCACACCCAAGACCGAACGAACCGTCTTGATGCACGAACATGTCAGAGTGAAACCAAATAACTAGCTTGATCCATTTGAACAGTCCGATGTGAGTCTTGGAAGTAGCTTGATCTAATTGATAGATAGATATGTTAGCCTAAGTTTAGCATGACTATCATAATTTGTAGTCCAACAAGAGTCTTGAATCTTTGATTATCTGACTTGATTAAGAGTAGGTCTCTTGTGAGACAGTGTCACGAATGTTTATCTGTGAGATGGTTTCACGAATCTTTATCTCACAATAAAAAGTAATACTCTTAGCATAAAAAGTAATATTTTTTCATGGATGACCTAAATAAGAGATTTGTCTCACAAAATACGACCATGAGACCGTCTGACACAAGTTTTTGTCTTTGACTAATAACATACAAGTAGAGATCTATTAATACAAAAAAAAAAAAAATTTAACAGACGATAAATATATCACCAAAACTAATACATTTCAATCTAACACAGTATTTCCTATTATTAAGAAGTATAATATTTGTTATTTTTAAAATTTATGATATTTTATAATAACTTTGCAAATTAAAGTTGATTTGATCATTTTATAATCTTATCAGGAGACCATGAGTAGATAATTATATAGTAATAGATAATTTATCAGAAATCAATTAAATCATTTATTTATAGTTTTAAAAAAATTTATG
This sequence comes from Primulina eburnea, assembly GCF_022965805.1. Taxonomy (NCBI): domain Eukaryota; kingdom Viridiplantae; phylum Streptophyta; class Magnoliopsida; order Lamiales; family Gesneriaceae; genus Primulina; species Primulina eburnea. Next base: position 24,980,542 of record NC_133114.1, read on the forward strand.
ATATCTCAAAGTAAAATTTTGATTATTTTCAATTTTAATTCCCCAACAATAAGAACCGAAAAATGGAGTATAGACCATCCTGACAATTATTTCTTTCTTTTTAAAAAAAGAAAAAGAAAAGACCCATCACAATTATTTATTTATTTCACGGATCGATCCGCTCTAACTCGGAACTCGCTTTCAACTCAACGCGACGTATGTTTTTCCTTAAATAATTCTGGGAAATAAATTTGTTAAATAAATATGCACAATAAAAATTTATGCTTGAAATTTATTTTTCAACGAGAAATTTTTATACTAAATTACATTTATTTTGTATGCTAATATTGATTAAAATTTATTTCAAGTGATAGTTATGTACTTTAATATTTCAAACATGGTATAACGTAAATAACAAATTATTTGTTTCAAAACGCTGAAATGATTATATTGTTATGACTAAAAATGATGTCATCTATGTTATCAAGATTCGGTCTTAATATAATATTTTTATTTTTGTAATTTTAATCTCGTTTATTGTGCGGTGTCGATTAGTGCATTAGACATCAGTATAATAATTATGAAAAAATAATTATGAAAAAAAAATGACTAAAATTTCTAAAAATTTAAAAGGTAGAAGGTCAAAACTCAATTTTTATAAAATGGATTATCCAAATCATAAACAAACATATATGAATATTTAATAAATTTCCCTTTAGAAAATAGATAGATGACAAGATTTTATTCTGAAAATAAATTCTTAAAAATAAATGCAAACACACCATAAATTTGTCGATGCAAATGAACCATGATATTTTCCGTTGTACATAAAAGCACGTGCTTTAACTTGGGTACCCTTGTCCGAAAAAATCTTGAAAATTATATTTTCTTGAATTTTTTTATTTTTTATTTTGAAAACGATCACATTTTATCACATCAGTTGCCTCAACACAATTAATAGAAACGTTTCATAGACGTTGAAATCTATGCGACCCTTGTGTAAATCAGACTGACCATATTCTATGGATTATATTTCATCCTATGGACATAAACTTACCTTAAACCTTTTGTAAAGTGAGTAGATATCTTGTGAGACGATCTTACGAATTTTTATCTGTGAGACGGGTCAACTCTACCGATATTCACAATAAAAAATAATACTCTTAGCATAAAAAATACAAAAAAATCATGGATGACCCAACACGTCTCACAAAATACGACTCGTGAGACTGTCTCACACAAGTTTTTGCCTTGTAAAGTATTGTACAAAGAAGAGGAAAGAGTGAAATTATAGTATTTATATTAGGTATTCTTTTGGGAAAATTATAATTTTAGTTATGTAAATTGGTTTGTTTTGGATTTTAGTTTTATTTCTTGTAAAACGATTTGAATATATTTTTTGATTTTGGTCTTTTTTTTTTTTTTTTACTAAAACCACTAAATTCATCGAATATGATTTATTTGACACTGAGTTTATTCTATGTGTCACATGTAAAGATAATAAAACATATATTACTCAAATTAAAATTAATTTAATAGAAACGACATGGAAAAATAAATGTCTCGATCCATGATTTTTGTAAATCCATAAACCTAATTGAAATTTAAATCCCTAAATTAAACCGAAGTGGTAATTTTTAAAAATAAAATTTGACATCTGCCAAACAATTCCAAAAAATATATATAAATGAATCAATCTTAATCCTTAAGGCGGTGAAACTTAACTAAAGTAACATTCATTAGCGAGATAGTCGCCACGCTATTATAGAATGACGTTATTGCCCTCGACCAAGGTCGGTCGACCACTTGGAAAAGTGATTGCCTATCAAGCTCCTTGCGTAGGGGTATTATAGACTTTTTATAACGTACAATATAATAAAATATGACTCGGAATAAATGGCTTTCCTTCATTTGCCACAAATTTCTTTCTTTATTAATCATCCCACAGTCCTAGAACACACGTAAGCATATATACACAGATCCTGTATCTATACATCCTCCCCCCAGGAAATCGGAAAACCAGAAGAGACCGGGATGGAGTCGACCCTCACAGAGCAAGAAATCGAAGCGGTTGTGCAGTTAATCCAGCTCAGCGGCGATTTCCGCGAAGATTTTCACGTCGTCTGGGTGAATTTTCAGAGGCAGAAAGAAGAAGATGAAAGCGTCGGCGAGACATCATCGTCGTTAATCGATGCAGAAAATTGCTTGGATACGGAGGTGTTGCCACGGATGAAAATCAGGGTTGGATCGATTGCTGATATCTATGGAAAGACTGGGAAGCCTCTGATGATCAAGAATGAGGGGCGTAAGAGGGGTAGGGTTTGATTGTTGTTTTCTTTCTGTTTTGCATTTCGGGGAAGAGATTTCAGCTTCGTTTTTGTGTACATATTTATGTTTGATGGCCTCCTTTTTATGTGTAATATTACTGCTCGTAATACACTAAGTTTTACTTTCACAGTCTTTTCTTGCTTTGGGTGAAGGAAGTTCATACAGACAGACAATCTGGGATTTTCGTATGAGAAATTATGAGTTATACTTAATTTATTATTTTGGTTTGGGATTCGAGTGTGATTTAATACGAGTCATTGATCCCAAATCTAGCTAAATTCGTAAGAAAAAACCCAGAAAATTTTGAAGGGGAAGCTTAAATTGTTGTCTGACTGAAGATTTTTTTTTTTTTTTTTTCATTTTTACAGAGACTACACATAATCATTACTAAAATCATTGGCGAGAAGCGATCGCCTATCTATTTTCGTGTACATTTTGCAATTTATTTTTCTGAATTTCTAGTTTTTTCTTTTTATGCAAAAAAAAAATTAAAAATGGGCGTGTACAATATCCCAACTTCCACTTTCTTTAGTTTTTGGAACTATTTGAAAGTGCTCATTTCATCTTATTCTATTGAGGATAATACCTCCATGAAAATATATTTGGAGAAAACAAAATGATACAAATAGAGAAATATATAAATAAAAATGAAACAAATACACTCTATTTATGCAAAAACATGATGAAGACGACGACCATAACGATGACGCTATATATATATGAATAGGTTTCTTGTGAGACGATCTCACGAATCTTTATATGTGAGATGGGTCAACCCTACCGATATTCACCATAAAAAGTAATTCATGGATGACCCAAATAACATATCTTCTCACAAAATATGATCTGTGAAACCGTTTTACATAAGTTTTTGCATATATATATATATATATATATATATATATATATATGTATGTATGTATATGTATATATATATATTGTTCTTCGGGGTGGCGAGTTGAACTTATTCTTAATCAAGACTTTGTGATAAAAACTTGGAAATTTCGAATTACATATTAGAATATTGTTGGGTCGATGCCACCATGAAGTTGGTATGTTACAACATACTTTTTGTTAAAATTGAGACTTCGACCTAACTCAACCCCAAAATGATAGTTCAAGAGGGGATTATTGTCCAAGTCTATATATGCAACTCCCCGGTATATTATCCAACCGACGTGAGACAACTAACACACCCTCTCACGTCCAGGAATAAACATTTGGAACGTAAAATTCACAAATGATCCAATTATCGGCAGAATGGGTGGCCCAACTATAGGCAGTCCAACACATAACGGTGGAATCTGAGCTCTGATACCATATTAAGATTGAAACTTGGACCTAACACAACCTCAAAAGATAGCTAAAGGGGAAAGATTGTCCAAATCTATACCTGCAACTCTCATGTATATTATCCAACTGATGTGGGACAAACTAAGACTCTTTGAGCATATTTCAACCGAAGTTCTCTTGTTGTTGCTATATTAATCATGAAATCAAAACTCCAAAATTATTCTGAAGAACACAAAGTTTATGCAATTTGAAGCAGTTGAAGACTAAATTTATCAAGAAATTGTGGGCGATGACAGAGTCGCACTCTTTCCAAATATAATTGTTCTCATTTAACTCCTACGACAATCAAGTGAGGAAGATTAAAAAAATATATATGAAAGACTAAGACGCAATTAGGGATGTCAAAACCCGGACCCACAATGGACCCGCGTGTATGGGGTGAGTTTGAACATACTAAATTGGTCATGGGGTGGGTCTCGGGTCCAATTTTCAGACCCGTCCGGATATGGGGCGGGTCATGGGTTCTATAATACCCACCCCATATATGTAGATATAAATATTTTAGGGTTTAGTTTTATTAATTTTCATTTTTTTAGTAGCTCACCTCAATCATAACGATCTTAGCTATTCTTATGTCAATTGTTGCATTTGAATATGCTTTTAACAATAGTGGAAGAATAGTTGGTCCTTATCTTAGTAGACTTAAATATTGCATACTCACTGATTTTATATTGATCTGTTTAAATTATGTTATGACATATTTTTAGGGATGTCAAGATTTTTTTGGAGAGCTAGTAACTCTTTTTTATGTAATTTTTTATGTCGTGAAAATACTTTGTTTGTTATTATTAAGTATGGTCGAAAACATGAATTAATTTTCCACAATGTTGTATTTAGAGGCTTGTATGTTTCATAATTTAGTCATGTGAGAAGAAATATTACTTTTTTATTTTAAAAAAATTCGGGTCTCACGGGTCTACCCGGCCCCGTTTCATATTCGATGTGGGGTGGGTCTGAAGAATATTTAATCGGGATGGGACGGGTAATAGATCAAAGTTTTTTCATGGGCAGAGTCTTGGGTTTAACCAAACCCGCCCATCTAGACACAATGAAAGACCATGAATATCGTAATTTTTTTGTAGCATATTTGGGATGTGAGTGTATATATATATATATATATATATATATATATATATATATATATATTAGAGTTGTGCTTTTTTTGGAAGTCCGAGATTTGATGGATCATGAAAATACGATTTATATGATGTGATATGTACGGAAAATATTATTTTTTTTTATTTGCTTAAACGAAAACTGGGAAGTTCAGTGATCCGAGGAGAGTTGTCGAGTAATCATCCAAAACTCTGGCTTGAGATACTCACACGAGGAGTTTGTCCAATGTTAGGACGTGGTTGTATATTTATTGAGGTGTCCGGAAAATATGACGTGAATGTCATAGGTATCTATGCGGATTAAGGTCATCGTTGTTTAACGAACGATGGACGATGACAGAGTTGTCGAATTTTTAATAACAAAATAAAGTAAAGAATTTTCTGTCAACTAATCTACGAAGATGAAAGTATATATATTTATAAATGAGAAATTATTCCTCAGGTCTCCGAATGTGAGTGTTTTTGAAGATCAAAACACTTCGAGGGGATGCAACTTCTGTCACATCTAAAGAAATATTTATTATTTATCTTCTTCTCGTTCATTTTCTCGTTCATTTTATGGTTCATGTAATATTGCCTCATAGATCAATTTGTGAGACGGTTTCCAACACGATTCGATTCATGAAAAAATATTAAATATATGCTTAAAGTATTACGTGTTTATTGGATTGACTCGTCTTACGGATTCTTAAAAAATATCTATGAGACCGTCTTACAGAAAAATTGTTCATATTAAAAAATTGGTGTATGATGCAATTAAGTGCTAAAACTTACATAAAATGTTTATAAACCTTATTGTTTTGATGTTATGTTATTATTTTAATATAAACGTCACGAATGTCTTGAAAATATGTATTTTATAATATCTTCTATGATTTATAACTTTTATAGAAATATTTGCCAATGCTCCTTTCAAAAAACATTGAAAAGGCATGGAAATGTTGGTTGATTTACAACTAGCACAAAAAAAAATTATAATAAATAAATGAAGCATGCATGCAAATACGCGGAATTTATCTAGAAAGTTCCACATTGGTTTTGGTATTTTATTCTTTGACTTTTACGTATCCCGAGATTTAAAAAAGCTGGTTAATATATTTAATATTTGCTAACTTGATCTTGACACATGATTTTTTAGTTAGTCTATGTTATATTAGGAGCGTTTTTTTATTTATTTCAGTATTATTAGATCATATTGCTTCACATTTTTATAGAAATTGAAATATATGTTGATGATCCAAGAACTAATATTTGATCACATCTTAAGAGAAAAATACTCCAAATGTAACATAGAATAATTATGACTTCTAATATGCCAAGGAAGGTTAAACTCCGATGACTCTAATGTGTGTTTGATTTCTTTACAATTTGTTTATGTTAGGAAATAATTACAACTTACAAGTTACGCTCACATAATTTTTTTTTTTTAAAAAAAAAAAGAAGACAGAGCCTAGTGAATGGGAGTATCAATTTTCTTCAAGGCAAAACCTTGTGTGAGACGGTCTCACGTGTCGTGTTTGTGAGACGGATATCTTATTTGAATCACCCATGAAAAAGTATTTCTTTTAATGCTAAGAGTATTATTTTTTATTGTGAATATAGGTAGGGTTGACCCGTCTCACAGATTATGATCCGTGATACGGTCTCACATTTGACTCACTCTTCCTTCAAATCGACCGAATATCTTACCTGAACGGTGGAAGATATGGAGAAAATTTTGGACCTACTTAAATAATTAGGTATAGAGATTTTCGGGTTCAGAGATAAAGACGGGTATTCTAAAATCTTACCGATATCCGACCCATATATATCCTCAACTTTAATTAGATAAAGTTACACGTAATTAGTTGGTAGCCTAGTCAGATACTTAGCTGAAAGAGTTAGTACACGTGTATTAGCCTAGTTTATAAGGTCAATTGCTTCTCTGTAGTGCTGTAATTTTTCATCATTTTTGGAATTGAACAGAACGGTTACTAGTTTTTTCTTCAATAGAGTTCTTTATTTTTTTCTTCTAAAATTAACTAACCATTTTTTATGAAACCTTATTTAAAATTAAAATTATATCTTAATTATATAACTTTATTTATGATTTTTTTTTTTCTAAAACTAAAATAGCCTTTCTTTTTTAAATCTTCAATCATATCTTTATCTATATTTTAAATATCTATAATTTTAAAATTTTAAATTTCCTTAAAGAAGTATGAAAAAATTATTAATTTGAAAATAACAAAAATTATCATGTTTAGATAATTATTCTAACTGTATAAGCATCCAACGCATGTAAATAAACACTAGTATTTATATATTTATTAATTCTAATATTTTTTGTGGAATTATCGTAGTTGAATGAAATAAAGAAAATTATTAATATAAAACTAATGTTATTTTTGTAAGATAATAATATTTGATGAAATAAATATCTAGATTTCAAATTTATTAATATCTAATCATAAAAAATTATATATATAAAAAATAAGTTGGGTAAAATTAGAACTTATTATTATATATTAAAGACCAAAATTAGAACTTTCTCAAAATATTTTTGAGAAAATAAATGTATGAAATCCATTCAATTCATGGTTTTTCCTCTTTGTAAACCTTGTTATGCTGGCGTATTTGTATTATTTGATATGGGGGATTGAGTCATCTGTTATCCTAATTTTGAGTACTTATTGGTCCCATGAGACATCCTTTTTACTCGGAAATCTTCTTCCACCATCAATTTGTATCCAGATATTCCCTTTGCCCACTCTGCTTTCAAAATACCTATTTTTCTATCGACCTTTGCTACCTCATGCAGTGAGCCCAAGATATTTAAATCTTGGTCGAGAGTTCCTAAGATCGGGGTTACGTTGATAGATTGCTTAGAGTTAGAACCCCAACATTTTGGGTAAGGTTTATGATTTGGGTATCATGCTCTTAGAATCTGTGTATCATTCATATTTTGAATCATTGTGTTCATGCATGGTTCCTTCAAATATGGCCATCCACATATTTTCATGGACTTGTTGATTTTCTTGTTGGTCATTCCTACATGTTGCGTACCACTTCTTTGATACGGGGTAAATTAAGTCCCTCTGCTTGCGATTTGATGTGTTGAGTGACTCATCCTTCCTTCCTGACCCAGTTTTCATTCCCTAACTCGGCCTCTATGGGTTAGTGTTTATCCTGATCTCCAAGGAAAAACATCTGATGAAGTTATGGACCTCCTCTTGACTCCATGTATCCACCATATGTTCCTAATATTGGATTGTTCCTCGTCTCGTCCACCTTCCAAAGATAAAACAAGTGGTCATTCGAGTTTTATAACCAGTCTTTGTATTCTTGTCAATTTGGGCTTTCACAAGCCATTTCCCATACTGCTTTGTCTTTCCTTATGGACCTGGCCCACATTACCTCCGAAATAGCCTACAAGAGGTTATCTAAAGCCATGGTCCAACTACTTTCTTCTACACCTCCAAGGAGGTTCATCAGTACGCTTGTGAAGCTGGAGACCTTTGGTAATTGAGGAAGACAGCCCAACTTCACACAAACTTGCCAAGATTGATGCCAAAAGAAAACCTCAGGCTGGAGAACCTTCCAGGAGTGTGAAGTCGATGCCGGACAAAGACACCAACATCAACATCACCGAAAAACAGTTACTTCGAAAAAAACGTATCATAGACTCAAATTATCCATCGACATTATCCCACCTAGAGTTCTTCTAAGATGGTCTTATGTTCTAAGAATGCCTCAAGCGACTCGATTGTCCTCAAAGAAGAAGTTTTTATAAACAGCTTGGAATCCGAAAGTGAGAAAGATAATGACAAAGTTATTGATGCTGAATCTAATCCTTCAGAGGCTAGTGATGGTGAACCTAATCCGAAGAAGTCTGTAATCTAGGCATTCTGGATCTAATGACAAAGTTATTGATGCTGAATCTAATCCTTCAAGGAACATTCTGGAGCTAATTAGTGTAAGTCCATATAAGAAATAAGAGTAGATATCATGTGAGACCGTCTCACGGATCATAATATGTGAGACGGGTCAACCCTACCCATATCCACAATAAAAAGTAATACTTTTAGCATAAAAACTAATACTTTTTTGGGCTGTTTTGGTTTGTAGCCTCGGTAAATTTTTTTTTTAAAAAAAATAGCCTAATGTAGTGTATTTGTTCACTACATGAGGAGGTCATTTTTTTAAAAAAAATTTGACCAGGTCTATTTCCCCAATTATTCTTATTTTTTTGCATGGGTGACCCAAATAAGAGATCTGTCTCACATATATGACATGTGAGACCGTCTCACACAAGTTTTTGCCAAGAAATAAATGTTGTTTTAAATCACCAGAGTATAGTGAACTCAAGGCTAATTATAACTCTGAATTATTGATTGTCACACAAATATTTAATTTTAGGTTTTCGTTGAGTTAGTCAAATTCAATGAGCATTGAATTTGGCTATCGTAATTTGATTAAAATCAAACATATTGCTTATTAAATATTTTATAAGTAGATTTCATTATTGAAATGTATGAAAGTTAGCTTGAATTCTAATTTTGTGTAAAGAGTAGAACTGCCAAATTTAGTGAACAGTGGAAATTTTTGGTCATCGAAATTTTCACTTGAAACTAGATGAATGAGATTCATATCCTCGTTACAAAATTTCAGGATTATAACAAATCCACAATCCTAAATTATTTAATTAGTAAATAATTAAAATACAATCAAAGATAGACTCGTGGAATTTCGCTAAGTCAAATATCAAAGGAATATTCTAAAGAGCTATATAATTAATTAATTTTATAGTTAATTACATAATGAGTATTTAATTATTGTATCATGTATTATCAAAAATTGATAATATTATTTATATAATGTATTTTAAAATGTTGAAAAATAAATATGAAGGAATTTTAGTTGATTGCAAGATAGAAGAATAAACAATCATAACAATCAGACCACCACCTTGTCCTCCAACGTTCACGACCAAGACCGCCTTAGCACCGCTGTCACAACCCATCGAAAATCTTGAATTTCGTCGATCGAATCTCAACGACGAATTTTATCTATTTTTTTTAATGCAAATTAAACAAAGAATTAAGATTCCAATCGTGGACCTAATTCTGATAATCGAATAAGAAATTTATTCCATCAGATCGTTCATAGTAATATATAAGAAGAATTATATCTGCTAATCTCAGACTAGTTTTGTGCAAACATTTTAAAACACACATGTAAATTAAATTAACATCCTATGAATGATTTTAAATCATACAACGCTAAAATAACGTTTGAAATTTAAACTTATGTTGCTCCTTGGTTTGAAAAAATAGTATTTCAATAGTGACTAAGCACAAATAATAATTCTATCATACGGTATTGTATTTAAATTATGAAATTTATATTTATTATTAAAAATTGAATAAACCAGTAAATTTTGCTACGATTGTCATATAAATTAGAAAATATTCATTACATATAAAACAACCAAAAATAGATCACATTTCTCATTTAATACTAGTATTTATACATTTCATTTATTTTTAGAAAATTTTCTTTGAAGTTTAATTTTTTGGTGATTAATTTGATTTATATTAAAATAAGTGTAATTATATAATTATAAAAATAAATGAAGGACCATATCACAATTTTATTAAGGTCATACTGACCTACCTAAATACGACGCACACGTTGCGTACTTATATATTTTTTGAAAATTTTCTTTGAAGTTAAATTTTTTTGGTAATTAATTTGAATTATATGAAGTAATGCTTAATAAGATAATAATAGTAATACTGATAAAATAGTAATAGATTCTGAAAACTCACTTTTCAAAAATTAAATTAAATTAGAATCCAAAGGACCGAAACTTACTTGGAAGCCCAATTATAGGCCGTCGGCCCAATTATTTGACTTTCACCGTTAATGCTATAAATATTTTAAGCCCAGCATTTTAGGGTTCTCGCTGAGCTGACGCGCAGTTATCAGGTTCACGCCGTTGTTTCTTGCAGATCATTCTTACGTAGTTTGATTTCAATTTTTTGCTAGCTTTAGGTTTGACCACCTTTCGGAGCATGTTTTACTACCTTTTCAATGATTTTGTTTTGGAAATGATCCATTTCACCGATCTGTATGTAAATGATTGGATAATGGTTTGTTTCATTGATATACGAGTGTAGAATTTTTGTTTGTCACACATTCTGTGTTAAAGTTATGTTTTTTTATGTGGAAGTAAGGGTGATTGAGTAGCTGCAATTGTCACAACTACGTTTGTTAGAATAGTATTACTGTATTAGTTTGCTGTGTTTTTTTGGTTTCGATGGTTTTCAAAGTTTGAGTGGTGTTGTACAGGTGAAGGAGGCGAAAAGATGTCGCACAGGAAGTTTGAGCACCCAAGGCACGGGTCACTCGGTTTCCTTCCGAGGAAGCGGGCTGCTCGCCACAGGGGAAAGGGTAACTATCGTTTTGTAGATTAACCTAGGAAGTAATGCGACTCATTTTTGTTAGCGATTAATAAAATTTTGAAAGTTACTCGGAGAATCTTGGAAATATGAGTAAGAAAATTGTATGGGATCCAAACTGCAGTTTTGCAAATTATCCTAGGTAAGTTGACTGTTTTGATCAGCGGATACACATATAGGGATATTTATTGCATGTGTGCGGCAATGTAATTACTTGGTTTTCCTTTGTTTTTCTTCCTGTCACTTGCATTTAGCTTGTAATTATTGTTTCTTGCCTTCTATTATGCAGTGAAGGCTTTTCCCAAGGATGACCCTAGCAAGCCCTGCAAGCTGACAGCCTTCTTGGGTTACAAGGCTGGGATGACTCACATTGTCCGAGAAGTTGAGAAACCCGGATCAAGTAACTTCTATATCTTACTTATGTGATTTTAGACTTCTCCTAGTTAGTTCCTTTTGCAAAAACTTCTGCTAATGTGCATTGTACAATCTTTTTCCTGGTGCAACGTACCATTGTACGCGGAAGGCAATTCTTGTTTGCATTTATGGTTAAATTAGCAATGATCTTTTCTCTATAAGATCTTTTCGGTGATGTGTTGAAACACTTTTTTTCCTTTTGTTATTTTCAACAAAATCGTGATATTTACTTCTTGGTGAACTTGTACATTTTTTGCATCTTATTTTTCTCGTTTTATTGGTGTTTTGTGTTATTGTTTCCCTCTCATAGAAAACATACCTACTTTTGTGTCTCAAATGTTATTTTATTAAATAGTTGTGAGTTAGCTAATTATTTTTACCTGAAATAGATCTCACTTTGAACTACTTGTATTTTGTAGAACTGCATAAGAAAGAGACTTGCGAGGCTGTCACTATAGTTGAAACACCACCCATGGTGGTTGTTGGAGTGGTTGGTTATGTGAAGACTCCTCGCGGCCTTCGCTGTCTTAACACTGTTTGGGCTCAGCATCTCAGTGAGGAGATTAAGAGAAGGTTTTACAAGAACTGGTGCAAATCCAAGAAAAAGGCCTTTACCAAGTATTCCAAGAAACTGGAGACTGATGAGGGGAAGAAGGATCTCCAGTCACAGCTGGAGAAACTGAAAAAATATTCTTCTGTTGTTCGTGTACTTGCTCACACTCAGGTATCAACTCGATATTATTCTTGTTTTACAAATGTGTCTTGAATTTGACTTAGAGCTGAATTATGTGTTGTTTAACATTAAATAGGTTTGAATCATAATGTTGATGGCTTGAGAAAACCACTGTGAGCCACAGTGCCACACATCAGTGCATCGTCCAATGGCATAGAGGAATATCAATTTTAGCCTCGTTATATTTTATTAGAAATCTTTTACTTGTCAATGAAATGTTAAAATTACGAAGTAGGAATGTTTCATCAATTGATTTAGATGATGCTGGTAATCTGGAGTCAAATATACTCCTTGATTAGTTTTGGCTTTACCTTCTACTTGTTTTCTTGCCATGCAACAGTTTACTATTGTATGTGAAAGTCTTGGTTCTCTCGTATTGTTCTAATAAATATCTTGTATTAATTATGCAGATAAGGAAAATGAAAGGGCTGAAGCAAAAGAAGGCTCATTTGATGGAGATTCAAGTGAATGGTGGAACTATTGCTCAAAAGGTTGACTTTGCATATGGCTTCTTTGAGAAGCAGATCCCTATTGATGCTGTTTTCCAGAAAGATGAAATGATCGACATTATCGGTGTCACAAAGGGTAAAGGTTACGAAGGTGTGGTTACCCGATGGGGTGTTACTCGTCTTCCCCGCAAAACTCACAGGGGTCTTCGCAAGGTTGCTTGTATTGGAGCTTGGCACCCTGCCAGAGTTTCATTCACTGTTGCCCGAGCTGGTCAGAATGGATACCATCACCGTACTGAAATGAACAAGAAGATCTACAGGCTTGGAAAGGTGGGGAATGAAGATCACTCAGCCAGTACCGAGTTTGACAGGTTAATACTGTTCCCTCCTCCTTCCCCAACCGGTTATCTATATTTTGTTTCTTCAAATTATTTTACTTTCAACTTCAAAAAAATTGTTACTTTCCATGGTATTTTCTGTTATTTTATTTTCTCACGTGTTTGCTTTTTTATGATATGAACGTTTTTCTAATAAAAATTGCTTGGCAAATATGACCATCATGCTCTGTGGCAAATTTGTGAGTTGCATTGAATTCTAGAATTTGGCTACATTTATCTCCGTAGTATATTGAACAACAGTAGTCAATTTGTATCTGCTGCTCTAACCAGTTACTTTTCTACGTGACTTAATTTTTTATTAAATGAAACTATGGCAGGACGGAGAAAGATATTACGCCGATGGGTGGATTTCCTCACTACGGCGTGGTTAAGGATGATTACCTGATGATCAAGGGGTGCTGTGTTGGCCCTAAGAAAAGGGTTGTTACCCTTCGTCAGTCCCTCCTCACACAGACTTCTCGTGTTGCCCTTGAAGAGATTAAGCTCAAGTTTGTCGATACCTCGTCCAAGTTTGGACACGGACGCTTCCAGACAACCCAGGAGAAGCAGAAGTTTTTTGGTCGAGTCAAGGCTTAGATATCTTAAGCCATTGGTGCTTGTGGGATTCTAAAACGTTCAAGCATTTTTCTAGGATTCATGGTTTCCTGTGTTTCAAACTTTTAAGCTGGTTTTGGAAGAAATTTTTTTTCTTTGCCATTCTGTCGGAGAGTCATTTACCTATGGAACTTCTGCAAAAAAATTTGTGTCGTTTAAAAATCAGTTCAGGTTTCATTCTTGCTTTCTGCATTATTATTTATTTTTAAAAACATCAACATATCTCATTCATTTAACTTGGAAACTCAGTCTGTACAGGTTCATCTAATTGTATTGATAAGTAGTAAGTAGTCGAGAAAAATACAATTTAAACATCTAGCAGATCTCTGTCTAGCAAAAAAATGTTGGCAGATCTGGGACAATGTTGGACTTCCCTTCCTCAAATCCATGCTTAGAGACTAGTAAAGATCACCTTTTTCACACATGACAACAGTTTATTTGTGGTCAATCAGTTATCCAATCGAACTAATTATAGACTATTTTTATTGAATATTTTAAAACATGCCGATTGTAAAACTAGTTATATGTCCATGAATACGTTGTTTCAAATTCTTTTTCCTTTTTACCCTTCAGTCCACTCTCAAATTTGAGTAGATCTTTCGTTAGACGTTCTCACGAATCTTTATCTGTAAAACGAGTCAACCCTACCGATATTCACAATAAAAAGTAATACTCTTAGCATAAAAAGTAATATTTTTTCATGGATGATCCAAATAAGAGATTCGTCTCACAAAATACGACCTGTGTGACCGTCTCACACAAATTTTTAGTATCTTATTGGTTATTTTATTTTCTTCTTTTTGTCATTGGTGACCTAACTATCTTTTTGTTATACTCAAACTCGACATCTAACATTTTTTCTTATTTTTGCATGAACATGTGAAATCTTCTATTTCAATTTTTACCTCAAATAATTATTATATGTTTCATACCACTTATTCGATATTTCTTGGAAACAGTGATATGTGTTCTGACTTCTGTGTATATCTTGTAAAGCATGGAACGAATTTTCAATATTCATCGACATCACTCTCCAATTCAAGATTCAAGGAAGTAGGCAAGAAAGAATTATTCATAATTTAAAAACCATGAATACGGCAAAAAACCAAACACCTTGGAAAAAAATTAAACGTATTGAGTGCTGCAAACCCGTTAAGAAATCATAATCGATTATATAACTCTAATAGTGAATATTAAATATTATAATAATATATGAAATGATTTCTCATGATATAAAAAAATAATAAAATTAATTATTAAAATTGCTAAAGCCACTAACCTTTTAATAATATATATTACGATCTTTTATTTGAATTTTTCAAACTCTTCAATAACGTACTCTTTAATATTCTTGTAATTATTTATTAACTGATAATATGATTCATTTAACATGAAAATTAATAGAGCCCGTCGCTTATTCAAGGGCACTCCGATATATGTTTCGGTGTAATGATTTAAGTTCAGTTATTGATAAAGTACATGTTAAACATGATTAAGTGTAATTAAAATTAAAGTAATTGCCCATCAACCAATTCAGAACCACTTATATTTTGGACGATTGGGTATCGGGAGCCACTCACTGGTACTACGGTGGCTCAACACATTTTTAAGTCCAAGATCTTGATTGTTGAGTGTTGGAGCCACCAATTGATTCGATGGAGCAACATGCTACACACTCGAGTGCCTAAACTGGGGTTGTTTTCTGACATTTGATTGGGTTGTATAATATTATTCATATTTACTGCTTGTATATCAGGGTTATTATGGTTCACATTTCCGCTGTTTTATGATTTCCAATCTTATTAAGTTTATTATTGCATGCTAGAAATTATTAATGTAAGCCTTATGGGTAAGAGAACTTCGTTCAGGTGGTATCAGAGCATGCAAAGATTTTTGGGATATAGGCACTTGTTTTGGGATTTAGAACTCTCAGTTGAGTTTTCTACCTCCACCCCTTATCCGCGAGGAAGGTACAAATGTGACTGAGTTTTGGCTTGAACACATGGAGCAGTGTTTTAGCACCTTCAGGTATGGCGACGAGAAAAAAGATATAGATGACTGACTTCATGCTTCAATAGAAGGCCAGGAAATGGTGAAAACCACATCAGCTGCCTTGATCCAGCATCGCAGATAGTTCCAATGGAAGCATTTGTGCCATGTGTTTTTTAAGCACTATTTTCCCCAGCTCACCAACATGCGAAGGAGATTGCGATTTTTTGACCTCTTTTGCTCCCCATGTCATCTAGAGTTCTGCAGCAAAGTACTCGATGTTCCTGAATGGGTTGAACCATGATATCTAGGATCGTGTGACCGTCAATGATAAACAGAGATCATCATTACTAGGAACAATTCTTGGCGAGGTAATAGGGGATCTAATTTGTTGGGACCCCGGGCAGGAGCTAAAGAGCCGTATGCACCAGATTATCCAAATTTTTTAAAAAGTTGTAACTTTTCTGGCTGTAATACGTCTACCCAAGTTGATTTCTAGGACGAAATCTTTTTTAAGGAGAGGAGAACGTAATTACCCAAGTTTAGCCATTAATAAAGTATGGGTTATACATGATTTAGTGTCACTATTTGGACAAATTAAAGTAGTTGTTCAGCATCTAGTGCACATTGTGGACAACAAAATGGCAGAGGCTTGCGTGCCTGCATGATATTATATTTAATGTTTGATATGTTTTTAATAAGAGTGATTAAATTTATATATTCGATTATAATGACAAAATTAACTGTATCATAATAAATTTTATAATTTTAAAGTTGTTGCTTGAGTTCATATTTCTTATATGTTCATGCGCCGACAGTTCTTGCATGATTAATTTATTTTTACCTAATTTTTTATATTATATAAATATGATAATTTGATCCTTGATTTTATGTGTCAAGTCAAATATCAATTTTTAAGGTTAATCGAGTGATACTAATAATTTTATTGAGATTTAGAAAAATCATTTATATAATTATCTCGAGTTCATTTATATAATTATCATATTATATAATATATAAAAATAAATAAATATTTATTTTGATTTTAATTTTATATTAAGGTCGAAAGGCAGGGGCATTTTACAAGAAGATTCTTTAAATATGTATAAAAATCATTTATATAATTATCTCGAGTTCAAAACACCATTATTTTGATAATATATAAAAATAAATAAAAATATTTTATAGGGTCTATGATTTTTATATATTGAGAGCAATCAAGTCATTTGTGGTTTTTTTATCATTAAATTAAAATTATCACATCTCATAAAATGATATTTTTTATCCTTGTATAAATTATTTATCATGGGCCCGTGATATTATCATAGCCTTTCTAAAAAGGTACCAAACCTGGGATAAGGAAGATTATTTATCATTTCATCTCTTATCCAATATATCAAACTATACATTAAAGTACTAATTATTAATTTCACTATTTGGTTTAGTTATTATTATATATAATATCCTCCATCTTATTTATCTTTAAATTATCATTATATTATATATCACATGTTTATCCTATCATGAGAACCAAACTATGCCTTTAATTATTATCTATCCCTAAGTATTTAGGGAGAAAACGGACACCCCCTAAACTCTTTACTATTTACTCCAAATTTATATTACCAAAATCAACCTTAAATTTTTTTTAACAAAAATCAACCTCAAAAATGTGATATAAATAAGGTGTAGTATTGAATGAAAAACCTGAAGGGAATATATTTTACTGAATTTAATTGATATAATCTCTTAGATTTAAATAATTTCCCTAATATTATTTTTCTTTATTGATTTGATTGTGTATGATATTTGCTATGATTTTGTCTTTCTAGATAATGAGATAATTATACAAATATTATATTCTAGAATATGATATTTATGATTATGATTTAATAAAATATGATATTAATGTTCAAAAAGAGTTTATTTCTAATTCAACTCTTACTTTCCTTATAAAATAGGTTTACTTGTGGAGATAAAGTCTATATCTATAAATAAGAGATCAAGGACGTTGATGCGGACTTCTTCCTCTCACGAATCATACATTCATATACGCACTTGTGCACGCCGTGGAAATTCAGAGAAATAGTTCTTCAAGGGACGTGCTGATTAAAGAGTGTTGTTGCACGTATTGCCTTTTGTGGAAACATTTTGGTTTTCTAGTGATTAATTTTTGCCCTGAAGCACCGCACAAGTATAAATACTTGTGCAAATTTAAACGTGTCCATCTGTTTATTTAAAGTGAATTTGTATTACAAACTTTAATATTCCGCTGCATGTTGTCTTAAATGTTATAACATTTGACACAACACTTAATTCTGATACAACACAAATTTACATTATTACGCTAATGTTATAATTTTCCCACATCTGTCGAGCAATATTCCTAACAAAACCTGATTAAGATATTTAATTTTTTATTTATTAAAATAATATATCATAAAAGGACACATTAGAAACTTTAAATATACACTTTCATCGTAATCTAAAATTCGATTTTATCAATCAGAAAGTAATATACTTTTTATATAAATCTTAGTTACTAATATTTACTGTAATTGCCTTTTCACAAATAAAAAGACAAAGTATTCACTTAAAATCCTGATTACAAATTTCCCAATTAGATTTCACTTTTGCATCGCCACTATAAAAACCCACATGTGGCTGTGCGGTTATAAGGAAACACATTTCACAAGCAAATGGCACCCAAATCTCTCTCGTCGTTTCTCGTCATCTACTTAATTCTTCTCTCTTCTGCCATGTTAGGCGGCGGAAAGTCTTCCTCCGTCGCCCGTTGGCAAGTGATCAGTAACCTGAAGGACCCTGAGGTGGTAGAGATTGCGAAATTCGCCGTGAAAGAGTACAACAAGCGGGCCGAAACCATACTAGCACTTGTCTCCGTGATAAAAGGAGAAATGCAGATAGTTAATGGTAAGAATTACAGACTCGTCATCATCACCAAGGACGGTTTCAAGGCGATGACGGGGAAAAGCACTTACCGGGTGGTTGTTTGGGACAAGCCTTGGAAGAAAGAGAGGCGAGTTACTTCGTTTGAGAAGATTGCTTAATTAGTCACTTTATATGAATATCGTGGAAGAGTACATGTAATTAAACCATGGTTTGTGGAGAGTTGTGCAATTTGCTATCGTTGCATGTATATATTCTTTTACGATCACAAACTATTGATAAATAAGTTCATGAATTTTTATAAATTTCTCAATTGGTATATTATTCAAGTTATGTTCTTATTTTCATTCTAAACGCGCTCTAATTAATGGTTAGAGTTATCACTTACTGTGTCGGACGTTTTTTTGTCTGGTATATCTCGACGCCTCTGACTGATGTAGGTGATGAATCACAAAACTTTCTTTTTAGGAGTGGATAGATTGACCACCCTAATTAGATGTTTACCCAGATCTTCTTTATCTCGAGCAAAGTATTTATTTGCTACATTATAAAATTTATATTAACATAATAGAAAGAACTTTACAGTGATTACTTTTTAAATGATAAATCATTTGATTTTCCAGAATAATTAACAATTGAACCAAAAGTATGATCGATATGTATTAGAAGTATATTAATATTAAATAATGATGTCAGGCTTTACTCCTAAAGTAAGGTTCTAAATAAAAATAACAAAGTATGACAAGAAACATTAAAATCAAACTTCAAGTTTTATAAGTTATGAGATTGAATTTGAAAAAAATATTTTTAATTTTTATAATAATTTTAATTATAGCAAATTAATAATAGATTAAACCACGAATAAACATACTAAATTTAAAAATAAATGTAAATCTTAGAAAGTTTCTTACTATCAAACATAATTATTAAAGAATATTTTGGAGCATTTATGTTTTTTTTTTATAATTATGTTCAACTTTAAAATTCAGAATATTTTTAATTTTTATAGTAATTTTAATTATAGCAAACTAATCAAGAACTTTTTATTAGAATAGTAAAGTACAAGGTAATTGCATTCGAGCCGTAGAGTATATGTGGCTCAACTTGGGCAAAGGATGTGATTGTGCCAAAACAAACAAATGTTGCTGAGACCAATTAAACAATTCTAAAAATAAATTACCACATTCCTTGTGAAGAGTGGGAATACAATAAATAGTATGCAGTAAATTGAAGGTAAAAAAAAAAAGCCTGGGAATGACCCAAAAAACAGAACAAGAATCAGTCAGAGTCCAAAACTCTACAGCAGAGGAACTAAACTTGCAAAATTCCCCTCCTAGTATTCTTTCCATATCCATGGCAACCAATTCTTTTTCCATCTCTCTTGGCAACAACAGATGAAATCCCATGTGGTTGCCACTTTGTAAAATCTCATCTCTCAATATAACCTTGTTATGTTATTTGAGAGAGAAATTGAAATGGGAAAAAAAAGTCTCTAATCATACACTAAGACCATCAAATCCACACTGCTTCGATATTAGGGTCTGCTTTCTTGGACTCAAGGCTAAGCTGCAATCCACAGAAACCTGCCCAGTTACAACATATTTTCACCACCTTAACAACTTCAATTTTCACATTGAGTGATCTTGTCTAACACAACAGACAACCTAAACACATGTCTAAGAGGGCAGCCAAATATTCCCTTCAAATGTAGAAGCGCTCGTCCGCGCGCACACACACATATATATATACACACAAAAGAAGAGAACCATCAAAAGTTCAAAACCAAAATAGCATAAATCGAAATATATACTCTAGTTTGGTGTTTTTTCTTTTCAGAAAAAAAAAAAAAAAAAAATCAAGTAAAGGGTTGATTTCATCCTATATGTAGGGGTATTATCCACATGATAGAATCAAGGGTCCAAATTTAACCACACATACACGGGGTCCACTAATTTTTTTAAAATCATATTGAGTTTCATGTGAGACCGTCTCACGGATCATAATCTGTGAGACGGATCAACCCTACCCATATTCACAATAAAAAGTAATACTCTTAGCATAAAAAGTAGTATTTTTTTATGGGTGACCCAAATAAGAGATCCGTCTCACAAATACGATCCGTGAGACCGTCTCATACAAGTTTTTGCCTGTATGTGATTCTTGTCCATCCAAATCATGTGGAGACATTGTCTCTTAGGCAGCATTTTCTTTCCAAATATGGTTGAACGTAAATAATTTATAAATTATTAATATTATATTTTAAAATGTAAAGCAAAAATATTAAAAGGGTAAAATTATTTGGAGAAGTGGACAGTGTAGTCTGTCGCCCGTGCCACGACAAGCCTACCAAACCCAATCATATTCATATTAATTTTCAATCTGTAAGCACAGTAATAATTAATAATTGATAAATAAAAGGACAGAAAACTCCATGGCTGGAGGACGGAGGGGCTAATACCCGCGCATTATAGCAAACACTGTGACAGAGCGCATGGTAGCACATCCTAAAGCTCTAACGACGAATAACAAATGCGAAAAAGTAACTCCTGCAGCAAGAAAAACAAGGGAAAAAAGCTCACCTGCACCTCGGGAGAGTTGAAACCAAGAATTCGGATCTTGGCTCCGACATCACCGACGACCCGTAGTTCGACCCGGTCGTTCAACGAAGCATCCCTCACCAAATCTGCAGCATCTGCTTGCAGTAAATTGACCCTGTCCACAGCAATGGTGGTTTCGACACGTCTTAAGCTGTGGGCGGGTTGGTAGAAGGCGGGAATCGTACCACGTCCCAAGGGTATGCCGCGGTACATGACGGTGAACCTGGACTCGCCGTACTTGATCCCAACCTTGTTGTCGTTCGCCGCCGAGAAGAGCATGCGGATGTTGAGGGAAACCACGGCGGAGGAAGTTGTGGTAGGGTTGATACCCACGTACTGAACCCCTACTTGCTGGAGGTCGAATTCGGGCTTTTTGGGCTTGACGGCGAGGACGATGACGAGGATGACGGCGAGAATGACGAGGGCGAGGAAGGAGAAGAGGAGGAATAAGCAGCAGCAGCAGCCTCGGAAAGAGGCGGATGTAGAAGAGGAAGTGGTGGTGGGTGGATAGTAGTGGTGGCGATTACCATTGGTGGTGGGAGCGGCGGCGGCGGCAGGTGGTCTTGAAGTCATATTCAGATGGGTTTCCCTTCGGAAAACTGAAAAAGAGTTGGCCCCTACCACCAGTGTACACGGCGGCAGCATTTCGTGCTTTACAAAGAGAACTCTGGTTTGCTTGCAAATCACAAAGGCAGAGGGAAAGGGAAAGTAGGAGTGAAGTGATGCTTGCATTTATTTATGCTTAATTAAATTTTAAAATTATTATATATAGAGAGAGAGATCAACAAAGATCTTATTTTCCAATCTCGTCATTTCCCAAAATGCTACGAATTTCTTAGGATACGACAATTAAGTCTTACATTTGTTTTATTATTTATTCTTAGAGGGTTAGACCAGAGAGGTACCAAAAAACAAATTGAAGTAGATTGTGGAGCGAGAGGACCGAACCTTTTGCGCCCGGGCGGAAACTTATGACCGTCCGAACGCGAGACGTGCAATTTGAAGGGCGAGCCACGTTTCTACCATGCACGATATATATATATATATATATATATATATATATATATATATATATATATATATATATATATATATATATATATATATATATATATATATATATATATATATATATATATATATATATATATATATATATATATATATATAAAAGAAGCTCCAAGTTCCTTACGTTTGAGAATTTGAGCGTTACGCAAAATCCGTCCGTCTGATTTGTAATCTGACTTCAGTATCGAGTTCCTAGCGACGACAGCTACAACTGGACGTAAGTTTTATTAAGTTTTGATATGATTTGAAACTATGATACTGCCAAAATCAGATATGATCCATACATGTTGTTCTTGAGATATCAGACATTGTATAATCGAAACCAGATCGAAGAACAGACTGTTTATACAATTGTTATGAATTTTTAGAATTGATTTGATTGTGATTAGACCGATGTGATATCAGAATTATGTTGTTATCGATCACGAGATGTTGGGATTGATATTTGATTAATACTGTATCGCTGGGTATATTGATATTATTCAGGGTTGGATCAGATGAGTTGTTGATTTGTATATACTGATATTGTATCGCCGGTATTGCGAGATTGTACAGAGTTGAGATTATGATATGTCATTGTTAAGATTTTGGGTTGTACTGATATTGATTATGGGTCGTGTTATTATATCTGTGATGTTGAAATTGACGGAGTTATTGAGATTGTATTGTTATGCCGTCGAAACATCAGAAGATTGATATTAATCAGATTCGTTTGATTGAGATTGTATCATCGTATCGTTGACATTGATCAGATTATGTCTTGAATTGAGTATTGTATCAGAACAGGTCTTGAATGAGTAGTATATTAATATTGTGTCTATTCAATATTGTCATTGACAGATTGGGTATGAACAGATTTGACTTCAAGACCTCGATTTCATCAGACCGGGAAGAGAAAGGTATAAATTGATGTTGATGCGGGATTGCACAACTCGAGTCCGATTGACTTGAGTTTCCCAAAATCACATATTTTACTTTATTGCATTGATATTTGCAATTGAATGAAATTGATATCTTTGATCTATTGATTTATGTATTGAGTCATAGGTGGATACGCCTAGGCAGAGACGATTGATCTCGTGACAGGGGTGCCTGATAGTGATGGGATCGTCACGGGCACATTGCACATTGTCACAAGATACTGATTTGGCGAAAGTGCCAAAGTCTGTGACGGATAGGTCAAGACACCGGACGTTTGGTTATATCGAAGTGGATAGAATTGGAGTTTCTTCTATTACTGATGTTCGATATGGAAAGAGCCAAAGTCCGTGAATAAGAACGTGCCACCACCCGATCGGGAGTGTAGGTGGGTGTATGTTCTTATTCAGATCGGGATCCCTAGATTAGGATGAGTCGAGTCAGAGTCTAAAAATCACGGAGTGTGATTCGCATGTTTCTGATTTTGATACATGTTATGATTATCTATTTCATGTTGTTATATCTGTTTATATGAAATGCATGTATACATGATTTATACTGGGAATGTAATTCTCACCGGAGTTATCCGGCTGTTGTATTGTTTGTATGTGTGCTTGATAACAGGTGTGACATGATCAGGATCAGGAAGAGGATGAGAGATGATAGTTAGCGTGGAGATCCGGGCCTAGAAGCAGAATAGGATTCAACACTGGATGTATAGTAGTTGAACCTAGTTGAGATAGAAACATGTAGTACATGACTGGAACTTTTATATTCACATGTATATCAGATATATTACTATTACGTTTCCGCATTTATATCTAAAAAGAAAAAAAATTAGTCCCACTTTTCTTAATTGTTATATTTGACATTAATAATGATTAAGACATGAATTAGCATCCAGATCCCCACATCATTCATGCTGGAAAACAAGTCCTACGATATCGCCAACATCTCCCTGCCAGAGTGGGAGGTATTTTCTTTTTTTACCTCGGTCAATTTTTTTTTAAGAAAATGACCTCCTCCAATACACATTTGACAAATATGTCATTTTCTAAAAAAAAAAAAGAGTTAGAAATTATTTAACCAATTTCTCCGCCGGAACGGTTAACATTAGCAAGCAAATAAAAAAAAAACATTGAATTCTCCACAAGCAATCGTCGTATCGAATCAAAATACACCTCGATGGCAATGGGGAATGCCAATTTTAAATTGAGTCGGTTGAAATTTAAAAAATGCTGGTGCACAGGAGTGAAGAAAATTGAAATAGGGTTTGCGAAGGTGAAAATGAGAAAGAGGGGTGGCCTTTTTATTTTATAATTATTCAATTTTCAGCTAAAACTCTTTGAGCGTTTCTTTCCTGTATATTAAATTAGACATGCAAAGTTGTAAAAATCGGGATAGTGGATAACCGTCAAGCGCCCAGCATCGTAACGTCTTTTAAAACAATGTTTTTTATGCCAAAAATATTATTTTTCGTTCATTGTATGAATCGGATCGACACGTCATACGAATATGAGAACTGTATGACAAGATACGTGCTAAAAAAAATTTAAAACATTTAAAAAAATGCAAACATATTTTTTTTCATCACATGTATATTTGCATCCACTATTTTCTATTTTTTTCTCTAACAAAATAAATCATGTCCAAAATCTTTCCAACATTTTCTATTTTTCTCTAGTAGGATGTCATGTCACAAAAAAGACTTCCCATAGAACTCTCTCACTAAGTTATATGTGAGATGTGATTTTTTAGTAGTTATATGAAAAAAATACTGTGTAATATATGATAATCTGAGTGATAAATATACGAGAAATTGGTTTTCAGTTCCCAGTCGTCGTTTTTTTTTGTTTTCAGTCCCTGGGTACTTTTTTAGTACCACATTTCCACATGAAGTGTATCATATTTCCATATGAAGTGTACCACATTTTGTATGACATAGTACTACAATTTTGTGAGTATGGAATAAAGCCAAAGAAATGTTTATTGAGGATTTTTCACCAACTTCCCCGTAAATATATGATTTATGAAAAATATTATTTTTTATATTTAAAATAATATTTTCCATAATTTATTTCATGAACCAAATTGTTAAAACCCATCAAACATTCAGATGACTGAAGAAAAACTCAAGCTTAAATATATAGGTCAATAAAATTTAAGAATATAGTAAAATATTGATTTTTTTCCATCTTTAATCAACAAAAAGAAAGGGTAAAATATATGTTAAAAAATATCCGTATTCATCATTTAACCCCAAAACTGTAAAAGACACAGACTTCCAAACAAGCAATGTCGTTGAGTCGCTTGATAGATTAAAACCTACACTATCTCTGTACTAGTGACCATGAATGATCTAGATTCTAGAATCCACGCCGCGAAAAGACGGTCATCAAAAGTGATTTGTAGGGACTCTGTCATCGGTAATTTTATTCCTATTCCACTTCTGTGAAAGACCAAAAATATCAACCCACCCCCCTTTTTCTTACAGCATCTTCCGAACCAGCAGCGAATATCAGAAAAATGAACCAAGATGCGTAAGAACTCATCTTCCCGATCAAACTAAGATTCTCAGTAAAACAAACCACTTGTAGCAGATCAAGATTCCAGCTTAGCATCAGAAGAACTTAATCCAGAAGAAATGCCAGTTTGCGAGTCTAATGATGCAATAAATTTGGGCTGCACTACTTCAAGTATTCTCAGAGCTGGTTTTGAGTTGTACTGCATAAGATGAAATGAATAACAATTCTCAGTGACAGAACAAATATGATAAAATTTAATATGGATAAACCACAAAGTAATATATCCGCATCAAGGTTGTATCAAGCACCTTAGTCGCATCTTTCAAGTAAGTACTTATTTCTTCTTCGGTAAGTCCACTCTCATCAGAATTTTCCTCCCAGCCCAAAGATCGTAGAAAGGCAGCCTCTTCCTCCTCTGAAAATAGAGGATCCATGCAACCGTTCTTTCCATTGCCTAAGTAGTTCGGCACAATACAAGTATCATCAATGCAAGTCACATCATCTCTTTTCTCAGACAAAAGGTCATCACTCAGGCTTGCACTTGATTGAGCATCATCAATCTGAGAAGTACTAAGAGCAGGTGCGTCCTCCTTTTCAAAAGTTTCTGAAGGTGGCGGGGATACAGCAGTCCGCGTGTCCATAACTGAGAAGTTCTCTGTAGCGGTAACAGAAGTGGAGATCACCATAGATTTCTTTCGCACAAGGTTGAAAAACTCTTTTCGACTTTGAGCTTGCGAGGTGGTTCGCTTCTCCAGCACAGTCAATACAGGCTTACGGTTCAGGGTTGGGATGTTTGGTGAGCTCTTGGCTGATACAAGTGTAGAACTTACTGCATTGATACCACTTGTTGGAATTGAATTGTCCTTCAAAACAGGAGCGACCCCATTTTTCTCTCGCAATAGCTTCAGAACATGGAGTTTTCCCACATTTGATGACTTAGACATATCAGCCTTCGAGTGATTACTGGGAAGTGAAGTTATGGGATGTTGCTGCTGGCCCAATTTAGTTTTCTGTTTATCTGAAGAACTTGAAACCTGAAGCAAATATGAGTGTACTCAACAAACTTTCACAAAAAAAGCTGCAACCAGACTGTGCCAAACCAATGGAAAGTCGTAGGCCAAAAGTTATCAAGTTCCAAACCATTAAGAGCTATCCATTATTTTCCAAAAAAAACAAATAAGTATAAATGATAGGCACAATTTATATATACCTCATTTAGGGAATACTTTCTGACAAATGTACATGTTCACAAACTAACATCACAAGCACAGAAAGTAGAAGAGTTTCTGATGACCATGTTCAAGCTTATCAGATGATTTTACTCCCTATTTTATGCAATGACGTATGAGTGACTCATCTTATTTGTTATTTTCCATATTTAACATTCTACCTGGTTTCTAGTGGAGATGATTTTAAGAAAATGGACAATATCTACATCAGATTTATTTCCTGTTTCTGGAACAATGCCACTTCAATACTCCCAAAACATATTCCAATCACTTTTCCTCGATACCTTCTCGAAGCAGTATCTTAAATGGTGAAAAATCTGAATCTTTAAAATTGTGGTTCATTTTCGCAGAAGGCAGCCCTGCCATCAAACCACCGACTGTACAACTATGACATAATGGTGAGAATCTAGTCTCATATTCATTGCTAGAAACTAGCTACATCATTGGGACTTGGAAAAGATAAGATTGCATGCATGTGGCTATACCTGAAAAAATACAAGTGCTTGAGTTCATAGACTCGAGAAAATAATTGAATGAATAAATGCAACCCACTCAATGACATCAATACAGCTCCCCACAAAAGAATAATTAAATGGTATGTAGTTCAAACGAGTTGATTTGCCAAATGGATAGGAAAATAAGATCACATTAGATTTGAAGCATCTTCAAGTAAAAAGACATTCACCAATTGGTTTCTGTTTTCCTGATACAATCAATCGTTGGTACTTCACCTCAACTACCACAATCTCCAGACATGTACCGATGGCTATCTATATATGATAGGTTGATAAAATTTATGATTTTGCTATGCAGTGAAAATATAGAAACTAAGCGTTTCATCAGCTCGGGGAACAATCTATGGTTTGATTGCCTAATTAAAGAGTTATTCTAATAACGTTTTTTCTAAAATTTCCATATCCATTAGGCTTCTTTTTCAGCATAAAAAGTGTCCTCAAAGCGAAATTATAAAAGATCAACTCCACGATATAACCTACCATGACAAAAATATTATGACAATTTTAAAAAGATACTTCTGACACAGCACATAGTTGGAGAAAAGAAGAAACGATAAACACCCCCCCCCCTCCAGTCATGTCTTTTTCTTGCAATCTGAATCTAACTTCTACGGAAAACTTCAAAGGACCACAAGATTAAATTGCTCCGATTATGAGACATCAAAGCATATCTTGTGAACAATCTCAATATCTTTTATATAAATTGTAATGAGAAATGTTCCAATTATGTCACCATGAAACAAATATTTACACAAACTTTTTTACCTAAAAGGGAGAAAAGATTAAATCAGTAAGAGAATTACTGGCCCATTCACCTATAAGAAAGATCACAATCAATAAAGTTCATCGACTAACTAAAATGAAGCATGACATCTTTCTAAATATTACAAATCAAAACAAGTACAGTTCCACTCTTACCAGAGTCTTTGGCATGGATGGTGTGACTGGAATTAATTGCCTAGATTGTTTAATTGCCAGTTCCTCAAGTCTTTGAGTTCCAACAGATATCTGTAACAAAATGAACATTGTCCATCATCGCAGTCACTCCAAGATCTTCAATAATAATGGAGAAAGGGACCTACCTGAGGCATAACAAGAGCTTGGCTTGGACCCTGAGCTACAGCTTCTGCCATATTGAGAGTGGTGGTTGTGCCCAAGGCAAGTTGTGTGGAAGCAGATTGTTGCACAGACGAGTTTCCAATTCCATTGCTCGCAACTAACACAGGAACCTCTGCCAAAGCAGATGTCCATTTTTCTCCACCAACTGCAGCAGCAGAACCAATAGGTAAGCTCTGAATGGCAGAACTTAAGCCCGGAGATGGGACTCTTCCAACCTCCGGAATGACTGCTCTTTCTTCAGTTCCTAATGATGGAAAATTTCTCTCGAATCTTGTTTTGTTCGCGCTGCCACCAAGAGCACCAGTGGTAAGCAAAGCACTAGTGTTGTTTCCACCAGCACTGCTTGAGTCAGTTACAACTTTCTTAGTCCATGTGTCCCCATGCGACCCAGAAGTTGAGGACTGAGATCGTCTTAACCCATCCCAATCAAATTTACCACAAAAGTTGTTCCCTGATGAATCTGAAAAGCCCCTGTGCCAGCGATCCGCCGATACCGATTTGTCTTTGTCTTGAGAATCATATCTATCTTTTTCCCAATCCCTGTCACGTCGATTTCGGCCAAAACTATTATAGGACCTCAGATTTCCAGAGCCATTACTACTGGAACTCCGGTGGAAACATGACGAGTTTGTTCTTTCAAAACTTGATGACCGTCCAAAATCGTGACCGTTGCTACTCAAAAATGAATTGTTCCTTGAAAGTTTGGGTGCAGATTTGTCATCTAAAACAAAACACAACACATAAAAAATAGGTGGATACAAAATTTCGAAAAAAGTTGGATATGGAGATACTTATTTAAGATGAAAAATACCTAAATGCGAAATAGATCCACTGCCGCTCTGGTTTCCAGAATTTTTCAACCATTCAGGAACTAAAGTGGGCTCACTGTTTTCCATAATCAGTGCTAAACATTATCATATACAAAAAAATCAATGGGAGGAAAATTAACTAGTCTTCTAAGAATAGCTACCACCAGTCCGCAGCCACGTGCCAATACCAAGTTAGTGCCGCGTCTCCGCACCTGAACAAAATTGTACGTAGTCGGTCTAGCTTTTACTCTTTATTGCTAATTTCCTAAATCCACCTTATTTCTGTCAACAACCGAACGCCCAGCTCCAAAATTTAATAGCCAGTATCCTAGGGATGCAAGCTAAAAACACCAAATAGAATGCTCCAACGAACTGGTGTTCGAATAAAATAACCTGAACTGTCTTATAGAGGGTATCTAGGGTTTCTTCCCACTCTGTACAATTTATAGTATTCTATCAACCAAAACAGAACATTCAATATAAAAAACAAATCCACCAAAATTCAGTCACGTTTCAATTGCCCGTAAACAGCATTAACACTAGCAGCTTCGATGTCCTCCGTGCTCAAGGGAAACAGGCCAGGAAGACACTCATACCTCAA
Organism: Primulina eburnea; assembly: GCF_022965805.1. Lineage (NCBI taxonomy): Eukaryota > Viridiplantae > Streptophyta > Magnoliopsida > Lamiales > Gesneriaceae > Primulina > Primulina eburnea. The sequence goes on from NC_133114.1 coordinate 25,010,625, forward strand.
TAACAAGCAAATTCAACAAACCCCATTAAATATGAGCCTGCTCCATGCACAAGGAATGCCAGAATAGATCAAATTCTTCAAAATAAATCTAAAACCCACGTGAGAAAACGTATGAGAATCAAACCCTATACCCTAGAATCCACCAAACAGCAACGAAAATGTGCAAAAGAACCCAGAATTTGAACAGTCCACCAACACGAAAATTTTGTCAAAACTCAGAAACAGTCGTATAATACCCGAAAAAACTTTCAAAAAAAATTAGACTGGAACCAACGCGTCGAATGCAATATTATACAGGGAAACTATACCCAAAACAGTCTTCCGTGCGAAGGAAAAACCCTAATCCCTTGCACACGCCGCCTTGAGTTATGCTATCGTTTCAGGGTCTAAAACAAGTGCGTCGAATATTCTAGAGAAACAAAAGCCAAATGTCATCTATTTCCTCCAAAAATCTTTGGCCTGGTATGCAGCAAACGAGATGGGAAGAAATTTAATCTGCGTATGTTGGAGAGGAAGCAGAAAATTACTCAGAGATTTTGTATGTATTTGCGGGTGTATATCTTGTGTTCGTATAAATAGAGTTTGGTTTAATAGCCCTACTTCGTTTCAACCATGGGATTGGATTATCTATCTCTATCTTAATCCTAATCGTCGGATTAAGTACCCTTCAATTCTAGGACTCTCTAACTATATCAATCCTAATCCCTACCCATTCTTTTTTAAACCTACTTGTGTATTATATTTTTCACAAAAAACTCGTTGTCTCGTTGATCAAATTTGTACGGATCTCAAACTTGATCTGGTCTATAAAAATATAATATTTTTTAAATATTATTTAAGTCATAGATATAGATATTGTCGTTTTGTCACACATGTATAGATATGTGATAACGTCTCACAAAAGACTTATAATTTTTAATGTATATCTTATAAAAACATTATAAATTTTTCATAGAAGATGTTTGTTAAAATTAAATCTCTAAGTGATATATCTTTCAATTTAATAACTCGATTTTTATAAAGAGAAAAATTTGTTATATTTGATTCTCAAACTCTGAACATAATCTGAATTTAAGATTTATAGTAAAATTTTATGAATGAATGTGCAAGATAAAAATTTTAAAAACAATATTTTATTTGTGAAAGATTAACATTTATCGTGATTTTAAATTTAAATTGTAATTTTATCTCGAGATTTTACTTTGTCATGAAAATCCAACTCTCTAAAGTCTTTTATACCATATGTGGTCGCAAAGGCTACACATAAAAGATGAAATCCATAACTTTGTACCTATCATATATCATGAGTGTGAAGCGATTGTCCATATTTTATTTGACAATCGAATTTTTATTTAATAGATTTTACAAACAAAAAAAAATATAAAAGATTTAAAAAACAAATATGTATTTCGACCACTATTCTATAAAGAGTGAGTCTCATGTGAGACCGTCTCACGGATCATAATCTGTGAGACGGGTCAACCCTACCCATATTCACAATAAAATGTAATACTCTTAGCATAAAAAGTAATACTTTTTCATGGGTGATCCAAATAAGAGATCCGTCTCACGAATACGACCCGTGAAACCGTCTCACACAAGTTTTTGCCTTCTATAAAAACGTTTTTACAATTAAAAATTAATATAATTTGATTTACATAACCACTTTAATTTCTAAAACATGAAAAAATATATATCAATTTTCTTTAAAATTATACTTGGAGAACATTTTTAAAAAGAGTGGGTCTCATGTGAGACCGTCTCACGGATCATAGACTGTGAGACGGGTCAATCCTACTCATATTCATAATAAAAAGTAGAGTGCGTCTCATGTGAGACCGTCTCACGGATCTTAATCTGTGAGATGGGTCAACCCTACTCATATTCACAATAAAAATTAATATTCTTAGCATAAAAAGTACTACATTTTCATGGATGACTCAAATAAAAGATCCGTCTCACAAATATGACATGTGAGACCGTCTCACACAAGTTTTTGCCTAAAGAGTAATACTCTTAGCATACAAAATAATATTTTTTCATGGATAACCTAAATAAGAGACCGTCTCACAAATACGACACGTGAGACCGTCTCACATAAGTTTTTGTCTTTTAAAAAATATTTTTTATATAGGTTTTACAAACATCTTATCTGAATATATACTTTTAACTTTTTTCGCTTATAAAAGACTAAAATCAAATAAAAACCAGCCAAATTAGTTAACGTGTGAACAACATGATTTGTTGTTATTTCAACGAAAACAAAAAGCATGGTAAATCAAATGCAATGATTTTTACGGTTATCGACGATCAATCTTAGATTAGACAAACTTGAAGATGGATCATGTAAAGTATTAATAATCAAAAGAGCGTCAAATTCGATAATTAACATAGCGAAGTTGCTTAAATGTAATCCAACTAAAAGCTTCCCGAATTCCCGAGGATTTGGCTATGTTTGGGATATGGACAACGGGAATGCAGCCATAGAATATGCGGCTCAATTGCTGAAAGAACAAATCGTAGCTCCTATTTTACTCCTCCCATTCCAATAAACATAAACAAAGGAAATTCACTTAAGAAAATGAGAGATCCTAAGAAAATAAATGAAAGGAAATTCACTTAAGAAAATGAAAGATCCTAAGAAAATAAATGAAACAGAGAAATCAAGTCAATGGAAAGGAACATGTACGTTTGAGGTGAACACAATAAATAAATAAATAAATAAATAAATATATATATATATATATATATATATATATATATATATATATATATATATATCACTTTGATATGTTGTATACCTACCATGCACATCTTTGTGAGCTCCGATGATGTGTCACTCACCCATTAGATGTGCAATTTTTCTATATTTCATCACATTTAATTGATGAGTGACACTTCATCGATGCTCACCTAGGTGTGCACGATAGATGTGCAGGATATCAAAACTCATATATATATATATATATATATATATATATATATATATATATATATATATATATATATATAGGGTTAATACCCATTTTCGTCCTTCTAGTTCATCACTTATCCCATTTTAGTCCTTAATCATTGTTGACTGCTTATTTAGTACTTAATGTATTTAAATTGATCCGGAATTGGTCCCTGCCGTCACGAAGTCGTTAGTATTAACGTTGACCAGAGCATGTGCTTCTCACGTGATCTTGTTTTTGTATGCCAGTCGATTTCTCCCCAAATCAGACTTCCCATTCTCACGAAAGACCTAAATCCCCAAATCAAGGAATCGTAATTCGAAAGCCACGTCGAAGAGGAAGAAAAATCTGCAATTCCAGATTCGATATACTACTACATCTGCAATGGTGATGGCTTTTCATATTTTTTAATTTTTCTGCTGTCGGTTCGCGATTAATGTGTTTGTAGGTGTTAGATTTTGTGATATTTTTTGTCATTTTGAAGTTGATATTATTTGATCTTTAATCGTTCATGGAATATTTACGTATGTACTGTTTTAGATTACTGTGAGGGAAATTGGGTTAGTGTGTATTTCGAAGTTGGGTTAGTGTGTATTCGAATTACTCTAAGCATTGTGATGTATTCGAATTTCTGCAGCAGAGTAATAGCATGTTTAATGTTTTAGTGTGTATTTTTGTATGCAAATTCTTTTGAAATTTTGAAATTCTTATATATTGTAGGGAAAAACATATGTTGTATTTGTTGGAAGAAAACCCGGTGTTTACGACACTTGGGAGGAGGCTCAGTTTCAAGTGAGTAAATACAGTGGAGCTTGTCACAAATCCTATTGCAGTAGACAAGCGGCTTTGAAATCGTACGATGATTATATGAAGAAACAATCTGTTGCAGCTACTTCTTATAATTGTAGCGAGGCAAAATGTTCAGGCTCGACATCTGATGGAAGTTCGAGTAAAAAAACAAAAGAGTATGAAAGAGTAGCCCATTTAGTAGCTGCTAAAATGGAATTGGAACAACAAAGTCGCCAAAATGCACTGAAAATGGAAGAAATATCTACGGAACTCAAAGAAATAATGGAGTCTCTACACCTTGGTGGCGCATCTAAGTGAGGAAAGGGAAGAAGAGGAAGAGAGTGATGATGTATGTGTCGCATCTATCGTTTTGTATTATGTTGCACTTTATTTAAAACTTAATGTTTTTCAGGATTGTGTGATTTGAATTATGGATGCACTGCTTGTGTAAGACAATGACTTGAGTAAGATGTTTAATATTCATCTTGTGTCCAGTTGATCATTTTCCTATTCTGTCCAATTGATCATTTTCCTATTGAGTAAAATATGTACTGGAACCTTTCAAGATAAAAGAATCATTCTTTGGTTGTTTAGCACAATTAAACGGTGACATTTGAATACAATATGAAGATGCACGAAATAAAAAATACAACCAATTCCACAACCATTAAAATCCAACGTCAAATAACAAATATGTCCACAACCATTAATTAAAATCCAACATGAAATAACAAATATGTCCGTACGCAATAAAATCCAACAAAACAACCAACTAGTTTGATCAACTTTTTTTCCTTCGGTCATCCACTAAAGCTCTCAAATTAGATACAGATACGAAGTTCCTTCCGCCTTTCACAATGACATGCGTTTGTTTGTTGAGTACTTTATGGACCTGAGAAGAAGATAAAAAACATTGACACATATCTAACTCACAAAAATAATAGTAACAGGTTCACTTGCACTTACATTAACAGAGGAGATATTGTTGGAGCTTCCACTAATTGTTACTCCGGTTGCTCGTTGTCGTATTACCTGCAAGTAATCATTTGAAGCTACAACTGGAAAAAAAATTTCTGTCATTTTAAACATGAATAACCCATTTACATCCTTCATTTTTGCACACACCTCGAAGCCTACTTTTGTCATTCTTCACAAAGTTAACTACCATCCCTCGTCTAATACAATGACTTTCTATTGCAAACTTTGCCTCTTTTTTGGAATCAAATATCATGCCAAGCTTCAAGTCAGGATTTTCCGAATGTTCATACATTTCGAATTTCTGTGAATCTTCCTCTTCAGAAGCAAATGTACTCTCTAACTCATCAATTTCTGCACAATCATCATCTCCTTCACCACCTTGCATTCTCTCAAACCATTCATTGGAAATAGCACCATCAATTACTAAATTTTTCCCCTTTCCCTTATAATTTGCTTCTTCTTCGAAATCAAAATCACTATCGTTAAATTCTACATCATCTTCAACATTCATTCCAACCCTTGTACTCGGTTCAACTTCATTCGGTTGCTCTAAAACGCATGATGCATCTATCTGATTGATTGAAACACATTCATCATGTTCGATATAAATTTCCACTTCGTAATTTTTGGGGACATTGTTCCTGATTTCAACCACATCAGCATCACTTTCCAAATATCTACCATCGGTCAAATATGTACCGATTTTGTGCCAAAATCTGAACCTATCTTTGTCCATGCATCCTACTTCCTTAGCATATCCCCATAGTTCAATCAACCCTATCTTATCCATGTCCACAAAATCAAAGAATTCAGTACTCCCACCTTCGTACACTTTCGTCTTGCGATTGGTAACCATTGAACCATTGTAGTTCAATTTAATTGTAACAAGAGTGGGTTCTCTCATCCAACCTAACAAACATAATATTAACATCATGTAAATGTGATTAATCTTAAAAAAAATTATCCACAGAGTCATCACATTAAAAGATAAAACATTACCGTAATTCGGGGTGAATTCAAGCGAAAATTTACTTCTTCGAGCCATTACAGCCTACCACTTTAGCGAATGTACCTATAATTTATTTCGAAAAAAATCAGCTAACTTGAAAAGTTTGAGTCAGAAAACAGAAGAAATAAATCAAGGACAGCTTGCTTACCAATTACACGAAGAATGCTTTCATTTCGGGGTGAAAGATTGCCATTACCGTCTCCAAGCATTCGCACTTCCCTTTACTGCCATCGTTTTATTTGGGGATTTAGTGTTGGCGTAGGGGTAATGGCAAGTACACTGATTTGGGGAGGAAACCTTGATTTGGGGATTTAGGTCTTTCGTGAGGATGGGAAGTCTGATTTGGGGAGAAATCGACTGGCATACAAAAACAAGATCACGTGAGAAGCACATGCTCTGGTCAACGTTAATACTAACGATTTCGTGACGGCAGGGACCAATTCCGGATCAATTTAAATACATTAAGTACTAAATAAGCAGTCAACAATGATTAAGGACTAAAATGGGATAAGTGATGAACTAGAAGGACGAAAATGGGTATTAACCCTATATATATATATATATATATATGAGGGTTGTTACCCTGCACCCAAGGGTGCAGGGTAACCGTGGGCGACAGCTGAGCTGGCGCACAGCTGTCGCCCACATGTGCATTTTTTTTTTTAAAACAACGTTTAGCAACAGTTTTTAATAATCCGTCGCCAATAGCGACGGATTTTATCAAACCGTCGCTAGACGTCTAATTTTTTTAAAAAAAAACCGGACAGACGGGGACAGAGAGGCGTTCACAAAATCGATTCTCCCGTCCAACCTACTGCCCCACAACACAGAAAAGTTTGAGAGAAACTCGAGCTTTTAAATTCCTTTTTATTCATAAAATTGTGAGGTTTCAAGCAAACTGTGCTTTTGAGGCGCACGAAAATTTTTTTATTGGAGCCGCACTTACATTCACACATACATTGAACCAAATTTTTATTTCTAACAACTTCGATTTACATTCACACACATATTTTTATACCCGAGGTTTTCTAACAAATTCACGCACAAATTCTACCGAGAGTGTGAAATTTTCCGACAACATCGAGTTACCTTCAGATTTGAGGCGCACGGAAAAACCTTGCACGAGATCTCCAGATTTGCCTTCAGTTGAAACTCACTTTTCTGTGTTGTGTTTCTCTCAAACTTTTTTGTGTTGTGGGCGGTAGGTTGGACGGGAGAATCGATTTTATGAATGTCCCTCTGTTTCCCTCTGTCCAGCTTTTTGTTTTAAAATTAGACGTTTAGCGACGGTTTGTGATAGTCCGTCGCTATTAGCGACTGAATCTGAAAACCCGTCGCTAAACGTTGTTTAAAAAAAAAAAAAAATGCACATGTGGGCGCCAGCTGTTACCCTGCACCCTTGGGTGCAGGGTAAGACCATCTCCAATCCTTGCTCCACAATGGAGTTGCTCCATTGTGGAGCAAGGATTTTCACTCCAATCCAGCACCAAAAATGGTGCTGGACTAGAGTTGCTCTAAAAGCAACTCTACAAGTGCTGCGCCACATCTATTTTATTTTTTTTTGTTTTTTAATAATTATAAATATTTAATATTCTATTATATATTAATTATATAATTAATATTTTTATTTTTAAATTTTTAAAATAATTTATTCTTGAAACATAAATAATAATTTAAATTTTTTTAAAATTTTTTAAAAATTAAATAGATTGTATAATTCTATTTTTTTTAATCGATTTTCTAATAAATAATGAAATAATATAATTCATTTATTATGTATAATTGTGTAATGAAATTATAAATAGTTATTATTGAATTAAAATTAATATTATAAGAATATTCTGAGAATATTCTTTTTTAGTGTAGAATGTAGTGTAGATAGGTTGGAGATGAATTTAGTATTACACTATTGTAGTGCAGAATATAGTGCAGAATGTAGTGCAGTGGGTTGGAGATGGTCTAACAACCCTCTACAGATATAATTAAAACCTTATAATTTAAAGGTTTAAGTTTTGAAATTGTCAAGGTTTAATTCAATGGTGGAGTTGGAGGCCCACTCCCGGGACTTGTTAGAAGTGGGGGCCACTTCTCGATCTCAAGGGCCCAAGAAAGAAGAAGGAAGAAATCCATGGCACCTCTGAAAAGTTTAGAAATGCCCGCCCTTTGGTTGAAAATTCCCTCGATTACATATAGATTTTCCTTATTTAAAACTCGAATTTTCTGTTTCGTATCCGTAAATTCTGTCAACTACAAATTCTCGCTTCTCCTTTTCTGGTATGATAATGGATTCTGTATGTTTAATTATTTTAACATTAATCACCTAGCATAATCAATTTTGTGTTCCACGCGGACATGGTAGATTTAGGGTTCTTAGATGAGCTTTTGTCGTGGTAGGTTTTTGTGAAGATTGGATTTTTTGTGCTTTTTCACTGCTCGAGCTTCGTGACTTTGTTCATTCATTTTTTGAAAGTTTTCTGATTTTTTTTTGTGTGCTTAAGTCGACCTCCTTCTCGACTTTAATCTGATTGACAGAATATCTGGTGTCTGCATGTAAATCAGTATATTTGCGTGGACCCTCTTACTGTAATTTTAATCTTTGATGATATACTTTACAAATGTTGAATTTATGTTTACGTCAATGTGTGAATTTGTCTTGCTAGTTTGTAACTTTTAGGAGGGTTTCTTGTATTTATGTGTCGGATGGTAGAGATAAGTTTTTTTTTTTTTTTTTTTTTTTTTTACCGGGTGATAATTTAAGAATTCTCGAAGTATAACTGATATCTTGTTGAATATTTCGGACTGAGTTGTAGATGCTGCAAAACAAGTGTTTTCTGCTTAATATTTTCTATTTTTCTCATTACTCTCTGGTGAATGAAGAACTTTGTTCTAACTCCACTGATTCTTTGGAACTTTTCTATAGATGATTTATCTTATCTACTTGTTTATTAAATACAACCTCGAGATACCATTGTCGATACTTAGAGATTTTATTATTTATTTTTTGCCCCCTCTGATACAATGCAACAGATAGGAAACATTTGGCTGTCCCTTTTTTTTTTTTTTTTTTTTTTATGATGGGTGATTATATCTTGGTTACTGGCTGTTTTGTAACATTCATATTATGCTAGTTGTAATGTTTTTTATAAGTCGTTAAACAGTTTTTGAGTCATAAACTTTTGAAGTCTCAGATCTAGTGCAGAATTAAATGGTCGGGATTTAATGCTTAACTTAATGCTTTGGGCTACTTTTATAGGCATAAAAAGGGAAGTATTCTACCATGTTCATTTCATCTTGCACTTAGTTTAGAAATCTCTTGAGAGAAGCCACGTGCTACATATGTTTGTTCGATAATTGTTGTATGCTGTGCCAAGTTCTATCTTTTGTTAAATTCTGCCCTAATGTTTTGCAATTTTCTGGAGTAAATGAACTCTCCACTCCGACTAGATGAATCTCATTGTTTGCTATATTGGGAAGTCTTTTTGCTCAAGTGAAATTACTCGTCCTTTTAAGATTCTAACATCGCTTTGCTAATTTATTTAAGGAATGGCAAAAGGCGGCAGGGGAAGACACGGGATCACATCTCGGCTGTACAGACCAACACCATACCACTTACCGTCGTCCAGCATTCCCCATAGCGACGAGCAAAATAATTGCTCGAAAATATTCATCCAAGATTGGGAAGATTCTACTTGTTCAATATGCATGGAGCGTCCTCATAATGCTGTTCTTCTCCTCTGTTCCTCTTATGATAAAGGCTGTCGTCCCTACATGTGTGGAACCAGCTTCCTCCATTCGAACTGCCTGGACCAGTACAAGAAGGCAGACACAAAAGTAATGTCATCTAACAACACACCAATTTATGATGCGTCTACTGAAGCAATGGATCCATTGTCTGGTAGGTTGGTGGTTAATGATAAAGTTACAGAGCTCACATGTCCCCTTTGTAGGGGTCAAGTGAAGGGTTGGACGGTTGTGGAGCCAGCACGAGACCATCTCAACGCAGAGAAACGAATTTGCAACCAGGATAACTGCTCATTTATTGGAACATACAAAGAGCTGCAGAAACATGTGAGGACTGAGCACCCTTTTGCTAAGCCGCATGAAGTGGATCCTACTCTAGAACAGAAGTGGAGAAATCTAGAGCAGGAGCGAGAGAGGGAAGATGTGACTGGCACCATAAGAGCAACTCCAACCCTTGCTCTACAATGGAGTTGCTCCACAAAGTTTGCGCCACATAGGGATGGCAATTTCCTCCGAACCCGTTGGAGGATCCGATACCCGACCCGAATAAAAGAGGGTATGGAGGGATTTGTAGACCCGATTAAATAATTGGGTAATCGGGTATGGGGATTTTCGGGTTTGGGTATGGAGGCGGGTTTGATATAATCCGACCCACGCCCTACCCGAATACCCGTTTAAATTAATATATATATGTGTGTGTGTGTGTGTGTATAGTAATTATATTTATTTATATTAAAGATTCATTTTCTCAAATCCAAGTAAATCGATACTTTTTCTTTTCTCTTCCCTTTCACTTTCACTTTTACGTTTCACTAATATAAAATATTTTTAATATTTTGTTATTTTTTTTATAAATTTTACTTTGCAAATTTTTATCAATAATAATTTTTCTTATTGTTCATTTAAATAATTTTTTAAATATTCATAACTTCACTGAAACAATTTAAATTTGAAAAAATTCATTGTATATGATAATAGGATATTTGGGTAGGGTATGGGTATCCGATAATCCGATGGGTATGGGGACGAGGATGAAATTCAATACTCGATGGGTATGGGGATGGGTATGGGGATGAATTTAATAAATGGGTATGGGTATGGATGTATCAAATCCGACCCATACCCTACCCATTGCCATCTCTAGCGCCACATCTCTTTTATTTATTTTTTTAATTTTTTTATTTGTTTTTAAATAATTATAAAGATTTAATATTTTATTATATATTAATTATATAATTAATATTTTTATTTTTAAAATTTTTAAAATAATTTTTTCTTGAAACTTAAATATTAATTTAAATTTTTTTAAAACTTTTTTTAAAAAATTAAATAGATATTAAATTAATTTAATAAACAACCAAATTATATTACTAGTACATTAAAATGATACATTTTACAACATAATACGAAATAATTTTAAAAACAACAACAAACAAACAACAAAATTATGATACAAACAATAAAATTTATTAAATGATATTTAGTAATCTGGTAAACCAAATCCTGATCCTCTAATATCGCCAAAATAAGATCCAAAGTTGTCTCGATATCGTCAAAATAAATATTTATATCGTTTTCAATGATTATATTGAAATACATATTTCTATCATTAAATAATTATTTTATTTATATAAAATAATTAATCGATTTTCTAATAAATAATGAAATAATATAATTATATTTATTATGTATAATTGTGTAATGGAATTATAAATAGTTATTATTGAATTAAAATTAATATTATAAGAATATTCTGAGAATATTCTTTTTTAATGTAGAATGTAGTGTAGATAGGTTGAAGATGAATTTAGTGTTATACTATTGTAGTGCAGAATATATTGCAGAATGTAGTGCAGTGGGTTGGAGATGGTCTAAGTTCGTCGAATCCAAGGGAACTGTTTTTTGGCGATTACGTAATTGAACGAAGCCATTTTGGTTTGGGTTCTGATGGTGATGCGGATGCCTTGGAGCCAACGAGGAATTAGAAAATGAATTTGACAGGAGGTTGATGTCTGTGATGATGTTTCTGCAGGTGTTTGATCCTGAAACGAGACAGAATGATCGAGGCTCAAGCCACACTCCAAGATCGAGTCATGGAAACCACGTTGCTTCTTTCCACGAATTGGATCAAGACGGCAACCGTATTGATGAAAGTGAAGTTTCTGGGAGGAACCGTATGACATGGGCTAGTCGTCTACGTCGCCGTGGTAATCTTGGGACGGTCAGGACGTAGGAGAAGGCCAAGAGAGGGCAATAGTGAGCATAGTGTATAGTGGTGGTGTGCAAGTTCCGATCACTTTATTTGTTTGTATTGTTTTCTCAATCTCCCTAATGCTCCATGTTTTGTTGGATATCTAAAGATTATGTAGGATCAAACTAACTGTTTGGTTGTAATTTAATGATGAATTAATTAGGGTCGACGTTATATTTATATTATTGATGAAAATTTCAGGTTCCGGCTTATTTTCTCTTTGACCTTCATTTTAAGAAACGTTTGTTGTCTCTTGTTTCTTAGAGCATCTGCATTAGTCTCTTAAGGTTGTGTTATAACAGGCACCTATGCAAGACAGAAGACAGTGTTCATACATTTGAACGCAAAAAATATATATTAATTTTTCGAACAAAATTTTTCTAATTTTTGCGCTTGCTGCATAAACATACTAAAAATTTTAAGGTAAAAACTTGTGTGAGACTTGCTGCATAAACATACTTAAATTTTTAATGCAAAAACTTGTGTGAGACGTTTCACCAGTCGTATTTTGTGAGACGGATATCTTATTTGGATCATCCATAAAAAAATATAACTTTTTATGCTAAGATTATTATTTTTTATTATGAATATCGGTAGGGCGGGGTATCGTATAGATAAAGATTCGTGAGACCGTCTCATAAAAAACCTACTCAATTTTTAAATAAATAGACTTGTAGTTCATACATTTGAATGCGAAAAATATATATATTAATTTTTGAACAAAAATTTTCTCGTTTTGGCGCTTGCTGCATAAACATACTAAATTTTTAAATAAATATACTCGTAAAATAAGATGAAATAATTTCAAATAATAAATATATTTAAAAATAATGTTATTACTTGAAATATATTAATTAGTAAATTAAATGGAAAATATAAATTTAGCATAAAAATTTTAAATCCTTGAGATGAAGTACTTCCACTTTAAAAAAAATTCATAATCATTTGCTATCAATTGTATTAACGAATATCTCTTTCGTAAAAATTTAAAATATAGATTTAAGAAGTAAAAAAAATTAAAATCAATCACATAAATTTATTACTAAAAATCAAATAAAATATTCTATAATTAAAAATTATATATTTATAAAATTGTTCTGGTTTAGAAATTTTTCATCTAAATTTTAAAACCAAATCAGTATTTTTGGGATTGATTAATTTTAAAAGTAATCCAAAATCATAATTAACTAAACCCGATTAAAACTAATGGTTTGGTTAGATTTTTGCTGACTCATGCGTGCATCCATTGCGAAAAGAATATAAGCATGTTATAGTTGTATATTTAGAATTTAAATAAATTAGCATTGTAGTGACCCGTTCCAGAATCACCTACTAATTGAAAACTAAGCATGCAATTAACTTAATAATTACTAATCAGAGATAATAGCGGAAACAACTAACAAATGATAGTTATACAACCCAAACGAACTCTAGAACAACTCAAAATAAGGTAAAGAATATCTGGTACAACCATATCGAATCAAATGATACCGAAACTAAACCAACCGGCTACTCAACGTCCTCCTCCTGCTCCTCCGGAACCATCCAACCTGAGACCTGCCCCGAGGGAATGGGGTGTCCAAGATAAACAAAACCGAGGACGTGAGCGATAAGAACGCCCAGTACAAAAGTATGAATATACAGACCTATATGAAATGCACATGCTATGATCATGATACCGGGGTAGTCAAGAAACAGGAATCACAAAAGGATCTCAACAATGCTCAGTCTAGAGGCGCCAAGTGGATAGTGCCGCGCGGTCCAACCTCTGGGTCACTGCATCCACTACAAGACAGACGTGGACCTAAAATGTCCCGGACCACCGAAGCCCTCCCGACCCGTCGGCCACTGTGTACTCTCGGTGTCCATGCGTCCACAAGACAGGGCTGAGCGGCCCCAAGATATAGCTTATCTCGAAAGAGATACAGCTCAACAGCAAAGGCTATCTCGAAGGAGATACGGCTCAACATGAAATGCAACGTGCAGTAATAAACGTGACATAATAGCATGCATCATATGACATATATCAATGCACCACATAATCATGCAACACATATATGAATGTATACTCAACCAGGATATCTCGGATAGTACTTTCGTACCTCTATCACAGCAATCCTAATCCACTGGAACAACCAGACAACAGGTCTAATCCAAGCCTATTCATCAAGTGAAAACCATCACTAAACTTATCTACCAGACTTAACTAGATAATCCTGAGATAAATACTGATAAAATTCCAAACCTTCGTCCGTCGCTAGCCCGCTGATGCCGCTAGCTCCCAACTAGAGCACAGCTCTGCTACAAGACCAGCAGCTCCCCGCTAGTGCCCAAATCTCGGAACAAGACTAGAACCTGTCAGAAACGACTGAAATGCTATGGAACTCTCTGAATTGGCGAGTCAAAATGAGGAAATCCGACCACTATTTATAGGCCATGTTCGGATCCTCCGAACACCACTTCGGAACGTCCGAACGCTACGTGTCCACTGGCTCTTGACAGCTCATGATCGGATCCTCCGATCATACACTTCGGACCGTCCGAACATGCACGTGTCCAGCTGCTCTTGACACCTCATGATCGGATCCACCGAACCTACACTTCGGAACGTCCGAACTCCCACGTGTCGATCAACTCTTGACACCTAATGATCGGATCCTCCGATCTCACTTCGGACCTTCCGAACTCTTCGGTGCTTCCGAACCATCTTCGGACCTTCCGATCATGATTAATCACCATTAATCCGTTAATTACCCAATTCGGCATTCGGGCTACTACATTCTCCCCCCCTTAAAAGATTTCGTCCTCGAAATCAGGCTTAGAGAATGAACAAAACGAAATAACAACATCGCTATTATATCTCAATTGTTGTTGAATACAACTGATATCTCGATTACAATTGAAAAACACAAACATATACAAAGCAAAACTCAAAAGAGCTCTGGATGTTCTGAACGCATACGACTCTCTAACTCCCAAGTGGCTTCTTCAGTGCCTCTGCGCTGCCACTGTACTAAGACAAGAGGAATGATCTTATTCCGCAACACCTTGTCTTTGCGATCGAGAATCTGAACTGGTCGCTCCACGTAAGACAAATCTGATTCAAGTTGAACTTCAGAGGGATGCAAGATGTGAGACTCATCTGCTACGTATCGTCTCAACAAAGATACGTGGAACACATCATGAATACCGGACAAATACGGAGGTAATGCTAACCTGTAAGCTAAATCTCCCACACATTCTAGAATCTCAAAAGGACCAATGAATCTCGGAGATAGCTTACCCTTGAGACCAAATCTCAAAATCCTGCGAAAAGGCGAAACTCGGAGAAACACTTTCTCACCTGGCTGAAAATAAAGAGGTCGCCGCTTGGTGTTCGCATAACTAGCCTGTCGATCCTGGGCAATCTTAATCCTCTTCTTGATTACTGCAACTTTATCAATAGCCTGCTGGACTAACTCCGGTCCCTCAACATGTCGTTCACCAACTTCGTCCCAGAATAAAGGAGTACGACAACGTCGCCCATACAACGCCTCAAATGGTGCCATACCAATACTACGATGGTAGCTGTTGTTGTACGCGAACTCAATCAAAGGCAAATGATCCTGCCAAGCGGGTCCGAAATCCATAACACAGGCTCGCAACATATCCTCAAGCGTACGGATAGTCCTCTCTGACTGACCGTCAGTCTCCGGATGATAAGCAGTACTCAGACTCAGTGTAGTACCCAAAACTGACTGGAAACTACCCCAAAACCGTGAGGTAAAACGAGGATCTCTGTCACTGACAATACTGACAGGCACTCCATGCAAACGTACAATCTCCTGAATGTACAATCGAGCCATACGATCGAAAGTGAAATCCCGGTTATAAGACAGAAAATGAGCAGACTTGGTGAGTCGATCCACCACTACCCAAATAGCGTCACTATTCCTCGACGATAATGGCAAGTGAGTAATGAAATCCATCGCGATATGCTCCCACTTCCATTCAGGAATAGGTAGATTCAACAATAATCCTCCAGGTCGACGGTGCTCTGCCTTAACCTGTTGACAAACAAGACACTTGGAAACAAACTGATAAACACTGCGCTTCATCCCTTTCCACCAAAATCGTGTCCTCAAGTCTTTATACATCTTATTACTTCCTGGATGAATACTCAACTTACTTCGATGAGCATGAGATAAGATCTCCTCCCTCAAATTATCATCTTCTGGTACTACAACTCGATTAGACAAACACAGAAGACCATTAGACTGATAATGGAAACTGCTATCTCCACCCGCTAACCGAGCTAATCTCTGAGTCTTGAGATCAGACATCTGAGCATCTCGAATCCGAGCGAACAAGGCTGGCTCAGATAAAATGGTAGCAACACGAATGCTCTCCATACCTTTCCGATGTTTGAAATTAAATCCCAACGAACAACAATCCTGAATAGTACTAATCATAGCACTGGTCTGAAGTGCAGAAACTCTCACTTTGCGACTAAGAGCATCAGCTGTGAGATTTGCAGATCCTGGATGGTACTTGATCTCGCAGTCATAATCTTTCAGCAAATCCATCCAACGACGTTGCCTCATGTTCAACTCAGCCTGAGTGAACAGATATTTCAGACTCTTATGATCAGTAAAGATTTCAAACTTAACCCCGTACAAGTAATGACGCCAAATCTTCAGCGCGAACACAATAGCTGCCAACTCTAGATCATGAGTAGGATACTTCTCCTCGTGAGATTTCAGCTGTCTGGAAGCATAAGCAATCACATGACCGTTTTGCGTCAACACACACCCTAAGCCTTGAGAAGAGGCATCGGTGTAAACACTGAAACCATCAGATCCTGACGGTAACGCCAAAACAGGTGCAGAAGTCAGAAGTCGACGAAGCTCTCTGAAACTATCTTCGCACTCAGATGACCACTCAAATGGAACATCCTTCCGAGTAAGTTGCGTCAAAGGTCTAGCTACCTGGGAGAAATTCACGATGAAGCGACGATAATACCCTGCTAGACCTAGAAAACTACGGATCTCAGCCACCGTCGTAGGTCGTGACCAATTTAGCACTGCCTCAATCTTGCTGGGATCCACAGAAATTCCTTCCTTGGAAATCACATGACCAAGGAATACTACACGATCAATCCAGAACTCGCACTTACTCAGCTTAGCATACAATTGCTTCTCGCGAAGAATCTGCAACACAATCCTCAAGTGCTGGACATGCTCTTCCACACTATGAGAATAGATCAAGATATCGTCAATGAAAACCACCACAAACTGATCCAGAAAATCTCGGAAGACTCGGTTCATCAGATTCATGAACACCGCTGGCGCATTCGTCAATCCGAATGGCATAACTAGAAACTCGTAATGCCCATAACGAGTACGAAATGCAGTCTTGGAAATATCATCATCTCTGACTCTCATCTGATGATAACCTGATCGCAAGTCGATCTTGGAGTAAACAGAAGTACCCTGAAGCTGATCGAACAAGTCATCAATACGGGGTAATGGGTACTTGTTCTTGATCGTCACCCGATTCAGCTGGCGATAATCAATGCACAACCGCATCGATCCATCCTTCTTCTTGACAAACAAGACTGGAGCTCCCCAAGGCGAAACACTCGGGCGAATATAACCTTTATCAAGAAGATCCTGCAATTGCTGCTTCAGCTCTCTCATCTCTGACGGAGCCAGACGATAGGGGGCACGAGAAATCGGTGCAGTCCCTGGCATTAATTCAATGCCAAACTCCACCTCTCTAACCGGAGGAAAACCAGGAATCTCTTCTGGAAATACATCAGGAAATTCACAAACCACTGGAATATCCTCTATACCAACACTACCTGTGGACGTATCAATTGTATAGATGAGGTAGCCTTCCCCGCCCGCCTCTAAAGCACGACAGGCTTTCAGAGCAGATACTACTGGCATCGGAGGTCGCGCTCCCTCACCATAGAAAAACCAACTAGAGCTCTCAGTCGTACGAAACTGAACAAGCTTCTGGTAACAATCCACAGTAGCTCGGTAGGTAGTCAAAATGTCTATACCCAAAATACAATCAAAATCTTCC
This sequence comes from Primulina eburnea, assembly GCF_022965805.1. Classification (NCBI taxonomy): domain Eukaryota; kingdom Viridiplantae; phylum Streptophyta; class Magnoliopsida; order Lamiales; family Gesneriaceae; genus Primulina; species Primulina eburnea. Next base: position 25,028,416 of record NC_133114.1, read on the forward strand.
ATCTCCAGAATCATAAGATTCGCAGTCAACTCGTTACCCTCAAAATCTAAAGGACAACCCATCACTAGACGCTTGGCTAAAACCGAATGACCCATCGGGGTAGAAACAGAAAGAATGACGTCTAGAGAAACATACGGTAACTTATGACGTTTAACGAATCGTGCAGAAATGAATGAATGAGATGCTCCGGTATCTATAAGAACAAAAGCAGGAATACCGCATAAACAAAAAGTACCTGCTATGACTCTCTCGGTCTCGTCTGCAGCCTGATCCTGGTTCAACGCAAAAACTTGACCTTGGGCACGAGGTCGAAGATTCGAACTACCCACTGCCTGACCCTGCCTCCTCTGCTGAACAGTCGCCTGAGATCCAGAACCAGATCCTGCTCCACCTCGCAACTGAGGACAATTCTTCTTAATATGCCCCATCTCTCCGCACTGATAACAAGCTCCTGCGGCTACTCGGCATTGCTCCGATGGATGGTTCTTCCCACAATGCGCACAAGACTCCTTCTTCTTACCAAAGCGGAAAACACCGCTAGATCGAGATCTAGATCCAGAAGAAGACGAACCAGATTTCTTGAACGACTGAGATCGAGGCCTCAAAGTACTCGGAGGTCTAGAAGAAAGAATAGCCCTACCACGCTGGAGACTGATCTCTGCTTGACGACACCGGTTCACCAACCCATCGTACGAAGTAGGATTATCACAGACAGTGACTCGATCAAAGATCTCCTGATTAAGGCCCTGGAGGAAATGATCATACTTGGCCTCAGAACTGCCACTGATATGAGGAGCGAAGGGTAATAACTCAAAGAATTTCTGCTGATACTCATCAACAGACATACTCCCCTGCTTCAGGTTCAAGAGCTCAATCGTCTTGGCCTGGCGAAGGGCTGGAGGAAAGTACAGCTGCATGAACGCTGCACGGAAATCGGCCCAAGTCGCTCTACCCTGAGACTGAACTATCGGCGCAGAAGTCGATCGCCACCACCTGCGAGCACGGCCCTCAAGAAGAAAACTAAGGGTCTCCATCTTCTGCTCATCGGTGCACTGGAATGCGCGGAAACAACTCTCCATGCGCTCTAACCAATCCTCCGCATCATCGGGAGTCTCACCGCCAACTAAAGGCTTAGGCCCCATCTGCATGAAACGATGCATATCGAAACGCCTAGGACCATCCCGACGATGACGATGCTCATGGTGACGCCTAAGATCATCCTGGTCACCCCATCGACCTACACTCCCCTGACTACTCCCGTCATCAAAATGGTCAGCCATCGCTACAAGATAGAATAGGGAAAAATGGTCAACGGAAATCCCAAAACAAAATCTATATCCCAAAATCATACGCATGCTCTGATACCATAAATGTAGTGACCCGTTCCAGAATCACCTACTAATTGAAAACTAAGCATGCAATTAACTTAATAATTACTAATCAGAGATAATAGCGGAAACAACTAACAAATGATAGTTATACAACCCAAACGAACTCTAGAACAACTCAAAATAAGGTAAAGAATATCTGGTACAACCATATCGAATCAAATGATACCGAAACTAAACCAACCGGCTACTCAACGTCCTCCTCCTGCTCCTCCGGAACCATCCAACCTGAGACCTGCCCCGAGGGAATGGGGTGTCCAAGATAAACAAAACCGAGGACGTGAGCGATAAGAACGCCCAGTACAAAAGTATGAATATACAGACCTATATGAAATGCACATGCTATGATCATGATACCGGGGTAGTCAAGAAACAGGAATCACAAAAGGATCTCAACAATGCTCAGTCTAGAGGCGCCAAGTGGATAGTGCCGCGCGGTCCAACCTCTGGGTCACTGCATCCACTACAAGACAGACGTGGACCTAAAATGTCCCGGACCACCGAAGCCCTCCCGACCCGTCGGCCACTGTGTACTCTCGGTGTCCATGCGTCCACAAGACAGGGCTGAGCGGCCCCAAGATATAGCTTATCTCGAAAGAGATACAGCTCAACAGCAAAGGCTATCTCGAAGGAGATACGGCTCAACATGAAATGCAACGTGCAGTAATAAACGTGACATAATAGCATGCATCATATGACATATATCAATGCACCACATAATCATGCAACACATATATGAATGTATACTCAACCAGGATATCTCGGATAGTACTTTCGTACCTCTATCACAGCAATCCTAATCCACTGGAACAACCAGACAACAGGTCTAATCCAAGCCTATTCATCAAGTGAAAACCATCACTAAACTTATCTACCAGACTTAACTAGATAATCCTGAGATAAATACTGATAAAATTCCAAACCTTCGTCCGTCGCTAGCCCGCTGATGCCGCTAGCTCCCAACTAGAGCACAGCTCTGCTACAAGACCAGCAGCTCCCCGCTAGTGCCCAAATCTCGGAACAAGACTAGAACCTGTCAGAAACGACTGAAATGCTATGGAACTCTCTGAATTGGCGAGTCAAAATGAGGAAATCCGACCACTATTTATAGGCCATGTTCGGATCCTCCGAACACCACTTCGGAACGTCCGAACGCTACGTGTCCACTGGCTCTTGACAGCTCATGATCGGATCCTCCGATCATACACTTCGGACCGTCCGAACATGCACGTGTCCAGCTGCTCTTGACACCTCATGATCGGATCCACCGAACCTACACTTCGGAACGTCCGAACTCCCACGTGTCGATCAACTCTTGACACCTAATGATCGGATCCTCCGATCTCACTTCGGACCTTCCGAACTCTTCGGTGCTTCCGAACCATCTTCGGACCTTCCGATCATGATTAATCACCATTAATCCGTTAATTACCCAATTCGGCATTCGGGCTACTACATTAAATGTAGTGACCCGTTCCAGAATCACCTACTAATTGAAAACTAAGCATGCAATTAACTTAATAATTACTAATCAGAGATAATAGCGGAAACAACTAACAAATGATAGTTATACAACCCAAACGAACTCTAGAACAACTCAAAATAAGGTAAAGAATATCTGGTACAACCATATCGAATCAAATGATACCGAAACTAAACCAACCGGCTACTCAACGTCCTCCTCCTGCTCCTCCGGAACCATCCAACCTGAGACCTGCCCCGAGGGAATGGGGTGTCCAAGATAAACAAAACCGAGGACGTGAGCGATAAGAACGCCCAGTACAAAAGTATGAATATACAGACCTATATGAAATGCACATGCTATGATCATGATACCGGGGTAGTCAAGAAACAGGAATCACAAAAGGATCTCAACAATGCTCAGTCTAGAGGCGCCAAGTGGATAGTGCCGCGCGGTCCAACCTCTGGGTCACTGCATCCACTACAAGACAGACGTGGACCTAAAATGTCCCGGACCACCGAAGCCCTCCCGACCCGTCGGCCACTGTGTACTCTCGGTGTCCATGCGTCCACAAGACAGGGCTGAGCGGCCCCAAGATATAGCTTATCTCGAAAGAGATACATCTCAACAGCAAAGGCTATCTCGAAGGAGATACGGCTCAACATGAAATGCAACGTGCAGTAATAAACGTGACATAATAGCATGCATCATATGACATATATCAATGCACCACATAATCATGCAACACATATATGAATGTATACTCAACCAGGATATCTCGGATAGTACTTTCGTACCTCTATCACAGCAATCCTAATCCACTGGAACAACCAGACAACAGGTCTAATCCAAGCCTATTCATCAAGTGAAAACCATCACTAAACTTATCTACCAGACTTAACTAGATAATCCTGAGATAAATACTGATAAAATTCCAAACCTTCGTCCGTCGCTAGCCCGCTGATGCCGCTAGCTCCCAACTAGAGCACAGCTCTGCTACAAGACCAGCAGCTCCCCGCTAGTGCCCAAATCTCGGAACAAGACTAGAACCTGTCAGAAACGACTGAAATGCTATGGAACTCTCTGAATTGGCGAGTCAAAATGAGGAAATCCGACCACTATTTATAGGCCATGTTCGGATCCTCCGAACACCACTTCGGAACGTCCGAACGCTACGTGTCCACTGGCTCTTGACAGCTCATGATCGGATCCTCCGATCATACACTTCGGACCGTCCGAACATGCACGTGTCCAGCTGCTCTTGACACCTCATGATCGAATCCACCGAACCTACACTTCGGAACGTCCGAACTCCCACGTGTCGATCAACTCTTGACACCTAATGATCGGATCCTCCGATCTCACTTCGGACCTTCCGAACTCTTCGGTGCTTCCGAACCATCTTCGGACCTTCCGATCATGATTAATCACCATTAATCCGTTAATTACCCAATTCGGCATTCGGGCTACTACATTCTCCCCCCCTTAAAAGATTTCGTCCTCGAAATCAGGCTTAGAGAATGAACAAAACGAAATAACAACATCGCTATTATATCTCAATTGTTGTTGAATACAACTGATATCTCGATTACAATTGAAAAACACAAACATATACAAAGCAAAACTCAAAAGAGCTCTGGATGTTCTGAACGCATACGACTCTCTAACTCCCAAGTGGCTTCTTCAGTGCCTCTGCGCTGCCACTGTACTAAGACAAGAGGAATGATCTTATTCCGCAACACCTTGTCTTTGCGATCGAGAATCTGAACTGGTCGCTCCACGTAAGACAAATCTGATTCAAGTTGAACTTCAGAGGGATGCAAGATGTGAGACTCATCTGCTACGTATCGTCTCAACAAAGATACGTGGAACACATCATGAATACCGGACAAATACGGAGGTAATGCTAACCTGTAAGCTAAATCTCCCACACATTCTAGAATCTCAAAAGGACCAATGAATCTCGGAGATAGCTTACCCTTGAGACCAAATCTCAAAATCCTGCGAAAAGGCGAAACTCGGAGAAACACTTTCTCACCTGGCTGAAAATAAAGAGGTCGCCGCTTGGTGTTCGCATAACTAGCCTGTCGATCCTGGGCAATCTTAATCCTCTTCTTGATTACTGCAACTTTATCAATAGCCTGCTGGACTAACTCCGGTCCCTCAACATGTCGTTCACCAACTTCGTCCCAGAATAAAGGAGTACGACAACGTCGCCCATACAACGCCTCAAATGGTGCCATACCAATACTACGATGGTAGCTGTTGTTGTACGCGAACTCAATCAAAGGCAAATGATCCTGCCAAGCGGGTCCGAAATCCATAACACAGGCTCGCAACATATCCTCAAGCGTACGGATAGTCCTCTCTGACTGACCGTCAGTCTCCGGATGATAAGCAGTACTCAGACTCAGTGTAGTACCCAAAACTGACTGGAAACTACCCCAAAACCGTGAGGTAAAACGAGGATCTCTGTCACTGACAATACTGACAGGCACTCCATGCAAACGTACAATCTCCTGAATGTACAATCGAGCCATACGATCGAAAGTGAAATCCCGGTTATAAGACAGAAAATGAGCAGACTTGGTGAGTCGATCCACCACTACCCAAATAGCGTCACTATTCCTCGACGATAATGGCAAGTGAGTAATGAAATCCATCGCGATATGCTCCCACTTCCATTCAGGAATAGGTAGATTCAACAATAATCCTCCAGGTCGACGGTGCTCTGCCTTAACCTGTTGACAAACAAGACACTTGGAAACAAACTGATAAACACTGCGCTTCATCCCTTTCCACCAAAATCGTGTCCTCAAGTCTTTATACATCTTATTACTTCCTGGATGAATACTCAACTTACTTCGATGAGCATGAGATAAGATCTCCTCCCTCAAATTATCATCTTCTGGTACTACAACTCGATTAGACAAACACAGAAGACCATTAGACTGATAATGGAAACTGCTATCTCCACCCGCTAACCGAGCTAATCTCTGAGTCTTGAGATCAGACATCTGAGCATCTCGAATCCGAGCGAACAAGGCTGGCTCAGATAAAATGGTAGCAACACGAATGCTCTCCATACCTTTCCGATGTTTGAAATTAAATCCCAACGAACAACAATCCTGAATAGTACTAATCATAGCACTGGTCTGAAGTGCAGAAACTCTCACTTTGCGACTAAGAGCATCAGCTGTGAGATTTGCAGATCCTGGATGGTACTTGATCTCGCAGTCATAATCTTTCAGCAAATCCATCCAACGACGTTGCCTCATGTTCAACTCAGCCTGAGTGAACAGATATTTCAGACTCTTATGATCAGTAAAGATTTCAAACTTAACCCCGTACAAGTAATGACGCCAAATCTTCAGCGCGAACACAATAGCTGCCAACTCTAGATCATGAGTAGGATACTTCTCCTCGTGAGATTTCAGCTGTCTGGAAGCATAAGCAATCACATGACCGTTTTGCGTCAACACACACCCTAAGCCTTGAGAAGAGGCATCGGTGTAAACACTGAAACCATCAGATCCTGACGGTAACGCCAAAACAGGTGCAGAAGTCAGAAGTCGACGAAGCTCTCTGAAACTATCTTCGCACTCAGATGACCACTCAAATGGAACATCCTTCCGAGTAAGTTGCGTCAAAGGTCTAGCTACCTGGGAGAAATTCACGATGAAGCGACGATAATACCCTGCTAGACCTAGAAAACTACGGATCTCAGCCACCGTCGTAGGTCGTGACCAATTTAGCACTGCCTCAATCTTGCTGGGATCCACAGAAATTCCTTCCTTGGAAATCACATGACCAAGGAATACTACACGATCAATCCAGAACTCGCACTTACTCAGCTTAGCATACAATTGCTTCTCGCGAAGAATCTGCAACACAATCCTCAAGTGCTGGACATGCTCTTCCACACTATGAGAATAGATCAAGATATCGTCAATGAAAACCACCACAAACTGATCCAGAAAATCTCGGAAGACTCGGTTCATCAGATTCATGAACACCGCTGGCGCATTCGTCAATCCGAATGGCATAACTAGAAACTCGTAATGCCCATAACGAGTACGAAATGCAGTCTTGGAAATATCATCATCTCTGACTCTCATCTGATGATAACCTGATCGCAAGTCGATCTTGGAGTAAACAGAAGTACCCTGAAGCTGATCGAACAAGTCATCAATACGGGGTAATGGGTACTTGTTCTTGATCGTCACCCGATTCAGCTGGCGATAATCAATGCACAACCGCATCGATCCATCCTTCTTCTTGACAAACAAGACTGGAGCTCCCCAAGGCGAAACACTCGGGCGAATATAACCTTTATCAAGAAGATCCTGCAATTGCTGCTTCAGCTCTCTCATCTCTGACGGAGCCAGACGATAGGGGGCACGAGAAATCGGTGCAGTCCCTGGCATTAATTCAATGCCAAACTCCACCTCTCTAACCGGAGGAAAACCAGGAATCTCTTCTGGAAATACATCAGGAAATTCACAAACCACTGGAATATCCTCTATACCAACACTACCTGTGGACGTATCAATTGTATAGATGAGGTAGCCTTCCCCGCCCGCCTCTAAAGCACGACAGGCTTTCAGAGCAGATACTACTGGCATCGGAGGTCGCGCTCCCTCACCATAGAAAAACCAACTAGAGCTCTCAGTCGTACGAAACTGAACAAGCTTCTGGTAACAATCCACAGTAGCTCGGTAGGTAGTCAAAATGTCTATACCCAAAATACAATCAAAATCTTCCATCTCCAGAATCATAAGATTCGCAGTCAACTCGTTACCCTCAAAATCTAAAGGACAACCCATCACTAGACGCTTGGCTAAAACCGAATGACCCATCGGGGTAGAAACAGAAAGAATGACGTCTAGAGAAACATACGGTAACTTATGACGTTTAACGAATCGTGCAGAAATGAATGAATGAGATGCTCCGGTATCTATAAGAACAAAAGCAGGAATACCGCATAAACAAAAAGTACCTGCTATGACTCTCTCGGTCTCGTCTGCAGCCTGATCCTGGTTCAACGCAAAAACTTGACCTTGGGCACGAGGTCGAAGATTCGAACTACCCACTGCCTGACCCTGCCTCCTCTGCTGAACAGTCGCCTGAGATCCAGAACCAGATCCTGCTCCACCTCGCAACTGAGGACAATTCTTCTTAATATGCCCCATCTCTCCGCACTGATAACAAGCTCCTGCGGCTACTCGGCATTGCTCCGATGGATGGTTCTTCCCACAATGCGCACAAGACTCCTTCTTCTTACCAAAGCGGAAAACACCGCTAGATCGAGATCTAGATCCAGAAGAAGACGAACCAGATTTCTTGAACGACTGAGATCGAGGCCTCAAAGTACTCGGAGGTCTAGAAGAAAGAATAGCCCTACCACGCTGGAGACTGATCTCTGCTTGACGACACCGGTTCACCAACCCATCGTACGAAGTAGGATTATCACAGACAGTGACTCGATCAAAGATCTCCTGATTAAGGCCCTGGAGGAAATGATCATACTTGGCCTCAGAACTGCCACTGATATGAGGAGCGAAGGGTAATAACTCAAAGAATTTCTGCTGATACTCATCAACAGACATACTCCCCTGCTTCAGGTTCAAGAGCTCAATCGTCTTGGCCTGGCGAAGGGCTGGAGGAAAGTACAGCTGCATGAACGCTGCACGGAAATCGGCCCAAGTCGCTCTACCCTGAGACTGAACTATCGGCGCAGAAGTCGATCGCCACCACCTGCGAGCACGGCCCTCAAGAAGAAAACTAAGGGTCTCCATCTTCTGCTCATCGGTGCACTGGAATGCGCGGAAACAACTCTCCATGCGCTCTAACCAATCCTCCGCATCATCGGGAGTCTCACCGCCAACTAAAGGCTTAGGCCCCATCTGCATGAAACGATGCATATCGAAACGCCTAGGACCATCCCGACGATGACGATGCTCATGGTGACGCCTAAGATCATCCTGGTCACCCCATCGACCTACACTCCCCTGACTACTCCCGTCATCAAAATGGTCAGCCATCGCTACAAGATAGAATAGGGAAAAATGGTCAACGGAAATCCCAAAACAAAATCTATATCCCAAAATCATACGCATGCTCTGATACCATAAATGTAGTGACCCGTTCCAGAATCACCTACTAATTGAAAACTAAGCATGCAATTAACTTAATAATTACTAATCAGAGATAATAGCGGAAACAACTAACAAATGATAGTTATACAACCCAAACGAACTCTAGAACAACTCAAAATAAGGTAAAGAATATCTGGTACAACCATATCGAATCAAATGATACCGAAACTAAACCAACCGGCTACTCAACGTCCTCCTCCTGCTCCTCCGGAACCATCCAACCTGAGACCTGCCCCGAGGGAATGGGGTGTCCAAGATAAACAAAACCGAGGACGTGAGCGATAAGAACGCCCAGTACAAAAGTATGAATATACAGACCTATATGAAATGCACATGCTATGATCATGATACCGGGGTAGTCAAGAAACAGGAATCACAAAAGGATCTCAACAATGCTCAGTCTAGAGGCGCCAAGTGGATAGTGCCGCGCGGTCCAACCTCTGGGTCACTGCATCCACTACAAGACAGACGTGGACCTAAAATGTCCCGGACCACCGAAGCCCTCCCGACCCGTCGGCCACTGTGTACTCTCGGTGTCCATGCGTCCACAAGACAGGGCTGAGCGGCCCCAAGATATAGCTTATCTCGAAAGAGATACAGCTCAACAGCAAAGGCTATCTCGAAGGAGATACGGCTCAACATGAAATGCAACGTGCAGTAATAAACGTGACATAATAGCATGCATCATATGACATATATCAATGCACCACATAATCATGCAACACATATATGAATGTATACTCAACCAGGATATCTCGGATAGTACTTTCGTACCTCTATCACAGCAATCCTAATCCACTGGAACAACCAGACAACAGGTCTAATCCAAGCCTATTCATCAAGTGAAAACCATCACTAAACTTATCTACCAGACTTAACTAGATAATCCTGAGATAAATACTGATAAAATTCCAAACCTTCGTCCGTCGCTAGCCCGCTGATGCCGCTAGCTCCCAACTAGAGCACAGCTCTGCTACAAGACCAGCAGCTCCCCGCTAGTGCCCAAATCTCGGAACAAGACTAGAACCTGTCAGAAACGACTGAAATGCTATGGAACTCTCTGAATTGGCGAGTCAAAATGAGGAAATCCGACCACTATTTATAGGCCATGTTCGGATCCTCCGAACACCACTTCGGAACGTCCGAACGCTACGTGTCCACTGGCTCTTGACAGCTCATGATCGGATCCTCCGATCATACACTTCGGACCGTCCGAACATGCACGTGTCCAGCTGCTCTTGACACCTCATGATCGAATCCACCGAACCTACACTTCGGAACGTCCGAACTCCCACGTGTCGATCAACTCTTGACACCTAATGATCGGATCCTCCGATCTCACTTCGGACCTTCCGAACTCTTCGGTGCTTCCGAACCATCTTCGGACCTTCCGATCATGATTAATCACCATTAATCCGTTAATTACCCAATTCGGCATTTTTTAAATGAAATTTGAATTTTCATAACTTAAATCGAAATCGAAATATAGGATAAAATATTCTTAATTCTATTAAGATCTACGTTTATCAATCACAAATTACTAATTATTAATTTTATTCATATTAAAATGTGACCGTGACGTACACCCTAGATTAATCATGTACATTGTATATATTTAATATCGCGGAACATATACATATATTTTCATGTATATACCATGAACTAAATGACATAGTAAGTAGACTAGTTGACTTGTGCTTAAAAATTTCGACATCATCTCTCCATAAACTGGAGTTAACCATCTATCTCTAGTCTAGTCGAGAATACAATATTTAAATATAAAACGCGATGCGCCTCTAGTTCAAATTTTTGATAAAACTCAATGTTGAACTTGATCATTACCAACTTTTGGTCATATGACTCCTTTTTTCTTTCATTTACATATCAATTAACATATTATGCTCAGTTTAATACTCAAATATCATCTTCTAAATATCACAAATCTTTGTACCACACCTATCTCCTCCACCATTCACTTCAAAATACCAATTCCCCACAGGCCACATCAACCTTTCAATGTTCACATGTACATATCCATAAACTCATGAAATAATTTATAATTTAACACAATCATCAATCACATATACACATTCATTTTATCTAATTCATGTTCATACTGTCATATTCGTGTTTGTGTTCGCATTGCGGATTCTTAGACATGGACCATATCACATACAATGGAAATTTGATTCATAATAAGAACATATATCATTCCATATTCATAAAATAAGGATGACAGAAATATTGTACATCAAACATAAGGACATTGGGATGACCAAACATTAAAATTCTCCCTTCTTTTTAACAGTTTCGTCCTCGAAATTGTCTGCAACTATCATTCCATAGTCATAAAATAAGGATAATAGAAATATTGTACTTTTTTATTTTTACCAAAAATTAAAATTGATTGTCTGAATGTAATGTAAAGATAAAATGAATTATTTATACAATTTATACTAATAACAAAAAAAATATCGTAGTAACATAAAGTTATATCCCAAATTAAAGAATTGATATAATCAATGATTTTTTAAAAAAATAATTTATGTTTTCAATAAGTTCAATTTAAATTTGAATAAATAAAATAAAATTCATCAATTAGGTTTGAATTTATATAAAATAAATCAAATTCAAACTAATAAAAAAACTAACATAAATGAGCAACGATTTAGTGATATAAATTTCTTTTTTTATAATTGTAATTTTGATAAATAAAACTTATTATTTTAGATAAAAACTCAGCTTATATGTATACATACATACATATATACTTATATATATGACAAAAATTTGTGTGAGATAGTCTTACGTGTCGTATTTTTTGAGGAGTGAGTCTCATGTGAGACCGTCTCACGGATCATAATCTGTGAGACGGATCAACAATACTCATATTCACAATAAAAAATAGTACTCTTAGCATAAAAAGTAATACTCTTTTATGGGTAACCCAAATAAGAGATCCGTCTCACAAATAATATCCGTGTGACCGTCTCACATAAGTTTTTGCTTTTTTTGAGATGAATATCTTATTTAAGTCATCCATGAAAAAATATTACTATTTATGTTAAGAGTATTATTTTTTATTGTGAATATCGGTAGGGTTGACCCGTCTCACAGATAAAGATTCGTGAAATCATCTAACAAGAGACCTATTATATATATATATATATTGTTATAACTCCTTAAATAACCCAAGATATTATGTTTCATTCTTTTTTAGATTATTAATAAGTAATAGTAATTATAACCAATTTTCTGTTTTAAAAAATGCGGTGAACGGTCGAAATATTTTAAAAAAGGGTTGAAAAGCCAGGCGGGTTTCAAAATTTCCACGCATTTCGTTTTCTGACAAAAACACTCCGAACTCCGAAATCTCTCTTTCAAAATTTGAAAATATCCACTCATTCTTCCTTCCTTCCTTCTTATATAGCAGCGCCTAACGATTCCGCCACCCTCCTCTCTCTTACTCCATCGTGCATTTGAATTGGAGCGAAATCTAGCTCTAGTTTCTTGCCTAAGCCTGGTGCAGAAATTGTAATCTTTCTTGTAAGTTAGCTCCTTTTACTTTCATGTATCTTCCATTTGTTGATGCACTTTTAATCAGATGAAATGTGCGTGTAATTGGGTGTGGGTGTGTGCAATAGATATTTATCAATGTCTGTTTATCTGGGTTGTTATTGGAATTGTTGGCATTCAAACTGCGATGACTGTTCAGTCCTGGAAATTTCAGGATTGATATTTTTCAAGAAAATTTGTGTTTGTGCGTTGAAAATTGATTTTTTAGATCTCTAATTAGGTGTAATGTGTTGTGCTAATTGCCCATTTCTTGATTACCTTACGCTAATCTGCTTGGTTTTGTGTACAAGATGAACCCCGTTACTTTTTTATTTTGTGCATTTAATGGGTCATGCGTTCTTGAATTTTTTTAAAGCTTCCATATGTTTTGCTGTTTTAAAATTGGGCGTGAAGTGTTGGATTATTTTCCGCAGATAATGGAGTCACTACCCGATGCTTTAGTCCAACAAATTTTATCTCTAATTAGCAATGCTAAGGATGTAGCCTCTTGCAACTGTGTCTCCAAGAGATGGAAGGATTCATTGCCCTATTTGAGGAGTTTAATTTTCCCCAGAAATCTTTTTGACACTCTCACCAATGGAAATACTCCTGATGTCGTAGTTAGACAAATGGTTTCCTCAGTTGTTGACCTAGAAGAACTCGTGGTTTATTGCCCATTTTCAAGTTCTGGCCTTGCGTCTTGGCTATCTATAGCAGGACCCTCGTTGAAGAGCCTTGAGCTCCGAATGGACAACATAATCGAGCAACAGACTTTTACTGAAATTCCTTCGAAGTTGGATTGTATCAGAGCTGCTTCAAATTTGAAATCTCTCAAACTTTGGGGTGTTTTAATGATTTATACTCCAAAATGGGATGTTTTTCATAGGCTCGAGAATCTTGAAATAGTTGGGGCTAGGTTAGAAGAACATGCACTTTCTGTTGCTCTTCGTGCTTGTCCTAATTTGAGTCAGCTTTTGCTTCTTGGTTGTGAAGGATTGAAATATGTTTCAATTGAGAATCCTCATCTCGAGAATTGCAAGCTCGATTTTTTTGGAGTAGGCAACTGCTCGCTCACAATCAACTCAACGAAGCTCGAATCACTTGAAGTACAGGGTTGTAGTTTCATCAGGGTTTGCGAAACTCGATTTTTAACAAACCTCTCCATTGCCAACAATTCAGGTAGTTTTTCATGGCTTATAAGTAGTCAGGTGTCCATTTTCTTATTTGACATGATACAATATTTGATAATTCGATTGGTGTGTTACAGGTAGAGTTTATATGGTGGATTTTGGGAAACTCGTGGCATTGGAAACATTGTCCATAAGGGGTGTGCAATGGTGCTGGGATGCGATAAGCAGAATGCTTCAAATGGCCAGTGAGGTTAAGCACCTCTACATGAAGGTCGAATTCACCGGTGATTCTGAAACACTTCTCCCCTTTCCAGAGATTAACTTAGTCGACTTCTTTAACAGCCATCCAAAGCTGCAAACTTTTGACATTCATGGAGCGATGTTTGCTGCTCTTTGCCAAAAGAACAGCCTGAAAAACGTAAGTCTCTAACTCAGAAATCTCATGTAAGCTATTAATTTTTCAGTGATGTGGGACTACAGATCGATTTGTGTGATACGTGAGTGAACACAGGACATTGAATTCGGAAGTATTTTCAAGATAGATGATGATTTTCAATAGGTTTTGAGTTGTTTAAATGCTTTGTTTTATCTCGTTAAACTAAGAAACATGCTTCTACGCTGCAGGTTGACTCGAGGTTTTTTATTCCATGCCTCGAGCAGGTTGTGGTAACTGTAAGATCCCCTTTAAATGCTGAACAAAAGATGAGTACGTTGGATTCGTTGATAAAGTATGCAAAGAATTTAAGAAAAATGACAATAAAGATTCTTCAGATGAAGAGCAGTCATAGCAGTGCTGATGATTTCTTTGAGGACATTTGCAGATTCAGATACATGAATCGCAAGATTGTTTCTATTGAATAGCTATTTTTTAGTGGCTTGTGTTCTTGAAAAGGATGATTAACTCCTATTCTAATTCTAGACATTGTTTTCTTTGCATTTTTGTCATTATGAGATGATTGATGTTACACTGATTTGAACTACCAGAATACACAAGTTGGTTCTTGGTTTTGGCTCTGATTGATGTCAAGAAATGTAATTGATTATTTTTTTTTACGATGTGAGTATCTGCATTTGTTACCTTTCGGCGTGACTGGATAAACTTCCGGATTAACCTAATAGTTAGCAAATCAAAAATACAATATAATAGAACGTTTGAAATCGGTATCCTATGTTTCTTCGAAATATAGGATCTTATTTCACATTTATAAATAGATTATTTATGTTATAGGTAAATTAATTTAATAGATTGATTTACAATTGATGTGTTATATTAGAGTCTATAATAAATTATTTTCTTGATTCAACCCCACGGTTTTCGTTGTGAATATTGTTCCACAGTTATGAGACACTCTTAATTGAATACTAATAAAATATAATACATATTTAGGATATGATAATTATTTAAAAAATGAGTGAGTCTCATGTGAGACCGTCTCATGGGTCATAATCCGTGAGACGGGTCAACCCTACCCATATTCACAATAAAAAGTAATACTCTTAGCATAAAAAGTAATACTTTTTCATGGGTGATCC
This sequence comes from Primulina eburnea, assembly GCF_022965805.1. Classification (NCBI taxonomy): domain Eukaryota; kingdom Viridiplantae; phylum Streptophyta; class Magnoliopsida; order Lamiales; family Gesneriaceae; genus Primulina; species Primulina eburnea. Next base: position 25,043,642 of record NC_133114.1, read on the forward strand.
AAATAAGAGATCCGTCTCACAAATATGACCCGTGAGACCGTCTCACACAAGTTTTTGCCTTAAAAAATTAGGATACCATTTGAAGAATGTGACTACTTTATGTTATAATAATAGTGATTATATACACATGTTAAATACTGATATCGGTTTTTATATTTAATACCTTTTTATGCTTATAGTATATAATGGTATAGATACATAATCATAAAAATAAATTAAAGATAACATGAATTGATTCAAATACAATATTTAAATATATCAATTAATTTTTTTACTTAATTTATATTTATTGTTTTAACAATATAAATCAATAGTTATTTTCATATTTTAAATTAGTTTTTGGTTTTCAGACCGTTGTCCATACAATATCAGCATCTCATTCTTTGATTGGTATTTTTATTTTTATTTTAACTTTGTAAAAATATTAAATGTCTCTAAATCAAGTATCAGACATGAGGAATAAGCGTGCATCATAATATCCTGTTTAGATATGAAAATCAAACACAAATAAAGTTTTTAATACACTGCCAAAAACACATTCCAAAAAAAAAAAAAAAACAGAGTGGAAATGAATCAAACCTGCCTAATATTTCATCTATTGTTGCAGAGTACAAGTAGATCAAGGATTTTCCATCTAAATGAGTTTTTTCTTCTGAAAATATCTCTGTAAGTGCCATATTTGAGCTGTCGAAACCAGAATACAGACTCCCAGTGACATGATACTGAACCAAGCCACCCGAGCATTCGTTCTTTCGCTCACCTCCCGCATCTCAGCTTCTCTATAAAGCCCGAGGAAAACAATTGGGACATCGAACGAAATAAGAATAATCACCATCATCATAAATCTTCAAATTTGAACAAGAATATTTAACCTGCTTTTGAGATACAAAAGATTTTCATGGATGGTTTCCACTGCTCCTTCAAGCTTTCTTAGATCAAGTTCAACACCCTACTAGAAGACAACAAAACAATATTATCTCCAAAGAATTCCTGGGCTCATTGTTCTTGAAACCAATTAGAACTTAAGTGCAACTGATTATTAAAGACATCCAAAATAGGGAAAAAAAGGTATAACTGGGAATGGAAGTTGCACATAAGCATAAAGGACTAACCTCGATGTTTTCCTTTCGTGCAACTGACTCCCAATCTTTTGCTGCGATGCCCATTTTCCAATCGATATTGATGCTTAAATCCCCACTACCTGAATAATGGCCATCGATCCAAAAACAAGCCAGATAATTTCCAGACTCGATAGTTGTAAATGCAAATTGGCCATGCGTGGCATTTTCATTTTGATGGAGGTTGTTTCCATATGGCGAAGTCACCTAACAGGGTAACATTAATTTGATATTTATTAGCTCCAGCAGCAAGAAAGATAGACAACTACATAAATAATGAATCAAAAAGGTTTAGCTCGCCATATCCAACTGAAAATTGCAGTAATCACCTAGAAAACGGAACCTAAAGATACTGTTTAACTTACTTCATGCCAGCTTCTTGAATGCTAAACAATGGCTAGATACAGCTCCAAGTAATTCATTTGAATCCATGTGAATTTATCAACCCTTACAAGATTAGCAAATTAATTTCAAACACTAAGTTTCTATCCATTGCCTCATAGCCTTAGCAATAAAGTCCAGAAGTCCGGATACTGAAAGCAGAAAAGGAATTTTTCCATGGGATCTAGCAATATTTTCCCCAGGATTTTTCCCTCCCCACCCCACTCCATTTCGGAGCTATTTTTGCAAGTCCCATGAAGGGAGGAGAAGAAAATCAACCCTGAAAGGTGGGAAGCAATCAAAAGATTGCTTAAAAAACAATAAAATGTTATTCAAAGTGAAATCACTCAGCTAGCTAATTGTAAGGCAACTTGGAAGACAATATCATGAAAATCATGCTTTAATACCAACACCTATAAAAACCTTATGGTCCGCCAAAGAGATACAATGGAGAACCACACATAGAAATTGCCGAACCAGTTAGCTCGAAAGAGAAACGGCATATCATTTTTGTTGATAAGTGATAGAAAAAGCAACAAAAATGGAAACCGCAACAAAAAAGCCCCACAGTTCCACTCCCTTTTCCAGGTTTCATTTGTAATCTAGATTGAGTTCTTCTGATACCTTAATCTAGCATACACAAAATTTTCAGGCGATTGCAGTTGGGTATAAAAAAGTGAGAAAAAAAGAACCATAATCTGAGGGACTGTTACTTGTGAGTCAGGACCCAGAAAAACAATGTAAGACAGTGATATGAGGTGAAAGTAATTCAAAGGACTTTATATTTATAAAAAAATCACATATAAAATTTCAGTTTATTTTGTCTTAAGCAATACAGTTCCCCAACCTCGCCCTGCCACAAGTTTTGCCCATGGACAGAGATCATACGGCTGCAAAGGGAGAATAAGAAGGAGATGCTGGGATATAAAGGTCAAAGATTGTGCATTATTTATGCCTTCAGAGTCATCAACTTGAAATTAATAACTGTCCTTCAGGTGATCAAAGTAAATATACACAAAAAAAAGTGACATGAATAATTATTTTCCATCCGATCAGATAACCTCCTTCAAGTTATCCACCAATTCAGCTAGACCAGGTGGAAAATCAACATTTTTATTGACATTTTCCATGATCTCTGAGAGATTGCAAAAGTACATGCCCAAAGTAATTGATAGATTATTTAAAAAGGACATCATAAATTTTTTTCGAAACCAAGGGCAATTGAGCACCCCGGAATAAATAAAACTAGCCATCAAGCTAAACAATTATCACTTTATCCACCCTTCATATGCTTCCTTCCTTCATCTTGACATTGTGATTTCTTTCCTTTAACTCAAGTACAAAGGTGGTCCCTAATCCACTTACAAATTAATACCCATCTTTACAACTAATGATTGCTTTTACCACCTAAAAAATGAACCCAAAATCACCCTTTTTGATAATTGCTACCTAACGATCAAGCTCCACACTTGGCAAAGTAAATAATCATGCATCTCCAGCTACGTGGCCACATCAACATCAGATGTAAAAAGATTTAATTTATCTACAAGGAACTCCAATAATTTCATTGCCATATAACCTTATAACACAAAGCAATTGAATCGAACACAAAACGAAGAAAATAAATCAAGTAACAGAAAGAGGGAAACAAACCCCTAACCTTGGAGGAAATTGTGGGTGTGTGGTGAGCATGATCATCGGAGATGACCACGTAATCGGCCAAAACGACGACGTTCGTGTGGATTTCCTCTGATACGCACTTGGTCCCCTTGGCCGGCAAACTCAACCATATGGACTCCCCCCGCCGCAGAAAACATAGCAAAATCAACAGAAACCCCACGTAGCGCATGTTAGCCCCCGCCGCCATTGATTATCTTCTCAATAAAGCTTAGTTCTGTATATACGAGGCGATCGATGGGATCTCTCTCAGTATTATCGAAACTTCGCTCTTGGACTGCTTCATCTTCGGGATGGTGGTGGTTTTTTTTTCTTTTAAATAATATTTTATTGTTTATTTTAATCAAATTCTACCTAGGCAAAAACTTGTGTGAGACGATCTCACGGGTCATATTTGTGAGACGGATCTCTTATTTAGGTTACCCATGAAAAAGTATTACTTTTTATGCTAAGAGTATTACTTTTTATTGTGAATATGGGTAGGGTTGACCCGTCTCACAGATTATGATCCGTGAGACGGTCTCACATGAGACCCACTCACCTAATAAATCCATATTTCCTAATTTGTTAATTATTTGTTACAATTTAAATGCTACTCAAGAAATTTTAAAAAAAACTATTAAAGGACATAAATTTTAATGAGTAGATATCTTGTGAGACGATTTCACGAATCTTTATCTGTGAGACGGGTCAACCCTACCAATATTCACAATAAAAATTAATATTCTTAGCATAAAAAATAATATTTTTTCATGGATAACCCAAATAAGATATATGTCTCACAAAATACAACCCGTGAGACCGTCTCACACAAATTTTTGTCAATTTTTAATAAAAATGTTTATCATTAAATATGAAAATTACTAAGTTAAGTTTTAAACGAGCAATCCATCATGTAAACTAATTAGTTATAAAACTATTTACTTTAAGGCTGCGTTTGGTTTGGAGGATAGGATAATGAAATGATTAAGAGAGAAATGATAAGAAGAATGATTGAAGTAGAAATATGATATATAATGATAAAATAATATTATGTTTGATATGATAGATAAGAATGTGATAATTAATAATTTTTTGGTGAATTGACGAAATTTCCCTTCCATTTGTGCATCTGCGTGGGGCGGCAGGGGGCCAGTGGTGGCGGCGGCCGGAAGCGACGGGGTTGGTCGGCCGGAAGCGGTGGCGGCGGTCGGCCGGAAGTGGCGGCGGCGGTCGACTGGAGGAGGCGGCATCAGTCGGCCGGAAGTGGCAGCGGCGGTCGACTGGAGGAGGCGGCGTCGGTTGGTGGCGGTCGGCCGGCGGCAGGGGTTGGCGGTGGGCTGTCGGTGGAAGGAAGTGGTGGTGAGTTTGGATTTAGGAGAAGGGTAAAATTGGAAAAATATGATGTATTAAGAGTGAGATAAATAATCTTAGGGGGTAAGGAGGTATTATTTTAACCTACCTAATATAACCTAATCATTTATAGAAGATTGAGTTGGTTAAATAAAAATCGTACCAAACACTTGATTATGTGGGTTTAATAATCATAAACCCACCCAATCCCATGAACCAAACACATCACACAGTGTGTATGTGCATGCAAAGATTTTACACATAAATTGAATGAAAAAAATTCAAAATTAAATAATTGAAATTTCTGAACGTACTCTAATATTTTTTAAAGCAGTACAAAAGAATAAAACAAAAAAAAATGTGAAAATTGGAAGTTGAGATAGTTTAATGGGAGAAAAATTGCATTTCGATTTACAAGAGTATGTGCACAGAGTGGACAAATGTTAATATGTGACTCATACATTGATGTTAATTTGAGTATATTTATATTACATTGGTGTAACCATGTTGGACCAAAGAAATTAGTAAGAGATTATCTTAATTTATATAATATATAATATAATATATTATATTTTGTAGGTGGAGCTTTTTAATTGGTATATTTTCTTATTTTTAAAAGTAATTGAAGTTAAAACCCCGAAGAATAAAGGGCAGCTTTACAATAAATTATCATCTCTATACTTAACTTTCTTTTTACTCATCATCCCCTCAAATCTTTGTTTAACTCCCTAATTTCTTAAAATTTCCAAAAATTTCCTTAATTTTCAAAATATGGTACGTGACATTTTTTTACCATTCGAGCCTATTCTTAAAAGCATATAGCTTAAAGACATGCAACTATGCAAGATTTCTAGACTATATACCATATTCAGATGATCGATTTTTTTTATTTATATAAATGGCCTATCGGTTTACCTTTTTGACCGAAGTGTCGTCGGGTTATATCCACCGAGTCTTACAGATTGCTCCTCACAGCCTAACCACTCAGTCGCAACAGATGGTTCATGTCGTGAAATCCTTCAATAGCACCTAGCACAACTCTGTTTAATTTCCTACCTCGAGGTGTATATTAAAATTGTTCAATTTGAAAATAATACATGCGAGAGGCAAAATGCTTGATCTTTTTATTTAAACATGACAAATAATTATTACATAGTAACCTCCTGTAGAGGAGGGTGAACTTGTTTAACTACTTATAGTAGTCGAAATTACAATACGCATAAACAAAAAAGATAATTTTACACATAATTTGAAAGAGAATGAAGATGTTGAATTATACCTTCATCTTCCTTCTGTCTTGGTTTTAGAAGTCCTTTGCGTGTTTGAATTCCGGACTTCAAATTCTTGCCTTAGCTTTCTTTTATTGCCTTCCAGCTGTGGTTGACACTATCTCTTGAGTGGGTCGAGTGGTAGTAGTGGTGACTATTAACATGTATAAATTCTCATAAATGTTCTAGAAGAGTCTTGAATTAAATTAATCAATGAGTTAGTTTATAAATTAAATAATGGTTATTTAATTTAATGTACATATACATATATATAGATTTTATATGGTGATATAAAATATGTGTATATGATATTATTATATCATGTATTATTAAAAGTTAATAAATAAATAATGTATTAATTATATGAGAGTTTTAATATAATGATATATGTAGAGAGTCCTTGTGGGATATATACACCATGAGGGGTGCTAATACAAAAAACCACAATTTTGCACACGGAGCTTGCAAAATTCATTCTTCCTCTTCCATAAAGTCTCAACGCACAAATCGTTTGCGATTTCTAGTGTAATCTAAGTGAGGAGGAAAGCTTCTGATCGTAAACCTAATTAGACGATCGAGTTTGAAGAGCCGTTCATAGGAATATACAAGAAGGGCTATATCCGCTTAAAATCCAGAATAGCTTGGAGTCTAGCATTATATACGTGAATCTATAATTTTTTGAACACCCTATAAATGTTTTGAACACACGATGCCCAAGAACAAAAATTTTAAACTTCCGCTGCGTCTTGGATACGAGAACACGATATTCTAATACCATGCTCTTCGTAGAGTGCCAACATTGTTTACCAATACCGATATATCCAACCAGTAAACTTAAAAATAGACAACGCCGGATCATCATTATCTGCAACAACCTTAACGTGTGAAATACTTTCTTGGTGTTGAACACATTGTCGAATACATTTTTCTCCATATGAATCGTATCCTAATTATGTCTGATAAGCTTTTTCTGGAAATAAGGTAATTCTCAAAAGATGCTTAATCTCATCCATCCACAATTAGTAATTGTATGGATTTCTTTATAAAAATCATCACCATTAACCTCGTATGCCTAAAGAAAATCATAATCCTCTATTCTTCACCATTGTGGATCCAAAGATAATATTCCAATACAAATCCATAGCATCCTAGGAGAACTTTAGCCGTATCCTCATCTAAGAATAATTTATTTCTACATTGCTTACGGTTACACGGACAACAAAATTCTCCTTCGGACATGCATTGCGGATTCATTTTCACAAATTCAACAAATGATTCCGCCCCATTAAAGAATTCATTTGTTATTAATTTTTTTTAAAAAAAAAGAACATTCTCTAATCAGTTATACATCCAATTTCTGTTGCCATCATGACCAAAATGATTCCTACATAAGTAAAATATTACTGTAGATTAATTACTCAAACTTGTCATACATTTATATAATATGTTAATTCTACATTTAACTTAATTAACATTAACCCAAAAATATAAGCAATCAATAAATATAACACCTTAACTTGAAATAAAAAATCTACATTATTAAACCGACGACCCATGATGAAAATTACAGAGAAGGAAAGTAGCGAAAAAAATTCGAATTTATTATATTGCTCCAATCATATATCTTATTTGGAAATTTTAATTGAAAAATAATTTTGTCAATTATACAAACATGCAAGGTGTACAACAGAATGCTGATACACATAATTTATCATCATATTATATGAGCCAAACTATGAGTATAATAAAACGTTAAAATGATTTTTTTAATCGATGTTTCTCGATAGTAATCGGTACTCTAATCTTCAACTCCAAATACTATATATATGGCAAATATTATAATACAATGTATCTCTCTAACAGGTGAGCTTGTGGTGCATTATGCAAGTAAATAGTCATATTTAGGGTTGATCAAAGGGGCTTAGTTTAATTTTGATAAAAAAAAAAAAATCGAATCAAACCGGATCTATCGGTTTACCAGACAACAAACCAAATGATTTATAATTCAAACTTAAACCAATCATGCCTAAATTTTCAGTTTGGTTTTGTTTGTATGATCGTTTTTAAACTTTGATTGTTTTCTTCAAAAGAAATGTTTTGATTAGTTTAAATTTCGTTCTTATAAATAAAAGAATATTCTTAATCACACGGATATTAAAACATTAACGTATGTATGACAATAACATTATAAAAATAGCATAAGAAATATAAATCATCAAAATAAATTATTTATCTTTTTAGCGAAAATTCGCAATCATCGGATACCAACTATATTTGAATATCATCTAATGTCATTTGTGACAAAATCATTGATAAAATGATAATCTAGTCAATATGTAATGACAAAAAAATAATAAAAATACAAATAATTAAATCTAGTAAGAACAACTTTAAAGCTCGAAACAAAGCTCGCATTTGACTCGAAAAATATGTTTATTTGTTTGATTCTAATATTTATGTAAAAATTTCAACTAATTAAATTGGTTAATTTAAAAATAATAGAATTTAATTGTGTGGATAAGTGAATGGTGCTGAATTGTTCGGGTTTCATCCCCAACGCAAGAAATGATTCGGGCTAGCTAGCTTAGCTAGCATATGATCCCCCGGGCCGGGTCTGCAAGCTTTATAAGTTGAATAATCAGTCAAATCATTCACTTTTTCTGCATTCAGTACCCGACAATGAATCAGAAAAGGTTAAAAATGCAATAAATGATATTATACCTTACCAGCTTCCTTCAAATTGAAATAATACTCCAGATTTCAATTTGTTTGATTTGGCAATAATGCATGCAGGTGGATGACGGGTCTAATCCCGAGCTCTGAATTTCATATGTCTGTCAGTCAGTCATTCATGCAGATTAATACGAAATTTAAAGGAAACAATTCCCGAATTTCCATTGTTTTTTTATTGTAATATATTAGTTAATTCAATAGCTAGCCTGCCTGCCTGCCTGCTTTTGAGATAGAGAGAGAGAAAGCATGCTCAAAATGTTATTTTTCTCGCTACCAGGCTCAGATCGAAAACCACCGGAAAGAAGAGAGAGGGCGGAGGTGGCAGCTGATTATATTTTAACTTAGAAACATTGCACATAAAAATTTTGGACATTTCTCACAGGCATATTGGTGGACGGTAATGGACTCCGTCTACTCCCTATTTTCTTGCAGATTTGAATGGTCCTCAAGTGTTCCCCCACTGTATAAAGAGTTGAGCTGATGAAAATAAGGGCAAGTTCTTGAATCCATGGACCTCTTCTTAGTGATGTCTTTGGTTTTCCTGAAGTATTTGTTGATGTTTTCCCATTTCTCTTTGCATCTTTTTGCGCTTCTCTTGTATCCCAGTTCCATCATCCCTTGGGAGATTCTTTCCCAAAGAGGACCCTTTGCTCCTTCCTTGGTTTCCTCCACGTTCCCACTAGATTTGCACCTCAGATTAATCAAAGCCAACACCTCATCTCTGGGCCATCTCTTCCCAATGTCAGCTCTTGAATCCATCATCTCACGAGATTTATTGGGAGAGAGATTATTCTCATTTGTTAGAGCTGAGATAGAGCAAGAGTTCGCTTCTGAATTTTTTGTGGCAAGACTGGAGCTTGGGCTTGGAGGAGATGGAGTAGCTTTAGTGGCTTCTGTGTTGCTATCAAAAGGGATTTCGGAACTAGGGTTTTTGTGGGATTCAACTATTCTCGGTGAAGAAGATGTGTTTTGTGCGTTGGAGAACTCAAAATCTTGAAATATTTTGCCAGTAGTAGTGTCATTTAACTTGACTAGGTCTTGAATCTTCTTTAAAAACTCAATGATCTTTGCCCGGCTCTCTCCTGCAATAGCTTGCTCCCGTGCCTTGATCTCATTCTCACGCTTAATCCTATCCATTTCTTGTCTCTTCCAAGCTTCCTCTCTTTCCGCCATTTCTTTATCCCTTCTCACCAAATCTTCAATCAGTTTGTTATGTAACTCCTCCTGTTGAGCAATCATTTTACTCACAATCGCCTCGCAGAAACCTTCGAACATCTCAAATTTGTCCTTCCTCTTTCTCTTCCTGGTTCTTTCTTCCGTTTTTTCCTCCATTTCTTGGAACTTTTCTGTCTCTAATTCTTGAACATAAATATTCTTCTGTACTTTGTCCCCTTCGTTAATGATTTGTTTCACAGTTTCTGGGACATGGGATTTTTCTTGATTCTCAGAGGTGTAGAATGGATCAAACTCGTTGAATATTCTGTAGTTTTTTTCGTAGCTTAGACCGTTGAAGTTTAAGCTTTCATCTTCAAATTTCTCCTTGCATTGCTCTGCATTCCTGATAAATCCAAGCCCAGCCAGTTTCCTGCAAATTGTACGAATTAATGCAGACCATAATTTAACTTTTTGCAGTAAACAATTAAAGACTATCAACAGTTTGTCATCAAGACAGATATATAACTTAGTCATAGTTTTTACCAAAACGAAACAGCTTGAAAGCAAGTAAACAATCCCAAAAAAGACCCCAAAAGGTAAGGAGCCCCGTAAAAAGAGAAATCTCTCGACTAAATTCTTGAACTCTTGGAAGCCCGTTTGACGAATTTTTTGATTGACATATATATATATATATATAGTTGGACATGATTAATAATGCGAAAGCCAAACAGAAGAAAACTCACCTAAATCGCCATAAAAACAAATTAAATTCACCTCGAAACAAGCTCCCAACTCATATCAGGGAACCAATTCTCCATGCTGGATCTAACTTTGAGCAGGGCGAGAAGTTCATCTGCCGACCAGGGATCCATGGATCCGTCTCTTTGCAGCTGCTTGCCCGCATTTTTAACCAGTACTGATTCTTGCCGTTGAAATTGCTGCAGCAAAGACGAAGAAGAGGAGAATGGATTGAAATTATCCGAAAAGGAATGAAGATGAATTGGAAGCGAAGAATTTCTCGAGGATATGAATCGGTGAAATTCATCACTGGGCACGCCATTGAACATGATGGATTCTCTCGTGTTTTTTCTGCGTTCTAGTTTGCCAACGCTAGAAATATATATTCACTTAAAAGAAAAGAAAATATATGTATTACTTTGGAGAGATAATTTTTGTATTTTGGGTCTTTTAATTTGTATTCTTTAATTGAGGGTTTCGTTTAATTAAAAATATTTTAGAACACATTTATGATGCAGTCGTATAAAAATGGAGAGACGTGAGTTCAAATCTATTTTATAATATTATCGTGGTGACATTAAAGTTATTATTTTTATAATAGAATGATATTATTCATTTTGAAAATAAGTTCGTGTCAATTTTTTTTTTCAATTTTACAAAAACGACACCTAACACTAAAAATATCATTCTATCTTATTAACTCATGGTTTTCCTCATAATATTTCAATGTGAGACTCCTCTCAAACGAAGTTGTACCATTATTCTCATGATTCAGGCCTCCTCTCAAGCCTTATCCATTCTCCAATCGAGGTCCGTCGTCTTCACCGTGTTGAGGCGCACGTCTTACATTAATATAGGGAGCATAACTTATCTCGAGTACTGCTTATCAAGGATTTTTACCAGAATCACTCACTTCTTTCGTTTAAGTATTCGAGTATTCCACTCACATATCTCGATCTAGATCATGGTTCTTTTAGCACTTGTTGTGGTATGAAAGTCACATATCTACACAAATATATGATAGTGTCCACCTTGAGCCTAAGATCTCATGTATTTACTTTTGAACTTTACCTAAAAAAAATAATAAAGATATCATTATATCTTATTAACACATTATCTTTCTTTCTTCATCTTTCAAATTGAGACTTTGGTTGCAATCTCAATAATTATTATCATTATTGTTATTATCATAGTTGTAAACGAGTTGAGCCGGTTCTCGAACTTTTAGAGTCGACTCGATAAATATTTGATTCGTATTCGAACTTGGGCCATAAATTTTTTGTTCGATAATTCACGAGCTGCTCACTACATTAATAATTTATTGATATAATATCATTATACATTTAAAGCATTTCCTAGGTTTTTGAGCTTTAAGTTCCAATATTCCAAATATTTATTCTCGAACTTTAATATCCAAATAATAGTTCGAATAGCTCACAAATAAATTCCATCATTTCGAACCGAAAGCGAACAACTAATATTTGGTTCCATTTAATTCATTCAGTCTGATTATCGTTAACCAGAAGAACACAAATTATGAAAAGAAGAAAACTTTTTGCCTTGTATTCCAACAGAGTATTAAATGCATGAGCAGTCACCCCAAAAAATTGAAAACGATATCGATAAAAAAATTCAAGAAAGAGAGTGGATTGATGCCACACACACAATGTGAGTGGAGGGTGAGGTGCACGTGTGGCACACACACGTGGGGAAGAGCTGAAATGAAAAATATATCGGACAGAATCCTATGTAGAGAACGGCAAATTTGTAGGCAGAGCACGTGAATGCGTGCAGAGAGTGAGGCCCATCCTCTGTAGGTTATTTAGTAGTGGGGGGATTTTCACAGATGTCTCTTGCCAAGTAGAATGGACCCACCATTTAATAAATTTATGAATATCATAAATGATGATATCTCACGCCGGAGGAGATGGAGGAGTGTTCGATGGGCTGGGTAGTCGGTTTGAGGACTTTTTCTTTAACATCATTGTCACTATTCATTATCAATCTAATAATTTTTATGAGACGATCTCGTAGATTTTTACTTGTGAAATTGGTCGGTTTTACTTTTATTTACAATAACAAATCATATTTTTGGCATAAGAAGTAATGTTTTTTTCATGATTGACCCGGATAGAAAATTGTAATTTGCGAGATATGATAATGCGCCAAGTGCATTAGGATATGATACTTCATGACCAATTATCTTTTCTTTGTTTTCAAGTGGATGAAAAGGATTTTCTTCGTGTCAAGTGATCCAACAATCATTGGTGATGCCAATGAGTGTGCATTGTCCATGTAAATTCGTTCTAGTATCTTTTCAATGTATGATGATTGATGAACAAATATTCTTTATGGTAAATGTTCAATTTGCAATCCAAGACAAAATTTTGTTTTTCCCAAGTTTTGCATCTCAAGTTCACTTTTTAAACAATTACCAGTTTTGGTAAGTTCTTCTGAAGTCCCTATAAGATTTAGATCATCCACATATACTGCCACAATTGTAAAACCATCATCTGTTCTTTTTGTAAACGCATGGACAAATAGCATCATTTGTAACTAAGACCGATTGCACTACATGCTCTCGCGTTGTTTTAATCTATATAATGACTTTTGCAACTTTATTGAGAAGATGGTCCTTAAAGTTTGCTTGCGGTGGTTTAAATCATTCAGGGATTTTCATGTATATGTCACACTATCACGTGGACCATATAAATATGCAGTAACCACATTCATAACTCGCATATCTAAATTTTTGGATACAACTAAGCTAATCAAGAATCAGAATTTAGTGGCATCCAACGCAGGTTAATACGTTTCTTCGTAGTTGATTCCGCGTCTCCGAGAGAAACCTTGGGCTATAAGTCTGGCTTTGTATCTTAAATTTTTTTCATTTTCTTTTCTTTTTCCTACAAACACCCATGTGTATCGTTTTAGGTGTTTGAACTACCGGTCCTAGAGAATCTAATTCGGTTTCTATAGCCTCATTGCATTTTGAAGCATGCATTTGTTGACAATCACTAATAGATTATGGCCACATTAAGGGTGAAAACATCGTCAATTGTTGTATTACTTCGATTCAATATTTTATTAAACATCAAGTAATTTGTTGAAATCTCGATATTTTCAAGTGATTGTGATTATTTAGGAACCACGTTATCCACACCTGATTCATTTATTTCTTTCTTATTGTATCATGTAAAATTGCTTCTTATGGAGATTTAAATTATTTTGTCTCTTGTACCTTTATCTTTCGAGGTACGTTATCATTCGAACCAATTGGTCGATACACTTTTGGCTATTTTAGATTCATTTTCAGATAGAGTAATACATGGTCTTGCAGGGACATCAATTTTCGATAGATCATTCTCTATTTTTATGTGTGATTTTGTCACATTTTTTGTATTAACAAAAGCATTGGACAATTGATTTACAATTATTTGTAAGTGAATGATTCTTTGAACTTCTTGCTCACATCGATTTTTTCAGGGATCATAATGAGATAATGTTTTCTCATCCCAAAGTTTTTGTTGTTGTGCTTCAAGATACAACTTTTGTAGAACCCATAAATCAGTCTACGTATAAGTCATACATAATTCTAGTATTTTAAATTAAATTGACTTCATTGCATGATTATTTAAATGCTTTTCTTTGAAGTTAATTATTTTAGCCAGCAGTTTAAATTTTGTTTCTTTTCAGTTAATTCAGTGAGGCCGGACTGGAGTTGGAGTTTAGAGATAAATTTAAACTTTAGAAAATATTTCCAGGATTTATTTTTAGCTAGCAAGTAAGTTGATTTAAGTTAAAAAGGAGGTTGAGGATTTATTTTAATTACTTGAGGTGAGTAGGAAATAAATTCATTTGAGTTCAATTAATTAAGGGATTAGTTCACTAAATTATTTAAAGAATAGGTAAGGCTTTAAAGGTTTAGAAATTTATCAACTAGATAATATTTCCCCTCCATTTAAATAGTAAATTTCGGCCCCTAGTTGATTAATTAAGTCCTTGCCAACACATCACCTTTAACCCTTCCTTTGTAATTAATTAAGTAAGATAATCCTTCAAGTTTTAGCATCATTTAATTATCTAATTAGCATTATCCTAACCTAGTCTAAGCATAAAGAAATCGGCCACCCCATCCACAAACACCCCAAGAAGATTTGATAGCAAACAATAATTCAAATTTCAAAAAAAAGGTAGACTTGGTCTTGATTTGTTCCATATATTTTGCACCCACTTCCCTCACTCTCCTAACCATTTCCCCCTCTCCCTAATCTCGAAAATTGAGAGACATTTCAGAGCTAGAAATCGTGGGTTCATAGCTAGAACAAGAGAGGGAAAATCGAGAGCTTAGATAGCAAGGAAAGAAGCGTTCCACTCCTCCGCGCCGCATCGTCTCTTCTTTTCGTTTTCATTTCAAACGATAACCAAGGCATGTCTAGATTCTTTCAAACCTCAATCAAGTCATATTAGAAATTATTTTTCAGTATGTGATCATGTTTTATCAAGAAAAAATCGAGATGCATGTCCAAATATTTTCGAAACCATGGTGCAGATTTTTTTTGACTTTCCTTGGCAAGCTTCACGTTTCCTCTTGTTTAGTGGTTTCAGGTCGATGGTTCGACTCCAGGCTCCCAAGGCGACATCTAGACACGTAATAGGATGCATTAGGACCATGTTGGTCCATTCAAATCAGCCCCATGCATGATGGAACCGAAAATGACAGCAGCATTCCTCCACTGCCATTTTGTGCTTCGAAATTTCAGATTTTTCTGTCAAGGGATTGAATCTGATCTTGGCTGCCCCAAGGGTCTATAGCCATGGTTGGATCACTCCCTAGCATGTCTAAGACGTGACTAAGTCGCATTTTTGGTGGCTTGGTCCATGGCTCATCGGTTTTAAATAAACAACAAGAACAGCCCCTCCCCTCTCGGTTTCCCTTCTTTTGACAGCAACATGTATTTCGAATTGCGTGGTTTGATGTGGATCTTGGTTGGCCTATGTCCCTTAGCCACGGTTCATACCATGCCCCTAGATGTCTAGATCGTGCCATGGTCAATCAAATGGCCACTGGAATGACATGAGACATCAATCGAAGCAACATACTTCACACGCATACAAAAGCATTCTCGGTATGAGTTTTCGGTTGTTGCTGGAATGGTGCGAATTATGGCTGGCCAAAAGCCCTTAGCCATGGTTCAAATCATTCCTTAGGATGTTGGTAAGGGTCTCTGGTGGGTGGTTCACGCCCCAATGGCCGATAGACTCGAAACCAACACAAGACGCACGGGTGCGCAGCTGCTGGAAATTTACAGCAAGTTGCTGTGTCGTTTAGAAGGCTCGTTTGAGTCCTTGGTTGGCTTTTAGCCCATGGACTTGGACTGGACAGTGCCTCATTGAGTTATGAAGGTCATGTTTTCGACCGTTCGTCATTCGGATCATTTTTGAGGTCGTACGAGAATTTACGGTACGATGTGCCAAATTGACTCTCGAAAGAGCGTTTCGTGTTTTGGCCTCCATTTCACCTAGATTTCGACCCTCATCATTTTAGGAGCATAAATTCATGATTTTAAGCGTATTTTAATCATGACGTCACGTTGGTTCAGTATCGGTTCGCGTTGGTTCAGAGTCATGATTAAATACGAAGTCATTAGGCGTCTTAGTCGCATTTTTTGAACGTAAATTGCATAGTTGGTCAAGTTTAAGCTACTGCATATTTTCATGGCACAGTTAGGTTGCAGCGAGCCTGGGGACGATCCAATCCAATCCAGTTGGTAAAATTACAGGATTTTCATTATGTCAGTTAATTATACTACGTGCATGAAATAGAAAATGATTATTTTTTAGATTTATGCGATATGACTTGTGGTTCATTCACTATGTGGGAGTATTATTTTATATGGTCGCCAGTGACCGCTCAGTTCAGTTTGGTACCACCCGGTCGCCAGTGACCGGCCAGCTCAGTTCAGTTTCAGACTCCCCGGTAGCCAGTTACCGATCAGTTCAGCTTAGTGCAGTGGCCACAGGCGTAGACCATAATCTCAACAGAAACTTTTACCAGTTATTTCAGTACAGGGCTCAAAGGAGCAAATATTTTTACTGTGATTTTCAGTTCAGTTATGCACGTATTATAATTGCTCAGTACAGATTATTTTCAGCATGCCTCATGACATGATATTTTATCCCATGCATATTTTACTTCAGATTTTACTCGTTACCTGCGATATATGCATGCTGAGTCTTTAGGCTCACTAGACTTGATTGTTGTAGGTACTGATAAGGCCAGGGCCGAGGGCGGGGACCAGTGAGCTAGCTTGGGTCGGCAGTAGTGGCACCCGAGGACCTCAGTGCAGCAGTTGTTATTTTATTCCGCAAACATTTTATCAGTCGTTGGATATTTTTAAATTGTGATTTTTGGCAAACTTTATTTTCTTCCGCTGCGATATTTTAAACTTTGAACTGGATTTATCAGTTGATTTTATGAATGAGGCCATTTAAGTTCTTTTAAAAAGAAAATTTTTAATTTTCCGCAATTTTCCAAGCGAGGATTTTCGGGTCTTTACAATTGGTATCAGAGCGGTGGTTCTGTATAGGGTTACACCACTACTGACCGCGAGAAGCTCACGAAGCCACGCCTTCGGTCTGTAAGTTTTACATTTCAGCATTTTATTTGAAGCATGAATTATTTTGACAACATGCTTCCATGAAATAATTTCGACCAGATTTTCAGTATTTCAGTTTTCATTTGAAATAAATTATGGAATTATGCATGTTGGTTACGTTTGGAATTGGACATGTCTAAGAATTCGAATATTGGGCTTTAGTAGAGGTTGAAAATGATTTGACTATATTAATTTTTAGTTCAGTATTGTTGATGTCCTCTTTATGGGTTATAAGTTAATCTTGAAATTATGAATGATGTTGAGACTTGTAGAATTTCTAAGAAATTATTAATGGTTCTAAGTTGCTAGTCGAGTAATTTTTTTGAGGATTTCATATAAGCAATAGCGATTCGAAGACTACGACAATCTTTAGGATTATAAATGTACAATTTGAGGATTTTAATTATCTATGGAAATGTAAGATTAATTATGAGAATTTATTTAGGATGCATGCTCTACATAGTTGGATTTAAGGATCGAATTGCGGAAATTGAGAATTTTAAGGATTAAATGCGAACTTTTGAGAAATTGGAATTTTAAGTATTTATATAAATGTAAGACGTGTTATGGGAATTAATTTTGGGTTTAATAAACTTAAGACTGTTGAACCTTATGATACGGGAAATCTATGAAATAAAATTGGGAATACTGAGGACTAATGGGTAATTGTGGAATTTTCGAGATTTAGGGAAAAATTGGACGACATTCGAGGAAAGTAAGAATTAATTATACAATTTTAAGAAATTTGAGAACTTATTTAGTAGTAAGTGAGAATTGAACGGTTTAATTGGTAGGAATTTTCGGTTATTTAGGCTCGAAGGAAATATAGAATATTAAAATATTTGGGTTATAATGTTATAATGAATGGTAACCAAGGACATTATAGGATGAATCAATTTTAAGCGTGAAAAATTTAAGCGTTAGTGAAATAATATTGTGACAAATTAAGAATTTAAAGTGATGACAATTTAAGATAAATTTGATCGGGTAGTTAAGTTATAAGGATAAACATTGAGTTAGTAAATTTTTGGGAACATAAGTTTGATGTGTCACAAGTTTTAGTCATGATCTTAACATTTAAGATTATACCTTGTGAGAATTTAAAATTTTTTTGGAAAAATTGGTACGAGGATGGTTAGTTTAATTGGTATACGCACGTAAGAGGTGAGGTAGACGTCTTGTCTTGAGAAATTTTGGAAGTTATTAACAAACTTGGGACTAAACTGATATGTGCATTGAAATTATTTTATTCAAAGCTATTTGGATTAGGTAAGTCTGAATTTCAAATTTATGGGATATTTGTTCATACGGAAATTTTGGGTGAATTAAAAAAAAGGGAATTAGTTGTGTTCAATATAAGTTATCAATCGATGAATATTAAGATGATTTTTACCAAGTAAGAAATCTAAAAAAACTTGATATGAGGATTCTAGAATTCTATGGGTTATAAGTAAAATTGATTTATTAAAGTTAGTCTAATGCTATCATGGGCTAATTTATTAAGTTTATATGCTAGAATTAAGTAAGCATTAAGGATACATAAGAATGCGACACTTGTTCCAATGAGGAAGTTCAGAGTCCTAGGCCTCAACTAGATTGTAATTGGGAAGAGGATAGTGAGCAGGTAATTGATACTAGAAGTGTTATTATTAAAGTAGAAGGTCGATGTTATATAATTGAGTTTTATGGATTAATGTTATTCGAGGTTTAAGATGTACAACGATTTCACACCCGAGATGCACTTGTAAATAATAAGTTACGTAAGTTTAGTGCCGTAAAATAAAGATTCGATTCAAGGATTTTAGGCTAATACTACTATGAGGTTGAAATAAGGTGTAACTTTTAAGCGTTCTACTGAGAATAATAGTCGATCAGTAAGTTTTGGTACAAAGGTTTCTTAAGTCGAACTGCATAAATGAAAATATAATAAGTCGATAATATTACTAGTATAGTATAAGAAAAGTAAGGTGCGATAAGTTTAGACATCCATCTCTAGTAAGAGAAACTGCGGGATAAGTCAAAATTCGGGACTATAGTTGAATAGAACTAAGTCACCATAAGTTGTTTTAAGTTGCGATTCACAAACGAGGACTTTGGTAGACAAATTTATTTAGGATTGAGGAGACGTAAGGACGGCTTAATATTTATCTTATCAGAGTAGCGCATCGGAAGCGTGAATTATTAGGTTTCTAGAATTAAGAATCTAAACTTTTTGTTTATCAATGATAAGCGAATTTCGAGGACGAAATTTCTTTTAAGGGGGGAAGGATTGTAGAACCCGTAAATCAGTCTACGTATAAGCCATGCATAATTCTAGTATTTTAAATTAAATTGATTTCATTGCATGATTATTTAAATGCTTTTCTTTGAAGTTAATTATTTTAGCCAGCAGTTTAAATTTTGTTTCTTTTCAGTTAATTCAGTGAGGCCGGACTGGAGTTGGAGTTTAGAGATAAATTTAAACTTTAAAAAATATTTCCAGGATTTATTTTTAGCTAGCAAGTAAATTGATTTAAGTTAAAAAGGAGAATGAGGATTTATTTTAATTACTTGAGATGAGTATGAAATAAATTCATTTGAGTTCAATTAATTAAGGGATTAGTTCACTAAATTATTTAAAAATAGGTAAGGCTTTAAAGGTTTAGAAATTTATCAACTAGATAATATTTCCCCTCCATTTAAATAGTAAATTTCGGCCCCTAGTTGATTAATTAAGTCTTTGCCAACACATCACCTTTAACCCTTTCTTTGTAATTAATTAAGTAAGATAATCCTTCAAGTTTTAGCACCATTTAATTATCTAATTAGCATTATCCTAACCTAGTCTAAGCATAAAGAAATCGGCCACCCCATCCACAAACACCCCAAGAAGATTTGATAGCAAACAATAATTCAAATTTCAAAAAAAAGGTAGACTTGGTCTTGATTTGTTCCATATATTTTGCACCCACTTCCCTCACTCTCCTAACCATTTTCCCCTCTCCCTAATCTCGAAAATTGAGAGACATTTCAGAGCTAGAAATCGTGGGTTCATAGCTAGAACAAGAGAGGAAAAATCGAGAGCTTAGATAGCAAGGAAAGAAGCGTTCCACTCCTCCGCGCCGCATCGTCTCTTCTTTTCGTTTTCATTTCAAACGATAACCAAGGCATGTCTAGATTCTTTCAAACCTCAATCAAGTCATATTAGCAATTATTTTTCAGTATGTGATCATGTTTTATCAAGAAAAATTCGAGATGCCTGTCCAAATATTTTCGAAACCATGGTGCAGATTTTTTTTGACTTTCCTTGGCAAGCTTCACGTTTCCTCTTGTTTAGTGGTTTCAGGTGGATGGTTCGACTCCAGGCTCCCAAGGCTACATCTAGACACGTAATAGGATGCATTAGGACCATGTTGGTCCATTCAAATCAGCCCCATGCATGATGGAACCGAAAATGACAGCAACATTCCTCCACTGCCATTTTGTGCTTCGAAATTTCAGATTTTTCTGTCAAGGGATTGAATCTGATCTTGGCTGCCCCAAGGGTCTATAGCCATGGTTGGATCACTCCCTAGCATGTCTAAGACGTGACTAACTCGCCTTTTTGATGGCTTGGTCCATGGCTCATCGGTTTTTAAATAAACAACAAGAACAGCCCCTCCCCTCTCGGTTTCCCTTCTTTTGACAGCAACATGTATTTCGAATTGTGTGGTTTGATGTGGATCTTGGTTGGCCTATGGCCCTTAGCCATGGTTCATACCATGCCCCTAGATGTCTAGATCGTGCCATGGTCAATCAAATGGCCACTGGAACGACATGAGACATCAATCGAAGCAACACTCTACACACGCATACAAAAGCATTCTCGGTATGAGTTTTCGGTTGTTGCTGGAATGGTGCGAATTATGGCTGGACAAAAGCCCTTAGACATGGTTCAAATAATTCCTTAGGATGTTGGTAAGGGTCTCTGGTGGGTGGTTCACGCCCCAATGGCCGATAGACTCGAAACAACACAAGACGCACGGGTGCGCAGCTGCTGGAAATTTACAGCAAGTTGCTGTGTCGTTTAGAAGGCTCGTTTGAGTTCTTGGTTGGCTTTTAGCCCATGGCCTTGGACTGGACAGTGCCTCATTGAGTTAGGAAGGTCATGTTTTTGACCGTTCGTCATTCGGATCATTTTTGATGTTGTACGAGAATTTACGGTACGATGTGCCAAATTGACTCTCGAAAGAGCGTTTCGTGTTTTGGCCTCGTGCATGAAATAGAAAATGATTATTTTTGAGATTTATGCGATATGGCTTGTGGTTCATTCACTATGTGGGAGTATTATTTTATACGGTCGCCAGTGACCGCTCAGTTCAGTTTGGTACCACCCGGTCGTCAGTGACCGGCCAGCTCAGTTCAGTTTCAGACTCCCCGGTAGCCAGTTACCGATAAGTTCAGCTTAGTGCAGTGGCCACAGGCGTAGACCATAATCTCAACAGAAACTTTTACCAGTTATTTCAGTACAGGGCTCCAAGGAGCAAATATTTTTACTGTGATTTTCAGTTCAGTTATGCACGTATTATAATTGCTCAGTACAGATTATTTTCAGCATGCCTCATGACATGATATTTTATCCCATGCATATTTTACTTCAGATTTTACTCATTACCTGCGATATATGCATGATGAGTCTTTAGGCTCACTAGACTTGATTGTTGTAGGTACTGATGAGGCCAAGGCCGAGGGCGGGGACCCGTGAGCCAGCTTGGGTCGGCAGTAGTGGCACCCGAGGACCTCAGTGCAGCAGTTGTTATTTTATTCCGCAAACATTTTATCAGTCGTTGGATATTTTTAAATTGTGATTTTTGGTAAACTTTATTTTCTTCCGCTGCGATATTTTAAACTTTGAACTGGATTTATCAGTTGATTTTATGAATGAGGCCATTTAAGTTCTTTTAAAAAGAAATTTTTTAATTTTCCGCAATTTTTCAAGCGAGGATTTTCGGGTCTTTATAACTTTGTTCTTCCTAGTCCTGAAAAATTTTGTTCCATCAAAGTGGCAATCACCAAATCTTGCAGTAAACAAGTCAACCGTTAGATGCTCCAAATATCTAATAATTGATGGTGAATCATATCCCTCGTAAATTACAAGTCTATATTGTTGACCTATTTTGGGTCTTTGTGTAGGTGGGATGGGTACTACTTGTACTGCACAACCAAATGTTCGAATGTTGGAAACTTCAGGTTCTCTACCATATATACTAGTTGCAAAGTTGAGTATCGGTGATAATTAGTTCGTCTTACACGAATCAATGACGCAACATGTATCATGGCAGGACCCCAAGCATTAGATCGTAGTTTTGTTTTCATGAGTAGTGGTCTAGTGATTAATTGCAGCTGTTTAATAAATGCTTCTGCAAGTCCATTCTGCGTATGGATATATGGGCAACTGAATGCTTTACTGAAACCCGATTAATATACAAAATCATCAAATGCTATTGATTTGAATTCAACAAAATTATCAAGACGAATTGTATTGATTGAGTAATAATGAAATTGAGATCTTAATTTAATAATTTGTCCAAGTAGTCTAGCAAAAGCTATATTTTGATATGAAAGTAAACTAACATGTGACCACCTAGTTGATGCATCAGTCATTGCCATTAAGTATTGAAATGGTCCATATGGTAGGAGAATAGAACCACAAATATCTCCATGAAATCTATCCAATAAAGTTGGAATTTCAACATCAACCTTAGTAGGTGAAGGTTTTATAATTAGTTTACCTTGTGAACAAGCCACACATGGAAAATCATCATGCAGAATAATCTTCTGTTTTTTTAAATGATGTTCATGTAAATGATTTATTATTCTTCACATCATTGATGTTGCGAGATGAACAAGTTGGTCATTCCATAATATTAAACTTTTCTTATCCACAAACTTCTTATTTGTGACAATGTTTTCCTCCACTGCGTTTATTTTCGTGTAATACATCCCACAAAAAAGTGTGTGTTATATTCTTTTATTTGCTTCTAGCCAAATGTAATAGAAGTAATGCAAAGGTGTTCAACATTGTTTCATTCAATGTTTTAATCCATTTCGTCTGGTATATTTAATGTTAAAAAAATTTGTAATATATTTGCTAGCATATATTGTATATTCAATATATAGAATGGTATCATTTGGAAAATTATTTTTGCTTTTTCATTGCCTTCAATAATTTTTTATGCACATGATATTGTTATAACATTATTTTCAGTTAATGTTAATTTTTTTTAAAAAAAAAAACTTTGAAAGATTGACTGATGATTTCGGTTGGGAATAAATCTAGCAAGCGGACTAGGTCAAATAATAATACTTGGATGATGAGTCAGGTATCGTACCCACATATATTGATTTTTAAATACTAAAATATGAATTATTTTTCTTAATTTAAGCCAATCAAATTCAAGTGAGATAAGATAATTAATTAAAATTAAATTAAACAATTTAAATAAATTAACTAAAGCCAAAAATAATTCAAGCTATTAATTAAGACAAAAATTTAAATTATTTAAAAACGACTAAGATGCACAACGGTACCGAGACAAATTTATAATTCACGTGTCAAATTTAAATTCAATAAATTAATTATTTCATTCACGACGAAATTTATAAAATTATCTATTGAACGATTTCTCGAATTAAAAAATCTAATTAAATCTAACAGTTCAATTATTTCTAAGTGAATTTAATTAGATTCAACCGCATTAAGTCGCTATGAAATTCCAGTTTTTCAACCTAAACTCGACACTGAAATCGAATATTATTTCTAGTCGATTTAACCATGTGTTGTGATGTATGAAGCAAATATTAATCTATCGCATTTCGGTTTTAGATTAACCAACTAATATTCAATTTAGTTATTCAGATTAAAAGAACACATGATAAACTACATCAATCAATGAAAAAAAATAATAGAATTAAATGAAACTCAAAACATCAAAAACAATTTGTCTCAGCGCTATCGCGACCTTAGTATATAAAAGTCTACTCCATAATTAAAAACAAAAGTGCAAATCCATGTTTAAATTTAATGAAGAAAACATATTTGAGAATGAATGAAAGGAATTCTTAGTGATTTGGCGTGTGTGAATTCCTCCTGCTTCTGCCTTCTATCTTCTTCCCTTCAATTCTTCTTCCTCACTGTTGCTGCTTCACTGTAGCTTTATGTTATGCAATGTGCTTCTTCTCTTCCTCACGTCTCTGCTCTCCTTCTGTCTGTTTCTATTCCGCCTTCACGCCTCTTTTTATTCTATTAAATGGGCCTCATGCTTCAAATCTTTTAAGCCCATGTCAAGATAAAAAATGTAGATAAAAATGTAGATGTTTTATTTTCAAATGTGAGGTTTTATCTTTATCAAAATCTACGTAGATTTTTTTCCAAAACTTTAATATTATCAAGGAATAAAATAAAAAATATAAAATATTTTATTCATTTCTTTTGGTATTTTTTTCTTTGAAATCTTGTAAAATTATTTTATATCTCAATTTAAGCATTTCTCCTCTTTTATTCAAATCTAAAATTATTAATTCAAATAAATACATAATTAGGGATAAAAATTATAAATAAGCACAAATAAAATCCCTAAATCTCTATAAGATTTGGGCTTATCAAATATGGCAAAAACTCATGTGAGACGGTCTCACGGGTCGTATTTGTGAGACGGATCTATTATTTGGGTCATCTATGAAAAAGTATTACTTTTTATGCTAAGAGTATTACTTTTTATTGTGACTATGGGTAGGGTTGACCCGTCTCACCGATTATGATCCGTGATACAGTCTCACATGAGACCCACTCATCAAAGATGGTATGCATTGTACCACTATCAGCTAAACATTCATCATGATATTAAACTATTAATCTAAAAAAATAGATGCATAATTTAATAAGCCATAACTCCATAATGATTAAATTGAAAGTTTGTAAATAAAAAACTTTATTGAATAAAGCTCAAAAGTAATAACTTTGACTGTAATTGAAAATAAGATTGACCTTTGAAAAGGCACTAAATCAAATGACTATTATTTCATACTTTTGTGAAAAACATCAAGAACAACTTAAAATGTAAATTGAACTTTGAGGGGAAAAACTATAATCAACATTAAATTATTCATTTTTTCATATCACTCCACTACCAATCAAGTGATCAATATTTCTATCTGGATCAGCAAAGAAATTAGAGATATCCAAGTGATTTATTTCGATCAAACCATCATCACGAGCAAATTTGTCTTTATTTTTTCTTTTCCTTTGCTCGAGTTTTGGTATAAATACACAAGATATTTTGTCTTACGACATGTACGAGACCAATATTGCCTCTCCATTCCATATTTGAAACATTTATCTTCATACTCTTTCGAGATTTTCTCTTTTGTTTCTTTATTGTTAGATTTCCACAGCTGGTGACTTATTTTATATCTCCTTTCATCTCGTTTTTAATAATTTTTCCTTTGGCCATGACTCCAGCCACGCCCATGACATCTTCCATTTTTACGATTTTGAGTTGAGTTGGCGTTCACTTCAAGGAAGACATTTCATTTGCTTCAAGAGATTTGGTGTAGAGCCAGTTGGGTGCAATTGATGATTTTTCTTGAATAATTCATTATTTTTCAGCAACTAATAGGCATTAGTTTTGATAAGCTCAAAATATTTTTTGAATTCACGCTCACGATATTGCTGGTGCAGGAGCACATTTGATGCATGAAAAGTGGAGAAAGTAAATTTATAGCAACAATTTATACAAGATGATACTAAAGTAAGTACATTTTCCAAACAAATCCTAAAAAATAGAGCAATAAAAACTGTTTACACCAGTACTAAGAATGTTCACTATGAAAAATTTCAAGAGTGATCCTAAATTATATTAACATGAGCATTTTATAGCAGAGGTTTATAATAATTGATACTAAAATTATTCAGTGGAATAGTTTCCAAACCAATAAAAACGATTCACAACACCGGTTTTGTAAATTCTCTACTAAAAATATTCAGTAGAAGCAGTTTCAAGAGTGATCATAATAGTTATATCAACAGGAGCGATTTATATGAACTGATACTTATAGTATTCAATAGGTACAGTCTAAAAATCAATCCTGATAAAATATGGCAATAAACATAGCTTACAACAACGGTTTAGTGAGAACCGCTATTTAAAATATTCAACATCAGCAGTTTCAAGAATGCTCATAATAGTTACATAAATATGAACAATTTGTAGCAGCGGTTATGCAAACAGATACTAAAATAAGTTCAATGGAAGGGGGTTAAGAAACCAATCTTAAAATGTAAGGCAATAGTAACAGTTTAACTAAAACAATCATGTTGTTATCTTTTCAAGAGCTGTTTTAAATTGCTCCTAAAAACGCTTCTATTTAGGACTCGAAAATGACTCTACAATCTACGTGATCAAAACCTGTTTTTATGAGAAATCTTGAGCAAGTATTGGTGCTACCTCGCTGAAAGTATTCAGGCAAACAATTCAAAATTATATCATATCATCAAAGATCAATCATGTTGCATTCACTCACTCAAAGTTTAGGAAAAATTATTTGCATATTGAGTGAATCTTTTAAACTTTCAGAAAGAGTTTTTCGACACATTAATCAATATGTTTTATATTTTTTGACTCAATAGACTAGTGGTAAATCCTGCTGAGGTAGGTTTTACAAATTGTTTATACTAACCAAAGTATTCTAATATAAAACTTCTTGCTAAAGAGAGAATGAGAGAAGTAGAAAGATTGCACCAACTTCAATCTCTCAAAATCAATGGTTGATTTTAATGTTGTATATATTTATTCATTTGTTAATTGTTACTTCTAGCCCTGTTGAAATTCGTCTAGAGTTCACTGTTCAGAACCACTGAATGGCAGTTTGGAACCACCTAAGTGATCGGAACTTACGAATGCCAGATATGACCTTTCGAACTCTTGCAACTAGCAAAACAATATTGTGTCCAATGAGCATCTGCATGTAGGAGTTTTGAGCTTCCGAAGAGGATATCAAAGAATCCAAACGGCGCAAGCCGGAGTTGGTTTGTACCATTTGGAACTTCCAAACTATATTTCAAAGCTTCCAAACTACGTCTATAAATATGCCACTTGGGATTTATTTATAATTCTCACACTTTTTTGAATGATTTTCTCTCGAATTTAGTCTATATTATAAGAATTTATGGTCATCCGGAAGTCCATACGAGTTGCTCATAGTTCATGGAGTAAGCGGTGACTCGAGGATCGAGCTACGAGCCTGTCGACCCTAGAGGACTGAAGATAGACGAATGTATGATCTGAGGTCCTTAATCTTACTTAGGAGATAATATTTACAACATAATTAGATAATAATACAGTTTTTGGGTTATAATGTATATGATCAAAAATAGACATTCTTGTTATCCTCAAACCAATGTAGAGGTATGTATGTACTTACTGAGATATCCAATTGAGTATGCATGCTTATATGTTGGATTTTACTTGTCATTTGATTTATGATGCATGTTTTTATGTCATGATATTATTTGGCACTTGCATATCATGTCGAGCCTATATCCTTGAAATAGCCAATTCAGTAGGACCGCTCAGCTGGCATCATATCCAATGGGTGAGAATGCTATGGTAACCCAAGACATTGTAGATCCATGTTTGTTTTAGGTATGAGAGTCGCCCGAAGATAAGATCAGCCACGAGGCTACATACTTTCAACGTCTTTTTCGACTGAGCAAGAGTTTCCAATTTGATTTTTGATCATCAGTCATGCTTCATGCATGCACGTATATGTTTGTATACTTATACATTGCCTACCAGACGATTTTTTGCTCATGTTAGTACTTTCATCTTGCACACCTTATTCTATGGTGTCTGTCTTGGGTTGGGCGTGCCAAGAGGAGCCGATTCGAGCCAGTAAAGATCCGTGCCTTCAAGAGAATTATTCCAAGACTTTTGTTGTCATTTAGTTGACCGATGTTATTTTGCTAACTAATCCCCATGAAGTCGATTTAGTGGTTGGAAATCTTTGGAGTATATTGAATAATTTAGATTTCAGAAATGATTCGGAAGAAGGAGATGAGTATATAGAATACGTGGATGAGATTATTGAGGACGACGATGAATTGAGAAGCTAGCTTATTCGCAGGGACCGGGGCTTCCATTATTCTATTTTTGGTTTCATTAGATTCTTGTGGTTTATGATAGTTGGATATTTTATCTTTGAGAATTTTACGGATTTTTGATTATTTTATGGTGCTCGTACTTCTTTTATTCGTAATTTTGGATATTAAACTAGCTAGAATAATTTCTCAATAAATGAATTTTTATTATTATTTCTTTTTCTTAGGATGAGTTGATTGTTAATACATTAATAAGAAATTTACCAGACTAAATTTCATAAATTTTATGCAATATGAAATCTGGACCTTACATTCACTGAGTCAAACTGGCTCATTTCCACACTTTATTCAAACAACATAGAGAGAGTCAGCTGCATCCAGCCAGATTGAGATGTGATTTTGGTTGTTTACTTAGTCAGAGTCTCTAGTTCAAGAAAAAGAAAAATAGTAATTAAAAATTACCGAAAAAATAATTTTTATTTTTATTTTTTATAATTATATTATTTTTTCAATTTAAATATATATTTATTTTTCACTAATTTTAATAATATCATCCCGTGCGATGACTAGAGAGTAGTAATATCAATAGCCTAGTTATCAACTGCTATAATTCAAAAATCAACACATAAATCGAGAGATCTTTGATTGCAAATTCCAGAATTTTTTCATATTATAAAAACTCCAACATTTTTAATTTTTTTCGTTTCCTTAAGATTTGTATGTTCATAAAAAAAATTGTGTATTTATTAATTATAAAGATAATTTACTAAATTACACTTAAATTAGCATTTAATAAATGGCTAGCAGGATGGAAAAAAAAAAGAATAAGTGGTTTGAAAAATGAGAGAGGAGTTTTGAAAATAATTTGAATTGAAAGAACGAATATAGTGGTGGGCCTAATTATGTAAATTATGGAAAATAAAAGGCCTCCAACTTTGGGCCCGTTGTTTTGTAATAAAGACTATTTCACAGCCCAGTATCAATTTTTTGTGAGTGGATCCCTCTAATTGAAGAAGATTACATGCACCACTATTTAAAGTGTAACAAATAGCAATTAATAATGGCATAGTTCAAATTTTTAAAACCATGTAGCAGTTCAAACATCACGAACGATAATTGTTAGTCCTTGACGAAAAATGCTATTGCAGTCTACAGAATTGCAAAGAGATTTTGTTTCGCTCATTGGATGAGATGATAAAAGGATATAGTGTGTAATATGAGTGACAAAAAAATGATATATAAATGATAGGATCATTTGGCGACAATCATTGAGTTACCATTGCTCGGTTCTTGAAATGTAGAATACCAAGAAAATCGAATCGAGTTTGGTTTTCAAATTAAGCAGGAAACACTCAAAATAATCTCTCGCAAAAATCGATTCTACATTTTGAAAATCATTTGAAAGATATGCAAGTTGAATGCGTAAAAAAGTTTTTGGTGGAAACACTTTATCAAACACTTGATATGCAATATTTTAGGTATTTGAAGAACGCATAAAATGTTTCAATAATGTATCTTAAAAGTGGCAATAATTAAATGTAGTGAATAAATATAATAGACAAGAATTTATTTATGAATGTTCGGAGATTAACAACTCCTACTTCGCCCCTTATTCCACACATAAATAGGTTCATTAGAAGAGTTTGATTTATACAGCTCTTTGTACAAACTCATTTCGACTTAGGACTTATCCATTGCCTAATTGAAACTCCTAGACCCTAGTACACTCGATTGTAGGCCGCAACATCACAATACGTATAATGTTTAATGTATTTTATGTCAAGACTACAAACACAATCTTTAATATTTTGTGAAGGCTTACTTTACTAAACTTTGAAGCTCAACTCTCATTTATCTGTAGTAAGTGATGATTGTGTGTGAGAGATTTTACAGTGTATGTATATATCAATTGTATCATTACACTTGGACATGCTCTCATTCTAGCTAATTTCTTCATGTATGATGCACATGCTATGAATCTCTTTCCAAAGCTTGTAATAACATCCAATAGTTATATATAGGTTAGACACAAGTATATTATCGTCAGGATGAGTTGTGTACGGGTTCTGATATTGCAATGGTCAAAATCGCATTTTTGTCCATTTTCTGAAACTGAGTTGTTATCAGATCAAGCTTATCAAACTGTGTTGAACTGATGGTATGATCTGATATGTTATAAGCTTGAGTTGTTGGCTTGATCTGGGTTGTTCCAAGTGAATTGTTGTCGAGCTAGTACAAGTCGAGCTGTTGGCTTTGCTTTGTAATAGCTCTTGATTTTTCGATTTTTGTGTAAAGTGATAAATATAAAAGTTGTAGCTTTTTCTCTTAGTTTTCTATGAAATTATGAATCAGTAAATTCTGAGTTCTAATGAGAAAGATATGCTTGACAGCTCTAGGTTGTTAGCAATCTGGAACTTTTTCTTCATTATGAGCAAAACCAACAAATTCATCATGGTTTATCAGCTTCTTTTTATCTAATTTGGTCTTTGACTTATGATGATGATTTGTAGATCGTTCTCTTAGCTTTGTAATTCACATTGAATCGTTGCATTTGAATAACTGAGAAATACCAAACTGCTTCTATTCAAGTTGATTGTTGTTTCTGTTTCCATCAGCTCAATCTTAAGACTAATATTTCATCTAGATAAAGTTCGAACCAGCTGAGCTATTGTCAAATATAAGTTGTGAAATTGAGTTTTCTATTCAATCATTTGCATCAACGAGTTGTGAGATATCATCTAAACATTGTGGCTTGTCATATTTTCAGTTTGATTGATTTTTTGAGTTGCAGCTTCCAACTTGAGATAGCAATTCATATTCGAGTAATATATTAGAAACTCTATAATTTTTGTTTATTATTATTAAAATCAAGATTGCTTGTATTTTTTTAACCCTATATAAATATAAAAAAAAATTGTATTGTAAGCACTTAGGATATAGTGTTTGATGTATGAGTTGATTGTTGATTTATTTTATCAACCACACCTAAAAAAAAACAATTTGCACCCTCTAATATAATCATTTTAGTACACCTTACCATTAAATTGTATTTTTGAAGGATTTCACCATCAAATCAAGTTTTTAAAAAAAATTCATTTTGCACCCATTTATTTTTTCAATAGAATTTTTTCCCCAAATATCAAAATTAAAGGAGCAATTGTGTCGATTAAAAAAATTATTTAATATAATGGGTTTTCATTGTCTAAAGTTTTAAAGTATAGATAGATATAAATATGTGTGCGTGCGTGTGTGTATAGTCAATAGTTAACAATTTAAAAATAGAATTTTTTTTTGACGAGAATTTAAAAATAGAATTAAAAATCATCAATCCCTACTAAAATTAATTTCAAACATTAAATATGATTTATTAGTGATCAATTATTAAAAACTAAGGAGGATAATAAATTTAAATGTAATATAAAAATAATACGTGACAAATATTTGAAAATAAAAATTATGATTCCGAATAAAACACTTATAATTTTTAGATGAAATAATAAAAAATAACGAAAGAAATAAAGAAAGAGCAAAAGGCCAAAAACCATATTTGTAACATATGACTTCCATTTCTAGGCACTTTTTTTAAAATAAAATATCGATCCTAAAGATCCATAATTTCTTTGAGCAAACATCAATGGTTTTTCAAAAAAGTTCTTCCAGGGGAAATTTTGTAAAAATTTGGGGGATTATTTCTATTCAAATATATATATGTCATCCATTTTTTAAAATATCATTATACTACCCAAGCTTAAACTACCCGAGTTCAGCTGAGAGTCCGGGCTGACCTAAACATGTGGTGGTCTGATATGTTTTCCTAATCCTTGCGAATGCGGGATGTACCGGGGCTGGTGCTTCTTTATCTTTCCGATTTCACCATGACCCGAGCTCTAAGATGATCCGAGCATTTTTTGCGGATACCAGGTTATAAACGGAGGGTGCTGCCAAATCATCCTTGATAAACAACAAAATTATGTTTTTTTTTCTAGTCTAATTAAGATATATTTATTATTTAAAAAAATGTAGTAATACTTGCAATTGGAAGCTCCACTGCCGAGGCCATTTGTTATTAATTGTAAAAAAATGGCCGATTTGATAAAGTTGATTAAGAGTAATTTACGGAGGTATTTACAATTTTTACAATATAATATATTTTTATTTGAATCTCATGATATTTGAGAAAATCATGTGATTGGGTTCCCTAGCAAAAGAGTTTATTTGACATTTAATATATTTTTTGATGACAAAAGCTTATGTGAGACGGGTCTTACAGGTCGAATTTGTGAGACAAATCTCTTATTTGAATTATCCATGAAAATGTATAATTTTTTATGCTAAAAGTATTAATTTTTATTGTAAATATGGATAGGGTTGACCCGTCTCACAGATTAATATCCGTGAGACGGTCTCACATGAAATCCACTCTTGGTTGATGGCACATAGAACCTAACAATTGGAAGAAACAATGAGAAATTACAGAAAATTAATAATTACTTGTGTTTCAAGTTATTATTTGTCTCGAGAAACAATAAAGATAGATACACTTGCTCCAATAATTTGAGGAAAGATGTCTCTCTCGCACTCTTTCAAAATTTCAAAGATTTTAACTAGTTTATTAAATTTTAAAGATGGGTACGTTGCTTTAGTGGCACTGTAATACACACGTTTAAATTTGGAGTTTTTAAGTTATAATTTCCTAAAAAAGATATATGTTATTAGTACCAAGAGCAGCTATCGAATCTTTATACATCTCGTTCTGATGTAAGATTTGTTAATTTATCTTCTTTGTCCCCGGTCATTGGTAGGGTTTTCATCTTTTAGTTATTAACCACCAATATTACAGAACATGCACCACCATAAGATTTTCGGCTCCGGATGTCACATGTCCACCAACTTCTGTTTAATTTGTCCCACCGTGTTCATCTCTTCATTCATGTTCACCATGAGAAAATTTCCAAGGGATCACCGATCTCAAAATTTTTTCAAGTCAATCACGCTTAATTTTAGAATTTTTAATTGATAAGCTCCCAAAAATAAGATGCAAAATTTTGGTATGTGAAAGGGGTCTGTTGATCATAAACGTACAGGAGATTAATATATTGTGTATATCAGAAGTTAATGTTGTGCTCTGGTGTTGTCAACACGAGCACACAACATGCCGCTGAAATCAATTATTTAATACAAGTATATCTTGAACTAATATGGACCAGATTTAAATTATACACAAGTACGAAAACTTATTCATACCTCATGGCAAAAATTCAATAGAAAATTATATAATTATTTACACCAAACTAATACTAGTGAGAATAACAAAACCAAATTCCTTGACACTCAAAGGAATTAAAAAGCATCAAAATAAACCAAAATCAAAACTATATATATAAACCGAAGTTGCTTAAAATAATAGAAGAACATTCTTCGACCAACACTCTGCGTAGGTATTGTTCTTCACGTGTCTTCAACACCAATCAGCAACACGGCATAAACGTGAGTCGACCATTCAAATTCCTCAGCACGAAAATTATCTACAACTCTGAATATTGTGTACGTTCAAAGAAAAACTCCAGCAGCTGCTTAAAGATCCTCTCCAGAGTCGTTTCATTCTTCTCTTAATATTCCATATCCATAAGAACAAAATCCTACAAACATGGAAACAAAAGTTTATTAGGAAGAAGACTATAGTCGAATATAAGATATTGTATATCTTAGAGATAAATACCAAGATTAGATTCTATCAACCAAGTCTAGGAATAAATCTTATTATTAGATCAAGTCAAATTAGTCTAGAAATGCAAAACTCTTATTTTTTTTTCAATTTAAATAAAGGACAAATAATAATCATGAATAAAATATTCATTTCAGTATGAAAAATACCGAACAAATATTTTTATTTCTGATTCAAATGTGCAGTCAAATCTATGCACAATATTTGAATCTCTCTCATTATGTATAAGACCGGTTCATTCATACACCTCTTCGCTTAGAAACCTGTTAGGAGCCACTCATTGTCTGTACAACTTATTGGAAATGGTGATCACTCCCCGTCCTCTTCACCCCCAGGAGTCATATGCCCATCAAATTTTTATTGGTTCATCCTCGAACCACACCATGCTAGGAGAGGTCAGCTCTGAAACCATTCATTAATGCTCCAAGTCAAGCACACTTAATTTGAAGTTCTTAATTAATGAACTCTCAAAAATAAGATACATATTTTTGGTATGGGTAGTATCTATCAAATATTTTATGATTCTCATTCTGATGTGTGAACCGTTCATTCACGTTCTTCGTCGTCCAATCATTAGTGTGGTTTCCATCTTTCAAATATCAACCATCTATATCGCGTGTCATTTATCACCGTAATATTTTCGAGTCCTAGTGTCACAAGTGCACACACAAACACACACTCACACATGAAAAAAAGTAAAAATCTTATAATTCGCTACAATATTTTTTTGAAGGAAAATATGTTAGAACAATATTCTAATTAAACTGTTTGTCAACATATTTACAAAAACTCAAGATAGAAAAATAAATTGATTTAAATTAATTTGACTAAATCTATTTAATAATTTGTGTTATTTTTACATATTTTGTTCTCCACACTCTCTAAAATATTAAATAAATTATAAAAAAATTGTACAATATTACGTTTTCCAACTCTTTAGTGAATCATGTCATCGTGAATTTTTTATATCGAATGTCTTTACATATTATAATTATCATTATTAGTATTTAATTAAAACTTTAATATAAATATTTTTTAAAATATTTAAAAAATAATCGGAATTTTCATCTAATAAATGATTTTTTTGAAAAAAATTTATTTATTTTTCAAAATTTTGATAGATAATTAATATATGATTTTTTAATTTTTTTCTATTTTATGTTAGTAACAGTTTCGTTCAAGCAATATATCGAATACAATAATAAATAATTTAATTTGACCGCAAGATTGTTATCCTAATTTGAATATAATCTCAAATTATATAAAAATTTACATAATAATTAAATATATTTGTTAAATCAATAATTTTAAAAAAAATATTCAAACGTTTGTACTTACTAATTTTAATATTTCATACATAGCACGGGTGATATACTAAATACCAATAAAACAATAAACTTACTCATATTTATATCCCAAAAAATCAAATTAAACAATTATAGAACAAGAAGATAAAATATAATCTTTCAATTAACACTAGATTTTTAGATTTATAACCTTACTTGAAGCAAAAATATATCATAAAATTGCTTTGAAAAAAAAATATTTCAAAAATAGTTTTGTTAATAGTATTTCTCCAAATATTCTTTAAACTTCATCGAGTAAATTTGTGAGGGTAAATCCAGAAGGGTTACGTTATGTCTTTTCTTCTAATGAATATATATATATATATATATATATATATATATATATATATATATATATATATATATATATATATATATATATATATATATACATACATACATATATAAATATATATATATATATAATATTAAGTTGGATTTATAAATGAATTAAATGGGGTCAAGGGTACACGCAACGCAACCATAGGTTTGTCATGTTATAAATTGTCTAAAGAAAAAGGGCCCTAACTAATATTGAGAGTCAATTGGTATAAAGTAAAAGAAACCCTCTATAGACCATTTTCATATTATATCAATTTTCAGATGAAAAGAGAAAACAAAGAAACAAAATTTTGCATGAATTACTGATTTGTTGTCTTTAAATAAATTCAAACATCATTCTCCATGTGCCGGTGGCGCACTCGTGTTCAATAATAATAAGTTTTTTATGAGACGGTATCATAGATATATATTCGTGATATTTCTTGATTCGATCTATATGTACAATAAAAATTAATATTTTTTCATGAACGAGGTCGGGTTGAAAATCCGTCTTACAAAATTGATCAATGAGACAGTCTCATACGAGTTTTAGTGTTTCAATAATTGTTTATATGTAATTTTTATTCGATAAGAAATTTATTTTTTCTAAAAGTTTTTTTTAATATTTTTATCATGAGTACAATAATTAGTGCACCATCAATTCCAATCCGTTAGTACTAGACGTTTTGTTAGCACAAAACTTGTATGGATAAAATATTGTATAGTTTTCAAATTTTTTTTTATACCAAGAGTGTGTCTCTTGTGAAACGATATCACGAATCTTTATCTGTGATACAAGTCAATCTACCGATATTCACAATAAAAAGTAATACTCTTAACATAAAAAGTAATATTTTTTCATTAATTACCCAAATAAGATATTTGTCTCACAAAATACGACCCGTAAGACCGTCCCACATAAGTTTTTGTCTTATACTAAATATTTCTAGACAGTGTTGAGATCAAGTTATTTCAAATTCTCTGGATTTTTTGGATGAATTAAATCCAATTGAATTTCAAATTTATTCTACATCAAGTTAAACAATTTCAATAACAATTGAATATTAATCGTGTTGGACTTTTAAGCACACACGAAACGTATATCTTTTGATTTCATTTCTCAAATGTGTTCTTCCAGATGAAATATAGCGATTCAAACACAAATCTTATTGTATGTAAATTCTTATGCATTTCATATAATTTTCATGCGCGGAAATTATATATTTATAAATATATCCAATTAAATTTTTTGACAAAAAGTTTGCTCGAATGAATGTAAATAAAAAAACAAAAAAAGATATTTAAAAAATTTCATGTTTGGTCATTGAATAATTATTTATTTATCCATTATATATATATATATAAATATATATATATATATATATATATATATATATATATATATATATATATATATTAGGTCTGTGAGACGGGTCAATCCTACTCATATTCACAATAAAAAGTAATACTCTTAGCATAAAAATAATATTTTTTTATGGATGATCCAAATAAGATATCTGTCTCACAAATACGACTCATGAGACCGTCTCACACAAATTTTTGTCATATATATATATATATATATATATATATATATATATATAATAGCTGTTATACATACAAATGGCATACAATAAATACGTACAGCGACAACTATATCATTAAGATATGATTGCATGAGGTGGGACCCGCTTTTACGTTCATCGATGTTGTCCTGTCTACTAGGAGATAGGACCCACCTGGCAACTCTCACATTTAATCTCAGTATGAATCTTGGCCGTCGATTATACGAATGAATGTAGGTCGTTGATCTCGCCGTGACCAACCCCCTGCTGGCCTCTTGACTACGTTTGACTGACAGGTCATATATTATTTGAATTGGGCGAGTGCATTTCAAATTCCATTCCGGAAACAATTTTTGAGAGTTGATCGGATCATACTCATGACCAGTTCTCGATTGAATCATTCGAACCAATCCACAACAATTCTACGTGTCACAATTAAGATTTGATTCTAAATTCTATTTATATTGGATTTTGTGAAGTATCAGATAACAATTTGAAATCCGTTACAATAAATAAAAGGCAAAAACTTGTGTGAGACGGTCTCACGGGTCGTATTTGTGAGACGGATCTCTTATTTGGGTCACCCATGAAAAAGTATTACTTTTTATGCTAAGAGTATTACTTTTTATTGTGAATATGAGTAGGGTTGACCCATCTCACAGATTATGATCCGTGAGACGGTCTCACATGAGATTCACTCTAAATAAAAACATAAATAGTTGGATAAATAAATTTGAAATTCGTTTTATAAGTAATTATAAAAAACTAATTAAATAAATTCAATAATTCAGGCCAACCAATCAATAAATTGAAATTTTATATAAATTTGGGAGGTTTTCACCTATTCTCTCAAGTATTTGATTATTTTATTCAACTTTGATGTATTAGTTTATGATATTCTATTGAAAATAATCAAATATTGATAACAAGCATCATAAAAGACCAACATCATACAAAAATTCATTAATATGAGTCGTATTTATATTATAGGTTGGATTAATTAAATCGTTTGCGTTTAATATATATGAGCGTCGAATTTATCATATCGATTTTTTTAGCAAAAAATATGAAAATAATTAGAATTGAGAATATTCTTTAATTTAATAAATGAATTTTTTGGGTTGATTGGTCATCTTATATAATATGATACTCTCGTACTAAAAATATTATCCTAAAAATTTTATTAAATTAAAAATAAATATTTTTTCGTCCTAAATAAAGATTTAGTAAAAGGACAAAAACATCTCACGTAAACTAATACAAAATGTACGATTACAAGTGATACATATTTCAAAGTTAAAAGTCTTCGGACATATATTAATTATTAATTTATCTTAAATTAACACTTTTATTGCATTCAAATTTTTGAAATTAAAAAAAAAAACAAAATAATTTTGTTGATCAAGTATCAAACATATATTAGAGAATATATATTAATTACAAACGCGTTTAGTGTTCACGTGCCATGGAGAGAGTGGGGGAAGGGGAATCTGTGGTATAGTTATTCGGGTAAATGGGTTTGGTTTTCCGGGTCCTCCGGTGGCGCTGACAAGTCCGGTGAAACCATTTGTTTCTAAATTTGCAAATTTCAAGTGAACATCCAAACAAGGCCTTTTGTCCTCGAGGCTAAAAAACAGTTGTTGAAATTATTCATATTTTACAAGGAATTTGTTTATCATTTTGTTCTCAAGATCTTCAAATTTTGTTCAACAACCATATTTTTCATCATTTTTATTATATTTGCATTCAACAAGATTAAAAATTTAATTTTGATCGTGCGACGATGTTTTAATCCGTTATATTTGTTCTGTGTATATAAATACGTATCAGAATTTATTTTTTCCAGAATATCGTAACTAAATATTCATGGTGGCATAAAATTATGGTACAGTTTGATTTTATGTACTATTGATTTGGTAATTAATATTGATAAAAAAAATAAAGAGTAAATTAATATGATTTATTGTAACCTTATATAAATAAAAATGTTTGACAATATAATATAAATAAGTTTTAAAAATAAAGACTAATTGATTGTATTAAAAGCGTTGTTGAATGTCTCATTAAATATTTTATACAAGTGATGTCAAGCAAAATAATTGAGGAACAATTTGTCGGGGCTGAAGACTTTTTTTTATATATATTATTGTCTATTGTCTCACTAGTAGGTTTTTTGTAAGACGATCTCATGGATATTAATCTATGAGACGAGTCAATACTGCTCATATTTACAATAATAAGTAATAGTTTTGACATAAAAAGTAATACTTTTCATAGGTGACCAAATAGGATATCCGTCTTACAAAATTGACTCGTAAAATCGGTTCACAAAAATTTTTGTGTTGTCACGCAATGCCTGCATATATATTAAAATATATGCAATTTATTTTGTAAGATATTTGTAAAATCTTCATTTGAAAAGCCATTTGTTTAGTGTGATAAAGTTGGTATCACCCTTTGTAAATAGTGATATTAAGAGACCAAGTTATTTTAGTATAAGGAGTTATTCTTTATATAATAGTTTAGATTTGAACCCAACAATAGTTTAGATTTGAGAAAATATATTTGTAAGTTGTTTTTTTTATTGTCTTTCACCATAAAATATCTATACAAAAAACTCCAAGTCATTGTATTGATTTTGTTATTTGAAATTAAAAATTTTAAATCCATGAATTTAAATTCATTGTAGTATAAAGTTGTGCTTGATTTGAGATCATGGATTTCGAATTTTTTGATTTGCTTGGATGAAAAAAATAGAGTAAATTCCGAATTAACTCCAAATGATAAAGTTGCAGTTTCAATAGTAATTGTGCTAGAATTTAAATACACCCAATATTAGTGTCATTTGAAATATATCTATCATTTCATTCCTCAAATCAAATATTCAAATCATTTCATCAGAATCAAATTCATCAACTCAAGCACGTACTATTTAAAAATCTTCACATCTTAATATAACTTGCTCAATTACAATTGAGTATAGCTTTATTTTTTTCCATGATCCACAAGAAACCTCCATGTTACTCATTAGTTTGAATAGTTTTCACCTCTTATTTTACCTATCAAATTAACTTTAGAAACATGGTTTAAAATAAGAAGTTTACACATCACAAGACATGTACGTGAAAATAAATTTCATATAAATAAAAAAAATATAGTTTCGCTCAATATATAAAATAATAATAGCTAATGATCTCTTGTCCTAATTAGAGATGTCAAAATGTGGGTTGACCCGTCTCGTCCCGTAGCACAAATATAACTAACAATTCGCGAGTTGGCATGCTCCGCCAAATGATGGATTGTGACGAGTTGCAGACTTGCTCACCCCACGACCTATTTT
This sequence comes from Primulina eburnea, assembly GCF_022965805.1. Lineage (NCBI taxonomy): Eukaryota > Viridiplantae > Streptophyta > Magnoliopsida > Lamiales > Gesneriaceae > Primulina > Primulina eburnea. The sequence continues at coordinate 25,084,116 of NC_133114.1, forward strand.
GACAACTTTAGCCCTAGTGACAATAGGGGTGTCAAAATGCGACACGACCCGTCAACCCGACACGACCCAACACGAAAAAAATCAGGTTCGGGTTGGGGGTTTTTTCGGGTTCGGGTTGGGTGGATTCGGGTTAGTGTTATGTTAGGCGGATTTCGGGTTGGGTCGCGGGTTGACCCGCGAACTTTTTTTTTTGAAAATATTATCTATAATTTTATATATTATATGTTTGAACAAAATTTATTGTATATTTATATGATAAATTTTCACCATTTAATATTTATTTGGCATATTTTTATTTTTTAACAATTTTTTATTTGATTTAGTAAATATACTTTTAATTTTCTACGATTAAACTTTCAAATTTAAATCGAAAATTTTGTTATTATGAGTTTAAATTAAAATATTATTATTATTTTTTTGAATTTTTTTCATTAATTTTTTTAAAAAAAATTTAAACAAATTAATAAAATTCGAGTTAGGCGGGTTAGACGAGTTGAGTCGGGTTATACGAGTTCGTGTTCGGGTTGGGAGTTTTCGAGTTGCTTCGGGTTCGGGTTGAAAAAAATAAAAAAAATTCGCGGGTTGACCCGAAACCCGACCCAACCTACCCGATTGACACCCCCTATAGCGACAAACGTGATGTTCCAATACATACATGGTCTTGGATTCGATTCTCACTTGTGTAGGTAGCATATGCACTTTAGTTAAGAAATCTCTCACCCCATTTTATAAAATAAAATAAAAAAAATTACAGTAGATCATGGAAATGCAAGAATTAAGGCCTTATTCACGTTACAAAATTAAAATAAAATTGGCCGTGAAGCTTGTGAGGTGTAATCCCCACCCACCCCGTCACACCACTCTTCAATGCAATCCCTAAAACTCTCTCCTATAAATCAACTGGTTTTGGTTTAGGGTTTGCATTACATCTTCTTCTTCTTCTTCTTCTCTCTCGCTAAGCCTCACAGGCTGACCCTTTTTTTTGTAGAGAAGAACTAATCACTATGGCTTCCGCCAAGCTATATATATAATTAACATATACGATCGAGATGAAGCCTTTGTGGGGGATGTTGTCTGGCTCGACGCAATCACATGTATATATTTCGTTTTAATTTGCTGTTATGCTTCATGGATTTTGATGCAACTGTGATTAGATCTTCATGTGAATGCTTCGGACCAGGCTTCATTCCTCTCAAATTCCCTTCATTTCATCTCTCCCTCAAAGCACTTCAATTCTTTCTTATATGAAGAGATTTGTCTTTTCTGGTATCTGTGAAATCTGGTCAATTCCTTTAAAGGGTTTTCTTGGACAAATCAAACCTCCCAGATTTTAGTTCTTGAATGGTTCTCCAGCTGATCTTGATTATCTAATAAATAATAATAGTGTGTGGGTTTCTTCCCGGTCTTTTGATTTCTTTTGTTTGTGTTAAGAAAATCTTCAAGAGTTGGTAACTGGATATTGTGACGAGGATCTATAAGGCATCTTTTTCTACGATGGGTGTTTTCTTGCACAAGATTTCAACCTTGAAATGGAGTTTCAGTTAAATGATATTGCAATCATTGTGTGTGTGTGTGTTCTGATAATGGTGAACAGATTTGACTTGGACAAGTTTTGTTTTCTTTGTTGTTCTTTTTCATTTAAATTTCACCATATGTTGATGTGTATGTTTAAGTGGTCAAGAATGATTAGATACAGATTAGATTACTTGAAAAAGGGATCTAATTTTTAATGATTCCTTGGAATCATACACACTTTTTGACATGAAAGTCTGTGTTTTTCAAACAGTTTGCTGGCAAATAGGGCAATCTAGCTAGGGCTGAAAATACATATACATATTCATGAATCTATAGATGTAGATGGGTAAAGGCCTGTTGACTCTTCAATTCACCTCTTCTTTTTCACTTTCTCTTTTTTCCTGTCTCTCTCACACTTACATACGCAGACAAATTGACACCCACAAAACACGGACTTGCTGGCGTGGACAAGTTGATCAACTGCTGAAACAAGTCCATTTTTTTTCAAGAATCTATGTTCTTGTTTGGATTCAAATACTTTTGGACAGTCTTGGATCTACTTATTCAACTACATATTATATCGAGGCATTGGTATTTCCTGAATTGTTAATACCCTCGTTTTGTTTTCTCGTAGCGAATGTTCCGGTAGCGAAAAAGATGTACATAGCAGCCGAACATAAATGGACTACAAAATTTGTGCATATTTTCTTTGAAAAAAGTATGATTTGCGCCCTTCATGCATTTGTATTAAATTTCATTTTATAATTGTTTTTTTTAAATTTATGTTCTTTAATCTAATCCCTCTTAATTAAGCATGAACAATGAGTACATTAAAATGAATACAATGACGTTATTCGGCATGCATTGTACCCTCAAAAGTCAATGAATACAAAGTTTTGGAACTTTAAGTTAAATCTTTTCGAAGATCATAATTTTCCCCAAACCATGGATCGGAGTCGCCTCCCTAAACTTATCGTCCCTCCGTCGACCAAAATCTTATAACTCTGCACTATTTATACCTGTATGAACGAAGCTGGATGGAAATTTTCGATGAAATGAGACACATATTTCGAAAAGAGTGAGAAATTAATTGACAAGTACTTCAGAAAAATAATTCATAAAATTTGAATTTTTTTTCCCTTGACAAAGAACTGTTCACGACCCCATTTGACATAAAACACGTATAATGTAGACCTAGCAAACTCATTCAAAACTAAAGGACTTAGGTCGTTGATTTTATAATGTATAGCTACACCAAATGGCAATGAAAAACAAATCACTCGATTCAACGAGTAGTAAACAACTATTCCGATTTTATTCGATTTATCTTTCATTTATGACAATTTATCTACATGAATATTGATGTCACACGTGTTATGTTAGCGCTACATAGGAGTTATGCGGAAAAGTGAATAAAATTATCAAATATAATAAAAAAATAACAGACTAAAACTGAAATATGCAAACATAAAATAACAAGATAGAAGAAAAATATATGTAAATAACAAAAAATGTGGGTATTTCCATGGATGCTTAAAATTCTGATGTACGAGAAAAGGCGAAAATCATGTGACCATGATTTTGAACATTGAGGGAAATGAAAGAGGTGCATTGATTAACAGCATCGTTTTTAGCATCTGAAAAGATGGACGAATTTTGTTTGAATGGGTTATTATGAGATTGAATTTAATGTCATTTTTTTGGTGCAGATATGAATGAAAAGCAAGCATTCAATTCGCACACTGAACCTATGACATGTTTTGGAGCATCTATTTAATGACTTCCTTTAGATTCCTTGCAGCTCTCTCTTAACAAGGTAAGGTCGTGTCATGCTTCGTCTTATTCAGCGTTTACACACACACACACACACACACACACACACACATATATATATATAACTATAGGTTTGTACAGATCATTGATCAAGAATTTGACTAGTACACATTTAAAAAATGCATTTTAAATTTCATACATCGGACCCTTTGTAAACAAAAAGATACTATGAAAACCCAAAACAAGAAAAAAAAAATTAAGGAAAGAGTGTGCAAATCTTCTGTTTTCACTTAAAAAAAATAGTTTATGCGTTTCTTAACCCCAAATCTGCTTATGCTTGTTTAATTAAATTTTTTTTGTGTTTCTTAAACTCATATCCAGTAACAATATATCATAAGTTAAAAAGAGAGAGGACAATCTCTGATTATTGTAAACTTGAACCAAATACAAGATAATACAAGACCGTCGAATCTCATCCTTGAGACAAAACAGTGTCCAAAAGTATATGAACGGAAAGAGTGCAAAATTAGTAGAAAACTATTTCTTATCATACGAAATACTTGTGCTATATATATATTCTCCCGTATCACAAACTATTTCTATGATGTGGATAAAATTGTTGTGTGTTTTTCGAGGAAAAAAGAATAGCAGACAACGAGGAGTCATGTGAAATACAACCAACCAAGTTCAATGTATTGTCATACATCGGGGTGAATGTACAAATGCTATGATGAAGGGGAAAAAATGCTATGGACGAAGGGGGAAAATTCTGTCTATCAAAGAAAGGAAACGTTTTGAATAAATCTTAGGCTCGGCAGCAGAAATCGTGATAGGATCGAACTTCAAAGATTTGAACGCGCACTCCATTTTCTTTTTGAGGTTGTATTCTTGTAAAATGTCGATTACACCTAGGTAAAGAATGACATCATAAACCTCAAAAAGTTCGACTTCGGATGTGTCTGTCTCATCATGCGTAAGTTTGTGGGTTGCCTGCGCAGGCATGTTTACTCCTAATTGCACCCTTAACCTGAAGTAGACAAGATAAGCAGCTAAGTCCATTACAAGATAGCCCTTCGTTCAATCAACTACGACAAGGGCCGTAACCAGGTTTTTCGAGTCAGATGTGCAAAAACTTAAATACTATTTTCCAGTAGACAAAATGTAATATACATTTTTTCCCAATATTTTTACTAGAAAAAAATAAAGAAACTATAGGTAAAACGTAAAACCATACCATCTTAAAAAGGTCCAATAATTAAAATATAATATTTTTATTATGTTCAAATTTGTTTGTCAACTACAAAATTAAAATTTTGAAGGTAAAATTATACCATTTTAAAAAAATTAAGCTAGGCAAGTGCCGAACTTTGCCCATGCAGTGGCTACCCCCTTCCATCACCATGGTTTATTTAATATTGAGAGGTGGCTAGTTTGTCGATTCATACTGTGTTCATGTTCAGGAAAGGTTGGCAGAAACAGGTCGAGTGATGTGATTTAGAAAGATAAGAGCCAACACCCTAAATGACGCAAGTGGATAAAATATTGTTGGTTTGGCAGTAATAATAACATCGATCAGGGAATCTCAATTAACTAGAATCACAAAGGAATATCGACATTATCCGTAGAGGGAGTAAATTTAAAGTCAAATAGAAAGAATGGTAACATAAATGCAAGTTAATTACCTTCCTGTACCAGGCAGAAGAAGATCAGCCTCCTTGTCACCGATAGAGTACGCTTTCAATGTACTTCCTCGGACGTGAGGACCAGGAGTCGTGCTGACAGAGGTAGGCTCGTGGGTTACTAAGAGCAGACCCTTCGGTGGAATTAAGAACTCTCCTTCAGTTATCACACCTTGAAAAGCAAGGCGTGTCAAGCAATCACAAAAAACACAATTTAGAGTGAGCCATGACTAAGAAAATAAAAGCAAATTATGCTACTCAAAACAGAGCGTAGTTAATAAACAACTTAGCAAGAGTTTGTAGTGGAAACATGGCCTTGATAAATAGTGGAAACAAAGCTTGTTACTTTTCCGTTTCAAATAATAATGAAAAATGATAAGGTAATTATAGATAGATCACTGAGAGCATCACAGGTCAATAAACTATGTTGATATCTTATATGCCTTTGCTACTCGGTTCTACAATTGCAACATTTATAAATACAAATCAGCCTTATCTTTAGTTTTGCCTGTCTACTTGGCTGCTACGACCTATAAAAGAAATTATATGTTACCAGTTCTATATGCTCTACGATTCATATTTTAACATGCACTTTTAACTTAGCATCCCCATGACGAAATAACCAGCCCAAGTTTTTTCCTGTTAAAATGCTATACTTACCATCAACAGAAGTATTATCAGTACGCTCAGGGTTATGCAGTGAATCAGGAGGTTCCAACAGCGATTTTAGATGCTCGGGAGCTCTAAAATGCAACCCGAGTAGAAGGCTGTAATCTATGATCTGTAGAGATTCTAAGAATGCACTGTCCAGAGATAGTTGGCTGCAAACAACCCATTTCAAAACAGTCAAGTTCATAATTAAAATACAGAAATAATTTATTTATCACAAGCAAAATGTTAATCTAAGCAGAAGGAAGGAAATTCTAATGTAAGGCTCTTCACAAATCAGTAGAAATAAATGTACTGATCATGAAATCACTGAAAAATTCGAAGTATGAAAATGGTCGAAAATGATTTCCTTATGAACTATGAGAATATGGACTTCAAGAATGCTGGAAATTTCTGTGGCATTATCTTCTTCGCAAGTGTTTTGAAGTAGAAGCCATCATCCATCACCACAAAAAATTCAATGTTAAAACTCTCAGAGAAAAATCACATACCTCTTGTATTCCTTCGGATAAATTTGACAAATATACGTTAAGCTTACAAGATCATCTTTTACGCTTCCACTAGGAACAGAACTTTCTGTGAACAACTTAAACTCGTTTTTTCACTATTCTACGAGTCCAAGATAAGAACCTTATGCAAACAATGCTAATTCTCCAAACCTTTCTCACTGACCTCAAAATCTGTATGATTTCACTAACAATTTACAGCTGGTGTTATGTTATCAGCTTTGAGAATGAGTAGATCATAGCTTCATTGGCCTTCCAAAAACCTCAATTTGTCGAAACCATTGAAATACACAGGCAGTGCCTGCTAAATTTAAGTGTCAATCCATGTTATAAAGATAAATCATCTCAGTGTCCAGAAAAGGTTTTTTGATTAAGTGCATTATATACACTTCTTGCAATTGAGAAGATTGACTGGACTTCCTAACAAAGGATCATTATCCCCAAAAATTTTTTTCAGAAAGAATGAAAATTGGCCAATACATATGAAAGTCAGAAGTGCAATTAGATGCTTTACCTAAACCATTGGAGTGAATACAATGCAGTGCGATAGTTTATCTGAAATGTGTCGATTTGTAATGCGCCTTTATGTTATTTACTATGACAATTGAGTAATGATCAAAACAATTAACTTTATAAATTGTCATTCTACCTATTACCTATAAGTAGCTGCTACAAGGAAGATAGGCATTTTGTGCGACATTTGACATCATCCAGACTTGTACGAAGACATCTTTTAAAGAAGAGGAAATTCATTTATAATCATAACATCTACAAATTAAGAGTTTTTAATATCCCTGTTCAATGTAAGTTTTTTCAGTGTAGTTCTTACATAGAAAAGAGCTAATAAGTCAAGAAAGTAAAGAGTCCCAAAAGGTTTACGAAGTTCCCATAGACAAGTCACCTCAATGAAATAATTCTAAGGCTCTTCACATGGTATATTTTAGTAATATGTTTCTCTGGTGTGTGAGTGCGTTTTTTTTTTTTTTTTTTTTGCCACAATGCAATAGGTAGGATTTTGTACATTTACATCACCAATATAAATCATGTAGCTCCTAAGTGGCAAATGATATCAATTCATTTAAAAGGGAAACACAGTTTTAACAAAGAAAATGCATCACATGGCTGCCAAAGTGTAGAACAAATGAGCATAGGTCAACAATCTGCTATCTTAAATTGCAAATCTATGTATACATTCATAACGCTGTACATGAAAACCGATTCATAAAGCTGAATTTGCAAGAACTTGCAATGAGCAACTGAATTATTTCATGATTCAGAAAAACTTCATGCTTTGTCAAACAAAATAAAAGCAGATATAAGGTCTGGGAAATAGGAATTCACCTAAAAAGGGACTCGCGCAGCGATCTATCCATATAAAACTCATACGTCAAATCAAGATCTTTCAGTGTGGTACTCTCATCTATATCATCTTTATGGGTAAATCTCCCATGAGTTGAACCCTTCAAATCATAACGCCGATGTATGCGCAATTCGGTGCAAAATATGTTTCCCGTGACAACAAAGTGTACCTGGGTTAGCAAAAGTAGTTGCATTATAAATCAAAACAATTTAATTTAAGAGGGAAACCCTGTGCTTATATCAAAGAAGGTAGTCATAGCATGAATGTAACTTGAAGTTCGTGGATATTTCAACCTTTTTTCTATGTCCCAGTGCTATAGTATGCACCCCAAAGAACTTAGTTATGAGAGTGTTATCGTGTGCTTGTACATGGTCATAGTAGTGGGGTAGCATCTTCAGTAACACCTACACAACATTAGGAACCCCTGTTAATTTTCCAGAAAGAGAGGTGTATAGAAATACATTTCCAGGCCAACTGTGATCAACACTACGAGTGCACAACTTAAGAGAGAGAGAGAGAGAGGGAAAGGGGTGGGGAATACGTATAACTAAATGAAAAGCCCTGATAGACATAGTACATAAATTTGGTGAACATTAATCATTAGATGTACAAGTTACAACATTATTCATATTCACAGAGATCCATGCACAGAGGCGAACTAACTCCGATTCTTCAAACCTTCAGTTCATGTGCTTTCAACGTCTTTATAACAAATTTGTCGTCATGAGAAATATAGAAAAAACTTCCACTCTTTCCTGGGGAAGAAAGCACTTTCAGACCATCACCACCACAGATGGACATCATATAATCTGCAGCATCGAGCTTGAATAAATCTCTCAGCTTCCTGAAATGGATAAGCCACGCAAAAACTCAGGTCACTCATAAACTACGTTCACAATCCAATTGTACTAATATATGTAGAACACTTGGGCAGTTATCGCTGGGGGTACCAGTCTACAGTAAAGTTCACAATATGAAATAATAGATACCTGAAGACCATGGGGCAGTAGTCCTTCCAGTAAAAGTCCTTAGAACGATGAGTCGGGGTTAATTTGGAACCTTTACTAGGGAAGTACATTTTAATTCTAGCCTGTTCTCCAAAATCACATGATCTGACCTCGCGCATCGGAACCCGTGTGATCTCGTCAACAGTATACCTGTCAACTTCAAATAAGATATTTGGATAAGAGATTTCACCACGAGACCGTAATGTACTTACCAACTTTTTCTTAGTTAAGAATTGCCAAAAGAAAAGAAAAAGAGAAAAGTAAAAGAAAGGGCCCTATTTTGCCTACCTTATACCAAGTTGCAAGCCAAGCATCAGGTAATTGCTCCTATGGCCATCAAATATGTTCATACACGAACTATTTCTAACTTCTTTAGAAAATTTGAACTGATGTATGCTTTTTCTGGATAGTTTGGACATGTTCCTAACTCGTTCTTTCATTAGAACTCCTTGAATATATTCCCTCTCATAAGCCACAGTCATATCATCTGTCCGCTCTGTTTGACCATCAGGAATGCCGTGAGACATGGCACATGATCTTTCATGCGACGGATTTTCTCTAGCTGAATTGGAATGGTCACCATGACCCAGGGATGTATTACTACGTGAAAGTCTTATGGACCCCCTCAAAAACTTAGACGAAATTTTTTTAGACAGAATACGCTTGGGTATAACAGATTTCCCCGACTTTTTTGAAAAATTATAAGATAGCTGCTTTTTTCTCTTGCATTCACGTTCTTCAAGATTATGCTTGCTCATACGCATGCGTCCAGCAGGATAGAGAGTTCCAGGTCCATCCTTCAGCCCCTTAGTCCATGTTCCAAAATAGTAGCTTCCATCAGAAAATCTATATAATCCTGTCCCATGTCTCAACCCATTTGACCAAAAGCCATCAAATACATCGCCATTGAACCATTTCATAACCCCTCTACCAGACATGTTCCCCTTTTTCCAATTTCCAATGTATCTGTTACCGCTGTTCCATGCATATGTACCACTGCCATCACGCACTCCTTCTCTCCAACAACCATCATAGACATCTGAATTTGGGTATTGTTTCCTTCCAATGCCATGCTGAATGTTCATTTTCCAAGAACCTTTATAAACGGACCCATCAGAACCAATATAAGTTCCAAAACCATGAAAATAACCACCTGAAAATTCACCCTCATACTTAGCCTGTGATAGCCAAATGATATTTCCTTTTCCTGTCATCTTCCCTGCTTCCCAGTCACCCTCATAAACTGTTCCATCCGACCATGTATATTTACCTTTTTCATGGGGAAGCATTCCTTTGAAATATCCAAGATACGCATCTCCATTTGAAAAGATCTTTTGACATTCCCTGCAGATAAATTTCAACAAATATTCGAGATTCAACGCTCTATCAAAGTCCAAGCACAATTACTGGGAGTAATAGTCATAAATTCATGAGCTGTCAGAGGCTAGCAGTTTATACCTTTCAGCATCTTCCATGAAAAATTTCAAAAACTAATCACCTAACCTGCACAATTTTCAAGAAAAACGTCTCAAACTCCAAGCTTTACATAAATCAATCAACAGAATAAACTAATGAAAATGTATTTGATGAACAAATTCAATTTCGACTGGATTTCATGTTGCATTTTGTAACCAACTACAAAATATCAGAAATCGGAGTTTGCTTACTGCACAATATGACCATGCGACCATTTAAATAACAAACTAAATTTGAGAAAACCAAAAGAGAGTAAATCTGAACAATGGTTTGAAAGAGAAAATATTTCCTTTGTGACTTCAAGTTAAATCAAGTAAATGTAATAAAGATTTACTCGAGAATATCATAATAAATCTACAATTACCCCATTTTGATATTCAACTAGTTCAAAAGACAAGGCAACAACTTCACAAATATTATTTATTTGACACGATAATAATAATAATAATTTAAAAAAAAGCATGTATACACTGAAAAATACAACATGCTTGGCCAGTATGGATACAAAAATTGGTATAATGCGGAATTTTCATTTCCTGTAAATATTCAGGAGCGATTCCATCAATTAACTTGCTCATTTTTCCGACATCTCAATCCAAAAGTCAAACCACCGCAACAAGTTCGCGGTAAAATTCAACAAAAAGACAACAGCAGATGACTTAACCTTCATCGAATCCGATAACGAATTGGCAATTACTTACTGTGATTGCATTATCTCATAATCCAACCACCAAATAACAGAAATTAATTTTCAAGTAATTTGATTAACGGTGAAATATCTCATCTCAATCATCCATGCTTCTGTGCACTTAATTCAATTAAATACAAAACAGCAGATAAAAAAATCTAAATGCTCACCCAAAAAAGGAAAGCAGACGATCTCGAGAGGATTCGTGATACCTAGAGTTGAATACGCGATAAATTTTCGCATCTGAAATCGAACAGTGGAAGAAAATCCAAAGACTTCATAATAATATAATATGAAGTTCGGTACTTTGGAGTTTAAGAAATTTCATGATATGTCATTATTGTTATCACATATATATAAATAAACAAATCGGGCGGGGCATATTTAGCCACGTGGCAACCATGCAGCCACGGTGGTCCATGATGAACCGTTTTGGCGTGGTCGGTGTGCGAACCTTGCACAGTGCTGAGTTGTAGATGATTCCTTGCTCTTGTCAAAGATATTTTCTAAAAAACAGTAATATCATAGATTCTATATTTATTAAAAAAAATTATAGACATATGAGACGGCCACACAATTTAATTTTATAAAAAAAAATCTTTAACCAAATATAATTCATAAAAAATAAAATTATTTTTTTTTTGGGCAAAAACTTGTGTGAGACGATCTCACGGGTCGTATTTGTGAGACGGAACTCTTATTTGAGTCATCTTTGAAAAAGTATCACTTTTAATGCTAAGAGTATTACTTTTTATTGTGAATATGGATAGGATTGACCCGTATCACAGATTAAGATCCGTGAGACGGTCTCACATGAGACCTACTCTTTTTATTTTATATATGGATCAGACTGATCCGCCTCACAAGTGAATTGTTGCACAAAAGACATGCTCATATATAATTGAAACTCTTACTATTTATCTTTTTATTCAATATCTTTATTTACTGTTATTTTATTTGACATTCGAAAATTAATATTTTAAAATTTATAAGTATCCAAATTTTTTGAAAATCTTATCTAAATTTTATGTTTATAAATAGTAAAAAAATTTCCTACAGCATTAATTCGCATTGTTTATATAATATTCGGCCCCCTGTTGGATATTAATTATCGAGTCCTTTGTAAATGACAATTATGTTTCAATTGTATAAATTTACTCTAATTATTATAGTACAAACATTCAGATTCCAAAAAATTATTATATATTTTGAATTATTTACCATACATGTAAAATTTTTAAAATTAGCCGTGATAAATCTAAATTTAAGAGAACCTATCATTTATCTTAATTTAATTTTAATATGGATGAAACTAGAAAATTGATTAGTCACAAAATTGTAATTTCCTGCCACTTCTAAATTATATAATAAAAGCATAGTTTTTAATAAAAACATTCATAAAATTGATTTTAATAAAAACATTCATAAAATTTCAATACATGTATATATATAATCAACTAAGAAGCACATCAACTTTTTCTTTCAATTTTACTTTTATATGATATAAATATTATACTTTTATTTTTTGTTTTTTTTTTAATTTCAACACACACTTTTATTTTTATTTTTTTATTTCAACAATTCAAATATCAATATAATATCTCCATAATTTGTCAAATTTCAGGTTAGTCAATCGATAATGATAAAAAAATTGTACACATATGTATAGCGTGTATAGAATAACTAGTATATATTAATAATGCTGATAATATAGACAAATTTGATGGGACCAAAGGATTTGATGGGAGAACTTCTACGATGAACAAGACATTTTAAATTGTTAATAATTAAGGAACAAAGTTTATACAATAATTCCGGAAAAGTGGCTGTGGATTTGGCTGGACACGAGCGAGAAAATTAAGAAAAGGACACCCACATAAAAACACTCAAAGAATATTGCAAAGCCTGCTTCTGTAATTTTCACGATAGAATTACTATATATGTACATACAAGTACGTATAAAATATTACACTAAGTTTATCGTGAGATGTGTCAACTATATCCATATTTGTAATAATACGTAAATAAAATTTTCCATTAAGTTTCTTGTGAGATGTGTCAACTATGTCCATATATACAATAATAAGTAATACTTTTTGTATAAAAGTAAAAAAATTTCATGGGCTTACAAAATTGACTTGTGAGACTGTCTCACAAAAGTTTTGGTGAAAATACTAATACTTTTACTTTCAAAAGAAAAACGTATTACCTTTTTATCTTTGAGCATAATTTGATTGCGTAGACTAGATAGTTATGGATACGATACTTAAGTAAGATTTGGATTTATTCTGTAACTTTTTATTCATGGTTTTGAGCTTCTGATTGAATTTTATTGATGAATCTTCAATCAATGACACTAATTTAATTTATAAAGTTGTCGATATCAAATCGCTAAAGTAAGATTCCCATTAGAATTACTTGATGTTTTAACCTTTTAGTAATATTAGCTCATTCTATCGGAAACTTCAATTCATTTCCAAAGAGAAATTTTTTTGAATATAAAGTGATCAAATAATATATTATTTTAACCATGACCTCTACCTAAAGGCAAAAACTTGTGTGAGACGGTCTCACGGGTCGTATTTGTAAGACGGATTTCTTATTTGGTTCATCCATGAAAAAACATTATTTTTTATGCTAAGAGTATTACTTTTTATTATGAATATGGATAGGGTTGACTCATCTCACAGATTAAGATCCGTGAGACGGTCTCACATGAGACCCACTCCTACCTAAAATGTAGTTAAATCCTTTGACATGGCCTCATAATCTTGTTATTGGCTCCATTCCATGGGTCCATTCTATGATAATACTGGAGATTTACTTACTGTTGTTAAATAATCGACACGTGTCAGTTTTTTTTTTTTTTAATTAATTTTATTATCAATTTTAGTTTGGTTGAACAACTATAATTAGCTAATTCATGCTTCTGTTGTTCCCGTCACTAGTAATTTTTTCCTTGAAATCAATTTTCCTTAAAATATATCACTAGTTAACAGAAATTAAAAAATGTATAAAAAAAACTTATTCTAGCACTAATATTCTTATTCATGTCACTTACGTACTTTCATCAAAACTTCTTCTGTAACTTTTTTTCTAGGTACGATTTAGAAACATATAATTTTTTCTTTTTTTAGCAAAATTTTAGATTTAGTAAATTTAGTAAAAAAAAAATAAGAATTGCATGTGACACTACCTATACCTTTTGTCTTGATCAAATGTGTGCTCTAGAATGAAAATCGATAAGGGACTTTCATTTGTGTTTTTAAAATTATATATTTAATTATCATTCATTTTGTGTATTATATGTTATTTCCTCTATACATATATGATATTATATAAAGATTATTTTCAACTATGTAAATTATCACAATTATAAATATGTAAACTTATATTTTTTTAGTATTGGAAATTTATATTTTATTTTAATTTATTTGATTCTAATATATATGAAATGCTAACATTTCCAAGTTTTCTCTTAATTGTTTGTTTTAAATTCGCCGATTCACGATGGAGAAGAATGTGATGTGTCGAATGTTGAGCAGAAAAAGTAGATGTCCACGATTGAAGAATTTCAACAAAGGTTAGCAGTTGATCAAGTCATTAAAAACATTGATGATGCATATCTATCATATTGTGAGTATGCACACAGTAATTATTTTAGTGATCGAAGAGGAAAAAAACAAAATTTTAGTGGTTCTAAAAATTTTATATGAACGACTTTGGGTGCTCATCTCATAGAGTAATATGATGGAAAGCAAAGTACAAATAATAATAGAAAGTTGTATAAGAACCTAGAAACAAGAACCAAATGTAAGGCAAGATTAAGAATTGGAAAAAAATGAAATTTGGAAAGTGACGATTTTTTGAAATTGAACATGATCATGACATGGTTGATGAAAGCCAAAGATATTTACTAAGATCCACTCGTAAAGTTTCACATGCTCATGGTGAAACTTATGCTGAGACAAAACCTTCTAGTGTGTTGTCATATATGGGAAAAAAAAATCAAATGGAGTGGAGAATTTAGCCTTTATTCGAAAAAATGCTTATAATTATTTGAATATTGTCACAAAGGGGCATTCAAGAGTTGAAAATGGTGATGCTTTTGAGTTGATGCGGTATTTCAAAACAAAATCAAATTATGAAGATTTATTTTACTCATATATTCAAATGGATGAAAATGGTCGTTTGTCTAATTTTTCTACAGATATAGTCGAGCTAGAGTTGATTATGACTACTTTGGTGACGTGATTTCTTTTAATACGACTTATAAGACTAATATATATAATTTGATATGTGTTCCATTTGTTGGCATAAATCATCATAAAGATAATATGATGTTTGGGTTAGTTTTTATGTCTGATGAGACAGAGACTTCGTTTCAATATTTGTTCAAACATTTCTTGAATCTATGAGAGGAAAACAACACGATTTTAACTGATTAATGTCAAGAAATAATGAATGCTATTGAATCATTGTTTCTCGGTTCACAACATCACATTTGCCAATTGGACATTTCAAAAAATCCTCCCACATTTAGGTAGTGTGAACGTCACAATCCTGCATTTAAAGGCATGTTTACAAAATGTATGCAATTTTGTGATTCCGAAGAATAATTTAATATAGTGTGGGCAAACATGATTAATGATTTTGGTCTTCAAGACCATTCATGGCTCAAGAGAATGCAAAAATTAAGGCACAAATGGTTATTGACATTCAATACTGACAATTTTTTATGTGGGGCTTAAAGCTACTTTTAGAAGTGAGTCTACAAATTTTGTTTTGAAAGATGCGGGAAATAAATTTTTTACTTTATTTGAGTTTGCGAAAAAGTTTGAAGCAATTCAGAAACAGTGACAGATGAATGAAAATGAAGAAGACTCTCGAGGCCGACATAAAATGTCTTCGATTGTAGTGAAAAATCAGTCATTGTTGCAACATGCTACGTACATATGTTTACACACTTAAATTTACAAAATATTAGAAAAGAAGTTGGTGAATTCTTTGAACATTGATTTTGATTCTTTACCTTCATTATATGACGATCCATTGAAGTTTGATGTAAGATCTCTTGGACAATTATAACGAATTCGAAATGTTACGTTTGACGAAGAAAATAATGAGATCGAATGCACTTGTCATTATTTTGAAATGGCTGGAGTCTTGTGTAGACACATATTGTTTGTTTTAAAATTTATAAATATTCATGAGATACCAGCATAATATAAAAAAAATTATATGGAAAAAGCGATAAGAAATAGGGTATAGTAAAGGGAAAAATCTAATGTGGAATGTGAGCAAGAGTATGATGTTGTGTAAAAAATCAAATGATGAGGCTTTGTTATGATCTTGTCGCCATATTGTTTTAAAAATGTACTTTTATATTTTGTAGAAATGAGGGTGAAAAGTATAACGTGTATGATAAAAAAAATCTCTCAACATGCAAGAGATAAAATTTCGATTGGCTCAACAAGTCATAATTTTTTTCATGCCAATGAAATTCAAACTTAAGAAATGTCTCCTACTCCTATGCTTTGGTCATTTTAAGTATCATATTCAACTCCATCATTGAGCACTCTAATACACTCTAAGTAAATTTTTTTAATTGTAGGTATACATGAATAAATTCATCGATATTAGACTCATTGTAGGGACCCAGACGCTAATCATCTTCTTAATCATCGTTGGTATTTAATTATCAGTTCTGATAAACAGGGTCTAAAAATTTTTCTTTTTAAAATGTAAATGCGGAAGGTAATGGAATCTAAATAATATACATCTCAGTATAAAATACATTTCAGTATAAAAGTACAATACTGTACAATTTAAGTCTAAGGTTCAATTACTAAGTTCAAGTAATAAACCAAATCTACAGTAAGTCCGGAATCACCACGCTAACTCTTCTTCTCTCCTCATCCTCTTGACCCCGATCCAGTCCCACCTGTTGTCATGCACACATACAAAACAAGACAACAGCCGGATAACTCCGGTGAGATATAAATATCCCAGTATAAACAATGTATTAAATGCAATCATATAAAACATATATAAAAGCATAAACAAACATCAAAACATGTATCTAATCTGACTACATGAATCAATGACTCGTGATCTAATCTTATCTTATCTCAAATCTAGGGATCCCAATCTAATTTAGACTTTGGTATGCTGTATCGAGTGTCTGAGATAGACGTCGATCTACATCTAAAGCTCTTCGATACACCGTAAGTCTAGAGTCTTATCGGTTCTGAGAAAGACTCGGCGGTTCTGCCCTAGCTAGGCTGTCTGCCCAATACTCGGACTCTGACTCTGTTCTAATTCAATACATGCACATATCAATCTGATAATCTGTAAATATCAATGCAATAAAATAAAGTATGTGATTTAGGGAAACTCAAGTCAAACCTAACTTGAGTTGTGTAATCCCGAATCAACATTTATTTATACCTTTGTCGTCCCGGTCTGACGAAGACGATGACCTGTATTCAACTCTGTCCATATCAAATCTGAAATGACAATATCGAATACAACGTATCAGTAAATAACTCAATATACAATCTGTTCTGATCAATACTCAATCCAGTATACAATCTGATCAATGTCTGAACAAGATACAATCTGAGTCATATCAATAATATCACCATTTAATCGAAATCATATCTGAATCTGATCAATCTAAATCAACTGATGTTTCGACGGTATAACAATACAATCTGAATAACCCCGTCAATCTGAACATCACAAATATAATACTGGAACTCATAATCTGTGTCAACATAATTCATACTCTGAATATTAATGCAATTCTGATATAGAATCTCAGTCAATATCTTTCAAAAATCATAACAATTGCATAAACAGTTTGTTCTTCGATCTGATTTCAATTACACGATATCTATGGTAGTAGAAACATCACATCTGATTCATATTCAGTTCTGACAACATCATAAATTCAAATCTTGTCTAAACGTAACAAAACTTACGTCCAGTTGTAGCTGTCGTTGCTAGGAACACAGTACCGAAGTCGGATTTCAATTCTGATAGACGGATCTTTCACAAATCTAAATCTACGATCAATAAATTGAAAATTCTTTAAAGCCCCATCTCGATTCCTTCTTTCTTTTGAAGATTAGTTTTTGCATGTATATATATATATATATATATATATATATATATATATATATATATATATATATATATATATATATATATATATGCATGAAGGCAAATGGCACACTCTTTGCACAACACGTCTCGCGCTCGGGCGGTAAGAAAGTACCGCTCGAGCGTGGCACTTTCTGTCCGGATGCTTAGCTTGTTCCCAATGGCGCTCGGGCGGTAACATTCTACCGCTCGGGCGCCATACATTCTGCCCAAATTCTATAATTATGGTGCATTGGCCCTCGGGCGGTCTTTTTCTACTGCTCGAGCGCCGAAGGTTCTGTCCAAATTCTTGGCTTACCATGCAACGACGCCCTGCCTCGTCATTTGAGTTCTTATAACCTCAATCATATCAATTAATCAACGTCTGATTACAGGAATTAATTCTCGGGCATTACACTCATAAACTGATTATTAAGGAACATGGATTCCATAATAACTTTAATGAATTCAGTAAAAATCTGAAGCAAAATTCAAGTCATAACTTTTCAGGTTTTTGTTTTATACATCTACTACGTTGAGTATTAATTAATTGTTGTAAATCGGATGTAATTCTTATAGAATGCTCGGAAACCTCGACGTTGTGGGGATATCGTTTAGAGATTTTGGACCACAATACTAGAACATGTCTTTTGTTTGTTCGGAATGAAAATGTTTTGCAACTTCAAATATTTGTTGAGACTTGAGAGAGCTATCATGTTTTTGGTGTTTCATGTACGATTTATGGTATCATATT
Source organism: Primulina eburnea (assembly GCF_022965805.1). Lineage (NCBI taxonomy): Eukaryota > Viridiplantae > Streptophyta > Magnoliopsida > Lamiales > Gesneriaceae > Primulina > Primulina eburnea. The sequence goes on from NC_133114.1 coordinate 25,102,689, forward strand.
TTTATGTGATTTTGATTCACATGCTTTATACTTTGTTGAAGAAACGTGATTTTATTTTTTGGATATGCTTAAATTATTTATAGTGTTAAAGTGGAAAAAGCAAGAGATATTTTTTTTTTATTTAAGTATAAGCTTTAATGTCCAAAATAGAAATTGAATAGATATATAAACAAGCTATGCAGTTTTGAAGATTTAAGTAATTGTATCTCTTATTCTATAGCATTTACAATGACTAGAGTAATTTTTTTAGCATTTATAAATGGGTAGAATATATATTTTTATATAAATTTGTTATAATAATTAAATTTTAAAATATTGATTTTTGACATTCTATATGATTTTACCACAAAAATAAGAATAATAGAAGTAAAAATTTTAAATCCCGACGTAAAAGTTTTACAATGAAATAAAAAATTCATATAATTTTTAAATATAAAATATCAAGTTTTAAAAATTAATAATAATAATAACAATAACAACAACAACAATAATAATAATAATATGACACATGTTAAATACATAATATAAAGGAACGAAATGAGTTTGACGGTTAGTTTGTGATTATGGTTAAAGTGCGGTTAAACGCAGTAACAATAACTAGTATACTGATGTACACATTGCATGTTTATACAATATTTTATTTATTTATTTTGTTTATATTTAAATGAGGATTAAAATATTATTATAAAAAATAGTGAGAAATTATACTGTAATTTTGATATATGAATTAAAAAAATAAATAAGAAAAAGAAAAAAAAAAGATTCAAATAAGAATTTAACCTACAACCTAATGCTTAGAAAACTGAGGATCTATCCGCTGAACTACATGTGCTTGCTTGAAAATTTTAACACTTTAGTTATATATATAATTATTAAAACAGACCATGACACAAAAAAATAGTTACTTAGAAATCTCAAACATAATAATAATAATATAGTATATATTATTGGGTATCTGCTGCCGGTGCATTACTTTTGTATAATATTTTTTTTTAATGTAAGTCACGCTAAACAAGCACATGCAATATTAAAGTTGCATAATATTTTTTTTAATGTAAGTCACGCCAAATGAGATGACGTGAATTGCATTATATATATATTTTTAAAAAAGCAAGTTATATGACATGACTTGATAGATATATATATATTTTCTGTGATAAAAAACGTTAAGAAAAATTTTAATTTAATTATTTAAAAGAAATATATTTATATCGTTGATCGATACAATGTGATCAAAGACTGCAAAGCCATGTGATATTTATTTATTGATAATTATTTATGTTAAGTATTAAATTTATAGAAAAAATTATTATTTATGTTAAAATATAATTTATATGATGATGATTTAATTTTTTTGCAAATTTAATTAGTATTAATTTTTAGAAAGATATTTAAAAATCATTTATTATGATAAGCTTATCATTATTATTGTTATTTGTTTATGAAATGTTTAAAAATCACTTTAACACGCCTAGTATTGATCACTGTTACATCATATCATTTAAAAAAAAAATTTAATGTCTTCTTTGTAAAAGAAAAGAAAGATGTATGTATTATTGAGTGTGGTAGGTCGTCACTCTGTCACATGACCGAGTTCCTCCAAAACGAGCGTCCAACAATTATTTAAAAAAAATATTAAGCAAGTCGTGTCTATTAAATAGGCGTGACTTACTTTAAAAAAAAATTTATTACGCAAGTCAGATGGCGTGACTTGTTTTTTTTTTTTTCAAAAAAATTAGGCAAGTCACGCCATCTCAGATGGCGTGACTTGCCTTTTAAGAAAATAAAAATTTTGTAAGTCACGTCTCTTGAAGAGGCGTGATACATTAGTTTGTAAATATTTTTTTTTTACTTTATTTTAAGAGGCGTGATACATTAGTTTGTAAATATTTTTTTTTTACTTTATTTTATTAAAGTAGTATAGAATAGGGGGTAAATGGTTAAAAAGCCTACAAATATCTTACATCAAATATTAAAATTAATAATGAATGACTTACAAAATCCAAGAATGCTACACCATCTGATAGACATTATTTTTTGAAATTGTGTATTTCTTAATATTATAACCTAAAATTAGTGTTCTAGTTGAGAGTCGCATAACAAAAAAGACGACCTAGAGAAATTAGTTTTCTAGTTGGAGTAGTTTTGGCGAGGAGAAAAATTTATTTTATTGGGAAAATATATAAAATGAAAATAAAATAAAATTTGAAAACCAAAAGGTATCCAATTTCATTAATCGTTGTGCAGATTTTGGTGGTCTATTTGCTGCATTGCTATCCTAAGACAATGGAGGTGTCATCGGTGCTTGGAAATGGCTATCAATCAGTGCTATGTCTCCCGAAAACCCGACCCATCAAGAATTCTCCACCCGTAACCGCCTTAGCAGTGGTGCCTCCGCCGCGGCGGACAGCCTCGACCTCAACTAGCACTGGGAAACAAGGCGAAGTTAGAACCCAGCCCACGAATTCTTCCTCACGTTTTTCTGGGAATCATTCGGCTTCTTATAAAATCAGACAATCCGCAATTCTTGAGGTTCTACAGACTTCTGATTTGGCACCTGCTCTTTTGAGGTTTGTTTGACTCAGTTTCTGTACAATGTGAAGCTATCTTACATTGTGTTTTGAACTTAATTGTGTGGTATTTTGTGCCAATACTTGTTATGTTTGTCTTTTCGATTGGACTAAGAGATAACAGTTTCAATTTTAGTGGTATTGTTCTCCTCCTCCGGGAGCTCGAGCATTAGCCAAACATATTTCTAATTCCGTGTTATCAAATCACTAGATTACTAGCTCGAATCCTGCAAGCCCTTTATTTTTGGGCAAAAATTGGGTGGCCAGGCTTGTTATTGTTGGATTACTTTCCGAGAGTTTGCGTTTCTTTCCATTTGGTTATGAATTTTCTCGGTTGTTTTCTTGGGGGAATAGAGTTTAAATTTCATTTTACAGTCTAGTTGACGTATCTGCTTTAGTGCTAATCATTAACAAGCATGATGACATATTGTTTCGTATGCTGATGAGCTAACTATTGGGTTTATTGAGATTTTATACTCTCTTCATTACTTTACTGAAGGTTTGAAGTATCTGTAATATGTGGCTAGTATGTTGGAGTCATTTGCTTGGTTGGGGCATCAAATAAGTTGAAATTTTGATTTCCTGCTGACCTGGAGGGTGGCTAAAGCTTCTTTGCAAAAATGATTAGATCTACTTTTTTTTCTTGTGTACGGCAGTTCGAGAAAGGAGAAAATGATAAAATCAGAGATGAGCAATATGTTCATTGTGTAAAATCTTTTCTTACAGAATACAATTAAGACCATTCCTATTTATAGATCACTATTACTAATATAAAATTGACAGACATATTAAATCTTGTCAGGTTGTTATAACAAGCGAATATTCCTTTTGAGAAAACTTTATCTATAAATTCTTGTTCAGAAACTCTCGAATCTTCATGAGTTTGGGCTGAAGTATTCCTATGTTTGTCATGGGCTTGAGCTAGACATGTATTAACCATTTGGGCTGGAACATATCTTCATCTGTCATGGGCTTGTTCCTTAACTTGCCCCTCAAGCTGAGTGGGGTGTTAGAGATCACGCTGAGCTTGCCGCGGAATCGATTGAACGTAATTGCTGATAATGGTTTTCTCAAGACATCCGCTGTTTGATCATTGGACGGAACAAATTGAACACTGAGCAATTTGGAGGCAACCTTCTCACGTACAAAATGGATATCTAACTCCAGATGTTTAGTTTTAGCATGAAGGATAGGATTTGCACTTAAAGCAATTGTACTGACATCATCACACCACAATATAGGAGTGCCCTAACAACAAAAGCGAGTTCTGTTAAAAGAGATTGAATCCATGACAATTCTGAAGTTGCATTTTCAAGACTACTATACTCCACCTCCGTACTAGATCTCGAAACCACAGATTTCTTTTTAGAACTCCATGAGATTGGAGAGTACGGTTACTAGCCACGGGAGAATCCTTTCACTTTTCCAAAGAACCAGCAGAACCCGGAAGTAGATCTCCGATCATTTGGATCGTGCCCCCAATCCCGCATCACAATAATCATGAACAGAGAGATTGGACGATGCTGTCAAACTAATGCCAAAGTCCATGGTGCCATTAAGATACCGGAGAACTCTCTTAATTGCCTTCTAATGAGTAAGAAGAGGAGTTTGCATAGACTGACATACTCGATTGACACTGTATGCTATATCCGGTCTTGTAATGGTTAGATACTGTATAGCTCCTATGGTGCTTCTGTAAATGTAACATCCTCAAAAGGATCTCCATCTTTGAAAGAAAGTTTCACACCTGTGGACATTGGCGTTGGCAATGGATTGGCATTTTTATTTTTATCAGAAAATTCTTGACGTATTTGGTCACCGTGAGAAGTAATGAGTGAGCAGATGACTTGCGAACTTCAATTCTCTTTGACAAGTCTCCAAGATTCTTATGAGAAAATTGCTTGTCCAGATAACAAATAATCTGCTCAATCTAAGCTTGATCATTGCCTGTGATCAAACCACGCTCAAGGGGATTGTTTAAGCCCATAAATTGCTTTATCCATCTTGCAAACTAATGGAGTAGCACCATCTTGAACCTCATATCCCATAGTTTGTTGCGTATACACAGTTTCTGTTAAAGAACCATTCAAAAAAAGCTATATTAACATCAAGTTGCTGAATAATCTAGCCTTTAGAAACAATAATAGTTACAACCATACGAATAGTCGTTGGTTTAAGAATCGGACTAAACTTTTCAGTGTAATCCAATCCCGGTGTTTGCGTTTACTCTTTAGCCTTAAGTCTCGCTTTAGTCATGCAACCCATCAGGATTTATTTTTTATTTATAAACCCATCTACTCCCAATTATTGGCGTAGCAGAAGGAAGTGGAACTAACGAATATGATTTTTCATCAGCGCAATATATTCAGAATCCATAGCCTTAACCCAATCTGAACTTTTCTTTTCCTCCAAAACTGTCTGTGGTTCTGAAATGGTGGAGAATAGAGTACCAAGAACCTTGGGTTTATAAACTCCAGCTTTAGATCTAGTAACCATAGGATGGTTATTCACAGGGAGCAAGGCCGATCTCTCCTATTCAGTAGGACCAGCAGAATTAGATGAGGTAGTATGAGAGGCTGGTCTTAAACTTGAAGACCAAGACTAGATGGGATAGATGTAGAAGGAACATAGTTTGAGGTTGTGGAACGGATGGATCTAATAGAAGATTGTGAGTAAGAGGAAAGAGATGGAAGATAAAGTGGAGAAGAAGAGAGACACCGAGTTTGTGAACTCTCAGAATTTTCTTAAGTGCTTTGAGCAAACAAAATGATGTTTCATCAAATCTAACATGCCTTGAATTAAATATGTGACCATCTCGACTAAGACACTTGTATCCTTTATGCTTATAACTGTAACCAAGAAAAGTGCAGGGTGTTGATCTGAATTTAAGTTTATGGTGATTATACGGTCATAAGCAAGGAAAACACAAACACCCAAAGATTCGAAGGAAATAATAATCGACATTTTTATTATATATTTTAGTATGAGGTATTTCACCTGAAAGAGCTGAAGTGGGGAGTCTATTAATGAGAAACACAACAGTTAAGAAAGCATCATCCCAAAATCGAAGAGGCGTGGAAGCATGAGCTAATAGAATAAGACCAGTTTCTACAATGTGGTGATGCTTTTGTTCTACAACCCCATTTTGTTGAGGTGTATACGGACAAGAAACACGATGATTTTGGAGAAATGGTGTTAAAGATCTGAATCCCCACTCCCCAATCAATTTGTAATGCGGTTATTTTTGTGTTAAACTGAATTGTGTTGAACTGAACTTCAACTTGAGTGTTAAATAATTGAAATACTCGACTTACTTCAGATTTAAGTTTAAGAAGATAAATCCAAGTAAAACGAGTGTAGGCATCAACAAAGCTAACATAATAACGATAACTATTTCGATATGTTGTATGTGAGGGTCCCCATGTCTGCATAAACTAATTCAAAAGGTGTAGAAAAAGATGTGTGAAACAAATCAGAAGGAATTTGAAGACTTTTTGCCAGGTGACAAAAACACATATTGAAAATTTCATTTTTAGAAAAGGAACATTACACTGAAAAATTTGTTTTAACAGTGGAAATTGTAGGGTGGGCTAACATAAGAGACCACTGTTTTAGGGAATGAGAAGTGTCTTCGATTTGTGGGTAGTGTGTTTCCGAGCTACTGGAATTTCTCGAAGAGCAAGGACCAGCATGAAAACAAGTGGCTGGATCTTCATGAAATGGCAGAGGCTGACCGAGATTGAATTTATACAGATCCTTGTGCTAACTCCCTCGAAGAAGCATCGTGAATGGCTTGATCCTTCACAAGGCAAAAAGTAAAATGAAATTCAAAGAAAACATTATTGTCACGAGCTAACGTGCTGACTAACACTAATGAGATTTTTGATGATTTGTGGGACTCGTCAAAGATTTTTGAGAATAAAAGATCTAGATGAAGAGGACCAAAAATTCAAGTGTCTTGAGTGAGAGATGAACAGACCTGCTCCGTTCCAATGTGAATTGTACCATTACCCTAGTAGTATGAGACAAGAAAGAGATTTGTTAAGATCAAACGCTTACCACTAGGCCAAAAGTTATAGCTGTTAGCTAAGGTGCAATTTTATTTCCTTATACTTGTGGCGACACAGAGTGCACCTATACTTGGGTGCTAATGGGTCGGGCTGTTAGGCCCATGAGTCCGGGGAGGTGTGTGTTTATCTGCTGGTGCTGTCTCATATCTCTTAGAGATCAATCTTATATTTTTCCTACCATTGGCTCTGTCCCCAGTAGAGACAATATTACCCGTTAAGATCTAGTATCAATCTTATATGGCTCACTTAGTCAACCAGGTCAAGCGGCGCAACGTCAGCAGCTTGACGCATATGAATTTCCCAGGAGGTCACCCATTCCAATACTACTCTCACTCATGCACTGCTTAACCCAACAAAATTGCTCAAGACACTTGTAACATGGTGCGAGGTTCCCGAGTCCAGAAACCACCAATCATCCATTGATGGTTCACATGTCGAAGAAGCTGTAGCGGCAACTGGAGACCGCTGCCTATCATTATGCAAGCTTTGGGGATCATGAGAAGGAGGACCTCTAGATGATCGACGATATGGAACAAAATCCACGTCAAACTGGTATGTAGCATTTTTCAGCAATATGCTTAGAAATACCACATATTTGACACACCGGGCGACCAGAATTGGGATTCAGACCTCGACAACGTCCTCGAGTGTTCTTGCCACGTCAACGACCTCGAGGGGAAAACCAGAAGTCAGAGGATGAAACTGAGGTTTCTTCGGTGGTTGAAACACAGTAGCATTGACAGAAGAAGATGATGTATCGACAACATGGGCATATGATTTGATCCTCCCTTCATGAGCTAATAGAAGTGTAGCAACATCGGACATGGCGAGAGATTCCACTTTAGAGGTAACATGGACAACAACAGAGTCATACTCAAGTCTAATTACTCCAAGCACATGAAGAATCTGATCATCTTCAGAAAGAGGGTAACCACAGGATGCCAGAATATCAATGTAATGCTTCATTTTGCCCCAGTAATCTTTCATGAGAGATTACCCTTTTGTCAATTTTTCAGGCGGTAGTTTATATTGCATCACCTCGGCCATAAATGAGTGGAAGTTAAACAACCGATCCATCTGCCTTTGAACACCTTCAGACATGAAGGCTAAAAGAAAGAAACTAAAAGCTGATCTTGGTGACACCAAGTGATAAAGTTCGAATCGAACATCTCTGCCCCTTTATCATCGATGAGAACTTGGGGAAGAACGGGAGGATTAACAAGAATAAACAGCTTGAGACCCAACCCACGAATACCAGAATGGACTTGCAAATACCATAGGAGATAGTTGTCGTTGGTGAGTTTGACTGAGCTGATTTGGTTTGCAAGGTTGATAATTGGGACGTTGTTGCCGTCGGTGGACTGTGCGTGGGTGACCGATTCACCAGAGGACGTGACTTCTGCTATCTGCTCTCCGATACCAAGTTAAAGGAGAAAATGATAAAATCAGAAATGAGCAATATATTCATTGCATAAAATGTTTTCTCACGTAATACAATTAAGATCATTCCTATTTATAGATCATTATCACTAATATAAAATTGAAAGACCTGATAAATCTTGTTACGTAGTTATAACAAGCAAATATTCGTTTTAGGAAGGAGAAAACTTTATCCACTAAATTCTTGTTCTGAAACTCTCGAATCTTCATGAGTTTGGGCTAAAGTATTTCTATCCTTTGTCATGGGCCGGAGCTAGACATGTATTAACCATTTGGGCTGGAACATATCTACATTTGTCATGGGCTTGTTCTTTAACTATAGGAAAATATTGAATTTTGTACTCAATATTTTAATGTTGTTTTGTGATGGAGCTTGCACGTTCTATATTTACTTTACCAAGGATTATTTTCTCAAAGATAACTTGTCCTATGCCCACTTAAACTGGTGTACTCTCATGTATAAATAGATTAAGGCTTTTGAATTCACAGAATTTGCATATCCATGTCCCATTGAATGAAATTTTGATCTTTACATGGAAAGATAACGTCAGCTTTCTGTACAGATTAGGAGAAGTGTTGAAAGCACAAGACCTGAATGTTGTTTTGCGTCATTTTGGGGAGCTAAAGAGATGGAAGGATCTTTCTCAGGTCTCATGGAGTAATATAAGATAATCTATTTGTTTAGTTTCGTATATTTTGAGATGTTGGCTGAACTGAATCGCATAGTTTGCCCCATATTTTTCGTGCAAGGCACACATAATTCTCTCAAGATTACATAGACTGTTAAATGTTTCCTGTCCCCATTTCTTTTCTTGTTTTGACATGAATCACATAGGTTTGACCCATGCTTTTCATGTAAGGTGCATCGATAATCTTCTCTCAAGATTACGTGCGACACTCAAATATTTACACTTCCCATTTACTCTCTAAACATAGTTTTGATACTATTATAAGTACATGATAAAAAAATCATCCCTGCATCTTTTAGATAAAAAATTTTGAAAATTTCAGTTCAAGCAATGTTGAAATTGGAAACTATGTTGGTGTTAAGAATAGAAATTTGATATGAACATAGATGATTAATTTGTGCTTAAAATTAACCCATCTAGAAGTAAAAGAAAGTCTCGTTTTTGTATGGAAACTGTTTTGCCAATACCCATTTCAGAAGTGAAAGAGATTAAAAACTTTTATAAATTAAGCAATAATCCTTGGAGTACATCCATCTTTTATACTTTCAGAATACAAATCAAAATTCCATGATTTTGGTTATAAAAATCAATCTATATCTATTTACAATCCTACCAAATATAAAGGATTTGATCTAATCTAATTTAAATATTTCTTCACTCCCCCTCAAGCTAAACTATAGGATGTTTATGAGGGCAAGCTTGCTCTGTCAGTCCTTCGGTGAGTAAATCTGCTGGTTGTTGGGAAGTGGGGACATATTCAATGTCAACTATGCCTTCCTTTATATTTTCTTTAATAAAGTGTCGGTCTATTTCAACATATTTAGTTTGATAACGATGAACTGGATTGCAACCTATGACATCCATCTTTTATACTTTCAGAATACAAATCAAAATTCCATGATTTTGGTTATAAAAATCAATTTATATCTATTTACAATCCTACCAAATATAAGGGATTTGATCTAATCTAATTTAAATATTTCTTCATTCCCCTTCAAGCTAAACTATAGATGTTTATGAGGGCAAGCTTGCTCTGTCAGTCCTTCGGTGAGTAAATCTGCTGGTTGTTGGGAAGTAGGGACATATTCTATGTCAACTATGCTTCCTTTATATTTTCTTTAATAAAGTGTCGGTCTATTTCAACATGTTTAGTTTGATCCCGATGAACTGGATTGCAACCTATCGTGATAGAGTTGCATAGGATTTTCAAATCCTATCGTCAACTCTCCCATTATTCTCTCAATCCAAATAAGCTCACATATTCCATGAGCCATGGCCCTGTACTCTGCTTTCGCACTACTTCTAGCCACAACAGACTGCTTCTTACCAAGCCATGTGACCAAATTTCCCCATCACATTGTACAATATCCAGATGTTGATTTTCAGTCATCAATTCAACCAGTCCAATCTACATCTGTAAATCCTTTAAACTCCTATAATTGGTCTTAGCAAGGAATAACCCCTTTCCTGGTGATTGCTTCAAGTATTTCAGAATGCAGTACACAACATTAAGATGGCCCTGACATGGAGAATGCATGTATTGGCTGATCAAACTGACTGCAAATACAATATCTGGCCTTGTCTGTGAAAAGTAGATAAGTCTTCTAACAAGGCGTTGATAACTTCCTTGTTAACCGGTCCTCTTTCAAACATGTTTTCTTTGTCACCTAGTTCGTTCGGGGTCTTGCTTGGTTTACATCCCAGCATCCCTGTTTCTTCAAAGATTCCAAGGTGTATTTTCTTTGAGAAACTGAAATTTGTTTTTTTTTTTTGATAAGAAACTAGATATTATTAATAATTGAAGTTTTACACATAAAGCGGATGAGTAATCCGCAGTAGAATTAAGAACATAACATATTAAGCACTATCCTAGTAAGATCACGCCCACACATAATTCCAGTCCCTAATTAATTCAGAAATAGACAAATGCTGAAAATCTTTAACAATGATAGTCCAGCTCGCAACTCTGAACTTTATCTTTTCCCAAACTTCGTCTGTTGAATCTGGATTGTCTTGAAAAATTCGTTTGTTCCTCTCCAACCATATAGACCAAAGCGTACAGTGTAAGACAATTGGCAGGAATTGCGTTAATCTTTTGTTTGTAACTCCTCCCAAATCCGTTATTATCATATCAGCCGCGGACCTCGGAAGTATCCACTGAAAACCCAATTCCGTCAAGACTTTCGTCCAAATATCTCTCGCGAAAGAGCAATGCACCAACAAGTGATCTTGATTTTCTTCTTTTTTCTGACATAACACGCACCACTGAGGACACAACATACACGAGGGCCACCTTCTTTGAATGGAATCGCAAGTGGGGAGTTTCCCCAGAGCCAAAATCCAAGCGAAAACCCGTACTTTATGAGGGATCGGTACTTTCCAGATTCTTTGAAAGTAAGGAAAGTAAGGAACAGATGATATAGGAAAGAATGAATTGTAAAATGAACTAACTGAGAACACTCCTGACTGGTCTCCCATCCAAACTCTAAAATCCCCCACACCCCTCTGTAATCTCACCGACTCGAGAACCCCTAATAGGTTTGTGAACTCACCCACTTCTACCTCATTTAACTCTCTTCTAAAACGAATGTCCCAATGAAAGATATGACTGGGTCCCTCAGAATGTGATGCCAGAAAGCTGCTAATCGGTTTGTTTTGAGTTGTGGTAATCCTATATAGTGAAGGAAAGCTCTGTGAAAATGACTCCCCCCCCTCCCAAACATCTTCCCAAAATCGAATGATATTACCCTCTCTTAACACCGCCCCAACCAAAGGAAGAAAAAACGGGTAAGATCGAGAGATAAATTTCCACGGACTTCTGAAAGTTGTGTTCCTTGCCAAACCCACATCCCACCCATTATCTTGAGTACCATAAATGCTTGTTATCACTTTTTTCCATAACTTTTCTCCTTCCAGCGACCCCCTCCACCACCATTTTCCCAACAAAGCTCGATTTCTCAAACCTATATTCCCCACGCCCAAACCCCCCCTGACCTTAGGTTTAGTTACCTGCTTCCAGCCGACGATATGACAATGCTTATCCCCATCTGCACCATCCCACAAAAAGTCCCTCATCAACTTGTCCATCCGCATCTCAACCCTTCTCGGCACTTTAAATAAAGACATGTAATATGACGGCAAAGCGCTCAACACTGACTGTATCAAAACCAATCTTCCCCCTCTTGAGAGGAAGGTTTTTTTCCATGAAGCAAGTTTCCTTGCCATTTTTGATAAGACCGGTTCCCAAAAATCTATCTTCGATGGATCACCACCCAATGGAACTCCTAAGTACTTTATTGGCAAGATATCTTTTTTACAACCAAGTTCATGTGCCAAAGCGTCAACCTCATCATCCGGACAGTTAATTCCCAAAACCAGACTTTTTTCCAAGTTTATCTTCAATCCCGATTGATGACCGAAGTAATTAAGTATATCCATTAATGCCATGACATGTCTTCTCTCCTGAACCAAAAATAGAGTGTCATCCGCGAACTGAATATGCGATATCTCCACTTTTCTTCTCCCAACTTCGAGTCCTTTTACCTCATTCAATCCCTTGGCCTTATCAACCAATCTACCCAAAACATCAACTACTAAATTAAACAGGAAAGGGGATAATGGATCCCCCTGTCGAAGTCCTCGCTCCCCCTTGAATTTCCCCCTTGGCCTTCCATTAATGAAAATCGAAAAGGACACACTCGAAACACATCCCTTAATCCACCTCCTCCATCTCTCTCCAAACCCTTTCATATTCAATACAAAATCCAGAAACCTCCAATCAACATTGTCATATGCTTTTTCCAAATCAACTTTTAGAATCCACCCCTTTTTATGTTTCCTTCTATATTCCTCCACAACCTCATTTGCAATTAGGCAACAATCAAGAATCTGTCTCCCCTTAATAAAAGCACATTGTGTCTCATCGACAGTTGAATCCAAGACTTTCTGAATTCTGTTAGTCAACACCTTTGCCACTATCTTGTACAAACTCGTCGTGAGGCTAATTGGTCTGAAATCCTTCACATTAATCGCTTCCTGTTTTTTCGGAATGAGGCATATGTATGTTTCGTTTGTGATGCCATTAACCACGCCGCTTTCATGAAATTCCTTGAACACTCTCATCAAATCTGCCTTAACCGTTTCCCAATTATGTTGGAAAAAAGCTAATGTGAAACCGTCGGGGCCCGGTGCTTTATCACCGTCACAGTCAAACACCGCTCTCCTGATCTCCTCCTCTGAAAATTCAATCTCCAACTCCTCCGCCTCCCTCGACTCTAAGGGACACCAAACTACTCCATCGATCTCCCCTACCCCCACCCCTTCCGATTTTCTGTAAAGATTCTTGTAAAAATTCAGTATATGCTCCTCAATCTGTCTCTCCCCATTGATCATATTTCCATCCTCCAGCATTAGTTTATCTATCGTAGCCTCATTCCTTCTGTTTGTCAACAGTGAGTGGAAAAATTTTGAGTTTTGGTCCCCTTCCTTCAACCATTTTATTTTGATCTTTGTTGATTCATTCGAAATATGAAGAGTGACAACGTTTCTAATTCACACCTCACCATTTTTCTTTCCGCATGTAGAGTTTCCGACCATCCTCCCTCGGACTCCAACACATCCAGCCTCTTCATCCTCGAAGTCAACCCCTTGTACCTAACACCCACATCTCCAAAAACTTCTCGGTTCCATTTCGATGCCTCGACTTTTATTCCTTTCAATTTGAGCATAAACTTATACCCCTCCCACCCCTGACAGTCCACATTACTCCACCACATCCCAACCAAGTCTTTAAATGAACGGTGTGAAAGCCAAGCATTCTCAAATCTAAAAGGAGTAGGACCCCACAACACCTTAGTAGTATCAAGTATCACCGGACAATGATCCGATGTAATTCTGGGTAGCACTGTCTGCCTAAAGTTGGGAAACAATTCCCTCCATCCCCCGGCGAAGAGGTATCTGTCCAATCGACAACAAATCGGATGTGCCCTTAGGTTTGACCATGTAAACTTTGCGTTCAAGAGCGGAGGATCATGAAGTTCCAATTCCTCTATCAATCTGTCAAAACACATCATGCTCGCAGTAATCGAGTTGCTATTAAGTTTTTCTCCTGCATTTCGTACCACATTAAAATCTCCTCCGAGGCACCAATTGATCCCACAAATGGTGCTCAGTCCGGCCAATTCATCCCATAGCATTTCTCTATCTCGTGGTTTCACTGGTCCATAGATAGCAGAAAACCACCACTTATGCTCCTCACTCTCACTAATCTCAACCGAAACCGAATAATTCCCTATCAGATTGTTTCTTACCACCACCACCCTTGGATCCCACATAACGAGTATACCCCCCGAACTCCCAACCGAAGGCAAGTATACCCAATCAACAAATCTGGCTTTCCACAAACTGGCCACAAATCTTCTATCAATCAACTCTTGTTTAGTTTCCAAAATAGCCACTAAATCCGGAGCTTCCTTACGAATGACCGCACGAACAAGCTCTCGCCTTTTTACCGCCCCTCCTCCTCTTATATTCCAAGTGCATATTTTCATAAAACAGATAAAGGCCCCTTCGAAGTTGTTCCTCGCTCATAATTAATTCCCCACTTCAACCTACTCAATTCTCTCCTCAAAATACCAGTGGACTTCTTCACCTCATCCCAACAACAACCTTCTGAATTTTTTCTCCCACTGTGAACCTTAATAGCTGAACTTGTATCCATGTTAGCCCGTAAGGAAATCTCTCTCTCTTTACCCGGCGTTTCATTGGTCTTACCTGCCCCCCTTCCTAAATAACCACTAGACAATCTCAACACTGTGAAGGAAGAAGGTAATAAAGAATGAAGAGAAAAAGAGTGACTAAGAGAAGGGGAATGATCACCGGTTAGTACCTTTCCCTCATTAGGTATTTCGTTAACGCGTGTAATTGGCTCAGTGATAGGCTCCTTCGACGGTGAGAAAAGTCCCTTCATTAGCACCTCATCCTCCACAATATTAATCGACTCCTCTGTTTTGAAGGATACTTGACTATCGGAATCTGAGCTATAAGCCTCATTCTGCAGTAAATCATCACTGGAGTCATCAAAATCTGCACGTACACTGTCATCCAAATCATGAATCCCCAACCCTCTGACATTAGCATCCCCAAGGAAGTCTTCATCAACTATACCATCGGCTAGAAACTCATTATTTTTGGGTCTTCTGCTGTAAACCTTCGAGTAATTTGGCATCCTTAAGCATTTTCCTGTACTGCCACCCGAGGTTGTTTTCTTTTCGTCCTCATCTGTACTCATTGAATGAATCGGTGACCTTCTGAATTTTTGTACCTCTGTTGGGACTATTTTTCCCAAAATCTTGGACACTTTTCCTTCCAAAGCTGTACCCAATCTCTCATTACTTGTTGATATCCTGTGATTGCTGTTGCTTACCAATGGGGTCATCTTCGTGCATTGTTTAGTCAATCCCGGTTGGTCGTTGCACCCACTGTTTCCTGGAGATTTTTGATCCGTTGTCTCTCCTGCAGCATCACATTTTGTTTGTGTCTCATTCCGCATCATATTCCTTTGAACATTTGTGTCACCCCAACCCGCAACCGTTTTCTTGCCATTCACAAGTACTTGAGCATAAGTTCGACGTTCGTACTTCTCGTAAGCTTGTGAGTCAAAGGAATCTACACGAATTCTGATATCTAGACTATCGTCTCCTATCTGGATCTTCATGCTGTTAGTTATGAACCCTCCAGCAGTGCCCTTCACCTTTAACTTTGCTGATTCCAGATTGCGAAATTTCAAAGTTTCCTTGCTGACCTCCAGCAGACCCCCACATCGTTCCCCAATAATTGCGAAAGTTTCCCTCGACCAAAGGTGCCACGGTATCCCATAAATACTCAGCCAACTGTTGCAGCATCTGTCAACCGAAACATTAGTGTTGATGTCCGGCCTCCATTCATCGAAAATCAAAGCCACCCCACCGTCGAAGAATCCTCTTTTGAGCTTTAGAAAATAAGAATACTCCTCCGCATTAGATGGCCACCACAGTGCTTTGTTCGCTTGAAAGGGAAATAAGTCTACTACTTTGTTTGCAGGATTTCCAAGGACCGTCCGAATCGAATCCCAAGCAATGTTGGCCCTATTTCTTGTAACAATTAGTGCCTCATGCCACCTCAATACCGAATTTTCCTTATCACTGTCTTCCTTTTCTGCCATTGGTCCTTTTGTAGCATCCTTTAGCCTTGTAATGTCATCATTCTCCATTGTGATTCTTCGATAGGTTTTGTGTTCTGTATGTACGATCGGTGGACGGTCCCTTGTGGTGTAGCTCCCTGAAAGTATTCTGCCTAAGGCCTCTGAAATGTTCTTCCATCCCACTGATTTGAAACCGCTCGGCACTATTGTAATTTGCTTTCGTCCCCTCAAGTCGAATTTGTTCACTTCGACAAAGCTTCCACGTTGGTTGTTGATTCTCTGTGCTGTGAAAATCGCATTCTTTCCCCTGTATCGATGAAAGTCCCTGCTTGAGTAGGTATTGTTGACGAACTCCTTGAATTTCGAACCTAGCCATCTGGCCTCATCGCGATCAAAGTCCATCATGTAGTTGGCTTTCCTAGTTCTTTCGGCCCACCAAACTGAGTTGCCCCCATTCCCCAGCCTCAGTGTAAACACTTTATGTTCAAGCTTTATGACCTCATCCCTTGCTACGAACCTAGTGGCGAATTTCCGTCTATTTGATGCATACATCGTTCTTTGAGCAACAGGAATCCCGTCGACAGTAGGTTCCTTTGACTGAATGGTGCTCTGGAACCACAGTAATGAACCCGGCACAAAAAGAAGGAAAGTATTATGCCAGCGAAGGTGAAGCTCGAAATACGATTTTTTGACAGTGTGAAATCGCGAAAAAAGGGGGGGGGGGGAAAGGGGAAAATGGTAGTCGCCGACGGCCGGTGGCCGGCGCCGGTGGTTAAGGTAGAAGCCGATCACCAAAGCTCAGTGTATGGACGAGAAGGTTGAACCATGGTAGAACTCTGATGCTCGACTGCTGATGGAGGGGGGAGCATTTTCAAAAATTTCTCTCTCTAAAACTACACGCCACAGTTTTTCCTGACTTGAAATTATGGATTTTTTTTTTTTTTTTAAAACTGAAATTTGTTTTAACTTCTCGCAATCTCCACCCCAAGAAATATTTCAATGCTCTGAGGTCCTTGACTTAAAATTCTTTAGCCATCATTGACTTTGTTTTTTCATTTCCTCACTATCATCTCCAGTGATGATAATATCGTCATAAACTATGACAATAGTGATTTTTCGACTTTAGAATGTCTTACAAACAATGTACGATCCGCTTCTCCCTGTTTGTGGCCAAACTTCTCGATAGTCTTTGAAAACCTATCAATCCACGCTCGTGGAGATTGTTTTAAGCCATGAAGAGATTTGTTAAGTTTACAAACAGTTTCATAACTTCAAATCCAGGAGGTTGACACATATAAACTTTTTCTTCCAACTCCCCGTTCAAAAAGGAATTTTTAATATCAAATTGATGTAAAGGCCAATCAAGGTTAACAACCAATGAGAGATTCGAAACATTATCAACTTTAGCAACAGGAGCAAACATAGTCAATCCCAAATGTTTTGTGTGAAGCCTTTTTACCACTATGCGAGCTTTATATCTTTTCACTGAACCATCCGCCTTGTATTTAATAGTGAAAACCCATTTACACCCTCTGTGCTTTTACCTTGCGGTAACTTCACAAAGTTCCACGTTTTGTTTTCTCAAGAGCGTTCATCTCTTCAAGGATGGCAGCTTTCCCTTCCGGAATAATCATGGACTCCTTAACAGTCTTGGGAATAAACATGCTAGATAGGTTTGATGTAAATGCACAAAATGAGAGTGATAGTTTTGAATACGAGACAAACTGAGAGACGGGATGTTGAGCGCAGATCAAACATCTTTCCTAAGAGCTATTGGAATATCAGAATCAAGCATAGAACAAGGTGTACTTGATTTGTTTAGTGGCTCCACCATCAGTTCATCTGTTTGGCAATGAGGAGAGTTCATTACCTCCTTTCCAATTTGTGGCCATTTCCTTCGAGAGTAGACCTGAAATTCTTGTTGTTTAGGCATATGTTCTTTATCGGTTTCCAATCTGGAAAGGCTGTTATTGTTTGAAGTAGGGCTGGAAAGGTTGCTTCCCAGATATGGAGTGACATGTAAAGGCTCAGTAGGTAAGGGAACACTCACATTGTTCCAGAAGCTAGATTCATTTGTTTTATCCCCCTGAATCGAAGCAGAAGTAAGGAGTGTCTTCAAAGAATGTGACATCAGAGGAGACAGAAGATTTTGTTTTGAGGACAAAAAAACACTTATAACCCTTATGAGTTGGAGAATACCCAACAACAGTCTTGACAGCTCTAGGATCCAGTTTACTACGTTGGCATTCATGAACATGGACACAAGTTGTGCCCCCAAAGGTTTTCAAGGGAAGAGTACGGGGTTTGAAGAATGGATACTGCATTTGGGGAATGCACTGGTTTTTTGAAGTTGAGAGGCCACTTGGCAAATGATTGAGGAGATATGCAGAAGCTAATATGGCATCTCCCCAAAAATATTTGGAACATTCATAGTAAACATAAGAGCCCGTGATACTTCTAACAAGTATCTATTATTTCGCTCCGAAACCCCATTTTGTTGGGATGTATTAACACATGAACTTTGGTGAATAATACCATGTTCATTTAAATATTCTCCATGACAAAATTGAAATATTTCTTCCCATTGCTTGTGAGTAATGTTTGAATTTGGGTTTGAAATTGGGTTCGGATCATTTTAATAAAGGTTTTGAACATGTAGCTAGTTTCTGATTTATCGTGAAGAAGATGCACCAAGTCACCCGAGCGCGATCATCTATATCGGAATTTTTTAGGATCCCCATGTATCACTGTGTATTAAGGAGAAGGGGTGGATGGTTCATGTGGGATTGGATGGAACAATATGCAAGTGTGTTTAGCAAATTGACACATTTCAGAACTAAACGAAGCAGACTTTTATTGCCAAATAATGAGGGAAATAAGATAAATTTGGATGGCCAATCCTCCAATGCCACAACATTATTTCTTATCACTAGACAGTAGACACTGATAAAGACACATTACTAGACACAAGTTGAAGTCGATTTCTGTTAGAATCAAGCCTTGAAGTGGTAAATGCCATCATGAACTGTAGCATTGCCAATTGTCTGCCCCAATAGCAGGTCCTGAAATTGACACGAAGAGGGCAGAAATTTAGCAACACAATTATTATCCCAAGTTGGTTTTGTTACGGATGAACTTGGAAAGACCTTAACTCACTTCAACAAGGACCTATTTGTTCAGGAAGAAAAAGAGCGAACATCTAATCTTTCTTCTTTAGTGCCAGGCAAAGAGGAAAAGAGCTAGCAATAAGAGCAGAGCTGGGGATGATTCTTTATTGACTACCTTTTGAATAACTTGGATAACATCTTTATCCGACTTTTAGTTTTGACTTTTAAAAGCCAATTGTTTTAGATTGCATTTTAACGCAGGAACATGAAAAACTGCGAGGACAATGGTTGAAGATAGTTTAATGTTACCAATTCCAGCAATATGTGTCACAGACCCATCAGCGAGGACAACATTGATAGGATGAGTACAAGGAATAGAGTAGAAACATGTTTAAACGACCTGTCATGTGGTCAGAAGCCCCTGAATCGATTATCCAAGGGTCCAAAGCAGAAGATTTTTGAACTGAAAAAATTGTACTAGATTGTGCTATCAACTATCAAACATTATGGGGATAGACTGGGACAGCGAGGTTTTTTTTTTTGATAAGAAACAGATATTTATTATTAATATATGTTAATGTCCATTACAGTCAGTAGACTAGAAATCCACTACTAATGAAAAGAAACCACAACGTCTAACAATAGATGTAAGACCAATCTCTTAATAAATCAGAAATCGATAAACCGTTGAAGTCTTTGACTGATCGAATCCAGTTAGCTATATTGATCTTGATATTCTCCCAGCAATCTTTTTCTTTTTGTTCAATCTCTTGAAAGATTCTTCTATTTCTCTCTAGCCATATCGCCCAACATATTCCGTGCATCACCACTCTCCAAAAGATTTTTCCCTTTTTGCCAAGCAACTGTCCAAGGTCTGTAGCAAACAAGTCCTTTGATGTTTTCGGAGTAACCCAAACCAGTCTCAATTCTTCCAAAGCCCTAGCCCATAGTGCACTACTGAAGTTGCAATGAACAAGCAAATGATCTTGTGTTTCCGCATCCTTACGACACAACACACACCAGTTTGGAGAAAGAGCACAAGTAGGCCATCTCGTTTGAATCACCTCGGATGTTGGTAATTTTCCAAGTATTGCCGTCCAAGAGAAGATCTGAATTTTTGTTGGAATAGGTGTTTTCCAAATGATATCGAAGAAGCTGAATTGTGGTGTAGAATTATTAACGTTGAAGAGAGAATTGAACAAAGATTTGACCGAAAACTTCCCCGATGGATCCCCCTCCCATACCCTGAAATCATCAACCCCTTCCACCATTATTACCCTGTCCAAAATACCTAGGAACACAGACAATTGATTGATCTCTTCATCTCGAAGTGATCTACGAAAATGTAGATTCCATGATAGAGCAGTAGATGAGTTAAAAGAGACGAAATGAGATATGGTTAAGTTACGACCCTGTGAGATGAGATATAATGAAGGAAACAAGTCACGGAAAGATGATTCCCCCCACCAAATGTCCTCCCAAAAGGGACAGCGAGGTTACCAAAGAATGATTCAAGAACTTGCAGATTTGTTCAAGTTGTTGCTGGGTCAGAGTTATTGAAATGGAACCAGATTTCCCTGTTGCAGATTGAATTTGATAAGCTTTGCCATCCTTTTTCTTCTTCAGCTGCCAATTTGGTGATTTGCCATGAAGTTCCGGCACTTATCCTGTGTGTGACCGGGATAATGACAGTACTCACAAATGGGGCGGTTGGAAGGCTTTGAATCAATGTGAGATTTCGCTTTGAATCAATGTGAGATTTCGCAGAGTACGGGTGGCCAGAACCTTCAGGGACATTGGGAAGCACCGGAATTGCTTAGGAAGCGTTACTTTCCGGCGAACTTCCTCGCGTCTAACTTCTACAAAAGCATCTTCCGGCGATGGGAAAGGATCCCACGCCACCACGCGACCACACACCCATCCAAATCGCGATTGAGACCCTCAAGAAAATCAAAGATCCTAGATGTTTCCACAGTTCAACACTGCATGTAACACAGACATGGTCTTCTTCCAAGAACAGATCAATTTCTTGCCAAAGTTCTTGCAAATCTGAAAAATATTGAGTGACAGATTTTGATCCTTGCTTCATCTCCTTTAGGTTGGACCAAATTTCAAACATCTGGGAAGCATTACCCAGATTTGAATGCGTACTTCAGGCCGCATCCCACACGTCTTTAGCTGCCTTAAACCTGAGGCAACGATGACTTATCTGGGGCTCCATTGAATTAACGAGCCTTGCGAGAACTAAAGAATTCTCCACCAACTACGATTTATACGACTGGTCGGTGGACTTCGGGGCGGGCAATTTGCCAGTTAAATAGCCTGACTTCGCGGGCACAAATTACAATTTTTACCAACTGGTCGAATTTTAGGAGCTCATCCATATGTTGCAGATTAGACAGATTCTTGTACACGGTGGGATGGACTGAAATTTATCCATATCATAGACAAAAACTGTTGCCAAGAATCACCTCGGATCATTTCCCAGTGGTCTTTGATTTGGAAAAAAGTAAGTGGGGTCCGATGCCTTTTAGATTCGAGAATGTGTGGTCGAGGCATCCAAGCTTTACAAATTTGGCACAATCGTCGTGGAATAACGCGAGGTTTCAAGGATGGGAGGGATATACATTTATGATGAAACTCAAAGCAATGAAGGGTGACATTAAAAGATGGAATGAAGAGGTTTATGGGATACTGGAAATGAAATCAGCAGAGTTAACAAAAAAATCAGCAGATTGGACGAATTAGAGAATGAGGGTCGGGGATCGGAAGAAGTAGTGAATGAAAGAAAAAAACAAAATTGTTGCTAGAAGAGTTGATACGTCGAAAGAATCAAATCTACTATCAGAAGAGCAAGGTCAAATGGATTACAGAGGGGGATCAAAACACAAAATTTTTTCACTCGCTTCTGAATCAACGGAAGAGCATTGCTACCATTGACAGATTGGAAAGAAATGATGGTTCAATTACAACAGATGATGATGAAATTGTCTCCATCATTGTAAAGTTCTTTAAGGAATTGTACAGTTTCATAGACACGAGATGTTGGGGTATTGAAGGAGTGGAGTGGTGCCCCATTGAAGATGATTTAAGTCGAGAGTTAGAAAAAAAAATTCACGGAAGAAGAGGTTAAGAAAGCAGTCTTTCAGTGTGATGGAGGGAAGAGTCCGGGGGAAGATGGATTTACTTTGGCTTTTTCCAAGATTGTTGGGATATAGTCAAAAGAGATCTAATGAAGGTTTTTGATGAGTTCTTTCAAAGCGGGATCATAAATGGAGCAACTAATGAAACATATATTTGTTTGATATGAAAGAAAGCTGAATCGAATAAAGTGAAGGATTTTAAACCGATAAGCCTGACTACAAGTTTGTATAAGATAATAGCGAAAGTCCTAACAGTGAGAATTAAAACGGTGATAGCATATATTATTTCTGAATCTCAGAATGCTTTCGTTGAAGGAAGACAAATCCTAGATTGTGGCCTCATAGCGAATGAATTGCTCGAAGAGGGCAGGAGAAAGAAAAAGAGGGGATGGGTTTTGAAGGTGGATTTCGAAAAGGCTTATGACAATGTGAGCTGGGATTTTTTGGATTTTGTTTCTGATGAAAAAAGGGGTTTGGAAGAAGATGGAGATCTTGGATGAAAGGTTGTGTGTCGAATGTTTCATTCTCTGCCATGATTAATGGGAGACCGAGAGGTAAATTTAGGGCTTCTAAAGGTCTTAGACAGGGCGACTCATTGTCTCTTTTTTGTTCAATTTGGTGGTGGATGTGTTGGGGAGATTGATCGACAAAGCTAAGGAAAGGAATCTCATAAGGGGGTTCGAGGTGGGCAGAAACAAGATAGAGATATCTCACATTCAGTTTGCAGACGACACACTGTTCTTTGTGTAGGCTGAAGATCACATCAGGTTCGTGGTGAAAGTGGTGAGAGCGTTTTGTGAAATGTCTGGATTAAAAATCAATTGGGAAAAAAGTGTTTTGTTGGGTATTCACCGTGATCAAGGAGAAGTTGAAATGTTAGCACAACAAGTGGGATGTGGAGATGTGGCCTATTAAGTACTTGGACGTGCCTTTGGGTGGCAATCCGTTACAAGCATCATTTTGGGATCCCTTTGTGGCCAAGATGTCGAAAAAATTGGCAACTTGGAAGAAAGCTTTCTTGTCAAGAGGTGGAAGATTAACACTGATTTTGTCGGTTTTGAATTCTATTCCGATCTATTATATGTCTTTATTCAGGGTCCCTAAAGGTATAGCGGAATCGATGGAGAAAATTTCAAGGAATTTTTTTTGGATGAAGCGGATGGAGATGTTCATAGCCACTTGGTCGTGTGGAACCATGTGTGTAAACCGAAGGAAAAAGGAGGCTTGGGTGTTGGGAATATTATATTGAGAAACAAGGCATTGCTGGGAAAGTGGTGGTGGAGATTTTTTGAGGAAGGAGGGACATTGTGGAAGAAAATTATTGCAAGTAAATATGGGTAGCAAGAAAATGGGTGGGATGCGGGATTGGCTAGAAACGTAACGTTCAGATGCCCATGGAAGTTTATTTCGATTATACCCGACTTTTAAGCTGAGAGTGTCAGTTAGGGTGAGAGGAGGTAACAAGGTCAGATTTTGGGGGAAATGGCTGGTGGGGGGATTTTTCTTTTAAAGATATTTTTCCAGCTTTATTTCAACTATCAACATTTCACAATCTACCTATATTTCATTTTGTCCACTTTGATAATATCTCGTCTACTCATTCATGGGATTTTCACTTTAGAAAAGCTGTGAGAGAGGAGGAGAGTGTTCAGTTGTCCGAGTTATTAGGGGTTTTAGATTCTTTTAGGTTAGTTGAACGGGTAGATGACTATCTAGAGTGGAGAGGGGATTATTCGGGTATTTTCTCTGTCATATCCTTCTATGATTCGTTTTTTCCACATACTAGCTTTCCAGTTTTTCCTCTTTTCCATGTTATTTGGAAAGTACCCGTCCCAAAAAAGATTCAGATATTTTCTTGGATAGCATCTCAGGGTAAACTACCAACCTCGGAGAGGATTCAAAAAAGATGGCCTCAATTGCTTTGTGCCCAAACTGGTGTGTGTTGTGCAGAAATGAAACAGACACTCAGGATCATATGCTCATCCACTGTTCATTCACAAACAAATTGTGGGCTAGAGCTTTGCAAGAGCGTCGATTGGTTTGGATAATTCCTAAGTCAACAAAGGATTTATTATATATGGATTTGGGGCACCTTACTGGTACCAGAGGAAGAATTTTTTGGCAACTGGTGGTGCATTGCATTTGCTGGACGGTGTGGTTGGAAAGAAATCGAAGAATTTTTGAAGACAAAGAAGAACTGCAGAAAAATGCTGGGAAAAAATAAAGATTGACATTGCAATGTGGATTGGAACCCATCATGATTTTAAGAATGTTTCGATTTTAGATTTGATGAGAGATTGAGAATATGTGTTTCATTAAGATAAACTTGATATTATGTGCTTCTTGATGACAATGGACCATTAGTCCACTGATGTAATCTATCTTACGTTATTATTAATAAAATTTTGTTTCTTATAAAAAATACAAGTAAAAATCATTTGATTCTGGATATAAGAATCAATCTATATCTATTTACAATCCTACAAATTATAAAAAAAATCGATATAATTTAATCTAAATATTTATTAAGAAGTATTATCAAATAACCAGTTGTAAGTATTGCTTATCTTGGGTTGATGTCACATGTCTATTCGTATTCATTAATGGTTGCAATTACATGTTAATATTCGATGAAGAAATCAACTTAACTTAATACGACAAAATGTCAATTTTAGTAATATGCATTGAGCTTTGACATTTTTAATCTCGGATATTTTATTGATCAATTATAGTTGTATAACTAGGGCTGTAAATGAATAGAGTTGGTTCGCGAACTTTTCTAGCCGAATCGATAAATATTTTATCCGTATTCGAATTTATCGAATTCAAGCTGAACTCGAACATGATCGAACTTTTTCTCAAATATAACTCAAGCCAAAATTATTTTGTTTGATAGTTCGCAAGTCTTAATATTTTATTAATATAATATAATTATATATTAAATATATATACATTTCTAATTTTTCGGACATTTCGAGTTTTCGAACATTATTTTCGAACCTTTTCATTCAAACAATAGTTCAAATAGCTCGCGAGTAGGTTCGAAGATTTCAAACTGAACTCGACCTTACTTTCGAGCCGAACTCGAGCAAAATAATTTAAAATTTTGAGCTTCGAATCGAGCTCGAACTCAAATATACTTATTTCTATCCAAATTCAAACCCTAAATTTTTACTAATATTCGGTTTGATTCGATTCGTTTACTCCCCTACCCACAACTACGAGGTTTCGTTGATCAATTTTAGTCATTTTTCTCAAAATTATATAATTAAATGACTAATATCATTGTTAAATTTTTATAGTTACATTGTTAAAAATACGTGCATATCACAGTGAATTTTTAATTGACTTAAAAAAGATATAGGACTAAAAAAGTCACAATTCAATACATACATGACTAATATTGACATTTTGCCTATAAAAACTTAGGTTTCAAACGAAAATTTTAAGACCCATGCCGACATTTAGTCCTCCGAGATAATGTGGAGTTTGTATATATAACTCAAAGCTTAAAGAACAAGTGTTGTGATTGGGTTCAGCGGATTGGGAACATAAGTATTTTTCAAGTAAAAGTCGTAATCTGTATGTCTGTAGGTGAAATAATTTTTTTACACATCTTGATCATTGATTTCTTAATTGCTTTAGAAAATAACATTAGAATAAGACAAATTTAAGATTCTCCAAATTCTAATTTAGTTTCCATGTTTGTGCTTTGCTTTATGCAACTATGCATGACCTATATTGCCTAGGGAATGAAATGACCATTCTGTTATTTTGGTATTTTAATCAGTTATTTGCATTTAATTTGGTATTTTATTTCTGCGCAGTTGTTTGATTGGATGCAGCAACATGGTAAAACCAACAGCGCATCTTACAGCAGTTATATAAAGTTTGTAGGGAGGGGTTCTAATTCCATGAAGGCCATTGAGATATACAGTAACATTAAAGATGAGACCATGAGGGGAAATGTCTCAGTTTGTAATTCCACTCTTTATTGTTTAATAAAGAGCGGCAAGATTGAGAGTAGCTTTAAGCTTTTTAATCAAATGAAGGGAGCTGGTTTGGTTCCTGATATTGTGACGTATAGTACGGTATGCACCTTATTCTCAGCTCAATCTGTTGGTATTCAAGTGAAGAAGGTTTGCAAATCGCATTTCCACGTATATTATCCACAATCTTCTCTCTTGTTGTGGATAATATATTATTCTTATCATGTATGTGTAGTTCCGCAGCTCCTTTGAATTTGTGAACTGTGAAATGCGCTGATTATTGAAATAACGTGATTGTATCACTGTTTTGACATAGTGGTGTCATTGTAATTTTACTGTATCTTTTTGGTGGGAGTGGCGGGATCATGTCAAGTTTTTGGAACTTTGACATCGAAGTATTAATATGTAATTTGATTACTATACTATTAATAAGTATTAATTTTTTGGATAGATATGACTCAAAAGCAAAAAACATATAGGTAAAACCCAAATAGATAATGGCGCTAATTTAGCCGTAGATCATGAGCTTACTGATTCAAAGCTCTCGTGAGATCTCGTTGAGATTGATGGCCCCTTGAAGAAAATCTCCCTCTGTTCTGCTCTTATTTTTGTCCTTGTTTTGTGCAATTTCGTATTTTTTCATTTAATCCAACGCGAACAATGTTTGCATCTTTAGCTACTTGTGGGATGCGCCAAAGTTAAAGGTGGTTACTCCAAGGCAATGGAATTGATTCAGGAAATTAAGTCTCAAGAGTTGCATATGGATATTGTAATGTATGGAACATTGTTGACAGTTTGTGCTTCAAACAATCTGCATGAAGAAGCAGAAAAATACTTTGAGGCGATGAAGAGTGAAGGTCATTCTCCCAATGTCTTCCATTACAGCTCTCTGCTCAATGCATATGCCGTTGATGGCAACTATAAGAAGGCCGATGAGTTGATTCACGAGATGAAATCTGCAGGATTGGAATTGAATAAAGTGAGTTTCTAAGTTGTAAGCTATACGGAAACCATGGTGAGGCCATTCTTATAAGAATGCTCGTACCTCAACTTCAATAAATGCGAGAAAGAGAACATCTACATTTTGTCAATATTGCTGAAACTATGTTTGCTTCCCCTATTGCAGGTTATTTTATCAACACTGCTAAAAGTTTATGTTAAAGGAGGATTGTTTGAGAAATCAAGAAAACTACTGGATGAACTGCAAGCTCTAGGCTATGCTGAAGATGAGGTAATCATTCATTGACTTCACACGTTTCCTTTATAAAATAAAATGATGACCCTTTGTCTTCATGTCTGTCTGAAATTTGTTTTCTGTATTTTGTTCTCCTGAATATGCACTTCACAAATGCCTTGTTAATTATCTGATAAGAGAACTTGACTCTACCAGCAAGGTTAAGAAGAGTTGGCAAGAGGCACTTGAAAAATCATATGCATATAATATTATGATCATTCTTGTTTTCTTTTATGCTAATCTAAACACACACACATATATATATTTCCATTTTTTGGTCTCTAAATCAGTTAATGTGTTTTTGGAACTTAAAAGTAAACTGAAGATAAAAGGCCTACAGTGTCTGGAACAACTCCATATCAAATTAATGCCATCAATGTGTATTGACATGAAAATAATAATCATTTTAATTTAAAGGAAGTCTTTAATGCTATGGATGAAGTAAACTATCCAGAACCTTTCTTATCCTTTTTATGTCAATTCCACTAAACTGATCTATATGGAGTTGTGAGCTAAACTTTATATTCCTGTCACACCATTTTTACTTTACTTTATGATAGGACTTTTGTTCAATACTTGTCTGTTACTACTTTCCAAAATATCTTCTATAGTTTTAACAGGTGGCCATCTTTAATCAAAACCCATTCTCTGCAGAGGCCATACTGTTTGCTGATCGATGGACTTGCAAAGTCTGGGCAACTGATGGAAGCCAAATTACTTTTTGATGAAATGAGGCAAAAGGAAGTGAAAAATGGTACTTTTTTTAAAAAAATATCATAGTCTTTAGCTGGAATCTTTTGTTACAGGCGGTATATTGTCTGTATCCCGTTCTTCTTAATAATCAGAAAGGTATTAAATTACATGTTATTTCTTTAGTATATAGATTACTTCTATATGTTTATTGTGCAACTCCCGATGACTTTAAAACTGGTCGAAGAATACAATGTTTTGTGATACTTATACTCAGAAACTTCACTCAGTAATACAGTACTTCTGAGTACTAATATCTCCTTGATTCTTTTGGTAATACAAATACACATATTTTTTTACTTAAGTGACACTGATTATATTTTTCGCTCAAAATATGCAGATGGTTACTCCTACAGTATTATGATTTCAGCATTTTGCCGAAGTAGCCTGATTGAAGAAGCCAAGGAGTTGGCTCGTGAATTTGAGGACAAATATGACAAGTACGATGTGGTTATTTTGAACTCAATGCTCTGTGCCTATTGTAGGTCAGGGGAAATGAAGAATGTGATGAGCATAATGAAGAAAATGGATGAATCTGGAATTAGTCCCGATTGGATGACATTTCAAATTTTGATTAAATATTTCTGCAAGGAGAAGTTATATTTACTTGCCTACCGTACAATGGAAGACATGCACAAAAAAGGTCATCAACTAGATGAGGTAAGTCACGACTATTGTTGCTTGTTGGAGAGCTATCTTACATAAAAGTTCTTATATTTGGTTGAACAAATAGACAATTTGGAGTTACAAATTGATGCCTGATGATGCATGGCGTTTCCGAACCATATACCTGGTTTTCTTACGAGCTTTGCTTGATTGTTTTGTCATCGTCTATGGAACCTATTGCAACCACAAATTAAGAAACTCTCTGCACAAACCCTAGCCAAATGCTAGTATTTCCCTAGCTAAGCTAGTCACAGCCCTAAAAACAAACAACAGAATGAATGTCCCCTCCCTTCTCCTCTCATTTATTCTTCTCCTTTTCTCCCCTTCCACGTGATCTGTAACTGCCTATGGGCCTTCCTGACTTGGGCCTTTTTTTGTTAAATATCTAGGCCAAATAATAATTGGGTCCGTAACAGAACCTCTCTCCTCAGTTTTGGTTAGCTATTGTCGGAATAATAAATATCTTTCATATGTCTTCTTTTGGATGCTTGCTTCCAGTGCAGTTTTAGGGTAACTCGAAGTTGACCTATGATTTAAGGACCTAAAATCTATTGAATTTATTTTTATCAGGAACTGAACCTTGCATTTTCTTGGTATTTCTCAAATGTCTGGAGATTAGCATGCTTCAATTTGAACAACAAAGCACTGAAACTATGCGAAACTTGCGCAACTATATTGCTGGGTTATTGTGAGACCTTATGCTGCTAGCAACTGAATGCTACTTTAATTTTGATGAACATGTTCTGTTTTTTAGGACGAGACATTAAACAAGCTATAAACTCAGTGAACATTATTAGTATCTTACAGGTTATTTTAGTGCAGGGCCTCTCCATTGCTTTGATCAATTGTCTTGGTAAAGTTGCTGCCCATTCAGAAGCATTCTCGGTGTACAATATGTTGAAATATAGTAAAAGGACAATAAACAAGGACCTCCATGAAAGAATTTTACACTCTCTACTTGCAGGAGGACTTTTGAAAGATGCATATGTAGTGGTCAAGGTATGTAATTATGTTGGGACAATCTT
Organism: Primulina eburnea; assembly: GCF_022965805.1. Taxonomy (NCBI): domain Eukaryota; kingdom Viridiplantae; phylum Streptophyta; class Magnoliopsida; order Lamiales; family Gesneriaceae; genus Primulina; species Primulina eburnea. The sequence goes on from NC_133114.1 coordinate 25,132,552, forward strand.
CGTTAGAGTATCACTTCATGTGGTTTTACATTTCTGAGCACTCCATATTTTCCAGGACAATGCAAAGCTGATTTCTCAGCATGCTATTAAGAAGTTTGCTACCTCATTTATGGATAAAGGCAATATAAACTTGGTGAATGATGTGATCAAGTCCTTGCACAGCAACGCATGCAATATTGATCCGGTAAAATTTTGATTATTTAGCAATATCATCCAATTTGGGTGTTTTTGTCTTGGATGTAGACTATTGTGAAACAACATTGATCCTATTATCTTATGTGGTTGCAATCGATCTCTCTTGGGGGTTGACAATTTAAAAAATTTGAATCGCATTGCTAGTCTAGTTATAGTTTATTTATTTTTTCTTTTTTTCTTGATGCAGCTAGTTATAGTTTCTGGCACAACAATCACTCTATTCTCATCATAGCTAAAATTACGCGTCTGATTATCATGGATTGTTGGGTAGTGCAGATATTGGGAAGATGATTGTTTGGGAGCTGACTGCAGAATGGTTATTTATGTAATATAAAAATTGACACGTAGAGCTCGAACTGCTACACAGTTTAAACATTTATATTGCAGCAACATTTTCAACTATATCATTTTTTACAATAAAAAAGAAAAGTGTTTGGACCTACATGAATCACTGTGCTTTTGTGTTCGGTTGCGTTTGTTGTATTTCAAGATTCTGGTTTTTGTTTCATTCCTGTTTCAGGACATATTTCACATGGCCATTTCTCGTTACATTAAGCAATCTGAAAAGAAAGAGCTGCTTCTTCATTTGCTTCAGTGGATGCCTGGTCGAGGCTATGCTGTTGATTTGTCTGCAAGAAATTTGATCCTTGAGAATTCCCACTTGTTCGGGCGTCAATTTGTGACAGAATTAATGTGTAAGCATTATGCAGTGTTGAAAGCAAATAAATCCCGTGAGGCGAAGGCCAAATAAACTAGAGCTCGTGGTGTCTCAGGTATGCAATTATCCTTGGATTACATTTTTCTTAAAGATAAAGTAAGTTTGTTGAAGGGCAGCCATTTTATCCATTTTCTTAAGCAATGACTTGGCCAGTACTTCTCTTATTTAGCAAATCATCTAATGTTTTAGATATCCTAGCCGCCTCATACTAGTTGGACCTGTGTCCAACAGATACAACTTGGAAAGTCCTCTCAAGTTGGTTCGATGGATTGATTCATTTATGTTAAGGTGGGGAAGGAATGGCTACAAATTCTCAACTAGTTTCTCGTGATTAGAAAACCGATCTTTGCAGGCAGATGCTTTTAATATGGTTATGAAGAGTTCATGCAGAATCTGGACAAAAGGTACAACAATCACTAATATCTGCTCTAGTTGAGAAAGATGTACTATAAAGGTGGACACGATTCACCGATCCTGGTAATGAGCATCATATCTGGACATTTTCTGTCGACCACAAATTTTGCGTAGATGTGCCTTGTGAGTAATACCGAGAGGCATGTCAGTTTGGGACTAACTTTTTAGCTTCTTCTTACCTTGAAGAACAAACTTCATCATGAAAAGCCCGTTCAAGATCTTGAACTGCGGTGTTGGATGGATGGATGATTCATGTAAATTGGTGGCATTCGGTTGGACTTTATATTCGATTGTTTTTAAATGTAATTTGGAATTTTTTTTATTTTTTTTTTGCTTATAAATTTCGGAAGTTGATACGATGGAGATAGAAGAGAAAAAAAAATATGATGAAGCAATGTGATCCTGGCATGAAAGGGTTATGCTTTGAATTGTTGATTCAAATATAAAATGATAATATATGGGATAAAAAATTCGAATAAAAAGAAGGAAAGAGTAAAGTTTTTTAAAAAATATATAACAAAGTCAAAATAAATATTTTATGGGAAAGGTAGAATAATTAAATATTAATTAAAAGAGCATAAATGAAAATTGTATCGAACTTTGTTGTTTAGTGGTGTAAATGGACTGAATCGAATATCACCAAAATTTTAAGGCTCAAAGATCGAAAATTTTAATATTTCTGGTTTTAGGTTGGTTATAAATAAACTCGATTTTGAGCTCGACTCGAAATATTAGAAAATAATGACTCAAAATATATTATTTTAAAATATTAAAACTCATGAGATATTTCAAATTATTGATAATATAATTTGAACTCGACTCGAAGAAAAAAATCCAAATAGTTTTTAGCTTTAATGATTTCAAATATAAGTGAAATTTATTTGATCGGACTCGGTTCGTTTAAACAATGGTTCTAAATAAAATGGATCAAATAATTCAACCCGTTTATCTGTCTTGTCTTGTCCGCAGCATAACATACTACTTCAATGGCCGGATTTCAATACCCGGTCCCTATTAACCCGGCCCGTACCCGTATAGGATGGATAGGTATCGGCGTGATGGGCGCCGCCATGGCCTCACGGGTCCTCTCCGCCGGATACTCCCTCTCAATTTATGCCCGTTCACCTTCTAAAGCCGCTGCCCTGCTCTCCCTGGGAGCGCACCTGGCCACCTCCCCGGCTGACCTCGCTGCCTCCACCGATGTCATCTTCACCATGATCGGCCATCCCTCAGATGTCAGACATCTCGTTCTCGATACCCTTGTCCCTTCCCTGAAACCGAACACAGTCATCATAGATCACACCAGCAGCCACCCCGCACTGGCCAGGGAAATCCACAGTTCCGCCCACCAGAGACACTGCCATGCGATCGATGCCCCAGTATCGGGCGGCGATATCGGCGCCAGGGAAGGAAAGTTGGCAATCTTCGCCGGTGGAGGTGCTGAAGTAGTTGAATGGCTAAAACCATTGTTCGATGTACTCGGTAAGGTTACACACATGGGCAGCGCGGGAAAGGGTCAGAGCTGTAAAATAGCGAACCAGATAGTTGTCGGCGGGAGTTTGGTGGGATTAAGCGAAGGGCTTGTATTCGCCGAAAAGGCGGGGATGGACAAGAAGAAGTTCTTGGGGGCGATAAGGGGAGGCGCAGCTGGGTCTATGGCATTGGAATTGTTTGGAGAGAGGATGATTGACAGAGATTTTAGGCCTGGGGGATTCGCAGAGTATATGGTGAAAGATTTGGGAATGGCAGTGGATGTGGAGGAGGAGGAAGGGCGCAGGGATGAGGCTGTGGTATTGCCCGGAGCTGGGCTGTGTAAGCAGCTGTATTCGGGGATGGTGGCCAATGGAGATGGGAAGCTGGGTACTCAGGGAATCATCACTGTGGTGGAGAGGATCAATGGAATCAAAGATTGATTCAGCATAAACTTTTTGCAATTTGCAATGTCCTCACTTCTTCCACTCCTTGTGGGATCTTGTTTGGTTTGTTTTATTTTTAGTTATAATTGGATTTCGAACCCGAAACATGTCTCAATCTTTCATGCCCTCGTTGGATCTTTCCTATATGGTTGTATATATCATTGGATTTTAATAACATCTCTCCATCATTAACTTCTCATTTTTCACAACTCGTCTCATTTTTCGGTCATAGCTGTAAAAATTATTGGATTTGAAAATCAGCCCTTTTTAGAGTTGTCATCTCATTTTCATATCCCAGGAATTAGATGTTCATGCATATGAATGTATTTATTGGATACAACAATGATCTAGTACGATCGAAATCTAGTGGTTAAAATTTATCTATAGCTTTTGATATGTTAGCAAATGTTAGATCCAACAAAAAGGTGAAAAAGAAACTATGTCATTCTAAGCACATAAAATATTATTCTACTTCGAGTTACTGAAACAGCGACCCAAAAGGTTTCGCCTGTGAGTATACATGCTGTAAGATTACATATTATACTCCATGGAACCGATATTCACGACGCTTATCGTGATTCATCCACTGGTACTTCAGAATATGTACACGAAAGGGTTTCTACATTGGTGCCGTTTTTCTTAGCCTTGGTCCATGATATTCTCCACGACCTGCAGTAAACTGAGCCTGAAGTGAAAAGGTGAAAACAAACCATGTTAATGGGGTGTAAATAAGAATGAGCAGGAATAAGCATTATTATGCTACAAGTACATAGCTCAACTCAAGAATCAGACGCCCTTCCAATAACAATACAACACAAGACATGACATACCTTGTTCAATGCGAATCGTTGTATCTCTATCATTCAGGTGGAAGCCAAGTAGCTTAAAACTATACATTTAGGTTGCAGTTGGATTGATGGATTTTATTGGGAGGGAAGGGTTTGATTTGACAAAGAATTAAGGGATTATTTCAAACGACACTATCTTTGGTATATTTGAAATTCATCTAAATTTATATTAAAATCGCATAATTTGATATGGAGTGGATTTGAAATCCTCTTGAATTTTGTCAATCCAAACAAGATATGAAATTTTAAATCCATGAATCTAAGCACAACCCTAGGTTTCGTGGGGGCCAAAGTATACTTGAAAAATCTTGGGTGCAAAATCATGCTTCTGGATAGAAATGACAATATATTGGACCAGATGATATTTTAAGACAGTCCTTTCTGTGCCAATACCTTACAGCATTCATTAATTTTTATCCCTCTTAAGGAAAAGGAATAGTATCAACAAACACATGAACTGGATTGCATTATTCTAGCTCAGTATGCTGCTATTCTAATGCCTTTATATAAAAATTTTCCTCCTGAGGTCCACTGTAGCAGCGATAAACAGGTACATAGGCAAGACTTCATAAAGTTCCCAATTTTAACAAACGTGCTTAACTAGCTTCAAGTCAACATCAGCACTTTTGAATGGTTGTGTGCATCTATCAAGACCAGCTCAGGTTGAGGCTCAACAGCGGTTCTTCAACACCACACTTGCATGACAAGTATGCAGTCCAACTTGGTGTCGATTTAAGTTCATAATTTCACAATGAGATACGACTTAATGGCAAATAGTAAATCCTCATTAAGTAATGCAGCCCCATGGTTCAGGGCAAAATATATCATGCACAAGAAATAGTTTCATGTTCATTTACATAGTGGGAAGAAATAAAGAGCATCGTTGATAGAATTGAAATACCTTTCTTCTGCCACTTCCCTCTTTGCAAGCATAAGGGTCAAGAAAACCGGGACCATAGCAGCACATAAATGCTTGAGCGTATGTCCACTCACAATGCGACGAGTCAAATTATAGATTGGCTCATCAGCTGCTTCTTCAATCTTAGCTAGGAGATAAAATCCTGCAAATTGTTTGATGAAATTGTTGTAATCATATCAGACATCTAATAGCACAAAGTAATAATTAACGACAGAAACCTGCTGCCCAAAGCCAATATGTGGAATGTGTGTACATAGGAGGCATCAATATAGCCATCAGTGGGATAGCAATGCAAGGCACAAACTGTACAACGGCATAAGGACGGAGGTCATCAAAAAATCTACAAAAAGTTGTCGTCAATGAGAGTCTTAAGATAAAAAAATTAGCTCTACAACATAATAATCATAAAAGTTCTGCTTCAGTGACGGAACAAGCATTTAAGACCCCCAAATTCAGTAACACTGATACTCTAAAAAGTTTATGGCAGAGTCAAGATTCGATTAGCTTTAGATCATTCCAAAACCTATTCCTGCTTGACGAGAGACTTTTATCTTACATTAATATGTAAAATTATTTACATAACTAATCACCTGCCCTGAAAATTAGGATTATGCAGGATCGGGTGAAGTGGCGGATCCCGGACCCTAGCGTTAAAGGGGGCAAATGTGAATAATTTCAAATCTTAAATACAATGTGTGCATTAGTAAAATTTATTATAGATTTCTTGACGGGTACACATATCATAAATCTAGTTTTATAGAATCATGTCGTTTTATAGTGTTAAAAATTTATTTTTCGTTGGTTAATGCAATCGACTTCTACAAATCTTCTTGCAGGTTAAAACTTAAACTATTATTTCTAAATTGTATAATATTCATAAATAAATCAGCATTAAATTCTACGACAACACATAACACATGATCATTCTCAAAATGGTGAAAAACAAAAAGGATGTATTGTATAAACTATAAAGAGACAAATTACTTCAATACTTGAACAAAATTTATGTTAGTGGCATAAAGTCAAGTTACACTATTGCACCCTTGAACCTTTTGAATTGTGCAATATCAATATGTGTAGTTAGCAAACATTTTTCAAAATTGAGGGTGTGCAAAGGCAACGTGGCTCAGCCACTCATCAGGCCTAGATCATTATATAAAATGCTTCAGCTATCGATTACATTATAAATGAAAGCTTGTTTAAACTGTGTAGCAGCCTAAAAATCATTTTTTTATCACTTTACTTCACAGTCAACCACATCGGACAAAGGAAAATTAATGTTACTTCACATTCCTCGTCCCCCTAATGGGTCCAACATGCAACATTATGGCAACCAAACAAGTGACATTGATCGAGATCATATGAAAAATTATAGATATTAGATACTTTGAGCGTGACGTTTCAATTGACTCAAAAGCAACGACGACACAGGAGTTGGAAATTGCTGCCATTCAACAGATTACTAGTTAGGGAAAAGTTTCATTTTGACTAAAGAGAGGCAATGCTTACCTCCAATACAAAATGCTGACTACACCAGCCAAGGTGAGAGGGATAATGGACAGAGTTCCCTTACGTGCATCTACTCTCTCAATGATAAAGATCGCAATAATGGAAGTAAATGCAACAGTCATCTGCGATAGTTCAAGTGTGAAAGGCTAAACTTGCAACATAAAAACAATCAATTAACTCAAATACAAGTCATGCAGTTGGCATCACATAAAAACTCACAGGTAAACGATCCCAAACAAGGCGAGAGTCATCAGGCCTGAGGTGATAGTAAGATGAGCCAAAAGCAACCGCTGCCACACCGATAAAAAAAAATGTCCAACCACATAGTTCACCCTGCAAACTTTTGATGCACCCGTCCACGCACAAAATTTTTATCACCCCTAAAACTCAACGAAAATGATCATCAAATGCGTCCTAATTTGGGATAAAAAAAAGAGAACGGTCACATTACCTTAACTTAAAATAGTTCCCATAATAGCATAGTACAAGGCCTATTACACCAACAACGACGAAGGGGAAATTGGAAATCACATTCAATGCATTCGGTATACCTGAAAAATCGAACCAAAAATCAAATCAAGCATCAACCCTATCCAAAATTTTGACATATTTCGTACTAATCATACAAACAATGGAGTTGTGGCTCTACCACAAACAAAACCAATCAATTCCAGTATGACACTGCAAATTAAAGACTTCTCCAGTATCAGAAGTACCAAATTTTAAAGCAGAATCTAACTCTATCAGCTATCAAAGTGGGGAAAAAAAGAGCAAATGTATAAACTGGGGAGCAGCCGGTGCGAGCAATTTGCATATACGGAGGGAAGCAAATTTTGAAAAATTAACACACAAGAGTTTATCAACACTTTCTGACTAAATAATTACAAGTTCTCCAGCCAAAAGCTAGATTTAAAAAATAAAAAATCCATCCATCAATCAAAACACAAACGCATAAGATCGAAACTGACCAAAAATATTGCGTTGATCAGCGAAATCATGGTACTCTTGAGACTGAGGAATTGCAGGAGTGATTAACATCAGTGCAACGAAACACACGACCGCAACTACCCAAACTAACGCCGTCCGCTTCCTCATCTGTAGAAATCAAGAACGGTGGGAATCCAACGGCAGGAAAGTCGATCAAAGGGGAAAATGGCGATTTTATTTTTTTTTATTGGCAAATGAGATGAAAGTCAATTTCATATTGGCCGCCGACTATTTTGTTATTTTAAAATAAAAAATAAATTTTTTATTGATTGGAGTTTTTTCTGAAACATTCTGGACCTAGTTCCCAACATTGCTTACGTGTTTTTTTACTACGAAAAAAATATTAAAAAAAATACAAATTTGCATCTCAGCTGAAAGTGGTGGGATCATATTCATATAGAATAGTAGAATCCCGTCCACTATACGGCTTTTTGGCGTCCTTGTTTTACTGGACAAAAACCTGTGTCCAAAAGTATGGGTGAGTTCGGTTTGAGTCTTCATCGATCGGGTGGATCTATATGCTCCAGGGTGGTGAGACGAGGTGTAGCGCAGTCTGGTCAGCGCATCTGTTTTGGGTATAACGGGACATAGGTTCGAATCATGTCACCTTGATGTGGGGTCGGAGTCAGCCTCAAACGTAAGTAACTTAGTGTAATGCAACCCCAAGACTCAAGAGATCAATTATGGCTTGGCCTTTAATTTCATTGAATTAATGACCTTTTGAGTAAATTTAAATTTAAAAAAACAGAAGCCTTAGCGACGGTTTTTTATAACCGTCGCCATATAGCGATAAACAACCGTCGCTAAATAAAAAAAACGACGGTATAATAAATATTGTCGCTTTTTTAACCACGGTTTAATAAAAACCTTTGCTTTTTTAGCCACGATTGAATAACCCGTCGTAATATATTGCGACAGGTTTAATAAACTTTATAAAAAAAATGAAAAATTTGTAAATTACATGACAAAATAATAAATTTTTTTCATGTGATACACAAATAGCCTTGTCAACCAAATTTTTATTATGATAATATATATATAAATATATATATATACACACACACACACACATTACCATATTTTCATTAATTTTGGATCTGCCTAGTTACTCATTTTATTACAATCAAACGCACACAGGTTACCAAAGACCTCGAGACTCATACCATAGTGTACGCAAAAATAGTTTTTTTCTTCCCCTCAAATAACTTCTTCAATCTTAGGTTATGATCTACTAATTTTCCAAAAGTTTGTTTCGGTACACTAATTTTAAATTTTTTGCAATTTTGGTCTAACTGATGATGTGGTACCATAAAATACTGACATGCAGTCAAAAATGCTAATCCGACATCAAAATTTTTATTTGTCAGATATCACATCAACGATCAGACTAAAATAGCCGAAAATCGAAATTTAGTGGACCAAAACAAAACTTTAAAAATTTAATGGACCAAAACTCAAATTTGGACAAGTTAATTGAACAAAAAAAAATCATTTTCCCTTAGTGTACCTATATTTACTAACTAAATTAATCTAACACATTCAGGATGTAAAAATTATTTTTAACACCTCTTTGGAAACAACAGTTCTGCACAAACATAAATGAAGTCATAATTTCATCATCTTAGCCAAGAAAGCAACTTTTCTCTCAATTCTTCCACATAGTCCTCATCTTCAGACAAGTTTCCATTAACCTGAGTTAAAAAAAAAAAAAAAAAAAAGAACGTAAAGAAAAATAAAAGATATTATAAGTTTTCAGATGCTATGATTCTAGAAATTTAAAAATATAATCAAATTGAAGATTTGCCAAAATGAGGTAAATCATGAAAGCTATATACTTCTCCATTTGTAATTGTAATTAAAAATCTTTATTTCGTTTTTTTCCAATATTCATTTGCTTTTGTAGAATTAATCAATGCATGCATGGCATGATCTAAAAATTACTTATGCTTAAGTACTAGAACTTCAACTAATTAAGATCCCTTCCCCCTTTTAAAATTCATCGTAGCATATTATTTGCAATAAACATGTTTGATAAGTTTATATATAACAAATTTCCTAGCTTAAACCACAAAGAAAACGTTTGATGCGAATAATGAGACATTAGTTTATTACACATTTTGTTTCATTGAATCAGTTTTAAATTTCAAGTTCTACACAGAATTAATGTCATTATTATCCATATATACTGATCTATTATATCCAATCTATATATATCATACATATTTTATCATCTCTCAACGAAAAGGAACTCTTTAGATTAAGAAAAAATTTCCTTCGAAATGTTGCAGCATCTTTTAAGTGGGTTGGGGGTGGCTCTGTATAGTGGGTCTGGACTGCCAACAAATAATAGGTATGGTACTCCCAGCAGAGTTAGTAAGCTATGTAATAGGTTCAGGGGCACTTGAGCCAGCTGCCTGATTTAGTGGACGATAGTTGAAAGCACAGTACGGGCAGAAGCAATCCCCAAACATCATTGGGGTTTCTAACATCTTTCTCCTATATTCTATGAATAATTGTGCTACTTGAAATAATTAGTATCGGGTATCTTGTTACTAACTATCTTTATTATGCTTTACCGAAGTGACAGTTTTAAGATTAGATAAGGAGGCATGAAAGCGTTCTGCAATGTTATTGAAGGAGAGTTACTACTATAAACACAGGTTTCACCCTATTGGTTGTAGTGTATCACAGCTCTAAAATAATATATATACACACACACACACACATACATACTCCATTCAATCAGTTTTAAATTTCAAACCCTCAGACCCTAGCATTTACCGCAATACACTGTAAGATTGTACAATTATATGTATGTATAGTACAAGCAGTACTTGTTGTAGAGTACTGCATTTTAAGCATGAATTTGTGAACTGTTTTTAAGTTTTAAGCACTCCCAAGAAGATGCCCTCCAAGCCATTCGTCCTCACCATGTTTAAACATTATTTTCCTAGGAAATTTAAATCTTAGCTAGGGAGCAGTAAACAGACTTACATTTTAAAAAAAAACATATGTATCATGTATAAAGAATGTACATATCAAATACCTGGATATGCAGATGGTGGCATATTCTACTCTCGCACACACCAAGTGTCGAAGCACTGTTGATGAAGTATCCTTCGTCTTCCACTTTCCGCAGCATATTAGCGAACACCGAATCCTTTCGTTCATCATTTCTTGGCATGCAAATTTGGACGATTGCTTCGTTTCGATCGACTCTAGAAATGGAAATGGAGCGATCTTCATCAAGATTTGAAGTGGGATTTTCGTTCTTTTTCGAGGACGATTCATGTTGCTGGTAGCTTTGTTTCTTGGAATCCAATTCTTGGATCTCATTCTGCAGCTCTGGGATGTATTTCAGTACTCTATCCACTATTGATGGTGCACTCCACCTCTTCTGCAAGATGTACATCGAGAGAGAGAGATGCCCCCCTTTTAACTGTCGTTTGGTTCGAGTCAAACGTTGTATGAATCAAAGATGTGATATGCCTAATTTATTCTTCGTACCAAATGTTATCCAAGTACATATGGAGGGACACGCTGAAATTGGAACAAGTTGATGATACGAGAAGAGGGACGGTAGAAAGTGTATTTTTTTTTTACAAAGTTTGGATTTTTAGTGGAAAAAAAAACCGTAGACTGTAGAGGGGATTATCACTCCTTATCGGGATCCTTTTTGATACAAGGTTGAGATTTTTTAAAAGAATTGATTAAAACCTAGATATTTGCAGATAGAGTTGGATCAGCTGGACAGTTATTTATTTAAATGGATCGACTTTATATGATCATTTTATGTGCCATTCTTTCAATCACAGCACTGCACTAAATAATCCACACACACGAAAATTGAACTGATACTAAAACAAAGTTTAAATGATCAAAAAATTAACTACAGATGGAAGATTCTTTGCTTCAAAATTCTTTAATCCACAAAAATAAACGAACCTTTGATCGTCTGGAATCGGGAAGCAATGCTCGAATAGCGAGGAAGGATGCGTTAATCTTCATCCTTCTGATTCTCTCCTTGGCATTATGGACCATCTTCTTTGCAACCGATGTCGTCCCTTCCTGCGCACCACTTTCCTCTAATGTTGCAGCTTCCTTACAATTACTAATTTTACTCTTTCGCTTCATTTTCTTGGGATTAGGGCTGCTGATTCTCTTCATTTTCAAGCCCTTACCCGATGTCCCTTCTTGTTTTCTCGCCAAATTTTGTTGCTCATCTTCAAAAACCATTTCCGAATCAATCTTCCTTTCCCGAATACCGGTTAAGTTAGTCGCACAGTAAGGCTGACCATTCACGGTCGATGGCCGGAATATTTCTTGATATGTTTGCAATGAATCATCCATTAATGGATCAAAATGGCTCAGGAATTCAGAATCCATGTTACTAATGCCGTAAGCATTACTTAGAGGTAAACTTGACATATTATAGCATATAATAACTGGGAAATTTTCCAAAACAAATCTCCCAAATAAATATCAGAAATCTTTTTAAATAATATGATATCTCGATTTCTTCCACGAGCTAGCGCTTGTGAAAAACCTAATTTTGTTGGACTCGAATTGTGATAAAATATCTTGACAGAAAAACCCACTTTATATCTTATAAGTTTGTTGCATCTATAACCTATATATCTATATATGTATGTATATCACCTATATATAATTAATTTATAGATTGCAAAGTAAGAACTTTGGGTCTTTGATGGAGAAATTAACAGTTTTGTAGCATCTGCAACATATATATTTCAAGAAAAGATCGATAAATTTTATAAATATAAGATTTTCTTGTCGAAGATCATTTAAAACCAAGAAATTTTTGTGATACTATATATGGGATCATGCATACAAAGTATGATATTTATGTCGAAATTACCATGAGAAGATAGATGAATTTAAACAAAAACAAAAGATGCAACTGATAAATCTCTACTTTTAAGAATGAAGAATCTAGATGAGAAAATGAAAGAAAAGCCTAAGAGGAAAGAATAAAAAGAAGAACATATCTTCATTAAGTCAAAGTAAAATAATGCCAAAACCGATTGTAATTGGCATATAAAATGCCAAAGTCAATTGCAAATGAATATATATATATATAGAAAATATTTAAAAGATTTAATATGGGGTGCGAATGCGAATATCCGATGTAACATAAGCTTTAATTTATTCTTGTAACATGAGCCACGTAGAAAAATAAATATCAATAAGCAATAACCGATAGATTTAATGGTTTCGGGTAAAAAATGATCAAAACTAAAAAAATATCGAAGTATTAGATAGAAACCAAACTTTAACAAACTACAATACTAAAACTCAAAAATATCAACTTACGTTACTAAATTTCCAATTTTCCCATAAACGATTTAATATAGGGTGGAATGGGAGTGAAAAATTATGCCTTCAGACTATAATAAAATAATATAAATTTGTACGAATTAAGTATTTATATTATTAAATATATTTTCATGATAAACTCTTAGTTAAGACAAAAATTTGTCTGAGATAGTCTTATGGGTCGTATTTTGTGAGACATATCTCTTATTTGGGTCATCCATAAAAAAATATTATTTTTTATGCTAAAAGTATTACTTTTTATTGTTAATATCGATAGGATTGACCTGCCTCACAGATAAAAATTTGTGAGACCGTCTCACAAGAAACATACTCCTTAATTAATTGTCATGATTTGACGAACTCGTAATTTTTTATTAGGTAATGATTTCTTACAATTTAATAAAGTGAGACCTATATTTGTTTTAAAAAATATTTAAAATATTTTTCTAAAGAGAAGATAATATAAGTATAATTTATATATATATATATATATATATATATATATTTTATAAATATCACAAAACTCATCATCTTCTGTTTAAATATAAAATTAATATCTTATAGTTATAAACCTGCTTAGTATGCTTTGATCGAGTTCTTTGATATACATGTAGTACAATACATAGGAAGCGAGTACATTGCCATGCAGGTTGAAGTACATGTACTTAAATTTCCAGAATTACCTCTCATTCATATTCTCTAAATAAAATTCAATAAAAACCACTCATTGGATCTCATTCCCCAAAAAAGGGAAGAACTAGGAAATTAATAGAGAGAATAATTTATTATCTTGTAATTTTTAGATATGCAAAAAATATGTTGAGTGGGTCTCATATGAGATCGTCTCACGGATCATAATCTGTGAGACGGATCAATCCTACCCATATTCACAATAAAAAGTAATACTCTTGGCATAAAAAGAAATACTTTTTCATGGGTGACCCAAATAAGATATCCGTCTCACAAATACGACCCGTGAAACCGTCTCACACAAGTTTTTGTCAAAACATGTTACCAAAACAAAACTGAAAAATCTTTGGAAAAAATATAGAGTATTTTAAATTTATGATACAATCTTTTGAGATGATACCTTTATATTTTTTTTGGGTTTATAACTTAATATTGGTGTTTTCGTTGATTGATAATTGACACAGCATAATGAACGACTTAGGAAAAAGCTATCATCATATCAATGTTGATAAAAATTATAGGCTGGATATAAGATACATAATGCATGTACTAAATAATGCATATTCAAAACACTGCGTTTCAGCTGTTACCGGAAGGACGGAGAAGGAGCCGTCTCCGCCCGCCTACAACTCGAGGCTCTGGTAAGCTCTTCACTTGGACACGTTTTACGATCAGAACGCATGACATCTTAATTATGCGCTGATTTGTTTAGAATTCAACATATTTCGTTTGGTGTAGGAAATTAACTGGATTAATTGCATCTGCAAAACCCTTGATAAAACTTGCTTCGTCCAAGTGCATGCGACACGCACATATGATTCTTGTTTTCAATTTTCTGTGCAAACATCGGACACCGATATAATAGATATGTCTAAATAGATAAATTAAAAGAAATGGACTCGATCAGCCAAGAATTAAACAATGCCAATAGCGGTTGCCTTCTTCGCTGCTTTCAGTTATTTTGTGGCTGGAATTAGGGATTCTTTCTAGCTAATTAGGTCATGGAGTCTTTTAGCGGATCTTCGTCTTGTTATTCATATATTTAGGCTCGTTTGGTACGAAGTATGAAACATCCATTGATACACATACCATACTTGTTTCATCCAACTTTTGAATTAAAGTTATAAATCATTATGTCGTTTATGTATATAGATTTATCATCGGTTTTAATTCAACAAGCAATCACAAGAGCCAAACTATAACTTAGGGTAGTTGTGGTTTCTGTAAGATATAAATAAAATCATAAGAAGTAAATATAAAGTTGTAAACTAACAGTAGAATTTGTAGAAAAGGGAGAAAATTCATTGATCTCCAATTATGCTTCATCATCTTCCCTCCATGTCTCAGTGTTACATTATCTGGGATGCGAGTATACATACACATAATTACAATTCTAACCACCTAACACTAAATGCATCTACACAATCTCCCAGCCCTTATGAGGAACTAGCCATGACATAGCTAGGTGAAAAGAATGAGAAAGAAATCAAATGATCATCAAGAACATTTTTCTAAAATACTTACGACTTCCGAACGTTGTTTGTCGCTCAATTCTTCTGGAAATTCAACCAGAAACTTGAGTCTAAGGTCTCCTCTCATCCCTTCTTCTTTGTATTTAGGCATGCCTTGTCCCGGGATAGTCTTTTCGTATCCGGGATATATAATATCATCTATTGACAAGGTTATATGCCCTCCTCCTAAAAGGGGGACAGGAATTGTGCATCCTGTGAGGGCCTGCACCAATGGGACCTCAACTCCTAGTTCCAAATCATCGCCTTCCCGTTTGAAAAGTGGGTGCCTTTTCTCATCGATTACGAAGATTATGTCAGCTGGGAGAGTGCCCGGTCTCTCATCTCCTTTCCCTTCAAATGTGATTTTTGTTCCTTTTTTCCATCCTGGCTTCACTCTGATCATTAGTATCTCTTCTTCTTCAACAAGGAACCTGTCATTTTAAAATAATGAGTCTTATAATAGACGTAGCCAATGTTTCCACTTGTCCAATGGACTTATCATTTCATTTATAATACTACTCTCATGTATCATGAATTGGCATTGCAGATTAGAAGAGAGAGCTTATTTTCATTAATTCCTTCCGGAATGATGGAATTTAAGGATAGGAATGGCATTTGCCTCTCTTGATCAAATGCGAACAATAGCATTTTCCTGCTTAATTTGTTTTAAAATATTGCCCTTACGTTTGGATTTACTTGAATTTATGTTATTCCAAACTCGTGGTCGCCGTGAAATCAAAAGCACTTTCTTCTCTCAATGTTTCAAGTTAAAATTGTAAAGGGAGAGCGACATATGTAGAGGGAGAAAGCCAAAAACCTTGAAAAAGAAGAGAAATGAATAAGCTACGCTATTTCATACCCGGTATTTGAGATGACATCCCTCGTGATCTTGATCTTTTTAACACTTCCAATGCACAACTCTTCAAGCGTGCATTCGAGCTTCTTCTCTATTGGTTGAGGTTTTCTCCGAACAGCTGATTGTGAAAAGAAAATCGGGGTTGTGCTTCGACGGCTTGTGGCTTTTGATAGAAGCGCTTGTTCTTTTGGCGTGCTAGGAGTCGGAGGAGTGCCATTCGGACTAGTCTTAGTAAATGATGCATAGAACTCAGCTGATGTAGGCGTTATGCTTCCTGTTAAAGGGCTGATCCGGCTTGTGGTACGAGAAAGCAGCTTAGGACTAGAAATGTGAAATTCTTCATCATCTTCTTGAATATCACATAACTTTTTCTTTGGCGTTTGTGGTTCATGATGCTCTCCATTGCAGGCATTGGCTTCTTCTCTTTTCTTGGAGCTAATAGCCTGATAATTAATAAAAAAAAAAATAACGTAAACAAAAGTATCCATTTATCCCATTGTAACATCAATATATATGAGAAGGGATATTCATCAGCTTGTATTGATTGTACAACGCAGGGCCGGACCCCGAATACGAGAATTATCATATGCCATCGATGTTATTCCTAATAACATTCGATCGAATTCTTAGATATCTAGATACATAGAAACGGGGACGTACACACCCTATAAGCTTCATTGATGGAGCTAAACTTGGCTTCTGCTTCGGCTTTGTTCGATGGATTTCTATCTGGATGCCATTTCGTTACAAGTGCTTTATATGCTTTGCCAACATCAGAGAGGGATGCAGTTCTTGAAATTCCAAGAATTCCGTAAAAATTCGGCGGAGGTGACTTTGGAGGATCTCCCATGAAAGGGGAAGATGGAGGAAAAAGAAAGGAAAGTGAGGTTGCAGGGAAAAGGAGGGAGACAGAGGTCGGGGGAGATGAGTGGAAATGGAAAGAATGCAAGAAAATGGAGATTTTGTCCAAACAAATGTATGATAAAAGAAAAAAGGAGATATTCCAAGAATGAAGCGCTTTGTTAGGAGCTTTTCTTGTTTTGTTATGGGTATATTTTGTGTAATATAATACATGAATATTATTATTGCATATATTTTGTTTCTCGAGTCTTGTTTTATTTATTTAATTTTGTAAATATGACATGAGATTTAGTAAAATTATTTTTTGTAATATGAAATATGAATATTTAAACACACTCAATTATAATAAATAAAAATATAAATAAATAAAATACCATTAATTTTCATCTTTTAAAAGAATCAAATATAAAAACAAAATTTTATATATTAGAGCGCAATAAGACATAAATACATGAAGATAAAAATGTAATTAAGATTAGGCAAAAACTTGTGTGAGACGGTCTCACGGGTATTATTTGTGAGACGGATTTCTTATTTGGGTCACCCATGAAAAAGTATCACTTTTTATGCTAAGAGTATTACTTTTTAGTGTGAATATGGGTAGGATTGACCCGTCTCACAGATTATGATCTGTGAGACGGTCTCACATGAGACTCACTCTTAAGATTAAAGCATAATAATATTTGACCCCAATTATACTCACTAGATATTTTGACTCGTGTCTAATATTTACCATCCAACTCGTCTAAATCTAAACTATATCCGCCTGACCTATTTTGATCGACTCAATACCATCTAACTCGTCTAAATCTAAACTTATATCCGCCTTACTTATATTCGAAACTGACAAGTTCTGCATGTTAATACTCGTTGGACTCGTCAAAACAATTGTATATGTAACATTTTTTATATTTTTAGTTTTTAACTTAGGTGTTTACATTAAAAATTAAATTTTAAAAAAAATCATAACAAATTTTCAATCAAATATAAAAGTAGTAATTTTATACAATTCAATAATTCGTATAAATTTCAGGACATATTAATTGGCTACTAAAGTATATGTAATCCACTAAGAGAGAAGTGGAATAAAATATGCTGATGTCATTACTTTTGAATGTCGGTTTGGAAAGCCTCTGAGCAAAAGTATTTGTATAATTTTTTTAATAGAAATAGAAAATATGTAATAATTTTAAAAAGATGTTTTGGTAATTAAAAAATAACCATTAAAAACAATAGATGTTATCAATTTTACAAATGTGACATTTCTGTAAATAAATAGTGGCAAAATAAAAGGGAGTTCATACGTACCAAAGCCTCCCTCAAACTTATTAATAGTACTAGTAAACCTTCGGACATGATGTGTGTACATGTAAATTAAATATTTATAGTAGCATTGTGGTTCTCACGCCAAAAAAATAATTATCTAAAATATAGCTTTATAATCTTTATATATAATAAATTTTTATATGAAATATAATAAGGTTTGAGTAATTTTTATTTAAAGTTAATATTTAAATTTTAATTTATTAATTTTCTATAATCTATAAGGGAAATTTGGGAAAAAATTCATCACAAACTTCATTTGGTGTTCAGTCCCCAAGTCACTAAAATTTATTCTGCACAACACAAGAGCAGGAGAAATTTTTTTTAAACTCCCTCCCCAATTTTTGTTCATTTTTCTCTTTTTATATTATTTTTTTCTTATCTCAAATCTCTCGCCCCAATTTCATTCTCATCGGCCGAAGAAGAAGCTTCCTTCCACCTTCACTTTCAAAACTACATCCCACACAAATCAATGGTTTAAATGACGAAGATTTCAAATGGGTTACATAAAGTAGAAAGAATGAAGACAACCAAGTGACATATGATGCCCATTTTCTGGAGAATCACGGAGCAAAGATTTTTTGGAGAATCACGAAAACAAAACAAATGAGTTTCTTCTTCTTTTCGTTCGCTCGATTTTTCCATTAATTTTATATTTGTTACCACATTTGTTCTTGATTTATGTCACTATGACGATTTCGCAAAACAGAAGAGTTTCTTCATCTTTTTTGTTGGCTCGATTTTTCCATTAATTTGATATTTGTTAGCACATTTGTAATTGATTGATGTTATTATCACGATTTCAAGTGTAAATCCCCAGCCACCAAAACCCACTGCGTCAACACTCACTGGTGAAGGCAATTGGAAGCTCAAAAAAATTTTGGCTGGCTAAATAATACACATATCTTCCTGTATGCATGTGACTAAAAGAAAAAGGTTCGGAATCATATGAATTCGTTTTCTAAATTTTCGTAGTATTTTTGAACAAAAAATTGTCGCCTTTTGTTTGAAGAAATACCTTATTTGTAAAAACATCTTAGTTTTATTATCTCTTTGATAGAAGACGATGAGTTTCTATAAATTTTTGAATTTTCTGTTTTGATATTCTGTAATTTTTTTTATGTTGTTTGTGCTATTTTGGGAATTTTGCAACAATTACTGGTCAACTTATAGAATTTTTTGTTGTTTGTGCTAGTTGGGGGCTTCCTGTGAATGAAAATAAATTTGTTTAATTTGAACAGTGAACCAACTTCTCCATGTTTGTGTCAAAAAATAAAACTTTTTATTTGTGGAAAATGAATAACAGAACTTTTAAAAAATATAATTTAAATTTCATGAGGAGTATGTGTAATTTTATTTAAAAGATCGAACTTTATATGTAATTTTTTTTACATATATATGACACACACAAGCTTTTTGTCAAATAAAAACTTGAGATTCTGCAACAATGGGAAACACAGATGGGAAAATAGAAAAACTTTAAATTATATTATATATATCATGAACAAAGGTGAAGTTCATTTTCATTTAATGTGGAAAAATACCAGAATAATATGAACATAAATGTACGTGCTTCTGTTTATTTTGTACCATATGCAAACACAAAAACAGAGTGAAACGTTTCAAAACAAAATTTTGACCCTATTGGAACAGTTGCGCATAAATTCACGTATAATTTACCCAGACGACTGAAACCTCCATGGATTAGATGTTGGAAGAATTCAGCCACGCTACAGTGTTGTCATGCTCAGTTATCTGTTTATATGTGCAGTTTATGCCAGGATGCAGAACAGATTGGGCCTATAATAACCCGAAACCAAAAGGCACAAGCGTGTATAAGATCCGCCGCAAGAACAGATAAAATCACCATCATAATGATCAGCAAGAATTTGACAGCATTGTCATGTTAGTACGTCTAGCGGATGACATGCTTGGGCACACGAAAGTATTCCTCTGCCAACCTATTCCAACAACATTATGCATCGAATCCTGGAAAGGCAAACTGGGCTGCAAAACTTTCTACTCGTGTTCGGAGCTCAACGATTTCTTTGTTATTCTCAAGGCCCTTCAGAAAAGATTTAGGTACTTTCCCACATTGTTCTCTCTGCACCAGACTTGCAATCTGTGCAGCTCTTAGAAGGAATTCAGCCATCGTTTCAAAATCAGCCTCCAAGCAACCTCTGGATGTCATCGCAGGTGTGCCTACGGGAACAAAAACAAAATACCATCAATATTGGGGTAAAAAAATCACATCACACCATTAGCTGAAATTTAACTTATGTCATGCAGTAGGCCTTGGTGCCCACATAAGCACCAGGAAGGGTTTCATATTTGTCCTCAACTCACAAAGATGCTAACCAAAGTAGTAAGAGTTGTCCGTTGCAGGTTTTTAGTGTTACTCACACTTTTTCCACAGTCCAATATTCGACGGGGGATGAGGTATTGCAATATATTAACTATAACTGACATACCGATTCTTACGCCTCCAGGGGTGATTTTGCCATTGTCATCAAAGATTGTGACTTTATTGAGAGTGATATGGCAGAACTCACACACTGTCTCATAAGTTTTGCCTACAAGCCACAATTTATAAAAGATCAATCCATGATATAGAGTCCAAGCATCAGTAGCAGAAGCTAGTAATTCAGAAACATGCTCCACAAACAAACAATGCAACGTACATTTAATTGCACAACAAAAGAAGGTACTGGATTCATGGCAAAAGGAACAGGTACAGATATGAGACAGCTAATTCAAAGAGATCATTCAAAAAAACAAGCGACAAAATGTAGCATTTACAAATTCGCAAAAAAACAAGGAAACATGATCCATGGGACACAAGAACATGATAACAACCAATGTGGAAAGAAAAATGTAGAATTACGATTAAAACACGGGTAAAGATGCATACCTGTCAATCCAAAATTTCTGAGATCCCAAAGCAGTAGGTGATTATCAGTTCCCCCAGTGACTAATCTACAATTTCTTCTCAATAAAGCCGACCCCAATGCCTGGGAATTTTTCTTCACTTGTTGCATGTACATCTTGTACTCGGGAGTAGCCACTTGTTTCAAAGCAATTGCGAGGGCGGCAATATGATTATTGTGTGGCCCTCCTTGTAGAGCTGGGAAAACAGCGAAGTTCACCTTTTCCTCAAAATCATACCTGTCACTGCCATCACCTTGATTCAAAGGTGTGCCTCTCTTCCTCAGTTTTGGTCCCTTCCTGTAGAAAATAATTCCTCCTCTAGGACCACGAAGACTTTTGTGGGTTGTTGAGGTGACAATATCACAATATTCAAATGGACTAGCACATTCCTACATATTTACAATCACAGCACTGGTTAAAATCAAGTTATTATGTCCAATAAACAACAGTGATTGAGTAACAAGAAACAGATTTGACATGGAGAGAATAGCAAATGGTCATGTTAGGGTACTGTCAATCTTGAGAAAGCCTAAAAATACCCCATCCATGCAGCCAATTTCAATCAACGGAAACATTCACCAATACATCTAAGACAAAGGAACCAGTCCACAACAAATAATTAAACATCACATGCATTATGATATGTGATCCAGGACATTAGTCCAAGTACAAAATGTTCCAACTCAGCATCCAGAAGAACTATATGGACATAAAAAAGAATAAAATAATCTTGTTTAGATAATCATCACAAACTATACTCATTAAACCAGGGCATAAAACTGACATCAACCTTCAGAGTAAATAATTTAGAGTTGGAAGAGTAAACAAGTGTAAATGTGAAGGTACTGATCAAATAAACATGCGTGACAACAAAGTTCAGATACAAGAAAAGTAAAATGTAAACCAAGGTCAAGAATTTAAGCAAGAGAATATCGATTCCAATTTCCAAATCATAAAAAGGGGATAAGATTTTCACCTTAGCAGCAATAAGACCGCTAATCTGAGCCATGTCACATAACAAAACAGCACCACAACTATCTGCAATCTGCCTAAACCTCGAGTAATCCCAATCCCGAGGATAGGAACTCCCGCCACAAATCAATATCTTAGGGCGAAAATCAAGTACCTTTTCCTCAAGCTTCTCATAGTCCACATAACCTGTCTGCGGATTCACCTTATACGACAAACTCTCAAAAAATATGGACGCCCCCGACACTTTCCTGCCATTCGGTAAATAACACCCATGACTCGTGTTTCCCCCAGAAGGTGTATCCAATCCCATGATTCTATCCCCCGGTAGCAAGAGCCCGGTATACACAGCAAAATTAGCTGATGTACAAGAATACGGCTGCACATTCACACCCCATGATTCAGAATCAAGATGGAACGCAGCCAAAGCTCGCTCGCAGCAAAGTTTTTCAATATCATCAATGTATTGGTTCCCACCATAATATCGTGCGCCGGGCATCCCTTCAGAGTATTTATTAGTCAAGTGGCTCCCCAACGCCTCCAGTACAGCTCTGCACACAAAATTCTCTGAGGCAATCAATTCGATCCCTTTAAATTGTCTGTGCTTCTCCTTCTCCATAATTTCGAAAATATCTGGGTCTGCATCTCGCAAGCTCTGATTCCCCCATGTTCTTACCATAGTTTTACGAGTTTCAATCCCATTAGAGAAAAGCCCAGATGGGGTCGTCGAGGCGAGTACTGAATCGCAGTCACGTTTACGCTTCAAGGTCATGGAATGCCCCAAGATTCGAAACTCCTCCACATCTTCTCCGTCACCATCTTCGATATCGCCGTTTTCATCGGAATTGTTCTCGTCTCTTTTAGCTGGTCCATTGGTTGCAGTATGATCGACAGCAGCGGATCCAAAGAAATTCCTAACCATCGAACCGTTTGGATGTGAACTAGATTCCGAGGAGTTTTTCGAGCTCCGTTTACACTCCACCTGTTCCGCCGTCCCTGAGACGTGGGATAATAATCCTAGCGTAACACCGTTTTCTACCGGACTCTGAGTCAAATCCATTCCCAAAACAAAAATAGCAAAATACCAAAGAGGGATATGTCTCAAATCGAAGCACAAGAAAACCCTCGACAGAAATCAACAGAAACACGAACAACGACGGTTGTGTGAACTGCAAAGACAACGGACGGCTGAGTGAATGACGGCCGAAGCGACATCTGGCAATTTCATAAAATAAAAAAAATTGAAAATGGGATTTGTTTAAAGTACAGAGATTTCCTGGAAAATGGGGAGATGATAAAAAGTTGGGCTGAAATCTCCGAAGATTTATACGAGGAGTGTCAGCTGTCAGCTCGGGGTGACAATGAATGGTGACCAATATATGAGCCGGGTGAATCTGGACAGGTTTAGGGGAGAGGGGGAAATGGTTACAAGTTCAAGTCAAAATCGGCCTATTATCCTAAGCAGTGTTTTTATAATCGGACCGTTAATCGAACCGGTCAAGTCTTAAAAAATGGTTCAACCGGTTCAACCGGTTCGACCGGACGGTCGAACCGGATCAATAAAATTAATATTTTATTTATTTTATATAATAAATAAAATAGTAAAATATTGATTATTTATGTTTTTATAGTTTTTATTTAATTTTTAAGATGAAAATTACAATAAATATCAAAATAAAAATCATTTTTCAAATTCAAAAATCCAAATTACACATAACATGTAACCAAATAGGGATGACCAAATTTAAGTGCCCAATTAAACATCAAGATTAATTATAAAAAAAGTAGCAAACATAAAAAACCGTCGCTATGTAGCGACGGTTTTAAACAAACCGTCGCTAAATTGCGACGGTTATTCTTTAACCGTCGCTATATAGCGACGGTTTTGAAATAACCGTCGCCGATCTCTGGGCAATTTTTTAATAATTTCACAGACCCGGTCGGTTCCTGAAGACCGACCGGTTTCCGGTTTTTCCGGTTGAACCGGGTTTTAACCGGTTTTTTCCGGTTAAACCTGTTTTCCGGGTTTTTATTTATGTCCGGACCGATCTGAAGGCCGGTTCACGGTTGAACCGGTCCAACCGGCCGGTCCGGTCCGGTTTTGAAAACATTGATCCTAAGTTTGACAAGATAATACAAAGGATTTTTTAAAAAAATTATAAACAAAAAGTTGTATTCTCATCTTAAACTTTCCTTAAAGTGTTTGTGATCTAATTTTGGATTATTTCATACTATCACGTTTAGGAATATAAATTAACATAAATGAGTCTGAGTAGAACAAATTTGAACTCGGTTTATTTATAATTTATACAGGCAGAACCTGAGACTCGTTTAAAAGACATAGTTCGATTCGAGCTTTTATTATTAAGTTCGAACTCGACTCGTTTGAAAATTATTAAGCTCGTAAATAGCTCGAGATCGATTTATGAATAACTAGTTTATTATGTTTAATGAGTTATGATCGTTAAGCGGTTTGTTAAACAAGTTCGTTTTCGAACTCGTTAAACAAACTTCTTTTCGAGATCGTTTTAAATCTCGTTGAATATTTTTAACCCAAATTCAAATGAAAATATGATAATTTAATGGGTATATTTCTCATTTTATAGAATTTCATTTTTCAATAGCTTATATTTCAATAAAATAACAATGTGAGACAAAAACTTATGGACCAACTAATTAACCAAAAAAACTAGTTGAACTCAGCTCGATAAGGTTAATGAACGATTTCAAACGAACTTTTTATCGAACCGAGCTCTGAGTAGTTCGCAATAATCTTCGTTTGTTTATATGTTAAATAAGTTCAAGCAATTTCATTTTTTGTGTCTCAATAGATTTTGAAAATATGGATTTGAATTGAAAATAATATGAAAAAAAAACACCGAGTCACGAATTTCCTTATTTAGATTAGACACGATTGGTCTCAATTTACCAAAAACTTATCACTAAATTTTTTTCTCATTTATAATTGTATATTTATATATAATAAAACTTTATATGAAATAAATGATATTAAAATGGTATCTTAATCCCTTGCGTTTTTTTTAAAAAAAATGCTCAAAGACGTTCTACAAAAATATGAATAAGTTTTTCTTCATATTTTCTGCATATAATAATTCAAAATCTAATCAATACAAATAAATATAAATCATACTATTTTTTTCTTTTTAATTTTTTTAATAAAGTTGTGGTATTTTAATTTTATTTATTCGATCATTTTATTTTAGTACCAATGAAGGTGTTTAGATATGTATGAATAAGCACCTCACAAAATTTTTTCTTCTAAAACTTGGGACTTTTAATTGATGTTAACAGTCAAGAACAAATCTCGATCTTCGTTGGGCACAAGAAGTTATCTTTGGAAGTGTATAGACAAAGTGCGGAACAAACCGAATGGACACAGTGAACTTAATGCAAAAGGTAATTCAATAGAACGATGAGGTAAGCAAAAATAAAGACAGATATATGTTTCTGAAAGTTGAAACTAAAATTTTTCTACCTCTCATTCTCCTATTTTAAGAAGGTATTCACTAGAAAACTTTGATAATTATAAGCAATTTACAACAACCTATTTCAATATAACTTATCGCAAACTAACTTAAACAATTTTTGTGCAGAAAAACTCATTCTAAGAGTCAGTAAAAGGTGATTAGAATATAACTTTGAGCACAATGTGTAGTGACCCGTTCCAGAATCACCTACTAATCAAAAACTAAGCATGCAATTAACCTAATAATTATAATCAGAGATAACAGCGGAAATATGGCCAACAACAAAAGTTATACAACCCAATCGAAAACGAAGTCTAGACTAACTCAAAATGAAATATCCAGTACAACCATATCGAATCAAATGGAAAACACTGAAAACTAAACCGACCAGCTACTCAACGTCCTCCTCCTGCTCCTCCTGAGCCATCCAACCTGAGGCCTGCCCCGTGGGAATGGGGTGTCCAAGAATAAACAAAACCGAGGACGTGAGCGATAAGAACGCCCAGTACAAAAGTATGAGTATACAAACCTATATGAAATGCACATGCTATGATATGATACCAGGGTAGTCAAGAAACAGGAATCACAAAGGATCTCAAAATGCTCAGTCTAGAGGCGCCAAGTGGATAGTGCCGCGCGGTCCAACCTCTGGGTCACTGCATCCACTATAAGACAGACGTGGACCTAAAATGTCCCGGACCACCGAAGCCCTCCCGACCCGTCGGCCACTGTGTACTCTCGGTGTCCATGCGTCCACAAGACAGGGCTGAGCGGCCCCAAGATATAGCTTATCTCGAAAGAGATACAGCTCAACAGTAAAGGCTATCTCGAAGGAGATACGGCTCAACATGATATGCAATATGCATCATAACTCGTGACATAATAGCATGCATCATATGACATATAACAATGCAGCAAATACTCATGCAACACATATATGAATGTATACTCAACCAGGATATCTCGGATAGTACTTTCGTACCTCTATCACAGCAAGCCTAGCCTTATGCAACACCGCTAATCAGGTCTAGCACAAGCCTACGCATCAAAAGCATACTCAATCAATACTACCATGCTCGACTAGCAAAACCAGTACTCCCTAGTACTACCAAAGGTTTAGGGTTTACCTTCGTCCGTCGACAGCCCTTTGATGTCGATTGCCTTGAAACTCAGGCGCCGCTACGCTACTACTCCTGGCAGCTCTTAGCTATCGCTCGACCAACAACTAACCCTAGAAACCTTCCAAACTCTCCAAAATGAGAGAAAACTCAAGAAATTGGCAAGTCAAAATGAGGAAATCCGAGCACTATTTATAGGCCATGTTCGGATCCTCCGAACAACACTTCGGAACGTCCGAACGCTACGTGTCCATTGGCTCTTGACAGCTCATGATCGGATCCTCCGATCATACACTTCGGACCGTCCGAACATGCATGGAAAATGACGTGTCGATCAACACTTGACACCTATGATCGGATTCACCGAACTACACTTCGGATCGTCCGAACTCTTCGGTGCTTCCGAACCCTCTTCGGTCCGTCCGATCATGACCATAGCCAAAATTACCCCTTAAACCTTCTTAATCACCATTACTCCGTTTATTACCCAATTTGGAATTCGGGCTACTACATTCTCCCCCCCTTAAAAGATTTCGTCCTCGAAATCAGGCTTAGAGAATGAACAAAACGAAATAACAACATCATTAATACATCTCAATTGTTGTTGAATACAACTGATACTATGATTACAACTGAAAACACAAACTTATACAAAGCACAACTCAAAAGAGCTCTGGATGCTCCGAACGCATACGACTCTCTAACTCCCAAGTGGCTTCTTCAGTGCCTCGACGCTGCCACTGCACTAAGACAAGAGGAATGATCTTATTCCGCAACACCTTATCTTTGCGATCTAGAATCTGAACTGGTCGCTCCACGTAAGACAAATCCGTATCAATTTGAACTTCAGATGGATGTAAGATGTGCGACTCATCTGCTACATAACGTTTCAACAAGGATACGTGGAACACATCATGAATACTTGATAGGTACGGCGGCAACGCAAGTCTGTAAGCTAAATCTCCCACACATTCCAGTATCTCGAATGGACCAATAAATCTCGGAGACAGCTTACCCTTGAGACCAAATCTCAACATCCTGCGAAAAGGCGAAACTCGGAGAAACACCTTCTCACCTGGCTGAAAATGAAGAGGTCGACGCTTTGTGTTCGCATAACTAGCCTGTCGATCCTGAGCAGTCTTAATCCGCTTCTTGATTACTGCAACCTTATCTATAGCCTGCTGGACTAACTCCGGTCCCTCTACCTGTCGTTCCCCGACTTCATCCCAGAATAATGGAGTACGACAACGTCGCCCGTACAACGCCTCAAATGGTGCCATACCAATACTACGATGATAGCTGTTGTTGTACGCGAACTCAATCAAAGGCAAATGATCCTGCCAAGCGGTTCCGAAATCCATAACACAGGCTCGCAACATATCCTCAAGCGTACGGATAGTCCTCTCTGATTGACCGTCAGTCTCCGGATGATAAGCAGTACTCAGACTCAGTGTAGTACCCAAAGCTGACTGGAAACTACCCCAAAACCGTGAGGTAAAACGAGGATCTCTGTCACTAACAATACTGACAGGCACTCCATGCAAACGTACAATCTCCTGAATGTACAATCGAGCCATACGATCGAAAGTGAAATCACGATTATACGGCAGAAAATGAGCAGACTTGGTGAGTCGATCCACCACTACCCAGATAGCATCGCTGTTCCTCGAAGATAATGGTAAGTGAGTAATGAAATCCATCGTAATATGCTCCCACTTCCATTCTGGAATAGGTAAGTTCAACAACAATCCTCCCGGTCGACGGTGCTCTGCCTTAACCTGCTGGCAAACTAGACACTTGGAGACAAACTGATACACGCTGCGCTTCATCCCTTTCCACCAAAACCGCATCCTCAAGTCTCTATACATCTTGTTGCTTCCTGGATGAACACTTAACTTGCTTCGATGCGTCTGAGACAATATCTCGTCCCTCAAAGTGTCATCCTCTGGTACTACAACCCGATTAGATAAGCACAGAAGACCATTGGACTGATAATGGAAATTGCTATCACCACCAACTAACCGAGCTAATCTCTGAGTCTTGAGATCAAACATCTGAGCTTCTCGAATCCGAGTGAACAAATTGGGCTCAGATAAAATGGTAGCAACACGAATGCTCTCCATACCTTTCCGATGCTTGAAGTTAAACCCCAACGAGCAACTATCCTGGATGGCACTAGTCATAGCACAAGTCTGAAGTGCAGAGGCTCTCACCTTGCGACTAAGCGCATCAGCTGTGAGATTCGCAGAACCTGGATGGTACTTGATCTCGCAATCATAATCCTTCAGCAAATCCATCCAACGACGTTGCCTCATGTTCAACTCAGCCTGAGTGAACAGATATTTCAGACTCTTATGATCAGTAAAGATTTCAAACTGAACACCGTACAAATAATGACGCCAAATCTTCAGCGCAAACACAATAGCTGCCAATTCCAGATCATGAGTGGGATACTTCTCCTCGTGAGATTTCAGCTGTCTGGAAGCATAAGCAATCACATGACCGTTTTGCGTCAACACACACCCTAAGCCTTGAGTGGAGGCATCGGTGTAAACACTGAAACCATCAGATCCTGACGGTAACGCCAAAACAGGTGCGGAAGTCAGAAGTCGACGAAGCTCTCTGAAACTATCTTCGCACTCGGATGACCACTCAAATGGAACATCCCTCCGAGTAAGTTGCGTCAATGGTCTGGCTATCTGAGAGAAATTCACGATGAAGCGACGATAATACCCTGCCAGACCTAGAAAACTACGGATCTCAGCCACCGTCGTCGGACGTGACCAATTCAGCACTGCTTCAATCTTGCTGGGATCCACAGAAACTCCTTCCTTGGAAATCACATGACCAAGGAATACCACACGATCAATCCAGAACTCGCACTTACTCAGCTTAGCATACAATTGCTTCTCGCGAAGAATCTGCAACACAATCCTCAAGTGTTGGGCATGCTCTTCCACACTGTGGGAATAGATCAAGATATCGTCAATGAAAACCACCACAAACTGATCCAGAAAATCTCGGAAGACTCGGTTCATCAGATCCATGAACACCGCTGGCGCATTCGTCAATCCGAATGGCATAACTAGAAACTCGTAATGCCCATAACGAGTACGAAATGCAGTCTTGGAAATATCATCATCTCTGACTCTCATATGATGATAACCCGATCGCAAGTCGATCTTGGAGTAAACAGAAGTACCCTGAAGCTGATCAAACAAGTCATCAATACAGGGTAAAGGGTACTTGTTTTTGATCGTCACCCGATTCAGCTGGCGATAATCAATGCACAACCGCATCGATCCATCCTTCTTCTTGACAAACAAGACTGGAGCTCCCCAAGGCGAAACACTCGGGCGAATATAACCCTTATCAAGAAGATCCTGCAATTGCTGCTTCAGCTCTCTCATCTCTGACGGAGCAAGACGATAGGGGGCACGAGAAATCGGTGCAGTCCCTGGCATTAAATCTATGCCAAATTCCACCTCTCTAACCGGAGGAAAACCAGGAATCTCATCTGGGAAAACATCAGGAAATTCACAAACCACTGGAATATCCTCTAGACCAACACTACCTGTGGATGAATCAATCGCATAGATGAGGTAGCCTTCCCCGCCCGACTCTAAAGCACGACAGGCTTTCAGAGCAGATACCACTGGCATCGGAGGTCGCGCTCCCTCACCATAGAAAAACCAACTAGAGCTTTCAGTCATACGAAACTGAACAAGCTTCTGGTAACAATCCACAGTAGCTCGGTAGGTAGTCAATAAGTCTATACCCAAGATACAATCAAAATCTTCCATCTCTAGGATCATAAGATTCGCAGTCAACTCGTTACCCTCAAAATCTAAGGGACAACCCATCACTAGACGCTTCGCTAACACCGAATGACCCATCGGAGTAGAAACAGAAAGAATGACGTCTAGAGAAACATAGGGTAACCTATGACGCTTAACAAATCGTGCAGAAATGAAGGAATGAGAGGCTCCTGTATCAATAAGAACAAAAGCAGGAATACCGCATAAATGAAAAGTACCTGCTATGACTCTCTCCGTCTCATCTGCAGCCTGATCCTGGTTCAGCGCAAAAACCTGACCTTGGGCACGAGGTCGAAGATTCGAACTACCCACTGCCTGACCCTGCCTCCTCTGCTGAACAGTCGTCTGAGATCCAGAACCGGATCCTGCTCCACCTCGCAACTGAGGACAATTCTTCTTAATATGCCCCATCTCTCCGCACTGATAACAAGCTCCTGCGGCTACTCGGCATTGCTCCGATGGATGGTTCTTCCCACAATGCGCACAAGACTCCTTCTTCTTACCAAAGCGGAAAACACCACTAGATCGAGATCCAGATCCAGAAGAAGATGAACCAGATTTCTTGAATGACTGAGATCGAGGCCTCAAAGTACTCGGAGGTCTAGAAGAAGAAAGAATAGCCCTACCACGCTGGAGACTGATCTCTGCCTGGCGACACCGGTTCACTAACCCATCATAAGAAGTAGGATTATCACAGACAGTGACTCGATCAAAGATCTCCTGATTAAGGCCCTGAAGGAAATGATCATACTTGGCCTCAGAACTGCCACTGATATGAGGAGCGAAGGGTAACAACTCAAAGAATTTCTGCTGATACTCATCAACAGACATACTCCCCTGCTTAAGGTTCAGGAGCTCAATCGTCTTGGCCTGGCGAAGGGCTGGAGGAAAGTACAGCTGCATGAACGCTGCACGGAAATCGACCCAAGTCGCTCTACCCTGCGACTGAACTATCGGCGCAGAAGTCGATCGCCACCACCTGCGAGCACGGCCCTCGAGAAGAAAACTAAGGGTCTCCATCTTCTGCTCATCGGTGCACTGGAATGCGCGGAAACAACTCTCCATGCGCTCTAACCAATCCTCCGCATCATCGGGAGTCTCACCGCCAACTAAAGGCTTAGGCCCCATCTGCATGAAACGATGCATATCGAAACGCCTAGGACCATCCCGACGATGACGATGCTCACGATGACGTCTATGATCGTCCTGGTCACCCCATCGACCTACACTCCCCTGACTACTCCCGTCATCAAAATGGTCAGCCATCGCTACAAG
Organism: Primulina eburnea; assembly: GCF_022965805.1. NCBI lineage: Eukaryota > Viridiplantae > Streptophyta > Magnoliopsida > Lamiales > Gesneriaceae > Primulina > Primulina eburnea. The sequence continues at coordinate 25,164,232 of NC_133114.1, forward strand.
ATAGAATAGGGAAAATGGTAAAATGGTCAACGAAAATCCCAAAACAGAATCTATATCCCAAAATCATACGCATGCTCTGATACCATAAATGTAGTGACCCGTTCCAGAATCACCTACTAATCAAAAACTAAGCATGCAATTAACCTAATAATTATAATCAGAGATAACAGCGGAAATATGGCCAACAACAAAAGTTATACAACCCAATCGAAAACGAAGTCTAGACTAACTCAAAATGAAATATCCAGTACAACCATATCGAATCAAATGGAAAACACTGAAAACTAAACCGACCAGCTACTCAACGTCCTCCTCCTGCTCCTCCTGAGCCATCCAACCTGAGGCCTGCCCCGTGGGAATGGGGTGTCCAAGAATAAACAAAACCGAGGACGTGAGCGATAAGAACGCCCAGTACAAAAGTATGAGTATACAAACCTATATGAAATGCACATGCTATGATATGATACCAGGGTAGTCAAGAAACAGGAATCACAAAGGATCTCAAAATGCTCAGTCTAGAGGCGCCAAGTGGATAGTGCCGCGCGGTCCAACCTCTGGGTCACTGCATCCACTATAAGACAGACGTGGACCTAAAATGTCCCGGACCACCGAAGCCCTCCCGACCCGTCGGCCACTGTGTACTCTCGGTGTCCATGCGTCCACAAGACAGGGCTGAGCGGCCCCAAGATATAGCTTATCTCGAAAGAGATACAGCTCAACAGTAAAGGCTATCTCGAAGGAGATACGGCTCAACATGATATGCAATATGCATCATAACTCGTGACATAATAGCATGCATCATATGACATATAACAATGCAGCAAATACTCATGCAACACATATATGAATGTATACTCAACCAGGATATCTCGGATAGTACTTTCGTACCTCTATCACAGCAAGCCTAGCCTTATGCAACACCGCTAATCAGGTCTAGCACAAGCCTACGCATCAAAAGCATACTCAATCAATACTACCATGCTCGACTAGCAAAACCAGTACTCTCTAGTACTACCAAAGGTTTAGGGTTTACCTTCGTCCGTCGACAGCCCTTTGATGTCGATTGCCTTGAAACTCAGTCGCCGCTACGCTACTACTCCTGGCAGCTCTTAGCTATCGCTCGACCAACAACTAACCCTAGAAACCTTCCAAACTCTCCAAAATGAGAGAAAACTCAAGAAATTGGCAAGTCAAAATGAGGAAATCCGAGCACTATTTATAGGCCATGTTCGGATCCTCCGAACAACACTTCGGAACGTCCGAACGCTACGTGTCCATTGGCTCTTGACAGCTCATGATCGGATCCTCCGATCATACACTTCGGACCGTCCGAACATGCATGGAAAATGACGTGTCGATCAACACTTGACACCTATGATCGGATTCACCGAACTACACTTCGGATCGTCCGAACTCTTCGGTGCTTCCGAACCCTCTTCGGTCCGTCCGATCATGACCATAGCCAAAATTACCCCTTAAACCTTCTTAATCACCATTACTCCGTTTATTACCCAATTTGGAATTCGGGCTACTACACAATGTGAATATTAGAACAACATGGTTGATCCTAAAAGATCTTATTTAAACTTTTGAGTGTGTGCCATATGACTTCAGCAGGATATTCGAAGAATACTTGAACACCTAAACAAGATAACGATTCATCGTAGATTGTAGAGAGTTTCTTGAATCTTCAATCCGCTTGTTATACAAAAATTACAACATTCAAATTTGAACGTGTAAAATGAGATCGTCTAAGGCCTGATACAAAAATATTATACAGTGCCACGTGTCCTTGTCTTTTACTTGAAATGATACACAACAATAAATGCTCGGGTACACTGGCATTTAATGTCCATAATAAATTTGTTTTTTTCTTATAACATTCTTCCGAATTTAAGATTTGCTGAGAAAGAATTCGACAAATTTAAAGATTAGATATCAACTCCCCAAACTCGATTTAGTGACTTAGAGATAGAATTGTTGAAGTCTTTTTATGATTAGTCTTTATCGAGTTCTGCTTAATTATCACGAGACTTGTTGAATTTTTACATTAGTAATTTTTCACACATTTGTCAAATCACCAAAAAAATTAATGTTATCCAACAATTTCCTTTTTGTTGTCGATGATGCCAACAACTCGCCAATTATTATAACTCAGAGCATATCAGGAAAAAATTATTTATTCAGACACACATAAAATATCAAATAACTAGTCAGCATGTGGATGAATTCTCGGTTAGCTTACAGTTACCATCTGGTCATGGCATCCTCATAATAGAAGGCATTGGTGAAAGCAACAGTTAAATCAGAGTCTGTACCAGTTGTATTGTCAGTGATGTTGTCAACACCACCGACAACATCAGCTACATCTTAATTCTCTTAAGCGACTGTTTCAGATTCAGCATCAGTGGACTCTGCATCAACATATTCCTCATTCTCAAAATCTGAAGTGGATGAGGGACTGGAGGCTGAAGTTGGGTGATTCTCCTCGAATTCTCGAGTCATTTCCTCATCAGGCTAATCATCAGACTCATGCACTGCTTCCTTTCTGATTTGACTTCTTTTATGCTATTTAGGAAGTCTGACATGGACTGTTCATCCTCTAAAGAAAAAGCAACATCTCGTGGTTGATCTAGAATGTCCTTAGGTTTTAATATGATATTCTTTAAAATATTTTATCTCTAATGAAAATCTTGTTTCCATATTTTAGGTCAAGTATTGGATATACATATGGAGCGTCTTACAGCCGTGGATGCGTGCTTTTCGGGGTTTTTCGTGGGTTTGGACAGCAAACTTTTGCAGAGAATGCTTTGAAAATAATTTTCATGTTGAAGAATTTGAGTAATTGATTCACGTCTATGCTGTGTTGCTGATTGGTGTTAAAGACACTTGAAGAACAACACTGATGCAAAGTGTTGATCAAAGAGTGTTATTTTATTTGTTTTAAACAACTTCGGTTTATGAATATAGTTTTCAGTTTGGTCTATTTTGACGCATTTTTAATTTCTTGGAGTGTCAATGAATTTGGTTTTGTTACTTTCACTATTATTGTTTTGTGTAAACAATTTACATATTTTTCTAGTGAAATTTTTGTCATGAAGCATTATACAAGTATTTATACTTGTAGATGGTTGGCATTAATGGTTGTAGAATTATGGTAATTTATGTTATTAGTTGATATTGTTAGAATTATTTACAATCAAGAGGACTGAGAGGAAACTAATGCGACCATCATATACCACCACGACTAATGGTATCATCAAAAGACCAATATATCATCACAACGACCAACATACCTCATTTTATTTACACCTACCAAACTCCGCAATCGAATGAATTTTATTCTTTGTCCCTCTCTCAGCCCTAACTTTTACAACTGGAGGCAGATCATGAAATTTAGGATTATTCACTGTCCAATAACATCTCAGATTCAAGGTACACGGTTTGAGCATATGCAAAATCCCATGTATTAGATGTATAATATTATGAACAAATTTTCATAACATTTGATTTCGACTTTGTAGCTTCATGTTATAGCATGGACACATGGAATTCTATCAATACGAATACTATGCCAGTGCAAGATTTTGAATTAAATTCACAATTTCATTGGAGTTAAGCTCATTCCAGTACCACCTACTAAATCTTTTGTCATTTGTTCATCGGACAAATTATTTGAAGTTAATTATACTCTAGAGACACTTATTAAATCTTCTGTCATTTGTTCATCGAGCAAATTAATTGGACTTAAGTCCACTCCAACAAAACCAATCTTCTAAACCGCACAGCAGCTCAAACACCACAGTTCGATCGTTCTACAAAACATGGACAATTATTTCACGCAACACCATCCATGGCTACCATGATACAACACCGATCACAATACATAACTATAGGGACCATTATCTAACTAGGAACACCCATTACACGCTATCACAAAACCAAGACTACCATCACAAAAGTTTGAGTGACCAACAACACAAGCAAGATCACAAGTGACCAATATCATAAGCAAAAAAAAACCATCACAAAACACACACACAAATTTAAAAATAGAAAAGTAGGGGGAAAATACGCATACCTCGCTGGTAAATGGAGAAAAAAATCACATTGCGTGAATGAAAATAAAAAGAGAAGAAAAGAAATCATATGAATGAAGAAGAGAGCAAAAGGTATCGCAATTGAGAAAATATGAGAAAGACAACGTATGAAAATATTTATTGACAAATCATATTTAATTGGAATATATAATTATTTTTTATTTCATTTTCAAAAAATACATTAATTAATTGAGCCTAAATAGCGATGAATGAATTTTTAATCAAAACAGAAATAATTGACCAAAATAAATTTTTTTAAGGTGATTTGACCAAAATTCAGACTTAGATAATGTCATTTTTTAAACCCTATACAGCAATTTGGAATCATTATTAACATTTACTTTTCAGCAATGTTCTAAAAAGTGATAGACAGTAAGCGAGTGACTACCTGTCGTCTAGCACCTAGGTGGACGGCTACTTACCGCCTAGCATCTAGGCAAAGCCTATGTGTTTTTTTAAGCTTAAATCTCTTGAAATATTCATGAGTATTATGTTTTTTGTATGAAATATATATTTTTATAAAATCTAAAATTATAATAATAAATTAATAACTTTTTATATCTATATTATTATATTATTAAGTTTGAGACACTTAGAGTAACTAATTTTTGATGTCATTGTCTGTTTTAATAATTATATATATAAACAAAATGTAAAAATTGTAATGAAAGTCACATGTAGCTCAGCGGATATAATTTTGTTTCCTAAATATCAATTTGTAAGTTCAATTTCTATTTTATCCTTTTATTATTTTATTTTTTATTTATTTTTTAAATTTATATATCAAAATTGGAATGCATTCCTTCACTATTTCTTATACTTACATTTTAATCTTCAATTTAAATATAAACTAAATGAATTATAAAAAATATTGTACAAGCACATAACGTGTGTGTCAACGAACTAATATCAATTAAGCTTTAAATTTTTTACTGAGATTAAGTTTTAAGCTTATATCTTGGTGGTTGATTAATTTGGAGGCACCAAAAAACGTCGTCTAACAAAAATTCGGGACGGTGGACGATCACACATTACCTCTGTCGTCAGCGGGGTTTTTGAACATTGCTTTTGAGCCAAATATGTTAATAATTAACATTAATTTGACTTGGTCATTTCAACATAGGGGTGTCAAAATCAGACACGACCCACCAACATGACACGGCTCAACCCGAAAAAATCAGGTTTGGGTCTGGGATTTTCGGGTTTAGTCAGATCGAGTTGGACCCGATAGCTGACCCGAACAAAATGATTAAGTTAGGTTGGGTCCGGGTTGACCCGAAAATTTTAATTTTTTTAAAAAATATTGTGTTAGAAATTTAATGTTCACAATCCTGATTTTGATTTTAACAAAACTTGTTGTTTTTTTATTAATGATTATACCTAAGTGCATATGAAGCTGGAACTTATCAGGATTCAAACTGATCACTTATCAAGCCAAAACTGAAGTTATCGAGATGCAAAGTGAAAGCGCCAATTGATCCCCCAAACTGAATCAGTTCAACTGATGTATCAAATACCAGTTCAATTGATTGTCCAGCTGATAGGAAGTTCAGTAGAAGACCTTCAGAAGCCCGTCCAGCTGATGAAGAGCCCAACTGACCAGTTCAACTGAAGCAGCGAAATCAGTTTAGCTGATGAGCCTACTGATTTCACCAAACCAGTTCAAGATCAGTTCAACTGACCATTTCAGAACATCAGTTAGGAATCGATCAGTTTGCAGAATACGATAAGCTCATTCAATGGAATCCAGCTGTGCCCACTGAGGAAAAATTATTGTACAATCAAAGGTACAATACTGGACATTGCAGCAAAGTTTAAAGACAAAATATTCCAGCATAGATGTCGGAAAAGTCGAGACACGAATCTCAAAGAACACATTCAAGCTGCAACGGATACCATTATTGAGTCTCAATGAATGATCAGTTTTTCGTCTATAAATAGAAGATCAGTGAAGACCAATATAGCATGAGAAAAAGAAGAGTGTGGAAAAATAATAGAAAATGCACGCTTATTGCATATCAGCTTACAAGAAGCATTCGGCCCAGAGGGAACACTTCATCGTGTTATCAGCTTAGAATAGAAGCACAGTTCCCTCAGTGTGTGAGAACACTTTCGTGTTGTAATAAAAGAATCAGTTCTCTTACACACACACACACAAACACTGCACCACTCGATATAGTCTTGCACAAAGATAATAAACTTGTGTATGTAGTCTTTGACACACATACGTTAAATAAGTATTGGTTGGAAGGTGCTGTCTTCAGTCTAGTATAGGAGTTCAGTTAGGCAGTTGAGTAAATCCTAAGCTGAGTGGGTTTGTACAAATCAATTGTATATATCAAAGTCTTCTAGTGGATATTACCTGAGATGGTAGAAGGGGTGACGTAGGAGCAGTTGAAGTCTCCGAACATCCATAAACATATATTGTGTGTTTAATTATTTAACTACTGTTTTCATACTCATTTGATCAGGTAGAGCATCCATCAGTTCGGTTTTCACCATAACTGAACTGATATATGTCACAAATGATTCCTTTTATTTTCAGTTATTCAGTTACACATGATATAAAATATATCAGTGTTTCTTAACGAATACTTCGAGTGTTTTCCGCTTGATTTAATATCAAACTCGATTTAATTCATCAGTGTAAACATTCTTAGAACACGAGCTATTACACCTCTTGGAGAATATTGTGTTTGAAGCACCTCAAGGTGCCTATCACACGATCTTTCATATTTCCTACATTTTTATATATTATATGTCTGAAAAAATATTTATTATATATTTATATCATAAATTTTTATAATTTAATATTTATTTCAAATATTTTTTATTTTTTAAACAATTGTTTATTTGATTTAATAAATATATTTTATTTTTCTACAATTAGACATTCAAATTTAAATCATATATATGAGGTAGATTTTGTTATTATGTGTTTAAATTAAAATATAATTTTTTTAAAAAAATAAAAATCGGGTTGTTTCAGTTTCGGTTCGGGTTGAGAGTTTTCGAGTTGAGTAATTTTTGAATATTACTATTGCTCAACCTGACCCAACCCATAATTGACACTCATATCTCAAACGACAACTCAAAATAGCTTTCTATTTATTTTTTTAATTCATGTATCAAAATTGCAGTATAGTCTTTCATTATTTCTTATAATTATATTTTAATCCCTATTTAATTTAAACTTTTTTATGCTGAGATTATATCTTATCATCCTGGTGGTTGATTAATTTGGAGGCACCAAAAAACGTTGTCTAACTAAAAGTCTAGACGGTGGACGATCGTACACTACCGTTGTCGCCAGCAGGGACTTTTTTGAACACTGCTTTTGAGTCATGTGTATCAATAAAATTAGGACTCGGATCACCTCCAGTGGGGTAAGCATAACAACTGATGATGTGCTTATATGACATTTTTTTAATTTTTTTTAATTCTTCTTTTTTCCCCCCCACTTTTCTACCTCTCTTTTTCTCTTCATTTTTCTCCATTTTTTCCTCTTTCACAAGCATTATTCACATAGTTTTATATGAAATAATACAAACATTTTAATTCTTTTATGTTAAATTAATAATTTTGCAATTCCGTCCACCTATCAACTTTCTCTTTGGTCATATCGAGAAATTTTTAGTGGTTGAAATCTTAAGTCAAAAAAATATCAATTCTTTTATGGTAAAATTGATTTTATAATATTTATTCTTATAATGTAGGCACAATTTGATCATACTCACCATTCTCTTGAAAATCATGGATTTCAATAGAGATATATCCAATAATACGCTCGAGTGATTTTTTATTTAAAGAATAGCCGATTAACATTGTTGAAATGAAGTCTCAAAACGTATGAATTATTTATTTTTGTTGAAAATGTGGTGTTGAATTTTAGTTTTTGATATTGCATTATGAAAATGTTCTAAATTTTAATTTAAGCATTAACATGTTAATAGTTTTATATTGTTAAAAATTTTGTTCATTGAAAAAAAAAATATTCATCGAATTCGAAAAAAATGATACGAGTTTTCACGTATAAAATTTTAATATAGTAATTGTTAATTGTATAATTATTAATTTAACATAAAAGAATTAAAATATTTATATTATTTTATATAAAACTATGTGAACAATGTTCCCAGAAGAGGGAAAAAATGGAAGAAAATAGAGATAAAATAAAAGAGAAAAAGCGATGGGAAAATAGAGAAAAATTAAAAAAAAAATTAAAAAAATGCCATGTAATGGTCATCTCAACGACAGCCCCAACCTCAGGAATTAAACCCCCGACAATCTGGTCACGCCTCTCTTCTCCCTCCGGCCGATTGCCGGCTCTGCTGAATCCACACTGCCATCCCGGAGACAACTATCAGTGATGCGGTCCACCGTCCGTTCATCAATTTCTTTTCTAACTGCCTTCCTATTCTTCATATCGGCGGCGCTCGCTTCTGAGTCTGATCACAAGGTACACACTGCATTTTTCCACTCTCAATTGAGCCGTGAAGTATATAAATTTTGTTTTTCAGCTTCATTTTAGCTAATTCATTCATATTTGGATTAACTGCGCAATACATTAGTGGAATGGGTTAGATTTGTTTGAAGAACTCTGAATTTTGTTGTTCAATTATTACCATTGATTCTGGCTCGCTGAAGAGCTGCGGTTTTGCCTGGGACACTGCGTATTAGGAAATCAAGAATGTATGCCTCGTAACTTGGGGAAAATCTTAGTTTATTTACCAATTAATGATATATAGACGGGGTGGCATTTCTGGACATTGTATGGTTTATTATTGTAAAATTATACGTAACAAGAGGATTTTCTTTCTTTCTTTTTTCTTTGAAAAATATTTATTCAGGAGTTTATGGGTTCATTTTGGGGGTATTGTTGAGCCACCTTATTGACGACAGTCACTGGATCATTGGTCGGCATGAGTGTCTTGTAGTTCCCAACCAATAATTTGAGGAAAGTACATTGAGAATGATTGCACGGTATTCATGATTTGGATTTATTTGTGCACTTGGTTCCCTTTTATGGACAATCCTGCATTTTCGCAAATCGACCGGTTTAAATCCTCTGTGGACTGCACATCTTTTGTCTAACTCTCTCTTCTTTTTTCATGCAGTATCAGCCCGATGACCCCTTAGTTCTTTGGGTAAATAAAGTAGGTCCATACAATAATCCTCAAGAAACATATAATTATTACAGCCTTCCATTTTGTCACCCATCAGGCAATGCTGCGCACAAATGGGGTGGGCTTGGAGAAGTATTGGGTGGAAATGAGCTTATTGACAGCCGGATTAATATAAAATTTCAAAGTATGTACGCGGATGTCCTGAACGCATCACAAATTCGGGTATTCAGGTGTTGTGTAGACAGTCAATAAAGTTTTTTATTTTCATTTGGCAGAGCCTGTGGATAAGACTACCATTTGTGAGATTGAACTTGATGAAGCACAAGCCACACAATTCAAAGATGCAATTGACAGGAATTACTGGTTTGAATTTTTCATGGGTAATTTGCTATCACCTATACTAGGATTGATTAATTTTAACTGTCAAATTCAATGTCATGTGCTAAATTTACTTCCACACGACAATTTTTATTTACAAGATATGGATTCTTGGTATTAGAACCTGTAGCGTTCTCTGCATCAGTGTCTATTGCACCTTTATCTGATGCTGGTGTCTCATCTCTTCCCTCATACTATGTTTTGTTGCTTGCAAATTATTGGTACAATCTGATAACAACGTATGGAGAGTAGTTAGGTTCCTTTAGTTTGTACTTGATGCAGCAGATATTACAAATTTTGGATCTTACATATTTCAGAGAGATGGATTATGTTCAAGGCATTGGGTGGTACATGGTTTCTTTACAGAATAATGTAGTTGTGACACGCTTTGAAACTTCTTTGCTTGCTGATTGTTGATCAAAATGAAACTTTGAATATTTAACTCATGACCAACACTGAACTAAACTGAGATCAACTCGCACTCATGAACATGGCCCAAGATTGACATTCCCCATTGTTTGAGTGCTTTTTCAGTTGCTTAATGCGTTTAAGCTGTTATGGTCCCGAGTTATGGATTGCATTATGATGTGGTTATTGGGCGACGGGGTGTTCTTGGGCCGTAATACCCCTAACATAAGTGTTTAGTTTCTAACAAGAGTTTGATATCAGCTATCTAATCCCATTATTGTTTTCTGTTTTTGCTGATGTGCTGACCACGAGTTCAGATGATTTGCCTTTATGGGGTAAGGTTTCCATGGACTCTGTACTCGATAAATTGTTTTCTGAACCATGCTAGTCCAATATTTCATCATCACTTGTTTTTTTACAGGATATGTTGGTGAGTTCCATTCCAAAAGAAAAGGTGATAATCAGCACACGCTCTACACGCATAAAAGCATTACCGTGAAGTACAACAAAAATCAAGTTTGTGGCTGCTTAAAATCTGTCTTGAAAATTTTCAGATTTTTTAAGTGCTCCTCTAACTTTCTTTATCTTGTAGATTATTGAAGTCAACCTTACTCAGCAGAACCCAAAACCATTGGAAGTGGGAAGGACATTGGATATGACATATTCTGTGCAATGGATTCCAACAAATGTCTCTTTTGCTCGTCGTTTTGATGTCTACCTTGACCATCCCTTTTTTGAGCACCAGGTAGCATTGACATCCTGACTTGAATATTATCTCAAATAAATAATTTTAGTGTATGTTCATTTGCAAAAATAATGTAAATGGTCTGATCTAGGTAGTATTGAGCCTATTGACATTTTGACTTAGATATTATCTGGAGTGATGATTTCAGAGGCCATTTTATTTGAGAAAATAATGTAAATTTTGGTTTTATTTGCTTGTAGAATTTGCCACTTTCAGTAGTTCAGCCCATTCATTTTTACTATTTTTTATAACCACAACTATTAAGGTCCTAAAGTTTACACCACAAGTATTAGCATTTTCTTATGATCTCAACTATTTTCTTGCAGATACATTGGTTCTCCATCTTCAACTCCTTCATGATGGTTATGTTCCTTACTGGTCTAGTGTCAATGATATTGATGCGAACTTTACGAAATGATTATGCTAAATATGCCCGCGAGGATGATGATTTAGAAACTCTGGTAATATTCTTGGCGCTTCATCCCATTTATTTGTTTATTTATTTTTAAGTGATTGTTGATATCCTAGAACTCGACATCTTTAGGAAAGAGACGCCAGTGAAGAGTCTGGTTGGAAACTTGTTCATGGAGATGTATTTCGTACCCCTCTCAGTTTAGCTTTACTTTCCGCTCTTGTTGGCACTGGTGCACAACTAGCAATGCTGGTTTTACTTGTCATCTTATTTGCTATTGTGGGAATGCTTTACATTGGGTATGTTTCAAAATTTCCAATCTTGCATCTTACCCTATCCCCTTATCAAAAATTGATACCCTATCCCCTTCTCAAAAAAATTGATTTTAATTGACGAAGTAGTGTTGTTTCCTATTCCTCAATTTTCTACAAGAACCTCTCTCCTGAGAGTTCTGATGAACTCAGGGCTGCTATTTCAATTGGCAGCCTAGATGATTTATTGATTCGTTCTTTCTCTTTATGTGGAAACGTGTGTTAGCATTTGATTGTTTTCTCTGACATTTCTTTCTGTATGTTTCGATCAGGAGAGGAACAATAGTTACTACTTTTATAGTATGTTATGCCTTCACATCATTCATTTCAGGCTATGTCAGTGGTGGAATGTACTCGCGCCATGGTGGTATTTACAGCTTCCCTTGTTTCTTTGACCCTTTTTTTCACTTTACTTTTCTTTTATGTCTTGGAATTTTTTAAATCAGAATGTCTTTTTTAGTGGTACTCGTAAATATATACTTATTGCTCTTATCTTATTGCAGGTAAAAACTCGATCAAATCAATGATTCTCACGGCTTCACTTTTCCCTTTCATGTGCTTCGGGATAGGATTCATCTTGAACACTGTTGCCATATTTTATGGGTCCCTAGCAGCCATTCCCTTTGGCACAATGGTCATTGTTTTTTTCATATGGGCTTTTATTTCTTTTCCCTTGGTACTTCTGGGTACAGTTATCGGAAGAAACTGGAGCGGTGCTCCTAACAATCCATGCCGTGTAAAGACCATTCCTCGACCAATTCCAGAGAAAAAGTGGTATTTAAAACCTTCTGTAGTATCTATGATGGGGGGATTGCTTCCTTTTGGTAGCATTTTCATCGAGATGTATTTTGTTTTCACTTCCTTTTGGAATTACAAGGTAACTTGACTGTTATTCTTTTAAATCAATAATTTAATTGAAATTTTTATGCCTGCTCCTTTGACTGCTTATGGGATCAGCTGAAGAATATTGAATTGTAAAACAATTGCACTGTGTGAGCTTAATTAAATTTGAAGCAATATAGAATTGGCATTTCTTAGATGTCTTGCACCTCGTGTTTTTAATAACTTCCAAGACTTGCACCTATAATTTTTATTGAATTTTAGTGCTTTGGCCTCAATTTTTGGATTGCATTCTGCTTCTCTTCCGCTCTGGGGCGTGGTAGAGCAGGGTTTGGTCGACGCTGGGTGTGGGGGCAGTGCCCCACACCCAATCAATGGTCCAGATCATTTCATGGGGGGGTGAATTTTTTTAAAAAAAAAAAACCAAGGGCCAGAAAAATTCTGGCCCTTGGATCTGCCCCTGCAGGCACTGCCTGCAGGGGCAGGGTCGAATTTTCCGTAGAGCAGGTAGTAATTAGTGTTGTAGAGAAATGGAAATAAAATCAGTTATTTGTACATAATTATTAAGAAATATTTTATACCTTATGTGTTGAGTTATTTTAGGATAGCTAATATTCTGTCTCTAAAGTTAGTCCCGTTTAGTCTTGTATATAATGAGGCAATTGTGAAGAAAAAAGATTCGTTGTTTACACAGCTAATACAATGTTTTTGTCTTCATATGTCTTTGATATAATCTTTCCACAATTGTAGTATGGTATAATATCTTAGCAAAATTGATTAGCTGTCTCCAACTACTAAAATACCTTGGAAATCTAAAACTTGAAAATCAAATTTGTGCAAGAGTGATGATCTATTTCTATCCTTATTGAAGTGGATAATGTGGCATCTTCATCCTCATCTTTTTAGAGTTAGCGGGGATAGGGTTGGGGGAGGATTGGATTTTCAGAATCCACTGATGCCTTGGTCATTTTTCTTATGAGAAAAGAACAATGGGATATTTTTTCGAAGGATTGAAAAATATACATTAATGAGTGAAAAGTCAAGTGGAATCGAAGAAAAACACTTGGATCAGCTCAAGTAAATTCCAAAGTGACATGATTCCTGCTGTGTTGTAAAAAATACTGATACTTCGTCTAATATTCAGAGGTTCCTTGTCACAAACTTCATCACGGGTAGTTGATTTTTTCTCATGCTTACTGAAAGCTGTCATATCACTCTATATCTTCCTACTAAATCATCTCCATGTTGCATCTTTTTCACAGGTGTACTATGTCTACGGTTTTATGCTTCTGGTTTTCCTGATTCTTATGATTGTAACCGTCTGTGTGACTATTGTGGGGACATATTTCCTGGTAAATGCTGAGAATTATCATTGGCAGTGGACTTCCTTCTGCTCTGCTGCTTCAACAGCAGTTTATGTGTACTTGTACTCTATATATTACTACTCCATGAAGACAAAAATGTCAGGGTTCTTTCAGACGAGTTTCTATTTTGGTTACACACTGATGTTTTGCCTTGGGCTGGGAATTCTGTGCGGTATGTTATGAGCATTCAACTCAATTTATGAATTTCAAAGGCGATATATGAATTCGTATGCGTGTGGGTGTGTGTTTTTTGGTTACGTTTCCCCGCTCATCTCCAGTTCAGTTCATAAATTCATATACATTAGGAGTTTATGCAAACATGATCCTTTGCTTAACATTTACTCACTGTGGGTGTTAATCACGTACTTGCAGGCGCAGTTGGTTATTTAGGCTCAAACTTGTTTGTGAGGAGGATTTACCGAAACATCAAATGCGACTAGGAGAGATTTGTCGTCGCATCCTTGTGCTTCTAGGGTCAGTTTCTTGGCAAATGATTAAATTACATGTACAATAACTTGATGATGATGTGTAGCTCAGAATATCGGGGAATCCCCTGATTTTTTTACCGGTATTGTAAAAACCAAGGTCTACTTACATAATTTAGGATGTTGTATGATTCATTTTTATGGTTAAAAATACGACCAACTCATAGTAAACTTAGTTTTTTGGAGAATGGATGCACCTCAATATACCCCACCTGGTAATGTTGTTACCTGTTATACTGCTAAAAATCTCCTTTAGGAAGAGGGAATACAAGTTGACCAAAGATACGAAGAATTGAGCTATATCAACTTCTGAGAAAATAAAGTGCGTTTTGTTTGGTTCTTACATATATTAAGATGACAGCAAAAATACTCCTTCTCTGTTTATCTAGGAAAAGAAGTCAAATTTATGAAGAACAAGGCTTACCACTGTCAAGATTTTCAGCGTTGTTGGCCAGTCAAGATCAATCCAGAATGATGAAAATACAATTAGCATGATATATTGTCTTAGATTTGCATTTATTTCAATTTGATTTATGTCAATATAAACAACTTAGTTTACTTATTTTTATATATATTGGAAAAAAAAAACTCATGCACATAATATCACTTTTATATTTATATAGGCATTAAATGAATTGGCATGTTTTTATCAAAATTTAATGTTTCTAATCAATGTGAATGTGTGTTCTTTGAGGGGGAAATTTGGTCAAAAGTTACATCTTGTTGGGTTAAACGATATGTTAATATTTTTAAATTAAAGCTTTTCTTTAATTATTATATTTAAATAAATGGCTTGAACCAACTCTAGTCTGTCTAAAAGTATATTTTCATCTAGAATTATTGAAATGCTTTACAACTCAGCTAAGGACAATTGATATATTCTCTGTTGAGCTCAAAAGTTGAGCAATCAACATCCAATATATTCGACCATGTAATATCAAATACCATAAAAATTACTACGTCGATGCATTTTGTGCACCACAAAAAGTTTCCATGTAAAAAAAAAATCGGATTTTGGTGAGAAAATATGTATAATACTGGCAGATACACTCATAGGAGTGGTAAAATGCAATACGATCGTTGACCCGAAATTTTTTTTTTTTTAAAATATTACCTATATTTTTATATATTGTATGTTTGAATGAAATTTATTGTATATTTATATGTTAAATTTTCATCATTTAATATTTATTTTGTATATTTTTTTTATTTTTTTAACAACTGTTTATTTGATTTAATAAATATATTTTTAATTTTCTACAATTAAACTTTCAAATTTAAATCGAAAATTTTGTTATTATGTGTTTAAATTAAAATATTATTATTATTATTTTATTTTTTTGAATTTTTTTCATTAAATTTTTTTACAAAAATAAATAAAATTCGGGTTAGGCGGGTTAGACGGGTTGAGTCAGGTTAGACAGATTCGTGTTCAGGTTGAGGGTTTTCGGGTTGAAAAAAATAAAAAAAATTCACTGGTTGAGCCGAAACACGGTCTACCCGACCCGATTGACACCCCTACTCGTGCCAACTCAGATTTTTTATTTATGAAATTTTTATAAATTATCGTGGAAGAATAAATGCAACTATATAATCCAAGTGGGCACCAATTAACCAAATTCATGTATTCTCATATAGTTGCACCAAACTTCACCACCCTCTTCACAAAGGCACAACTCAAGTATTTGGTTCCGATGGTTCCTTTTATTTTCGGACACATTCGTACTAATGTGACTCAAAATCCAATCGTAAAACAAATAAATTAATAAAAATCGATCGCTGTAAGTTTTTCGGATACGCGACCATGTATTTTAAGAATTGAAACAATTGTTTTTTGAATAATTCATTACTAACAATATTAACTGATAACCATGGACAAGCTCTGCCCAAACCAGATTTGGATCCTTGGCCCATTCTTAGTCTGAATGGAAGACAGACTCACTAGATAACCTCCTATAAATACCAGGTTTGAGCGTAAGATTTTACATTTATTATATCATTTTTCAGCAGCACCCTTAGCTGCTCTCCACTATCTTCAATATCTGACTTTAGCGTCGGAGGGACTACGCCAGACACCTCCTTTTCTTCAAAACCTGTGTTTGTACTAGTAACACTTCCTAAAATCGGACTCTAAATTTCTCGTGAGTATCATTAACCATATATTATTGGCATTAAGATGGAAAGACCAGAGTTATTAATTATTATCAAACCAATTTTTACTTAAATAATCGATTAAGATTTACTTCAGACATATTAAAATAAATTAAAAACTGAAGTTGTGTAATATTATATTATATATATTATATAGTGATAGATTTGATTTGAAGAGATGTGCTTGATAGTGGTTTTTAATGCGTTGCTTTGAATTGTTAAAAAAATGGCACAAAAAGCCATAAAAACCCATCGCATAATGGGCTGTCAAAGAAACTCTAATCCGAATTCCAACACCTTTTTCACCGTAAACGTCAACTGGGTGCTACCAGTTTAGAGGGAGAAAGGCAGGAAGAAGCCAGCTAAACTGGTTGAGCTATTGAGAATTTCTGTTTCTGGATTCATTCTAAATCGCATTGTCAATATCTCTGTTCGCGGTTCTTGAAGGTGGGCTTTCTTTCATGCGCAAATTTTTGATCAATTTGGTCCGACTTCGTTTTTTATTTGATTGAATCTCGATTATTGTTGGTGGGAGTATGATAAGAATGTGGATGCTGGAAAGTTTCTATCTTCGTTTGCGTATGTGTGTGACTACGAGTGATCAGCAGTGGAACTTTGAAGTAGGATTTGTTGGGGAATTAATTCAAGCTTGTTTTTGTGTTTCCTGGAGTTTGTAGAATAATGGGTTCTTGATAATGTTGATAGCCTGTTGGAATGACTCCCTTGTTTTGTTTTATTTGTTTATTCGACATTATATTTAATTTTTTTTCGGTTTTTGGTAGCTTGAGAAGTTGCAAAGCTTTTGGGGTCATTGGTAGTGAATAAGTTTCTGGTTCACGTTACAAAGTGGGATTATGTATGTGACATTTGAATGTAGATTGTGGTATAATGCTGTTTTATATTCCATTTTGAGCCTTTAAATTTGAGCTATGAGTTCATGAATATAAACATTTAATGAGTGGTTTTACTGTTTGTCTGCTGTGTTTTTTGTTCTGAAATTGGCGTTTGATTAATTTTTAATGAGGGTCTGGCTGAGCTGTCAACATCTGTAACTAAACACCGGTTTTCCTCTTGGATTGTTTTAGAGATGCTGTTCTAATTGAATCTGAATCACATAAAGTTTCATCGCTGGCTGCAAGCTTATATATATGTGTGTGTGTACAGTTTTGATATATTGTTCACTCACCGTATCCACCTTCGTGTTCACCAATGAGATGACGCCCATATATTAGATTTGATGAAGCATATCCAAATTGTACATCCAACAGATGAGTGTCGCCTCATTGGTGGGCATGGAAGTGGACATCATATCACATATATATATATATATATATATATATATATATATATATATATATATATATATATATATATATATATATATAAGATTTAAGATGATTTAACTGATAAAGGAAACTTCATGATTTAAATAATTTATTGATTGGGGTGTATAAAGTAAATGTGGTCGACCATTTTAACATTATTGAATAAACTGAAGATGACAGAGAATCACTCTTTTACAAAGTAAACAAGTCTTATGTTGCTGGACGTAAGTATTGAGATGAAAAGTATCCTCATCCTTCTACCTCATTGTGGCATTGAGACTTTGTGTGTGTACTAAATCTGTTGGAAATGTGTTGGGTGTCATAATTGTCTCTACTGGGTAAAGCAATCGAAACGTGATGTTTGAGTTGTTTTACGGTTTGAAGATTAAAGTTGCATTGTTACCACCAACTATAGTTTTTGGTAAATCATCAACTGCTCAGTCCTACCATTGGTATCAGGCCTAAGGTCACATGTTCGATTCTCATTGATTGCAAAGAGTACAATTATTGAGAGAGAGATTGTTGGGTGTAATAATTGTCTCTATTGGTTAGAGTAATCGAAACGTAGTGTTTGAATTGTTGTACGGTTTAAAATTTAGAGTTGCATCGTTACCACCAGCTATGGCTTTTGGATATCTCGCCAATGCAATGAATACTAAGAATATTGATCAAAACAATGAAGTTTAACATTTACTAAAAATGTATTAAAGAAATTACTGTCCCCTTTCAAGAAAATTGGCCCCAAGGAACAAGAAGAATATTGGTAACTGAAGTACATTTCCTCTGGTCCGTAGCTAAGTTAGCAAAACTCAGATTATAATTTTGCATTGGGTTGCATAACCCCAGCAACAAAATCCCCTCCCTTTTACACCTGCTCCTCTCTCTCTCCCCATTTGTGGGCTCTCCTAGTACAAACCTTCAATATAGGAGTCTTTGGATTGTATTATATCGGATTGCAAAGGCCCGAGCCAGTAGAACCCTCTAGGCCCAGTCTCTAATATTACCAGTATTCAGTGGCCATAAAATCTTCTTATGACCATCCGATGGTTCATGCTTAAGACCATCTGATGGTTCATGCTTAAGACCATCTGATGGTTCATACTTAGGACCAAGGCTATTCTTTTATTTTGCAAGCTTGTTAATCAGTCTTGTATTTAGAATCAGCTATCTCATGTAAGGGTAAATCATGGGTTTATCTTGTCAATTTACTCATGGGTTTATCGTGTCAATTTATGTGAAAGCTCAGGTTTTTGCTTATCTCAGACGAATTTAGGAGTGTTACAATCTAAAAAAAAAAATTGATTTTCGCTGTTCACTTAAAAAATCAGTTTTGTGCTTCCTAACCCCAATTATTTTTTGTTTCTGCTCATTTTAATAAAGTTAATATTAGAATCAATTATTTAACAAATATTATTCTTTAAAAAAATTCTGTTTTTCACTTTTATTTTCAAACACTACTCACTTCTGAAAAATGAAATATGATTTTTCTCATGTATGCTATGCGTTTAAGGGGTGAGGCAATGGGTGTGTATTGGTACGTGCCATGTGAGAATTTTTTTTGGTTCAAAAAGCTTAAAATGGTAAAAAAAAAAAAACGGTAAATACGACACAAACATCTCATGCTAGGTTGGCACAAACTCTATTCCATGCATTAACTCATTTCTCTATGAAGGGTCAAGAGAGAGGAAGGTGGTGAGAAACATAACATAAAGGTCAAGTAGAGAAAAGCTATCGTTCGATGAAAATGAAGATTTCTGAGGAAAGGCATAGCCAAATATTTTGTTCTTCAATTCTGTGTTGCTATTTTCGTTATTTATGCTATTTCCGTGATCTTTATTTTCAATTATTGAAGGATAGCATCCATTTATTTCCAATTGCCCCACAATTGGTAATTCGATGCTTGTTCCCGAGTTTGATCGGCATGCACGAGTAAATCCATGCTGTTATGAACAAATGTGACTGAGGAAAAGGGGTGAACTTACAAAATTGATATAATAACTATTTGGGACTGGTGAAAGAAGATAAGTTTTAGAAAGTGATTTTTTTTTTCTGTGACTCGGCTTATGAAAATGTCACTTTTATTGTTTTATTGGTAATATTATTGAGGTATTTTCAGTCATAAATTATATTAACATTTTCGAATTTCAGGCCCGGCTCACTTACTGAATGATGAATGACCATTTGAATGAGACACGTTCAGTATGATGCCCTGAATGTCAGATGCTTCTGAATGCCATAAATATTTTTTGGTTGCTTTCATTTAGGAATAAAAACGGGTCCGGGTAGGACTCGGATCCGACCAAAGACCCATCCTATTTGGAGTGGGTTTGGGTATACTAAATGGGTACTAGGGCTGATAAGGGTTATGATTCTTCTATGTGTATGGATTTGGGTCGGGTAAAAGGTTTTAAAGGACCCAATTCAAACCCGATCTGTTTTAGCAAATATTTTTATTTATATCATTTCTTAAATGTGGATAATGAAACAATACGACCATTCTACCCTGGTGAAATATATTAAATTATGTTACTCGAAAAACTCTGTAATTATTTTTTTCGGTAAGAGTTATTAACTTGTGATAGTATGTATATTTGAAGAATATATGTTACTCAAAAACTGTCATCCTTGCTCCCATTAGAGGAAGCCAGGAGGCCTCAGAGTGGAGCACCACTTTCAGTGTAATGGTTAGTGTTTTTGGTAGAGCTGAAACATGTTTTCCTATTTTAAGTTTGAGAACAATTATAAAACTGTTCCTGCTTGGATCTTATCCCGGCAACGAGCATTTACCCATTTTTCTAAATGGTCATTCTCAAGCATTGTGGGAGTCTTTGGATTGGTTGAGGAGGTTTATTTTGTGAATAAGAGCATCTTATTGTACTGAATCTTCCTTTTTCACAATAAATGAGGAATTTGCGCCAAGATTGCATTATGTTGGGCTTGTTTCATTTTCATGATGCTTTCCTTTTTCTATTATAATTTACGATCAATTTGAGATAGCGTATTTGCATGAAACTCCTGCTTTATCACTTTTCTTTCTTAAAATATATTCAAAATTATATAATCTACATCTGTTACAGGAAGCAGCTTCGTTTATGGCGAATTCCAAGGGACCCTCCACCATTAGAAGTATGATGTACAACGGCAAGAATTCCTTGCTTCCCCCTAAAATTCCATTTCCTAGCATATCTCCAGCGTATACTGAGTATATCCCTGGTTCAACGATTGGTTCAAAAGCTCTTCCTAAGCCGAGGGATGCAAATCCGCACCATCAACGCACTTCCTCGGAAAGCGTGTTAATGGAAGAACAACCATCATGGCTCGATGATCTCCTTAATGAGCCAGAGACCCCTGTATGCAAAGGAGGTCATCGCCGCTCATCAAGTGATTCCTTGCATATATAGACACAACTCATTTTGGAAGCATGAATTACATTGGTCAAGATGATAACAAATTGAAAATTCTATCTCCATTGCCTTCTTGGGGATCTCAAGATAATGACATTTATGGTGATATGCAGCTCAGTTCTTTTTATACAGATCCTATTTCTTTGGGAATAATCATGAACAAGAAATGGGATACACCTGTTGGTTCATTTACACCTGCTCATGGGCATCCTACTCTTAGGGGCAATCCCATTGTTCCCAATGTAGCGTCGTTGTGCACTTCGCAGGATGCTGATTGGAATTCATCTCCTTCAATTGAGAAACAAGATCCCGTTGAAACTGGTGCACAGGATCCAAAAGGTGCTGCCTATGAGAAAAAGGATGCATCCCAGGCCATGTCTTCATCATCAGAAACCGACGCAAAACGTGCCAAGCAGTATGTAACTCACTTTTACGGAATAGAGAAGCACATAGAGTATAATTAGTAATATCGTACTCATGGAAATCTCATGTGTCCATCTTATTTTTCCATTTCAACTTGTCCAAGACTCGTAGGTATTAGAAAAAATTATAGTGGTTTTATGAGATTTGTTTTACATTGATCACTGCGTTTAGCTTCGTTTTTTCATTGAATTTCACTGATGTCAAATGAATTCATTTGAACAATCTGGATTGGCGTACTTAAATTTCCTCCTAATACAGGCAATTTGCTCAACGTTCGAGGGTGCGAAAGCTTCAATACATAGCTGAACTTGAAATTAATGTCCAAGCTCTACAGGCAAGTTCTCACCTTTTCTGACAAATCTGAACATATAATCTTACACTGCGTATTTGAGAAGTACCTGATGTAACTGAACTTACGGAATCTCAAATAAAAACTTCTATGCTAGGCAAAAAGTTCTGAAGTCTCTGCTGAGCTCGAATTCCTCAACCAGCAAAATCTCATTTTGAATATGGAGAATAAGGCACTGAAGCAACGTTTGGAAAGTTTATCTCAGGAGCAGCTTATCAAGTATTGTAAGTTTTTGTCCTTCAAATTATTCTTATAGGTGGTGGTTATTGCTTAATTTTAGTAGTACACATATAGCTAATAAAGAATGAAACACTAACTAAGATTTACATGGTTTGGCCATGATTGTGTACATGCGCAAGATAATACTTTGAGGGCTAAAACTCTTCCTGACCTCTTTTAGTTTAGATTACGATCATTCACCCTTTATGTAGATGAAAATTTAATGGGATAAATATTTTTAGAATTCATGACTAAATGACAAGAAAAATAATTTCGAAAATGTCCTAATCTATGCCAAAAAAGGTATCCTAAAATCTCAGTATAAACAAATGTGATTCCAAAATATATTTTTTGATTTCCAACTGTCATCAATTAGGCGGTGTTGTGTTCTAAAGTATTCTGCAAATCTTGTTTCGACCAACTCCTGTATCACTTCAAAACTATATTTTTATTTTTGCTGGCAATTTGTTTATGCAAAGGAAAAGAATCGCAAAAGTTAAAAAAGGCAATTTGAAAAAAAAAACACTCTAGTATGAGTTGGTGCTGTTCTGTGTTAAGCTGTTGACAGTTGAGGCATTCCAGTCATCAATATAGCTTCACTTTAATTTTGTAATGGCTATTCTTAATGTGCAAGATTTTATCTACCTGTTGAAAGATCGTATGATTCTTCTGAATTTAACTTTCTAGATGTTTCCTTCACTTTAATTTTGTAATGGCTATTCTTAATGTACAAGATTTTATCTACCTGTTGAAAGATCGTATGATTCTTCTGAATTTAACTTTCTAGATGTTTCTGCAGTGGAGCACGAAATGCTGGATAGAGAAGTTGGAAGACTACAAAGCTTGTATCAGCAACAAACTTCACTCCCAAAACAGCACCAGATATCTTCTAGCCATCAACGTGCCAGCAGCAAAGAGGTCGCTCAAAAGTTTTCTAATCTTTCTCTGAAACTCAATGAACCGAGCCCTGGTCATGACTCTATACCCAGACAACTTCATATCTAGAGTGATCCGCCTCGGACTTTTATTGTGTGTTTCATCTCGTAGATGCGGCCATGCAAATGATGTACACAGCTTCCTTGCATGGGATGATAGCCGGACTTGCTCTATCAACCCGTGGCTATGAACTTTGCTTGTTTCCCCGTTTTAGCTACTATTCCTACCCATTTTTATTTGTCTATTTTACCTGCTAAATTTAGGGCCGTTCTGCGCCTGGTAGTCTGCCAGAAACGTAGTAGTTCTGGCCGGTGACTCACCTGAGGTGATTGTTGAAACATCATTTGACGCCAGTGTTCTGTGAATTTGCTTTCCCTTGTCATTGGCCTCTTGCTGACATTGTCTTTCAGAAATCTTAGGATGCTTCACGTACAATTGTTCATTCATTTGCTTATCATGGCATTAGTACTCACATGCAATGGTAAAAAAAAAGAAAAAAGAAGCATGTACAATCTCTATTTGCAGACGAATCTGTGCACGGGTGAATCCAGGTGGAAATCAAATATAATATTTTTGAAATTTTTTTCTTGTTTCCACCTTGCAAATCTGCCCACTATATTCGATGGAGATCCTGTTGATGCATATCAACTTGCGTCAAGTTCTTAGTCGCCTCTCATTTCTAAATATCCTTTTGAACCAATTAAATGCAAAATTTCATATTTATTATGTGGTTATAGTTTTAATCCTTCATGCAATATCAATTTTAGTAATTATTTTACTTCAAAAAAATTAGTAATTATTCCACAATAATTAATTTCGATTATTTTTAATATCAAAGTACAAGACTAGAATAGGAAACACATGAATACTAGAAATTAAAACAAATAAATTTAAATAAGGTAAACGAATATTCCTTGATATCAGTGGATTTCCAGGAGATCGGATTAGCACCCAGAAAAATCCTAAAAGCACCTGGAGACGATCAATCCACATCAGAAAAATCATGTAGAGTCAGAGGAGTATCTGCAAGAATACAAATACCAAGATCTCTAGTGCCATTAAGATAGCGAAGCAGACGCTTCACGACTCCCTAGTGGTTCTCCGACAGTGCATGCATAAACTGGGAGAGTTATAAACCACCCAGAACCTAGCGGATCTTAGTTGCATCAGTAGGTGTGGCACCATCATGCAGGGTCAGAGATGAGCCAACAGTAAGGGTGAGGTGCTGAAATTGGCTTGGAATCAAGCATGTTATGCTTGGATAGGAGATCAATAACATACTTCTGTTGAGAGAGAAGAAGACCAGTAGATGTCGCCCAAACCTCAACACCACAGAAAAAGGATAGTGCCCAAGATCCTTACTTGAGAATTTCACATCGAGTTTGAGCACTATGGTGTCAAAAGAGGGGCATCACTGCCTATTATGATTAGATCATCAGCATAGGCAAGAACATAAATAAGAGCATTATCCCGACAATATACATGTAAGGAGGTGTCAGTCGGGGAGGTGACGAAACCAAGAAGGCACAAAGCTCCAAATACCAGGCGCGGCACCTGCTTCAGTATATCGTGAATCAGCAATACGCATATCCGAAGGTTGTGACATATATATAAACCTCTTCAGTAAAACGCCCAATAAAAAAGACATTATTAACGTCAAGCCGTCAAAGACCTAACTTCCGATTCATTGTCAGAATGAGAGTGAGGCAAACACTAACTAGATTAATCACAAGACCCAAAGTGTTGTGATAATAACATCACTATGCATGTTCAATGAGAAATTAAAAGATCTGTTATAAATGAAGATTCATTTATATTGTGGCACTGGAGATTGTGACACATCTCCATACAGAGGATTAAAAAATTAATAAATGATGAAATACTTAGTACTTTAGATTTTACTAATTTTAAGACTTGCGTGCTGCATTAAGGAAAAGCAGACCAATAAGTCTAAAAGTGGTGTCAAGAGGAGTACATAAATATTAAAAATAATATATTAAGATGTTGTTCATATATGGACATGCAAAGTCCGAAATACATTATCTCTTTCATTATATTATATATATATATATATATATATATATATATATATATATATATATATATACATATTTCATAACAAAAACGAAGCACTTGAAACATTTAAGATTTTCAAGCCTGAAGTGGAAAAACAATGTGAAAAACAAACGATGATCGTGAGAACCGATAGAGTTAGAATATACTGAGAATGGACAGTCACCTGGTTCATTTGCAAAGTTTCGCCAAGAATATGGGATTGTTGCCCAATATACTATGTCTGGTTCTTCGGACCAAAATGGGCTGAGAGAGGAGTCGAACATTATTGGACATGGTGAGGAGCAAGTTTAGTAGCTTCAAACTTCTTAAATCCTCGTGACCTGAAGCTCTTAAGACTGTTGTGTATATATTAAACCAATTTCCAACTGAGTTTGTCTCAAAGACGCCATTTGAATTATTTAAATGTTGGAAACCGAGTTTGCAACATATACGTGTTTGGGGTTGTCCTTCATAAATAAGAGTTTACAACCCACATGAAAAGAAACTAGAACCAAGAACTACAAGTGGATATTTCATCGGTATGTCAAAAAATCCAATGAGTACAAATTTTATTGTTCATCTCACATAACTAAAGTTATGGAATCAAGAAATGCAAAATTTCTCGAGAATGACTTGGGAGTGATCATTCAATCACATTGTTTTTGAGAAAAATCATATTAATACGCAATCCTCTTATTCAAATGATATATTGGTTGTTATTCGCACCCCTCCAGACCAAACAGGTGTTATGTCACACCACGAGCCTGAGCCCGCGGCTGCGTGACTGCACAATGGGCCCTCATAGCAACTATTTCGTATTTGTCATCGTTTTACGAAAATGATTAACCCAAGTTGCTATAGAAATCCATTGTAAGCCATTATAAACTCATTTTAAATATTTTATTTTTAAGATGTGGGACATCACAATCACCCATCTTTCAGAATGCGACATCCTCGTCACGGCCTGACCCCTCGATCCACCAACGTCGAGAATCTAGAGGTGGCTCCTACAGGTTCAAGAGGTGACTCCCGTCATGTAGCACTTTGTCCCGCAGGTTCAAGAGGTAGCTCCCATGCACGTAGCACTTTGCCCTGCATAACACTTATTTCCCGGTGTTCCATGCCGGCGACCAGCTCTGATACCATTCTGTCACACCTCGAGCCCGGGTCCGCGACTGCGTGACTGCACAATGGGCCCCTATATCAACTATTTTGTATTCGTCATCGCTTTACGAAAATGATTAACCCAAGTTGCTATAGAAGTTCATTGTAAGCCATTATAAACTCATTTTAAATATTTTATTTTTAAGATGTGGGACATCACGATCACCCCTCCTTCAGAACGCGACGTCCTCGCCGCGGCCTGACACCTCGATCCACCAACGTCGAGAATCTAGAGGTGGCTCCTACATGTTCAAGAGGTGACTCCCATCATATAGCACTTTGCCCCGCAGGTTCAAGAGGTGGCTCCATGCACGTAGCACTTTTCCCCGCATAGCACTTATTTCCCGGTGTTCCATGCCGGCGACTGGCTCTGATACCATTCTGTCACACCCCGAACCCGGGCCCGCGACTGCGTGACTGCACAATGGGCACATATAGCAACTATTTCGTATTCGTCCTCGCTTTATGAAAATGATTAACCCAAGTTGCTATTGAAGTTCATTGTAAGCCAGTATAAACTCATTTTAAATATTTTATTTTTAAGATGTGGGACATCACATGTTAGACAATATGTAACTGAAGTTCACAAATCGCTGATGAAAATTCAGTTAATCAAGTTGTTAATGAAGAACAACAAGAAATTATTGATCGACCATAAAACCTAAAGAGATCTACTTGAATAAGAAGATAAGTGATATCTAGTGATTATATCTTGTATTTACAAGAATAAGACTTTAATATCGGAGTAAAAAATGAACGTTAAACATTTTTACAAGCCATGTGTTGTAATGAGTCAAACTATGGTTTAATGCTATGAAAGAATAAATGAATTCTATGGCGTTTAATGGGGTCTGGAATCTTGTTCAGTTGGCTGATGTTATAAAAGTCATTGGATATAAACATATCTTCTAAAACAAATATTGAAATATGTAAGGCAAGACTCGTCGCTAAATGATTCACTCAACAAGAAGGAATCGACTACAATGAAACTTTTTCTTCTATCTAAGAAAGATTATCTTCATATCATTATAGCATTAGTTGCACATTTTGACTTAGATTTACAAAAAAATTGATGTAAAAACAGTTTTTCTCAAAGAAAAACTAGAGGAAGATGTTTATAAGAAACAATATACAGAATTCTCCTCTAGTAATGGTGAGCACTTGGTACGTAAGTTTAAGAAATCTATATATGGTTTGAAAAAGCTTCATATCAATGATATTTAAAATTTCATGATGTTATCTCTTCATTCAGGTTTGTAGAAAACATCATGGATCAATGTATATATTAGAAAGCCAGTGAGAGTAAGATTTGTTTTCTTATTATATATGTTGATGATTTATTATTTGCAACCTATGATAATGATTTGTTATATGACGTGAAACAATTCTTATCTAAAAACCTTGATATGAAAGATATGGACGATGCATCTCATGTCGTTGGCGTTAATATAAATAGAGACAAAATTCGATGTATTCTAGGTCTATTTCAAGAAATCTATATCAACAAAGGTTTAAAGAGGAATCAGATTAAAATATTCTTCTTCAAGTATAGTTCTCATTGTGAAAGATGATAAGTTCAATTTGAGCCAATGCCCAAAGAATTATCTAGAGCTGGAACAAATAAAAAACATTCACTATGCTTCTGCAATAGGAAGCTTGATGTGTCCCAAGTTTGTACAAGGCGTGACATTGCATTTATTGTTGGGATGTTAGGATGATATCAGAGTAATATAGGTCTAGACCACTGGAAATCTGCAAAGAAAGTGATGATGTACCTTCAAATGACCAAATATTATATATTTATGTTCAGACGAACTGAGAATGTTGAAGTAATTGGCTATTCTGATTCAGACTACGTTGACTGCATTGATTCACGAAAATCCACTACATGATATATTTTCATGCTAGCTTGTGGAGTTGTATCTTGGAGAAGTGCATAGCAGATATTAACCGCTACTTCTACTATGGAAGCTGAGTTCGTAGTTTGTTTTGAGGCAACCTCACATGTCTGTATTGAGTACTTATTCTTGGACCTTAGCCATCAGTTTAATAAACACGTATGGACATCGGATATTTAATTACATGCCACCATCAACTGGTTTTGACCTACATGTAAGGGTGCGTGTTGGGACTGGTGTTAATGTGTATATGAATGATGCATGCTTTGTTATCTCATATATATAATATGACAAATACATAGACAAATCTCCCAAAAATCTCTCCATTGTTTCCTTCTTGTTTATTTTTTCTTCAGTTGATCGAAACTCGGGTTGGGAAAATCTAGTGATGTTTTTATTCGGATCACATCAGTTTGTTTTAGGTGTGAGATCGGCTTGAAATTCGAGAATTCCTACTCTTAAACATTTGTTAGTTTGATTTTGTTTATGTGTTATACGGGTAATTCTTCTGTTATTCGATCTCAAATGTTTATCTCGATAATATTTTGATATATTTTTTTTTCCTTTGGATTTTTATTTATGATAGTTTTGAATTCTAATCAATCTCAGGCTTGATTATGTTATTCGGTCTCAAGTTCGAAACGGAAAAAAATCTACTTTTCTATTGAATCTTTATACAAATTCAAATTTGCACAAATTAACTTCAATATATGTTTCTTTGAATGGAGAGAGGCAAAGTATAGGAGGGGTCCTTTTGTACACTTTTCTTTGAAAGCTAAATAGCTTTAAAATGGTGAGCAAGTCAACCATTTTTAAAAAATAATAATAATTTAAAAATATTAGGTAATATATCTTTCCAAAAAATTAAATAGCTTTAAAATGGTGAGCAATTCAACCATTTTTTTTTCGAAATCCAACCAGGAATTATATTAAATCAAAGAAGAGTTATTACAATCAGAAATTAAAAGCTCAGAAATAAACAGCGGAGCCTCATAGAAGGTGTGCGGACTAGCATAAGAAGTGGTCGCTTTTGCAAGGGTATGAGCTACCACGTTCGCTTACCGACGAACAAAATGGACCTTGTAATTTGGTTCTCTTGAAATAATGTAACAACACTCTGTAATTATCGAGCAATTCAACCATTTTTAAAAAATAATAATAATTTAAAAATATTAGGTAATCTATCTTTCAAAAAAATTGTATTATTTTATTTTTCTTAAAAAAAATAATCCTCTATTTTTTTATGTGTATGTTTGGTTTTCAAAAAAATAAATGAAGGTATATGTTTGTCTTATTTTCTATTTTAATTTTACGATAATATGATTTAATAAAAAATAATAATGTTGGAATAATAATAACAATAAATGGATAGACATTTAATAATTTTAAAATTATGCATGATCAAGTTTTCAAATGTCTTTTTATATGCAAATTTCTTGAATTGTTGTAAACAAATTTCTTGAATGTGTATTTTTTATTTTTAAAAAATCCTTTACATATTTAAATATGTGTTGGTTTAGTTTAAAAAAATAAAGGAAAAATTGTGTATGTATTTGTCTACTCTCTTTTTTTAAACTAGCGATAGGATTAATAAAAAAAATAATGTTTGGAATAATAATAATAATAATAATAATAATAATAATAATAATAATCTATCCATTTATTATTTCTTTTTAAAAAACTTGAAATAATTTTTATTAGTAATATGATTAATATAAATATCATTTTTATTATTTATTAATCATACTATTAATAAAAACAAAATAAACATAAGTGAACCAACATATATACATCTTTATTTTTTCCTAAAATTAAACCGACACATTAAAATAAATTAGGGAGTTTTTTTATAAAAATAATTAGAATACATTTTTTCATGAAAGATAAATGACCTAATATTCTAGAAATAAATATATGCTTTTAAAAAAAATTTGATCGGTTTATCATTTTAAGTTTATTATATTTATCTTTCAAATTGTGAACTTGAGCTCCAACTCTATTTTTTGGTATCTAGCCTCAAGTCTTAATATTAAATAAAGGATAACCCTCAAGCAGAGTCGTTGCCAGAAAATATTTTGATCCTGAACTGAATGAATTGATAAACAACATTAAATAATATAAATCAAATATTTAATATTCATCACATTAAATCAACCTAAAATAAATAGATCATCATGAAAGCGTAGAGGTATAGATGGATGATCATTAAGTTAGGTTTATGTTATTAAATGTGGCTTCCACATCAAATATAAGAATCCAGTTGTCTGGTTTTTGGCATTGCGGGCTTGCTTTTGTCATCCAAAAAAGAAGCGAAAATTAAAGAACAATGCTTGACCCATTTTATATGAACTCACAACCTCCTAACCAAAATTATTATCTCACAACGAATCATGTACTTTAATTCCAAAAGTGAACTATACCTAAAACCTACACCATCACCACCAAACCGAACAAGCCACACTTACACTACCAAGCCACCCTGGTAAATAAATTAATTTCTTCAAATACTAAAAATATACATAAAAAGAGAAGAAATTGAAAGAGTCAACACGAAAATAAATCCCAAATTGCAAATTTTAAACAAAAGCCAACGATAGAGAAATAAACCATGATTACAAGGAAAATCAATGGCCAGCAATCTTGAAAACAAAATCAACGACAGAATTTGTGAAAGACGCTGACTAAACTTTGACACCCACCTGAAAAGTCCATTTGTTGGAGATGAAAATGATTGAAATTTGAAGCTTTTTGTGCTGAGAGAAGTGAAAAAAGACCGATGACAAAAGCTCTTCTCTTGGCAGACGGATATGAAAAACCCTCAAAGAAATGAGCTACAAATATGGACTCAAAAAATTAAGTTAAAAAGATAAGGCTAAAACTTAATAAAAAAAACTCAATTCATACTACTACTTTGACCAAAAATATAGCATGGGCTAAAGCCCATCCCAACCTTTTGGGTTAGCTCCGTCCCTGCCCTCAAGTCTTAAAATACAAGAAAATGAAATTGTATGTGAGTAAATGAAAAAGTAGATAATATTTTGAGAATTTTCTTTTCACAAAAATTCATGTGAGATAGTCTAATAGAGGAATTTATGAGGCGGATATTCTATTTGTGTCACATATAAAAAGTATTATTTTTTATGCTAAAATATTATTTTTTATTGTAAATATAAGCAGAATTGACTCGTCTCATGAATAAAAATCCATGAGATCGTCTCACAAGAAATTTTTAGAGTAAATTTGAAGCAGTTGGATTGAATATATGTTTTGTGTTTGATATAAAAATGGTACTATTTTAATGCAAAACCCGCACCTAAATAAATTAATGTATTCGAGATGAACTTATCTCAGTACTTGAGCTAGAGATGAATATTATAACATGTCAATCCCATAGATCCCCTGTTTCGTCTTATTTTATTCAGATACAGCATTTGAGGACCCTTCATTGTTCATCAGCTGTAGACGAAAGTATGCCAGATATTGTTCATTGTCTCACGTCGGTTAGATAAAATCTCTGGGAATTGTATATAGAATTAGGTAATCATCTTCATTTAGCTAGCTTTCGAGGTTGAGTTAAGTACAAGTCTCAGTCTTTAACATATATCTATCCTCTACAATAAAAGCTTTCTATTCAGAGAGAATCCAAAGCATTTTCTGTCAAAATAAGCAAAGAGGTTTACAGACATTTGCACGGTACACTTGAGCATCATTTATGTTGAACTTGTGCAAAAACTTGCATTTATTTGATGGGAAATGTTGCACAAGTCCTTTCACTGAATCTGCAAACTGGAAATAGTTGGTTCATTTACTTATTCCTTTTGCAATTGGGAAATAGAATGGGAGTTGTAGTGCATCGTTTTCTATTCAGTAATTTGAATTCATTGACTTATTACAATTTAGGTTCAAGATCCATATATTTCTTCTACCTTGAAGTTGCAAGCGTATGAACTTAGGAAATAATTATTATGAATCCATGTCGTCTCAAATCAATGAAAGAGACACTACAGGTATGTCATCTTTCTTTGTTTTTCATAGCTATAAGGGCATATCATTCGTGGTGAACTCTATTTTAATTTTCTGATTTTACATTGAGAAAACAAACTAACTTGAATTGTTTTTTTCTTCCATATCTCAGCACATACACTCATATATGTATGATAGATTTGTTAGAGCAATTATCCAACGAACCAACTTGTGGTATGATCTTGATTGATTCTTATGTAAAAACAATCTTTATTTAATAATATTTTACAGTTTTATCCAGCTGTAACGATTACTTTATCTGTATACTCATGCAAACTGCATAGATAAAGCCCTTGAATATATAATAGATATCATGAGGTATATCTTGCAACGTAAGATCGTGAAATTCATTAGGAAGAATAATGTATATTCTAAACAGGTTCTTAGTCGAATCAGTAATAAAGATGAGACTAGCATATGTGATATAACATCATGTTTCATTGATAAGAGCATGAAGATGTTAATTCATACATATGAGTAATTATTTGGTAATGCACTGAACAATCTTCTCTCGAACTTTTCAAATGGTTATCACTTGTTGAGTGAAATAGTAATCGGTTATGGTTGTACACTATTAGTCATTTGACTCGGGACAACGTAAAAACTCTATGTATCGGCATGCACTTTGATCCGTTTACCGACTCCATTTAGGGCCATCAGGTGACGAGGTTGGGTATAGATTTGAAATATATAAGAGTCAATATATTGTAATCGAGGATTCACCGCTCGTCTACGAGTGAAGATATCATATGCGATCTGATGAATTAATAGTACAAGGAATATCTGATCCGAGTAACACACGTGCATTCTAGAAATTTGTTTCTTTATTTGCACATATCACGTCACTGTTATTACTCAAAAATATATCAGATTGCAGTCATTGATGACAACTGATTCCATGAAAAAATTTATCCTTTTCCTCTACATTTGCTTGGTGATAAATGTCCAATTAAATCAATGTTTTGACTTCTCTTATAATTTTATACATTATTTTCTAAAATTATATATATCCACTCACCTTATTATATATATGGTACAATTCAAAATTAATGTTTCTAAAATTTACCCCTTTGGCACGATGGTCAATGTTGTGTGAGCCGAATGATTGGGTTCTGGTAACTTTTTGTCTGTACAGTGAAAAATGTGAGGAACAAATGCATGGAAAACCAAAAAAAATTGGAGTAAAACACACTTAGTCCAATCCAATAATTGAGATTGGGCGTTCATACCAACTCGAACAATATTCTACTCGTATCTGAAATGATTGAATTCGATAACATTTCTAAATTTTTTTATGAGTTAAATTCAAGTCCAACTTCTTTTTCCCGATGTTTGAATCGAATTTTTCGAATATTTATTTTCAGATTTTTAAACATTTTTATTGTAATGAGGATCGATTTCTATATTCAAACTTCAAATATTCAATTTCAAATTTAAGTCTTATTTTTTCCCCAGTAGATTTTTAAAATACTTATTTCAACAAATTATTAATACATCATATTAATTTTTAATATTACAAATTTGAGTAGGTCCTTTATGAGACGCTCTCGCGAATCTTTATATATGAGATGGGTCAACCATGTCGATATTCACAATAAAAAATAATACTCTCAGCATAAAAAGTAATATTTTTTCATGGATGACCCAAATAAGAGATCTGTCTTACAAAATACGACCCGTGAGACCGTATCAGATAGTTTTTGTCTACAAATTTTAAAAACATGTATATATATAAAATTGATCTGAGACGATCTCACGGGTCGTATTTTGTAAGACAGATCTCTTACAAGAAAAAATACTTGATTTTTTAATTAAAAAAAGGTATACCAACACAATATATTTTATATAACAATAAATTAAAATATATATATATACACATATATCTATATATATTATTAATAATTTCATATATATTATTTATTATATTAAATAAATATTTTAATTTATAATCTTTGTCCCGAGTTAATGTCATTATTTAACTAGTCTATCTAATTTTTCACACATTCAGTACAGAATTTCCAGCCAATAAGAAATAGACATTGCTTATTCTGACAGCAATGGACTGCAGGTGATCACATTAATTTTTGAAATGTGATGTGACATACTATTCTTTTTTTTATATATATATCCATTTTCCATTGCTTTTAGACTTTCCAGTAATAAATATTTTACCTTTTATTATTATTACTTTCTTACGAAATTTATTGAGTGAAATAGA
The DNA here is from genome assembly GCF_022965805.1 of Primulina eburnea. NCBI lineage: Eukaryota > Viridiplantae > Streptophyta > Magnoliopsida > Lamiales > Gesneriaceae > Primulina > Primulina eburnea. Next base: position 25,198,566 of record NC_133114.1, read on the forward strand.
TGAATGTATAATTAAATTTTTATGAATTTGATTTTTCATATTAATATTTTATTTCAACAAATTTGTATATGACTTGTCTAGTATTATTTATTTGGTTGACATAATCTGTATATTATTATTTAAAACATTAGAGTTTATACAAAATTCATCGTATCAAAAATATATCCAAAATAATAATAATAAAGAAATAGAAGAGTATTGTCTATGTTACTTTAGATTAAATGTTCATATATTATTAAGGGGTTATATTCATCGCATAAATTGGTTGATTTTTTTTAAGTAATCGATTTTTATGGAGTTGATAGATTTCTATTTAATTTTGCATAATTTCACATGTTTCTAAATATTTTCATAGAATATTGTAGATTTATTTTTGTAGGACTTCTATTGAATTTGTAAACTTTTTCATAGAAATCTTATGGATTTTGTAATTTGTGATTATGATTTTTTTTAGTATTTTTAAACTAAAAAATTAACATGAATAATTTTTAATATTTAAAATATTTTTATCTATTAATATAAATAATTTTTACTTGTTGATTTAAATTACGAAAAAAATGATAAATAAGTCATATGATAAATAAGTCAGTACTAAATTTATAACAATTAAACTACAATTATTCAAGTCAACTCAACTTGTTTATTTAACTAATTAATTTTAAAAAAAAACGTAGTAATAATTTTCAGTATTAATAAATAATCAAATGTAAAATAATTTCATTCGTTTCGATTAATTTTTTGTATGAAAATATATAAAAATTTTGTTTTTGACAATAAGACTAACAAAAAAATAAACAAGGCAATTATCTAGCACGTGAAAATAAACAATGAGTATGTTAAAATATTTGCAATTAGTGTAACTTATTATAATTATCTTTATATATGTGTGTGTTCATAATTTTTTTAAAATATATTAATACAACAATCAATCAAACACACATTATAAAAGTTAATAAACTTTTTATTCACTATCAAATATATGCGTTTTGAGTTATAATCAAATCTAAAATGCAAATTAATTAAAATTTTATAAACTATTTAAATATTAAATGTTATATAATAATTAATAAAAACTTAAATTTATTTATTAAAAACAATTATTATTTTCAATTTATGAGCCAATAAATATAATGAAAAATAAAAATTTTTGCATAAAAAATAATAATTTTCATAATGTCAGATCGCTTATCCATTTTATAAGAGTTTTTTTTTATTTTTGAAAAAAAAATTGTTTTTGGATTTGACGAAATGTGATTATTAATTTAACTTTCAAACAATATACACATATATATACATACATACATATATATATATATATATATATTCACACACACACACAAATATATATATATATATATATATATATATATACATATATATATATATATATATATATATATATAATATATTTGTGTGTGTGTGTGATCAATTTCAATAGAGCAAGTTAACAAAATAAGAGCAAAATTATGCAATTTTAAATTACAAAAGATGCTTCAAATCCAACACTGCACTATTTCCAGAGGGAAAACAGGAGAGACTTCTTGTTTTCTTGCTCCAACGATATTTTATATTAAATTTTATTAAAATAATAATAATAATAAAATATAGTAAATTATTATTTATTTTATTGTCACTTAATTATTCGATGATTACCTGTGACAATTAATTGCTAATTTTTTAATGAACGTGGGGTCCAACTGGAACTGCCTGGCTGATTATTGATGATATGGTAATATATTAATTTTATAATGTAAATTACATGATTCGGATTCAAGAATTTTATAATTGTGGGAATTTTTACTTTTTTTTATTTTTTTACTATTTTTGAATGGGCAAAATTGTGCCTTTTTTGAACTCAGAAATCATCGGTATTTCGTGAGACGATCTTATGAATATCTTGTGAGATGGTTTTACATATTTTTATCGGTGAGACATGTCAATTATGTTCATATTTACAATAATAAGTAATATTTTTGGCATAAGAATAAATTTTTTTAATGAGTGTCCTAAATTGGATATTTGTATCACAAAATCGATTTGTGAGAGCTCAAGTAGGATATCTATATCACAAAATCGACTCGTGATTGGTTTGGCTCCGAATCGAGTTTATTACAATTCAATTACAATATCAGATTTGGTCAAACCCTGGTTTCTATTGAGCCTGATTATTCCATATCAATTCTGGACTGATTCTGGATAAACCAAATCCGTTAATCATGACTTCGTTCAATTCATAACTTTTAAAATGTTTCCAAGTTGAACCAAACCTGGCACCAAATATCAAGTTTTATCTATTTTTCACAATTCTCTGACTCTATTATCAATAATTTCATTGTATACTTCGAATTTATAGATTATTTTTGTACGTGCAACATGCGTGTTTCGATAATTAGTTATGTAAAGTATTATATGATGTTATAGTATTTTTAGAAAGTCGCAACAAATTAGGGCTTTCATCAATAATATCTTAAAGTAAAATAATAATAATATAGGAAAGGGGTTATCATCTTATTAACATCGATGATAACATCATATATTTATGTTGGATCAAAATTTGACATATGATTGAAAATGATTCCACACGTGCAATTCAGCTCAACAAGCCGGAATCTGCCAACGAACACATTGTTATTTGTGTTCGTACGTTAACCAAGTTCAACATTCGGATGGGACGAGGGGGCAGAAACTAGAAAATCAAAATATGCAATAATTTCTTTTGTTAGAAGAATGTTTTAGATTAAGTGCGTTTAAAAGAATTGAGTTGTGATTTTACTGATAACTATGATTAATAATAAATTAGTAAACACTCAAAGTAGCATAAAACTCATTAGAAAAGAGATAGTTGAAATACAATTATTAATCATGTTAGAAACGATCAAAACAAAACAGTAACTATAATTTTTGATAAAAACGAGTTTTATTCTACACATTATCAGAAAATGAACTCTATTATCAAATTTATGATTGTTAATTGTCTCTCATCGGTTGGATAAAATACATGGGAGTTGTATATATAGACTTGAACAATCTTCCCTCTAGAACTAGCTTTTGGTGTTGAGTTAGGTCCAAGTTTCAATCTTAACATGATATCAGTGCCGTGATTATACCGTTATGTGTTGTACTACCTATAGTTGGGCCACCCGTTCTGCTCATATTTGAGTCATTTGTAAATTTCATACTCCAAATGTTGGGTGTTAGTTGTCTCACATCTGTTGGATAAAATCCTTGAGAGCAGTATATATGAACTTAAACAATTCTCTTCATTTGAACTAATTTTGAGATTGAGTTAAGTTCAAAATATCAATGGAATTTGAGGAAGAGAAATTATACATATTTTGATCCAATCGTCCTCCAAAGATATTTTGTAATGGGTACTTTTTGTCTCCCATAAAAAAAAATATTTTTTAAAAGTAAGAAAGTAGTAAAGAAAATAATAAATAGAAAAATGGGTTTTAAATTTAAAATTTTGATCACAAGAAAAAGAGACAGAGAACCCACCAACATAATTCTTTGTACTACCCCACACCTCTAACCCCATGGAAATCAGTGAGTCAACACAAGCTAATAAGCAACCACCCACCGCCGCCACCTCCTCCACCTCATCCTCCCACCACCTCCTTTCTCCGCCGCACCTTCTCCACCGACTTCATGGACGCCCCACGCCAACTTACCTCGGTTCCTTCTCCGCCCTCACTGCACCAGGTGCTGCTCTGCTTGGAGCTAATTCCACTGCCCCATCAACTCCAGTGGCGGCGGCTGCGGCATCATCCAGTCATTCCCAGTCGACGCAGCCGGTGGACGCCTCCTTAGCCATCGCCACCAGATCCGAAACCCTAATCGACAACCCAGCATCCAAGAAATCAACCCACCAAGTACAACAGCGGCAGTTGCAGGTACAACCGGCAGAACAAGGAACTCAACCTCCAGCTAAGAAACCGACCAAAGACCGCCACACTAAAGTCGACGGACGCGGCCGGCGCATCCGCATGCCGGCGGCTTGTGCTGCTCGGGTTTTTCAGTTGACGAGAGAATTGGGCCACAAATCGGACGGTGAAACGATTGAGTGGCTCCTTCAGCAGGCGGAACCGGCCATCTTGGCCGCCACCGGCACTGGGACAATCCCGGCGAATTTTTCTACGCTTAACATCTCTCTCAGAAGCAGCGGCTCCACCCTCTCGGCTCCTCCGTCAAAATCCATGCCGCATTCCTTTCATAGCGCGCTGGGGTTAGCTCATCACCCTTACGAAGAGAATTTTTCACAGATGTTAGGATTCCAACACCAACAGCAGAGCTCCCATCTCCTACAAGCAGCTCAAAATTCGGAATCTGTAGCCGGCGAAGGCGGCGGCGGAGGTCAGCTGGCAACTGAGAATTACTTGCAGAAGAGATACAGGGAAGATTTATTCAAAGAAGGAGCCATTGATTCACGTGGCGAAGGCCCCAGCTCGCCTCCACACAAACAATTCAAATCGAAAAACAGTTCACAAGTAATGCACCCACAGAAAACCCAAGAAGCGGCGGTGGCTACCGGTCCGGGAAGTATAATTAGACGCGGTAACATGATACCCACATCCGCCATGTGGACTGTAACGCCTTCCCCAAGCAGCGGCACCACTGGCAACGCATTCTGGATGCTCCCCGTCACAGCATCGGCCGGCGGTGGCGACAGTTCTCGAAACCCAACGTCCTCTTCCCCGACGGCGTCGGGAGCCCCACCGGAGACGACCCAGATCTGGCCTTTCACCACGGCACACGGCGGCGGAAACGCCCTGCAACAAACCCCGCTGCATTTCATGCCGAGGTATAATTATTCAGGTAATCTCGAATTTCAAAGCGGCCAATCGAGTCCACTGCAATTAGGATCGATGCTTCAGCCATCTCAGCATCTTGGATTAGGGGTCTCCGCGGAATCAAATCGAGGAATGTTAGCTGCATTAAACTCATATTCAAGAAACAACTTGAACATGAATTCTGAAAATCTTGAGCGGCAGAATCAGACTCAAACCACAGATAGCGGAGACGATGAACAAACCAGTTCTCCATGATAATTACATATAATCAAGGTTGGTAATTTCATAAAAAGTTCCTGATTAATTATTCCATTTCACGAATTAATCTGGAACTGAATTTTGTTTCCAGTATCAGATTCGAGGTATTCGGTGAGTGAGTCGATTTTAGAAACGAACAAGAAAAAGAAGAGTGGAAAGGTATTCAATCTTTGATATTTGTATTTGTTGTGTGAAAATGCAATTTTTTTTGGATTAATTAATAATTATGTAATTTGTGTTGAAGATTTTGAAACCTATGTTGTCAGGTTTCTTTTAGGAGTGATCCTGTATAGGAGAAGTTTCTGCTTATTGTTTGCTTTGTCAAATTTTGATATATTTTAAAAATTAATAATTAATTAGATTTTTTTGTTTTCTTTTCCGTGATGAGGAGGGGAATTGTTACGATTGATTCGTCGTCTCAAATTTGAGATTGGCAAAAATTTATGTGAGACAGTCTCACGAGTCATATTTGTGAGACAGATTTTTTATTTGAATCATCTATGAAAAGTATTATTTTTTATGCTAAGAGTATTAATTTTTATTGTGAATATGAGTAGGGTTGACCCGTCTCACAGATTAAGATCCATGAGACGGTTTCACATGAGATTCACTCTTTGAGATTTGGATATCTGATTAGATATATGTCATTGCGACTTTCATATTTATATGCTAAAATATTGGTATGGACACTTTTTTTTTTATAATAATAACTAGTAATAGCGGCACATAAAAGATTTTATGCATGATTTGAACAAAAAATTTGAAATTATCCATTGAGTTTTGGCAAAAGTTTATGTGAGATGATCTCACGTATCGTATTTTGTTAGATATATATCTTATTTGGATTATTTATGTAAAAGTAGGTTGAGAGAGTGAACAGTTTTTACTTCAATATTTTCTTGTGACTCTGAGGTAATATTTGAGTATATTTATTTATAATTACATTATTGGTGTGATGTTACTCATGTTAGTGGACGGAAAAAGTTAGTAAAAGCCTTGATTTATATAATAATAATAAAACATAATAATGTATTGTAATTTTAAGAGGTATTATTTACAGGTAAATGTGCATGTATTGGGTGCATATAATATTTTACAAAAAAATTGTGTATTATTTGGTGGTGTATAGTTTGGGTTATATTAGATTCAATCAGTAATTTTTGTATGAATTTTTAATAATTAATTGAATAAATTTTGAATTTTTTTATAAAAAAAGTTATAACTTTGAATTTATAGTTTTTTTTATTCTTTTTATAGATGTTCAAATAAGATGAATTTTTATTTTTTTTAATATTTATAAATGCTTTATAATAATTTTTTTGATATATATGATCATTATATTGTAATTATTATATCATGATAACATGAGTAATTATTAGGGCAAAAACTTGTGTGAGACGGTCTCACGGGTCGTATTTGTGAGACGGATCTCTTTTTTGGGTCACACATGAAAAATTATTACTTTTTATGCTAAGAGTATTACTTTTTATTGTGAATATGGGTAGGGTTGACCCGTCTCACAGATTATGACCCGTGAGACGGTCTCACATGAGACTCACTCAATTATTAGTTATTAACTACGATAAAAAATAATGTTTATACAATTACATGAAAATCAATAAAATATTCTTCAAAATTACATTATTTCGTCCAACTTTATTCATAAAAAAATGTTTTGTATTCCATAATTTTCACGTTTTCCTTTATTCTTCTGCAAATCCACTGAAAAAATTTAATTTATTAATTTTTTTGTTTTGTATTTCTTGGACCATATTTTAAAAAATAAACATTGGACCACTTTGATTTGTGACTTGCTTACATTTGGACGTTTTGAATTATACAAAAGTTTTTGAGTAAGTCTCATGTGAGACCGTCTCACGGATCATAATCTGTGAGACGGATAATCCTACCTATATTCACAATAAAAAGTAATACTCTTAGCATAAAAAGTAATACTTTTACATGGGTGATCCAAATAAAAGATTCGTCTCACAAATACGACTCGTGAGATCGTCTCACACAAGTTTCTGCCAAAGGAGTTTTTTAGTCTGTGTCTTTTCACAATCCGCAACCGAACATATTCTGTGTATTTGCTATAATTAATTTTCTTTTTCTAAAAAAATACTTTTTTCCTTTTAAACAAAAATTTAAATCTAGAGAAATTCAACATAATTTTTATTGAAAAAATGTGATAAAAATCAACATATTACATAAAAATGTAGAAAACATAAATTATAAAATTCATAATAATATATTTATAATTCAACCTGGCATTAACAAATTAAATAAATCTAAATCATTCCAAAAAAAAAGTATGAGCAATACATAGATTTAAATTTATTTTGAAAATTCGTAGCCAAATAAAGTTGGTAATTAATTAGTATGTGAGGATGACCAGCATTGAATTGTGTTTTAAAGTCTTAACTACATTTTATTTTCTCTCTCATCAATTATTTTTCACTTTTTCTTTGATTAAATTAAGATAAGAGTTGTCAAATTAAGTAGGAATATCTCAATAAAGTGAGTGGGCCAATTTCCAACTATTGAAAGTTTACTTAACTTATCACATCACCTTTCATTATAATGCATTTTGTTCGTTTGTATATACTGACACGATTTAATTTTGTAATATACACTAGTAAAAAAGAGGGGGTTTTATGTGAGACTATCTCACGGATCTTAATCTGTGAAACGAGTCAATCTTATCGATATTTACAATAAAAAGTAATACTCTTATCATAAAAAGTAATACCTTTTCATGGATGACCCAAATAAGTTATTTGTCTCACAAATACGACCCGTGAGATCGTCTCACACAAATTTTTGCTTAAAAAATATTATTTTTTATTTTAGATATTGATTAGTTCGATCCATCTTATAAATCTATAAGACCGTCTCATTACATACTTATTGGAGATGGTGATTTTAATTCAAATAATGTTTTATTTTAATATGAATCAGTGTATAAAATAATTGACAAAAATACAAAAAGTTATTTATCTAAATCCTTAAGGATCTTCGTTCTTTATTATCAAACAAAATTTAAAGTAAATTTTATTTTTAATATTTTTAAATAGAGTAGGTCTCTTAATACTCTTAGGCACTGTTTGGTACACGGGATAAGGGTGGGATTGATAAATAATCCGTCTTATCTCACGTTTGGTACGTTTTTAAAAAGCCCATGATAATATCACGAGCCTTGGATAAATACATTTTTAAAAGGATAAAACATCCTTAGTAAGAGGTGTGATAGTTTTAATTTAATGATAAAATATACTACAAATTACTTAATTACCTCCATTTATTTAAATGCATTTAAGTTAATGTTAAATGTTTATTAAATACATACATATATATACAAATATATAGATACATATATACACACACAAATAGTTACTAGGCCCCTTCGATATGAAAAAAATTATAAAAAATAAAAAAAAAAGCAAAAATCAAATTTGACCGATGATCACTTTTGAAAAAAGAAAAGAAATTGTTTAAATAATTTCCAAAATAAGACAAAAGAAACGAAAATTATTCTTTAGGACCATATATATATATATATATATATATATATATATATATATATATATATATATATATATATATATATAGCGTAATTTAAGAATTGAGATATTCAATTACAATATCTTGATAACAATGAAATATAAGTTTTTGTGATAGGGTTAAGTCATTACATGTAAATATATAAATTTAATCACTCTTGTTAAAATCATACCAAACATTCAACATATTATCTTATCATTATATTTATCCTTGATTTATCCTTATACTATATATCCCTTACTTATCATATCCTATGTACCAAACTGTACCTTAGGCATTGTTTGGTACATGTGATAAGGGTGAGATTGATAAATAATCCCCCTTATCCCATGTTTGGTACCTTTTTAAAAAGCCCATGATAATATCATGGGCCCTTGATAAATAAATTTTGAGAAAGATAAAACATCCTCGGTAAGAGGTGTGATAATTTTAATGTAATGATAAAATAATTTACAAATAACTTAATTACCCCCAATCTATATATTTGTATATATGTATGTATTTAATAAATATTTAACATTAATTTAAAATTTAAATTAATGTTAAATATTTATTAAATACATACATATATACAAATATATAGATACATATATACACACACACAAAATACATATATATATGTATATGTATTTATATTTATATATACACACGCATATATACATGTGTGTGTATATATATATATATATATATATATATATATATATATATATATATAAGTTTTTGTGATAAAGTTAATTTTGTCATTACAATTCAATATATAAATTTAACCACTCTTGTTAAAATCATACCAAACATTCAACATATTATCTTATCATTATATTTATTCTTATACATATATCTCTTACTTATCATATCTTATGTACCAAACTGTACCTGACATAAAAAATAATATTTTTTCATGAATGACTTAAATAAGAGATATGTCTCACACAATTCGATCCATGAGACCGTCTCACACAAATTTTTGTCTTTTATATATTAAGTTCTCTTTCTCAGTAATTTTATTTTTAATTTTTAATATTCTACTATCGAGTTTTTCATAAAAACACACTTTTAATTGTAATTTTTAAATCACGTAAATCAATCATTTTTTTATTATTCAAACAGAAAACCAAGAATAATATATTTCTGGATTAAAAAAAAACCACAATTATATTTAGCTAGCTGTGTTGGTCGGCACATTTGAATTTCCCCAAAGAGTACACAAGACCAGTTCTTATCTCTATGTACATACATATAATACAAATATGGAGGAGGATCTGCTTTCATTGTATCTCCAGCAGAACTTCACAAAGAATCCTGAACCTTACTGGAAATCTTCAGCAAGAAGCAAACGAGACGAGCCACGTGGAATAGGCGAATGTAACTGATCATTGGAGTGCTTACTGATCGTGCATTTTCTGCGGAAGATGCTCGATAGGGATGAGAGACAACACTTTCAACCTATAGTACAAAGATTGAATTTTTAGGAACCAAATACTGCTTCTTGTTTGAAACAACTAGAAACACTGGAGGAATCAAATGGTGGTAACAAGAAAACAGAGACACTCCAAGACATGTTTCATATTGGCTCTACAGGAAATTGCGTAGTGGCATATAAGATTTAGATGCATTTTCACCCAAAAGGCACTTTTTTCCCAGTTTCAACTTTGCCATTCGGCTTATCGCCTAATATTGATGCTCGCTCTTTAGGAATTGTCACAAAGGGAAGGGACAGCCTTAGAAGGGGTACCATAAGATCAATGTTCAAATTGTTTCTGCATTGATATCATATGCTGAATTAAGATGGATACACTTAACGCTAGTCATCACAGCGGAAGGAACAGGAGCTTTCATAAGATAAATTTTCATAATGTGTCTGCTTTCACATCATACGCTCAATTAAGATGCATACACTTAATGCTAGTACGTGGATGAAAACTGGAATTTGACCAAAGATGTCCGTTTCTAAAGGAGTCGAAAATGTTAAATGTCCTGCAATTGCTCCACAATAAACTGTAAGTTCAGCTTACAAGAATGAGATACTCTACCAATGAAACCGTTAATCTCGTGAGCTCTCCTGTTGGACTTATGGCTTAAGTGTTCTAAATGGCGGTCGAGGCGGCCGCCTAGGCACCGCCTAGGCGGTAGGCGGCCCTCGACCGCACCGCCTATGCATGAGGCGGGTGTCGAGGCGGGTTGAGGCGGGTTGAGGGGTGTCGAGGCGGGTTGAGGAGGGTCGAGGCGGCGAGTAGGCGGGTCGAGGCGGCGAACAGGCGGGTCGAGGCGGCGAACAGGCGGTCGAGGCGGCGAGGCAGTAGTCAACAATTTTAAAAATCTAGTCAACAATTTTTAAAACTTAGTCAACCATTTTAAAAACCAAGTCAAAGTCAACTAATTTTAAATATTAGGACTATTTAAAGGTCTTACTTGGAGAATGGTAGTGGAGGCCTCGGGAGCGGATGAAGTGCTACATCCAAGGAGGAGTGCAAGGAACATCCCCATTAGAAAACTTAATGAATATTTAGAAACATCGGAGGAGGAGAATGAAAAAAATGTTGATTGAGTCCGATGATGAGAGGATAATGGATGTAGTAGATGGTGCATATGTAGATTATTTGGAAGATTAGTTATGTTTAATCTACGACTTGTTCTAATGATGGATAATTGATTGAAACTTTGAAAATTTAAACTTAGTTTTTTGATAAAAAAATATATTACTTCGTTGGCATAATAACATTAATATAATGATGAATCTTTATTAATTGCACATTATCTATATCAGGCACCGCCTGGGCACCGCCTAGGCGGCCGAGGCGGTAGGCGGTCACCGACCGGTGACCGCCTCGCCACCGCCTCCCGCCATTTACAACCTTGGGCTTAACACGCTCACTGCTCACTTTGAAGTTTGAAAAGATGTTGTCTACATATTTTAAGCAAGTTCACAAGGTATCAGGACAAAAGCTACCACGAGGAAGCAAGAACAATTGCCTCCCATCGACAAATCAAATCTCCAACTTTAATCCCTATGTTTTTAAAATGATAACTCTTTTGCCCCTCTGGATGGAAAAAATTTAAACCAATCAGCCCCCTAGTATAAATTCCTTATAGCAACAAGGTTGTTTCCTATTTCACTCTCCAACGAACTTGTATAAGATTGCTTGCAGTTTAACCCCCACGAAATACAATTTCTTGCAAATTTTAGTACTCATTAGAAACAGATAAGAGTGGAGCGGATAACTTACGACAAGTAATCAGCAGAAACAAATATTGGAACCCTTCCCAATCCTGCGCCTTTCCATTTCTTTCTTTGAGAAGCAATGACTTTGTCTGCGTCCGAGCCTGTGGCAGTCAAAACAAACTAGACAAAGAGTACATAATTACCACACGACTGTCAAGAGATAAAAGGTAACAATAACACCAAGTAATGTAACATCATGCTACCAAAATACCGGAGACTGCCAGCATATAAAACAGACATTTTTTCTTTATATTCAACCAAGATAAATCTCACAATGACTTGATTCGTTAAAGGTTCCTCAGTTCATCCTCATTATGTACCTCGAAGAATGGATAGTGAAATTGCAGTGGATCTACCATCTACACTAGAGCAATACCACACTAGGTCGGAGGTCATCAGATTGAGCAGGCTAGAATATTATTTGATTATTATTCCAAATTAGTGAACTCAAATATATTTGAATCTATTTTCAATTGGAATTGGAACAATTTGATTGATAGCTCGCGGGTTTCTTCTAATAATATTTAAATATTAAAGTTAAACGAGCTCACAAGCATGAATCATTATTTGGGAACTTAAAATTAAAATCTGATAATTGAATTTGAAACGAACAAATCGAACACAAATTCTAATTTTAAGTTGACCAGAATATATTCATTTTTTGAGTTTCGAGCTATCTAATAAAATTTTAGCTTGAACTCAACTATGAAAAAGCAAGTCTGTTTAACTTGATTCAATTTGTCTGCACATCTACACCAGGCTGGTTGACCAAGAAAATACCAAAACTGATCAAGGAAAACTGCAGACAAAATTGAGAATTATCGAACTTCCAATCATCTATTCTAAAAAACCTAAAATGTTTCCCCATTCGCGTAAATTCACCAGTCTCTGAACTTGCCAGCGTAAAAGGCAATTCTCCCAAAATACATACAAATTTGGTGACTAGAATTGAATTCGAAACATGGTGTGAAGGAATTCTATTCTTCTGAAGCAATCAGAATAGTTCAATTCCAAAACATTTTTTCACAGATTTGCTAAGATAGAAATAGCTTATTAACCAACTGCATAAAAGTTTCACCAAAAAGGACAAACAGAGAGGAATCGGCACTTACTAATGGATAGAGTATCGCCATAACGCCATAGCTCACAAGGGGAGAGTAAAAGAATGCTGCCAGGACACACGGGCTTCCTGAATATTCAGTCCCAATATTATATAAATAAAATATCAACGTGGATATGAAGTATATTATATTCTAGTCACCTATTCTTGCTTATGGTTAACATAAATCATATAATAAATACCAAGCTGATGAAATTGGACAAACGAGTCCAAGAGGTCCAGTGAAGCACATAAAATTGTAAAAACTAAAGGCCTAAATTGACAAAAGAATATTTACCAAAACCGGTGAAAAATGGCCAGTTGGATTCAAAGAAGTCCAGCCGTTTGTCCAAACTCAAAGCGGAATAATTCCATTTATACCTAAAAAACAATGATGTTGGTGAACAAAGTTTCAGCCCATAGAGAATTCAATAATATAAAAGAAAATATAGCATGGAACATGACCACTCACTCAAAACAATAATACGCATACATCCAAGAAAGGAGCAGAAAATTAAGGGCCTTTCCAATGTACGGGACAAATCCAGTAACATATACCTTCAAATATCAGATTATAATCATCTATTCCAGTAGAAGTTCGAATTAACAGAAGATGATATGAAAATGGAACTTTACTTGTAGGAAGAAGAAACTCAACAGCAGTATTGAATAGATCTGTTCGGCTATCCCAATCATTACACTGAGGACAAAAAATTGCATCAGTTGAAGAATGGACAAACATATTTAGATCCTGAAGATATTATAGAAGTTCTGTTCACAAATGTAATTTTTCACGGGTTAAAACAAAAAATTGAAATACCCCTCAATATCAGTTGCTTTATCACTGTCAGTTTGGGTCAACCCATCACGTGTGTCCTTCTGGCCAGATGACCTAGAACCAGAAGTTTGGCACTTCTCAATAGCGAAAAAACCGTACTTCGCAATGTCATTATACCTGGATCACAACATAACAGGAATCAGCGAGCAAACTACCAAGCACTCTTTAGAAACATGAGGTAAATACCATTTAGTTAAAGAAAATATCGTCTAACTTTTTGGCATCTTGGTGGTGTGCCTCGATGTTCATGGACATATTATCAGTTAAAGCTTTTTGTAATAGTCAAAAGTAAATAAACCACAGAATTTTAATAAGATCCAAGCAGTCTCGTTGCCCCCGCTAAAATTTATTGAGCTGCCACTCCATACCCAGTTTCGCTCCGATCACCCTTGTCCTAATTCTTTGGTTCGCCCCTGGTCCTAAGGAGTTGTGCAATTTATGAGGCCCTTGACCTCGGTTTCAGCAAAGATAGTATCGGTTAAGCACCCTGGAAAAGCTTCACCGCGTGCAGCGTGATCTTGAAGGAGAGGAAACTATTATACCGTGTTTCTAAGTCTCGGAAAACTATGAGCAAACTGGTTATTTAATAACAGCAAGCTTCTCTCCTTTATTTGAATCCCCGCCTAAGACGTAGTTTCAACCAAATACATGATTAGACCGTTGATGTTAAGTCCTGTTTCAACTTTCAAGCTATATATGAATAAGGCATCCCAACATGGAAAGCAGCGGCAAAAATAGTATGTGGTAGATGATAAAAGTTTACATATAGCAAGTAACAAGGATTCATTGAATGAAATAAAAGGTCAGGACATCGAAACAGATAAGTGAAGAAAAATATGGGTTGTAGACTACTTTCAATGAGATTCTATGTGGTCCATAATCATAGGGCAGGGTAGCAAGAACAGCCAAATATTGTTAAAACAGTGGAATCTAAGTGTTAAGTGGCACAGCATCGGCCATAAGCCAGATGAGTTTGGTCATACACTATTTCTGACCTTCCACAAATATTTTTTAAGAAACTTTGAGATTCATTTCCCAATTTTTTCAATAGTTTTTCAAGTAAAGAACTTTATTGGAAAGAGAAGTTGATGTCATAGAACATGCCGACTTTTTTTTTTGATAAGAAACATAACAATATTATTAATATTAGAATTTTACAATACAAGAAGTGGACTAGTGATCCACTGCCATAGAACATGCCAACTTCGGTTATAAACAGTAATATTGCTACAAAATTTGATGGCTGCCAACCGTTAGTGTGTGGCGTGTGATCTTAAATCATGACAAAGAGACAAAAAAAGAGCATATAGAAGGAAAAAATACGATCACGAAATAAATGAATACCAGATGGTGCTAAGAATAAAGCTGAACATGTACATAGGATAGAACCAGAATACCTGCAAAAATTGTCACATCAACTCAAATAATATATATTTAGAGCATATCAGACAAACTCTTCTCGCACTTAAGAGAGAGGATAGAGAGAGAAATATATTCTCATGTGAAAAATTGAAAAATATAAATGTTTCTTCCATATTTTTCCATTAATTAAACAAAATGAACATATTCCCCTCAGAAACAACAACAGAAAATTGGACAAACTACTAAAAAATCAACCCAGCTGAAAATAAGACCTCAGAATTGTAGATTGAAGACAGAAATTAGTTAGACCCACACCTGTTGTAAAATAAACAACAGAAGAGATATTTGCTCAAAAAGGTCTCTTAGCATCACGTTTGCAGTATCAGGTGGTGAGACATGTTAATATATTGTAGACATGCAAATATGGAAGAATATTAGTTTACACACTAAGCTCACGTCCAGTCTATTCTCTTTTGAAGCTTAGCTGTTAATATCCAACATTCAAGATGCAGCCATTATCTAGTTCATAAACAACACAAAGAGTACATTTTCTTTGTCAGATGAACGAAGCACGAGAAATTTTTTTACAACAAGAAGAAAACAAAAAGTCGGGAGTTTAAGGCCGTTGATGGATCCTGCTCATGAATTCATGGCTATGCAATATCAGGGGACAATGAAAATCACATGAAACATGAAAAATAACAGGTGTATGCTACAACTTTTCCCTTGCAACACTTAAAATAGACCGTGTATCAACTGATATAATGTAAAAATGCAGCACTCACATAGAAAAGTTGGATCAGTCCAAGCCGTAAGTAGGAATAGAATCTGAAAATACCCCAACATGGTTCTTCCAAGTAAATATGCGGGCATCCATCGGGCAATAACCATTCAATAGTCGGAATGACAACCGATTTTAAAACAAATATACTGCAAGATTTTAAATTCACAAAATCGGCCATTAAACCATACGATGGTACTTTGACATATAAATAATTATCAAAAGAAAGACTCAATATCTAAATCGTAAGGCATGATCAACGAAGTAAGGTTCACTCAAAATGGTTAAAAGATATTCAAGAAACATCATTAGAAAAGCGTTGATAATTACAACACACACTTGTTTTCAAAGCAGTGGTGGCAAGAAATAAGGCTACAGAGAAGTGACTGTATTTGTTTTCAAAGCAGTGGTGGCCAGAAATAAGGCTACAGAGAAGTGACTCAGTCTCTCAAGTCTCAAGTGAAACAAATCAAACTAAACTGTAAATTTTATCCACAAGTTTCACAATCCACATCCAGTACATACAAAATCAACCATCTCAAATTCCAAGGCTGCCCCCCTTCCCATTGGCAAAAACTGAAACACAAACTATGGGGCGTGAAAGATACCTTCCCAAGAAAATTAAACCATTCAAGAGGAAACACTGCCCAGTGCGGATGGCAAGTTCTTTAGACCTTCAAATAAAAAACCCAACAAACAAAAAGATGTAACATTGTTGATATAAACTTTTGCAGCCAAATTGGATCTTTTTCTCGGCACCTGAGACAGTAGATGATGACCCGATGAAGACAGCAAGCTTCCCTGAAACCCTCCAGCCACAGTAATGAGGCCTGCTTTAATTTTGGCGTGATGCCCATCAAATTTCTATTCTCGCATCCATAAAAAAAAAAAAGGAATATTATTTGCCTTCCAGACTCGAGAACCTTTCGGCCTTCCCCAGATCAGTATTTGTAGCTGATTGAATTGTGAGATTGCGTGATCTTTTGTGTTTGATTAGCTTCACAATAATAGAGAACAGTTTGTATACGTTGCTGGTGCCCATCCGACATAGAAAAGATAGGGCTTTTTTTTAAAAAAAATATTAATTAAAAAACTATTTAGTAAAATATTGTAAAAATATGAGGTTCGTAAAGATAGTATAATCTGTAGAAATTTATAGTGAATTCTAAATTTTAAACCGAAAATAAAGAAAAAGAGGTTGTCATGGATTCCTTAATCTCTTTTAAATTGATGTATTTCCTCCGTTTCATCTGCTCAAAAGATTCCTTCTTGCAAAATGTTTTTTTTCTCCGATTCATTTGCGTAAAATCCTTCTTTTCTCCTTCGAATTTGTATTAATATTATTGGTTGATTTTGGTCATATATTTCATTCGAAGAGGTGTTAAGAGATAATGTTTAATATTGTTGATATTATTATAATTATATATTAAGAAGTAATATTTTGTTTTGTGTAATATTTCTGTTAATATTTGTCATTTATTTCAGTATTAACATCGTCCGTTGATTTTATTACAAATTTCGTATAACCATGTTTGAGAAGATAATTTATTAATATTTTATTTGTATTAATGTAATTATAATTTTGTTCACTAGTGTTATACCTAAGTATAATTTTGTTAAATAATATATTTTTAATATTAATTACCATATAAAATATAAAAAAATAATAAATATAATTTTGTGATTTTTGAAAATATTTCAAGGTTAGTATTTTTAATATAATCAATTTATTTAATATAAGAATGAGTTAATACTATTGTACTTAATACTAATGAAATTATAAAGTATTTCGTTACTTTTGTTTTAAAAAAAAAAACTATAGAGTTTATAGTATAAAATAGTGTATAGTTAACTATAACTTCGATCACTTTAATATAATCTATAATATTCTAATTATGTTTATGATATTGCAAATTAATATAAAAAATTAATAATTCTGATAAACGTATTTTTATCTAACGATATATTTTGAATTAACTTACTTAAAAATTTAATTTATTTAATTATATGAATTTTTAATGTCAAATTATGTTATATGGTTATATACAAAATAATTTTGAAAAATATTACTTTATATCGTAAATTAAGTTTTCATAACATATTTTTTTATTATAAATACAAACATAGGTTTGAATAAATATATTTTGTAATAAATTGATTTGACAATATTTATTTTAATAAAATAATATTAAGAATAATTATTTAAGTGATTTTTGAAATTCAATCCAATATAAAATATATATTTTAATATATGTGTAATAAAATCATAATTAAATTTTTTATGATTGTATGACGTTATATATTAGTTTTCGCTTCAGACATGGATATTACGAGAGTCTTACTTTACGTATGTGGTTATGTCATTATTGAAGATGGTAGTTTTGGATATAGTATCCTTGTGACCAGGCCCATGAAAATCTCACGGTCTATTACATTTTCTCAATTGGTGAATTATGTGCATCGCATGCTGGAAATCGATCATCAAAATTCTGCATCAAATTGTCAACGAAATATTCTTATAGTTCGTTGTCTCGTTACATTGAAGAGCATGTCTTTATCACAGATGATGATAGTCTACAATTTATGTTTGATTTGTCCGCATTGGATTGTATGTACTTGTATGTTGATTCATCGCAAGTGTTGCAGAACATAAATGATCATGATTTTGATGCAGTCATGCTGGTCATAACGCAAGGTTTAGGAACCATAGGTTTAAATCAAGCGGGACCTTCTACGTATTACGTTGATGAATAGTCAATTCACACATTATGGGATCGACACCGGTCCTTAGATTCACCATATTACGGCTCACACCGAAGAAGACTATGGGGGATGAATAGAACACGAGAATGAGATTTTACTCCAGAGGGTTGAGATCATCATATCACAGTTCCCCCAGGAGTTGATGTTGCATGGAGTTCGAGTAGAATACGACAATTGGATTTAAATTCATGGGATGATTAAGAAATACCACAAATGTTAAACATCTCGAAAGTTTTCCTAGGGCTGCAATTATTCTCGCCCCAATTACAGAACACATGCCTGAGCAAGATGATTTATTTGGAGACAATTTTCGTCATGTCATGAATAGCAATGATTATTTGTAGGCTACATCAATCGACGGAGAAGATGATGACTGACCGACGATTTCGGTTGGGAATAAATCTAGCAAGCGGACTAGGTCAAGTAATAGTATTTGGAGATGAGTCCAGGTATCGTACCCACAGAGATCGATGTTTAATTACTAGAATATGAATTATTTTTCCTAATTTAGGCTAATAAAGTCAATTGAGGGGAGATAAATTAATGAAAACTAAATCAAACAATTTAAATAAATTAACTAAATTAAAACTAATCCAAACTATTAATTTAGACGAAAATTCAAATTATTTAAAGACGACTAAGGCGCACAACGGTACCGAGACAAACTTATAATCCACATGTCAAATTTAAATTCAATAAATTAATTATTTAATTCACGACGAAATTCCCGAAATTATTTATTAAACGATTCCTCGAATTAATAAACCTAATTAAATCTAACAGTCCAATTATTCCTAACTGAATTTAATTAGATTCAACCGCATTAGATCGCTGCGAAATTCCAGTTTTCCAACCTAAAGTCGCACACTGAAATCGAATACTATTTCTAGTCAATTTAACCATGTGTTGATTGATGTGTGAAGCAAATATTAATCTATCGCCTTCCGGTTTTAGATTAACCAACAAATATTCTATTTAATTGGCCAGATTAAAAGAACACGTGATAAACGACACCGATCAATGAATAAAATAAATAATCAACTTGAATCAAACTCAAAATTTCAAAAATAATCTGTCTCGGCCCTCTATCGTGGCCTTAGTCTATAAAAATCTACTCCATAAACTTAAAACAAAAGCCAAAATCAGTGTTTAAATTAAATGCAGAAAACATGATTAAGAAGGAATGGAAAGAGATTCTCTGTGATTTGTAGCGTGTGTGAGGAATTCCTCGCTGGTTTTGCCTTCCTTCTTCCTCCCTTCTTTTCCTTCTTCCACGCTGTTCTGCTATTCCGTCTCCTTCTGTGCTTCTGTTTTGGCAGCTTCCTCTGTACGCTTTTTTTCTTCCGCCTCTCTTTACGCTTCTTTTATCCCTCTCAATGGGCCTCTCCTTCAATTCTTTTTAAGCCCATATCAAGTAAACCTTGTAGAATAATAAAATTGTAGATTTATTTTCAAAGATTAGACTCCATCTTTATCAATAATTCAATAATATTAAGATAATAAAATAAAAATATTTTATTTCCTTTCTTTTAATATTTTTTCTTTTGAAGTCTTGTAAATTTATTTCATTTCCAAATTTAATCATTTTTCATCTTTTATTTAAATCTACAATAATTAATTCAATTAAGCACAAAATTAGGGATAAAAAACCTAGTTAAGCACAAATAAAATCCCTAACAATCTCTATAAGATTTGGGCTTATCAATGACCATGTTGATAATGCAAATGAAGGCACATCATCGTGTTTCCCGATGTCTGGAGCAACACTGACAGAGTACTTTCCTAATGCACCAGAGCAACATTTACGTGAAGTTCCCCAATTTTTCAATGAAATATATGAAGAACAAATTCCAGATTAATTTGGTCTTCCTTCAGCATCACGAACAAATTTTTCCAATCCTGATAGGTCAGAGTTCGCTGTGAAAATGGTTTTTAAAAGCAAAAATGATTTAATAGCTTCAATGAAGGATTTTTCTGTTCTAGTCTTGAGACGTGAAAATATCGTTGTCCAAAGTTCCCCGACAATTTGGAAGGTCAAATGTAAGAACTGATCAAAAGGTGGTAATTGTGGGTGAGAACTTCGAGCATCATTGAAAAAAAATTAAGCTATTTCATGATCACAAAATATTGTGATGAACACACATGCATATCTAGCCAAGTGGTTATAGATAACCACAACCTTGACGTCAACATGATAGCCAGTACACTTTTGGGAATCGTGCGTTGTGACCATGCATATGAGATCAAGTATGTGCGAGAAAGTATTAATGCAAAATATGGGTATGATATAACGTATGCTAAGGCATGGCAGAGTTTGAAGCGCGTGGTGGAGATCATCTATGGCACATGGGAAAGCTCTGTAACTTTGCTTCCTAAATATATGAGTACTTTGTCGAAGTACAATCCAAGAACTATTGTAGAGTGGAAGCACCTTCGACCGTAGGACCATCCACATAAAATTTTGAACTTTGTATTTTGGGCTTCAAACCATGTATAGATGATTTTTTACATTGTCGCAACATAATCAGTGTACATGGTAACCATAAGTACACCAAGTATAAGCACAAACTACTCATAGCAGTTACTTTGGATGCCAATAACCAGGTCTTGCCTCTAGCATTTGCGCTTGTTGATGAAGAAAATCACGATATTGGTTCCTAAGTAATATTGCACGGCATGTTACAAGAATGTGCAGATGTATGTGCCTTATATCTGATAGACATGCATGTATAACAAGTGCAGTGCAAGATCTTTCCGACTTCAAGTCTCCTCGTGGTGTTCATCGTTTTTGTTTGAGGCATGTTTGCTCTAATTTCAACAGTAAGTTCAAAAACATTCATTTGAAGGGCTTATGTTGTGAAGTAGGGACGCAACACCAAATAGGAAAATTTAACGTCATAATGGAAGCAATCAGAACAAATAATGCAACAGCTTTCACTTATTTGTCAAACATCCCAAAGAAAATATAGTCATTGGCCCATGATAGTGGATGGATACGAGAGATAATGACGACGAACATGTCTAAGTGTATTAATGGTGCGTTGAAAGGGGTTCGACATCTTCCAATAACTGCAATAGTGTAGTTGACCTTACAGCGATGTATGCACTATTTCATTCAACACCGAACACGAAGTAATAAAATGATGGAAGAAAATCAACCATGGACAGATTATGCATACTCTAAATTTGATATGTAGTAAAAAAATCAATTGAACATCGAGTAATAAAATTTGACCAAAAGGATAAAACAACATTCGTTGCGATTGTTAAAGAGATAAATTATATAAAAAAAATGTTACACTTTGTAATGAAAGTACAATAACAAAAAAATTGTAATTAACTTATCTTCCACCGCACTATACAACCCTCTCCGCGAGTACGTCAATGCCTCTAAAGTTGTTGTATTAAGCTTACTACGATGAAGACCAACTATTTTTCCATTATTGCTAAAAGCAGATTTAGATGCATCAGTGAACACTAGAATAACTAAAATATCATTTGCCATCTTTGGTAAATTTGGATATTTTACGATATTCGTCTTTCACCAACTAAGAATGTCAGAATGTTGAGTTCTTGGCAAGAAAATTTCTTCCAAATACATATCCAACTCGGTTAGAGATTTTGATGTAGCCTGGATTGAACTTGAAGCCACATATTTATCACACACATCTGAAATATCAATATCAGATGCAATATTAAAAATACATGAAGTCCCATTAATCCCTAAATACCACTATTTTGAACATATTTTGTTGTCATGGATTGATAATCAACCAACAAATACAACAATTATGTCGAAATTCATCAACTTTAGATTGTGATCATTCACCAAATAAATTAGGATAGAAAAAACTCAACAAGCTTCATATTGTATCTAGGATCCAATACAATAACCTCCATCATAATATGGCAATTACCCTAATATTTCGTATTTGTCTAATATCTTTTGTTTCATACCTATTGGATTTGGAATCTTCACCCACTCATCTTACGTTCTTACTTTAATTTGATATCACAAATATTTGGAAAATAAAAGTTAGTTGTGGGGTAAAATGTATCAGAAAACATATCGGTCACTTGATTAAAAATTTCATTTTCCTCAATTGCATTCACCCAATCCTCATCAGTTGGAACATTTTTGTAGTATATCTCTTGATATTTAACCTGTGGGAGCACATATATGTACTGTATATAAGTTTCTAACATAAAAAAATTGAATTTCAACGAGTTTTACAATCAAAATATAATTTTTACAACATTCAATGTGCAACTGACGAGCATCATCCTCAAAATTTTCTATTCTAACAAGTGAAGTAGTCCAAAATATAACACTATCACATATTCTTTTGATTGAACTACTAATTACTTTCACACAATATTTCATAATCAAGTTCAAAATATGAGCACAACAATACATGTGAAGTACATTTCCATTCAATAACAAATATTTATTCAAAAGCTTATCCGCAAGAAGATGAATCATGAAATCATTGATGGTGCCTTCTCCACAAATACTTTTAAAACCAAAACTTCTCATCCCCGCCCCATCCTCTGGGGCCTTCTCCTGTAAACAGGTTTTCTCTGGGGTCTTTTCTCTCAAATTGTTCTCAATCATATCTTTTGTCATAGTCAATTCATATCCTTCATAATATTTTTCATTTCTTTTTATTTATAAAATATTGTGTCCTTCAAAACTCGTCGAGAAAAATTGTACAGCCTTTGCATATATCATAAAAATATCATATTCCCATCATAAACTTTTTAAAATATTATTTAGCATGTATTATGATTCTTCGAGACACTTCCAGACCTTTCGGACTACCCAGGACGTAAAGTGACCATTTTACCCCTGAAACCTCGAACTTTCAATATTATTTTTTCTTACTTTTCTTGACTCGAGCCTATCTCATAGCATCATATAAGCTTAAATTTGACTTCTAACATTTTCTTAAACATAAACCTGAGCCTTTTGATTTAATGACTTAATAGATAATCCGTGAGGCGTTTTAAACCCGAATAAATTCAAAACATAATATTTTCATCCCAAAATGTAAACATAAGCTTTTCATCCCTAAACTGCCCTCGTGAACCACAAACCAGACCCCGTGAACCATGGTCCATACCCAACTCCTTTCCTAGAAATTTTCGAATCCTAACCCTAATCGAGCCACGTTATTTCCAAAACTCTCGAGACACCTTGGACCTGCCCATTCCCAGACCCTCCTGGACCACCCTGGACTCGCTTTGACCAACATCGGGCCAGCCACAAGCCGCACCCAGACCCAAGCGCACAGCCCTCGTTCTTCCACGCTCGCGGTGGCCCACCCCTTCGAGCGCCCAGTACACGAGCGCCCGACCACCCTGTGGCCGACCTAGCCCACTGCATAGGACTACCCTGAACCCTCCTGCACCTAGCCTACCGCCGCAGACCACCTCCACGCCTATCTTCCAAATTCGAGCCCTAACCTTCTTAGTAGCTGCATCTTCTTCTTTCTTCATGCGCCCATGAGTCCAGCCCTACTAGGACTCTTCCTAACGTCAAGTCATGGCTAGTACAGGGCCCTCACCAAGCCCTGGTGCAGCTCTCCCCTTGACCGTTCCCTTAGAGCCAACCACACTTCATTGAAAACCCTAGGTTCATCCTCCCTTACCCATGCACGGTTCCAGCCTACATTCTACTGTTAAATGACTCTTCTTACGGCCCATAATGTCTCTTATTGGCAGGGATCTCCTTAGAATTCATAACATGTCTCATTATGCGGACAAACGTTAAAACTTTGAAACATATATATCTAAATGTAAAATAATTTAATCAACATAGTTTTCATACTTTCAAATATCAAACACACATAATATGATTTGAATGGTGCAAAAAAAAGTTTAGAACTCTCGAATATTCGATCGTTGGTGTGGATTGCGAAAATGAGCGAACGAGAGACGCACGACCTTGGAAATTTGCTCTCAAATTTTTGAAAATTAGTATGTATGTTGCGTTTGTGTTTCGGCCATTTGAACTCTTAAAAGACTAGGATTTTGATTTTATAATTTAGTGCTTTAGGTGATTTAGGAATTTAGAGTTTAGAGTTTTTAGGACTCTTGCTTTGAAAGTAATTAGGCCCATTAATTCTAGGTACACTAGGCCATTAAAGCCCAATTAAATATAAAATAAAAGTGTATGAAAATCGTTTTCAAAATAATAACTTTCGTGTCCATAAATATCTTTTGTTTGACTAAAATTATCTTCCCGAATAAAATAAGGTTTGAATCGTCAAATAAGTTAACTCCAGCATTTTTAGAAAATTTTCATCCTATTTAATCATTTTATCGAGCCACAAAAATATTTTTATCTTAGCCGTTCTCGGTCTCTTTTTCTCGGCATAATATCGAATATACTGACAAAATTCTTAATTTCATGAAATCATACAATTTAAACATTTAATCATATAAAATATATTATTCAAACATTTAAAATCAATTAAATAATTTAAATAATTTACGTACATATGATTTATTTGAAGTGATTTTTTAGACGTTACAATCTCGAAGATGGTTATAACCAAAGAGTAAGTCTCATGTGAGACCGTCTCACGGATCACAATCTGTGAGACGGGTCAACCCTACCCATATTCACAATAAAAAGTAATATTTTTAGCATAAAAAGTAATAATTTTTAATGAATTATCCAAATAAAGATCCGTCTCATATAATACGACCCGTGAGACCATCTCACACAAATTTTTACCATAACGAAAATCATGGACTTTTAGCACAATCATTCCGAATAATCAATTGAAAATAACACGTATCGTAAACAAGAAAAGTTGCCCACATACGCGGCGGCGCTTAATCTCTTTCGCAGCAGCTGACGAATCCGCGCCTCCTCTTTCTTTCGCTGCTGTGCAAACAGTACAAGGACTCATAAGAAGTTCCAGAAATGTCGGCTCTGAGAACGATTTTTCTGCTTCCCACGTCTTCAATTTCACCTTTCTCGCCGTCCTCTTCTTCAGGTTGCTGGTTTCCGGCGAAATTGGCCATTTCGCGTGGCTCAGACACGTCTCCAGTTACTGTGGTGAATGGAAATGTGGATAAGCAGTCTTATGAGAGAAATGAGGTTCGGCTTGGATTGCCGAGCAAAGGTCGAATGGCTGCAGACACTCTTGATCTTCTCAAAGTAATTTTTGGTTTTTATGAGCACCATGATGATTATTTGTGAGGAATTTAGTAGGTCCACTGATTTTTTATTATTCTTTTTTGGGTTGGGACTGTGAAGGATTGTCAATTGTCAGTGAGGCAGGTGAATCCAAGGCAGTATGTCGCAGAAATTCCTCAGGTGCATTTCTTCTTCTCGAGAGTGACATTTCTATTGATAATTCCATGTATTATGTGAAGTAAAATCCTTGTTGATTGCTGATGTGAGATTAGTCTGATGTGCCTTTTATTTTTCCTAATAAACGAGTTTTGCTTAAAATGAGATTCAGTTATAATTGATACTTTCGAGTTCAAGCTGTGTTGTAGTCAATGATGGTAATTTTTGTAATGTTACACGAGGCCGTGTCAATAAGACGTTGTCGATTGATGTGGCTGAAACTCAATTGAAGTTAAAGCTTATGCAGTTGTACTAAATGTTTTCGTTTAATTCTGTTTTTCAATACTGTTCTTTACTGTCCCCCCAAAAGATTCACAGCTGCTGTTTTGCTCTGGACAGAATTTGAATATATTTCTGCAATGCAAATGGAAGTGGAGTATTGTATCATATAGTTTTAACTCCGCTTGCGGTCATCAGCCGAAGAGCATGTGCTTGTTTATACAACTTCAATGTAGTTTATTTTATTGCAGCCTATTTGTGATATCACAGATTACTAATTTGGAAGTTTGGTTTCAACGGCCTAAAGACATCGTGAGAAAATTAATATCTGGAGATTTGGACCTTGGAATTGTTGGATTGGACACTGTTAAAGAGTATGGCCAGGTAAGAGGGATTCCATAGGGTGATTGTGCTAAAACATGATGAATCTTTGGAATACTGTGTATAATTAGCATAAAAGAACTTCGTACAGTCATAATTTGTTATCATTTTTAAATGGGTCCATTTTCCACTTATTGATTTTTTTCTTTTTGCAACAAAGCCGTCCACTTATGTGTTCCTGATATTATCAGTTCTGGCTTTTTCTATTTGATGTCATTCGTAGTCGTGCCTGAAGCAGTTGTATTTTTTTCAGATTGTGAAATTGAGAGGAGAAGATTTTTTTTATTATCTCTGAGAGTATAATACACACTCTAAATAGAGTAATTAGAGTACAAGGAATATAGCAAACTCCAAAAAATCAGAAATCAAATATTAACCTGCCAAATTTAATTTAAAATACTAAATTATCATGTCTAATCAAAACTATTTTATTCAACACTCCCTCTCAAGCTTGCCTATGGATATTGATGAGTCTAATCATGCCAACAAGAAAATCATGAGTGAATTCTGATAGTCTTTCTGCGAGTAAATTTTCAAGTCGATGAGATGTAGGAACATATTCAATACTAAGAATCTCTCCATCGAGTTTTTATTTGATAGTGTTGATCTACTATCCTACTTCAATATATTTTGTCATCTCACGATGGACAGGATTGTGAGCTATGCTGATTGTTGATGTATTGTCACAATAGAGAAGCATTGGGCCTTTGCATTCCAACTTTAATTCTTTCAACACTCTCCTAATCGATATAAGCTCACATACTCCTTGTGCCATTGCTCGGAATTCAGATTTTGCGCTACCTCTTGCCACCACTGATTGTTTCTTGTTGCGCCAAGTTAGTGCTCCAAGGTCTTTGACTTCGAATTCCGTAGCCATCATCTGTTTGTCATCCTCAATTTATTGATTTTCTTCTCTAGTGATAATAATACCATCAACATTTAGAATTGCGATCTTTCTTTTCTCACAATGTTTGACAAATAGCGTATCTTCATCTTCTCCCTGATTATATAAAAAATTTTCTTAATAGCTTTTAAAAATCTATCAAACTAGGCATGTGGTGAATTTTTCATCCCATAGCGAGACTTATTAAGTTTACAAATAGTCAGATTGTCCAACTTTTCTTCAAATCTTGGAGGTTGACTCATAAACTTCCTCTTCTAATTCACCATTCGAGAAAGCATTTTTATATCGATCTGATATAGTGGCCAATCGAGATTGGCAGCCAAGGACAGAAGGACACGTACTGTGTTTAGTTTGGCAACTAGGGCGAAGGTTTCAATGTAATCAATGTCATAGGTTTGCTTGAACCCTTTGGCTACTAGGCGTTTCTTGTGCCTTTCAATTGAGCCATCTGCCCTGTATTTGACTGTAAATACCCATTTACATTGCACAATATTTTTTCCTTGAGGTAATTCTACCAAGTCCCATGTGTTGTTTTGTTTCAAAGCACACATCTCTTCTAGCACAACAACTTTCCATTCAGGGATAGTAAGAGCTTCTTGGATTGACCTGGGAAGGATCACACCACAAACTCGAGGGCAAAGCATGAAACCATGGATAAAGGTCTGAACATGAGAAAAATTTAGAGATGAGATGTTGACTACAAGATCTCATTCTTTTCCTAAATACCATCGGTACGTCAAGATCAAGAGTGTTACCTGGTTGAGGATTTGCCATCATTTCATTTTCTTGGCTGTGCGTAGGATCCTCGATGTCTGTATTACCTAAGATATTATCTATCTTGAGTAGACACATAACTCATGTTGAGGTGTTTAGTCTCCCTTTGTTTTTGACATGTTAGTATGTTCTGGAGAATTGGGTTCAGTTTGGGAATTAACTAGGATAGGGTCAGGATAGGAAGGAGGTGTATCTGAAGTAATTCTGAGAAGAGGTGTGGTAGCCCAATAAGCTTTATCGATTTCCCCCCTTGAAGCGTAGTCGGAGCGAAAAAAGGTGTCTTCAAAGAATGTAACATCACATGAGACAAAAGTTTTTCGAGTATGAGGACAATAATAACTTTAACCCTTTTGAGTAGGAGAATAACCGACAAAGATTGGTTTTATAGCACGAGGGTCTAATTTGGTTTGGTTGTGATCATGAACATGAACAAAGGTGGTACACCCACAAGTTTTGATGGAAAGGTTGCTAGATGTAGAAACTTGAGGGGAAAAGTTTAGCAAGAAGGGGCAAAGGTGTTTCGAACTTCCGAGGACGACTGGTTAAACGATTAATGAGATAGGTAGTAGTTAGGACAACATCCCCTCAAAGATATTTGGAACATTCATGGTAAACAGGGGGGCACAAGCAACTTCTAACACGTGACGATTTTTCCTTTCGGATACTCCATTTTGTTGTGGAGTATTGACACAAGATCTTTGTTGGAAAATACCATTGTCTTTAAGATAGGTACTGAGAATGGTGTTGAAATATTCTTTACCATTATCAGTTCGAAGAGTGCGAATCTGAGTACTAAACTGAGTTTGAACAATCTTGTGCAAATGTTGAAAAATTGTGCTGGTTTCGGATTTGGCATGTAGAAGATAAACCCATGTAATATGAATGTGATCATCAATGAAAGTTAGAAACCATTGTTTACCATGATGAATGGAAATTTGTGAAGGACCCCATATATCACTATGAATTAGGGAGAAATGGAGCAGTAGGTGTATATGGCTTGACGAGAAAGAGACACGAGTGTGCTTTGCTAATTGGCAAAATTTACAACTAAGCAAATCAAAACTTTTATTAATAAACAAGGACAGTAACTAATGTTGCAATTTGCAAATATAAAAATTGGGATGACCTAACCTATGATGCCATAACATTATTTCCCTAACATCTGAAATAGAATAAGACACAACACTAGACACCATAGATTATCGATCCGTCAATGGAGCATTGAGCATTCTCAAGTTAATAAAGACCATTGTGGAGTTTAGCACTACCAACTGTCTTCCTCAATCGTAGGTCCTGAAATAAACAGTATTTGGAAATATGTATTTTTTCTATTTATTATCATAATGAATTGTGTATTCGGGCTGCTAACATAATTTTGTATTGGATTTTTAACATTTATATTTTTTTTCTATAGGGGAGTGAAGATCTCATTCTTGTCCATGACACTCTGGAGTATGGAGATTGCCGTTTATCTCTAGCAGTGAGTCACATTGTTTAATATTGTAATCGATCATTTGCAACTCCTTGTTTTTGAACTTTTGGATAGTGGGTGTATAGTATTTCTCTCTTTGCTAGATTCCCAAGTATGGCATATTTGAGAATATAAATTCTTTGGAAGAGCTAGCACGAATGCCACAGTGGACACCAGAGAGACCTCTGAGAGTTGCTACTGGTTTCACATATGTAAGTATTATTGACAGAATACAATTTATTATCGGTCCGGGTTTCCATTCTCAAATCTTTTTATGGTCAAAGTTTTATTTAAAATAATTTTTGCAGTTGGGTCCAAGGTTTATGGAAGAAAATGGACTGAAGCATGTCTCCTTTTCAACTGCTGATGGTGCTTTGGAGGCTGCTCCTGCAGTAAGAATGATATTCTTCCACCTTTGATGTGCTATGTCTTCCTTAAATAGAATTTTGACTTTTAGATTTATTTTGAGGTGCTAGATCCTGATTTAAGGAACACGTTGTTTGCTGGTGCATGAACCTTGGGAAAGGTTTTAGAAGCCATTAAAAGCATAATATTTTTTTAAAAAAGTTAACATCTAGAAATAATGCTCGTTAGAGTAATTTAGAGAAAATAGAGCTTCAGATACTATTTGAACTTTGATACAACATGCCGTCTTGTTCTGCATTGGCTGAGTTGGACGGGTTTTCTATCTATTCATTTAGAGTGTGTCCTTTGACCACCATGTCAGATCCTATTATTGTATGATATATTATCTGCTTATCATTGGCTTTTTCAGTTGTTTGATCATGCTAACATTATTTCT
Organism: Primulina eburnea; assembly: GCF_022965805.1. Lineage (NCBI taxonomy): Eukaryota > Viridiplantae > Streptophyta > Magnoliopsida > Lamiales > Gesneriaceae > Primulina > Primulina eburnea. Next base: position 25,229,158 of record NC_133114.1, read on the forward strand.
CACCAAGAATTCCTGCAAATCTCAGAGCCGTGATAATATCACTATGCCAATCCATCAGCAGAAAATTTAAGGTAGAGATAAGAACATTGAGAGAATGATAACAAGTTTGGTCAGTGTAATAAATTTTTTGGTAAAAATAAGAGACAAATATCTGGGAGTTTCTGTTGGGCTAAATGAGCTTCGAAATGCCTGAGGGAAGAAATGCTGGGTCTTGACGTCTTGTATATATTAATTTTTGGCACTACTGACTACAGCCATAGAATTTACTCTGTGAAAGTTAGCTCACACCCACCGCGCAGAGATTTGCAGATTAATACCTGCTCAGTTAACTTGAAAAACCTTTGTTCAAGTTCGCTGCTAGGTATTTATAGGTTTTTGTGCTTGGATGGTTTCTCTCGAGCTTTTAAGTCACGCTTTATCATATTACAGCCGCATCTTCTTGGATACTTGCTCTCATGAAACATTTACCTTTGTGAAAATGATTGCTGAATTGTCTCCTGTTCTTTTAGATGGGGATTGCCGATGCTATTGTGGACCTTGTGAGTAGTGGAACCACGTTAAGAGAAAATAATTTGAAAGAAATTGATGGTGGAATTATTTTGGAAAGTCAGGTAATTACTTCATATATTTTCTGATCTATACACGCCTTCAAAAGTTGAGGATCTGGTTCAGAAATAGTTATGTCAATTGATTTATAGTTGTTGCTTCGGAATCTCGTTTGACCTTGGTTGTTTATTTCAGGCTGTTTTTGTTGCTAGCAAGAGGTCCTTGCTTCAACGGAAAGATGTGCTTGATATAACACACGAAATGATGGAAAGACTGGAGGCACATTTAAGGGCTGCTGGCCAGTTCACGGTATGAATCGGTTGCTTTCTATGTTAACTATCATTTCTTGTAATTTCTGTTCCATGACGATTCTCATTGCAGGTAACTGCCAACATGAGGGGTAGAAGTGCAGAAGAAGTGGCTGAGCGAGTTCTGAGCCAAACCTCTCTATCTGGTTTGCAGGTCAGACCAACTTGTTATATTGTGTAGCATTTAGCGATGTAGATAACTTTTGATGGGGCGTCAATTAAGTAGTATTCTTTGTCTAGATCTAAAGCTTCTTACTTCCTATTTTACTTTGTATGCAGGGACCCACTGTAAGCCCCGTTTTTTGCAAGCGCGACGGGAAGGTAGCGGTGGAATATTATGCTATAGTTATTTGTGTGCCTAAAAAAGCACTTTACAAGTCTGTTCAACAGCTTAGAGCGGTGAGAATGTACTCTTGCTTCTACATCTATGTGTGCTTGTTCATGCGTGTGGGGGCCATGGGCAAGTTTTCTGCGATGCTCTTGAGAAGAACATTTCTATTAGCATTATCATAACAAATAGCTTGATTGGAATTGGATCACTTTTAACGAACTGCATCCCATCTTCAGTTGACAATATTTCTAGCATCAAAATCTCTTTTTCCATGTTTTCATACGCTTTGAGTGTATTTTCATTGTACACCAGGATCTTAATAGTGTACATCTGGCATCAGTATCATATTGTCATGTTTATTTTTGCATTGTGGCCTCGAGGAAGATTTTTCTCTTGATTTTGTTCTTGTACTAATCTTATCCTGCAAAGATATGCTCTATATGTGCTCTGTGTGCTTTTTTACCGAGTCATTTCAACCTTTTCAATTGTTAGTTTGCTTGTCATTTTCCATTTGCCTAAAGTATAATCTCTCTTTGGGCGAAACGGCGGAAGTATTTACATTTCATTTATCGTCTGATGCAGATTGGAGGGAGTGGGGTTCTCATTTCTCCTCTGACGTACATTTTTGACGAGGAAACTCCAAGATGGCGCCGACTTCTTTCAAACTTGGGGCTTTAGAATATCATTGTATCTTCTGCTTTGTTTGCCGTCCTCAACTGTAACGGGGAGCCATCCGCAACATTTGGAGTAAATCGGTTCATCTCCACTTGCTTTTTTGGTGGCTGTACCATTATTTACTTAACCTATTTGCTCCGCTTGCATAGAATTTTGGTTGAAGAATATTTGTTTTCAATTTGTTGAGGACTGTATAATATAAAGGCGTTCTTTGTATTAAATTTTTCGCGTCAATATTTGCCGCCTTCAAATTACTTAGTAGATTATTCTTTTGCGTTTGTTTAAACTAGAAATCAAACGTTCTACATTAATGCCTTTAATGGGCATCACCAGTGTTCTTTATTGGGCTAGAGAGGGATCCATGCGGCCACCAAATTTTGCAAAATTAATTAGTATGGGTGATGTACGAGCCTCTTCCTCATATTGTGTTAGATGCGATTAAATTAGGTGTGTAGACAAATCGAATTGAATAAAATATTTTTAAAAAAATTTAAAGCTCGACTTAGGTATATTCGAGTGTGCTAGATGCCATTAAGACTAGAGGTTTAAGTGAATCGAACTGAGTCAAATATTTTAAAGAAAATTTTAAGGCTCGAATTAAGTATATTTGAACATGTTAGATGCGGTTGAAATTAAGGATGTAAATGAATCGTACTTAGCCGAATATTTTGAAAAAAAAAATTAAAACTTGAATTAGGTATATTTGATCTCGATTCAAAACTCGAATTTTTTTTATATTTTTGGCTCGAATTCGGTTTGAATCACATCTCGAGTTTGGATTTGGCTCGAAATATTCGTGAGTTACTTGGAAATAAAGACTCAAAACATGTTTATTTTATATATAATAATTTTATTAATAACATATTAAAATTCGCAAGCAGTTCACTTATTATCGAATAAAATAATTTGAGCTCAAGTTCAGTTCAAAATAAAGTTTAAACACGCTCGAATTCAATAATTTTGAACAATAATAAAATATTTTTAAGACAACTCGAAAAGTTAAAGAGACTTGATTCATTTATATCAATAGTCGAAAACTTATACTTTGTTTAAAATACAAATAGTAGGCCCACAAAAAAAAAAATCCATCTTCAGATTTACTCAAATTTTTATTTCCACCTGATCGCAGTAAGAGGAAGAGAAAATACCGAAATTACTTAGACATAGTTCTAAAAGTCCATCTAAAAGTTCATTCCAATCTCTTCATATCAAGGATTTTGTGGGATGGCAGCCTTGTATTATACTAAATGTAACATACATTTGGTTTGTAAAATATATCAATTTTCTTCCGCACGTAGCTCCGTCATTTAATATTCTTCCAAATCAGTATGAATTTCGTGAAAGTTGGTTTGAACTTGTTGAAAGGGTTTACGTTTTTAATGATACTTGTGAAGTTATTACGAAATTAGTAAATTGATATCAAGTTCTAGCTGGCTATAGAAAAAGGTAATTTAAAGCATCGTAAGTTAAGATTTCAGAGTAATTCAAACACACGTGGAAATACATTATCTTATAGCTTTAGGTTGTAAAAGCAGAAAAAAAGTACGATATTTAAAATTGACAGATTTAAGTATTTACTCTTGATTAATTAATCTCAAAATTGTGGTTCCTACCATAACAGCATTGGCCTAAATTTGCAGGTGTCATCCAAGTACATGAAAGAAAGAAATCGTTCATGTGTTATTAAAAAGTCAAAAGGATAAGAAAAGAAAAACTGCTGGAGTCCATCACCTACATCAGCTACTCGCCTATATACGCATTACGCCCAGACAAAAAAAAATTAAAAATTAAAAATAAAAATAGTGGTACATATCAAAATGTATGTGTCATATCCATTTGTACTACAGGCAAAAAATAAGATCCAAACTTGCATTTACCTATTGTTGAATAGATTATATAAGCAAAAATTCATGATGTAAAAAGGGCACGATATATACATACATTTATGTACAATGCAGCGTTGAACAAAGTGTGCTGCATCAAAATCGAAAACGCAGACGCATGCTTCTTATATTAAAGATTAACCCTTTCCAGGCAATATCCCAGAAAGAAACCTACGGGTTCTTGGGAAATAATTGGGATAAAGAGAGCTTCGAGTGATTGATTTACGACAAAAGTTGAACAGCTGCAATGGCAGGAATTTTTTCTCGAAGTTTCTGAGTCACAGCAACTCGAACAGTCATGACACCGGCTGCAGGACCAGTAATTCGTAACTTAATTATTGGCTCGTCAATGGCAACTAGCTCCAAATCTCCACCTGCTGCCCCAACCAGGTATGGTCTTATTTCTTCAAGTACCTGTAGAAAGTTTTGGTCATTATGTACAAACTTAAGTCAATCGTTTCTCTTGCATGCCGATCAAAATAGATGATGAGGAAACATGGAATCAACTCTCAAGGCGAAGATTCTGGAATGCTTGTCATCATAAACTGCTATTTATGCAAATTATGAAGCACGTACTATACGAAACCCCTAGTAGATTTAATAGTCAAACAAGAAGGCATGGAAAATCAACGTTGCATAAGGTATGTGCAAGGGCAACATTTGAATTGTTGTATTGCCTTAAAACATTACTTATCACACACAAGATCTTAGAATAACAAAGATAGAGAACATTCATGTGATAAAATTTAATGAATGAAAACCAAATTATAGCGAGCTTGACAAATAATGTAAAAAGGTAGAGAGTCGAAATACAGTAAGAATTAAACAAGCGATACCACCAAAGCACCTTTTAGTAGCTGAAAAATAACTCAACAACAAACATCTACGGATATAGAGCATGAAAAAAGAGAATTTTACCTTCTCTATGTTTTCTTCATTCAACTCAAGGCCAGTTTCTTCATCAGGTATTGCCTCAACCGCAACAACTTCAGGAATTTTTTCCATAAGCCGACGCTCAATGCCCAATTTCATCGTCATTGTAGAACTAGGACATGAGCCACATGCCCCCTGTAATTTCAATTTTACGACATTTCCGTCAATTTCATGTAGTGCAACATTGCCTCCATCTGCTATGAGGTAAGGCCTGATTTCATCTAACACACTCTCGACATTGTCTGCCGTGAGTGGTAGTTCCACAGCTGATTCAGGCATTGCAACTGCTTTTACACCTGCACGAAATATACAGCTCTGGAACTTAATTTACTTCACAGTCAGCAGGCAGAGCAACAGTTTCAGCAGTGTGGGTGTCTGCCACACAACAGCTAAGATGCAGAGACTACTAGCGTACATTTATACAACTCAATAGGATATCTTATGGAGCAACGAGGAATCAACCAAAAAGGTCAACAAAACTTTAACAACCAGAATCAGAAATCAGAATAAAAATTTGCATATGGTGCAGTCATGCACAAACAACGTGGGTGATTTCATTATCAGGTACCTAAAAGAACCTTAATTCAAACTTTTCCCTCCTATATCACAGTTCTTATGGTGGAAAGAACAATGCAAAAGAACACAATCTGAAAGCATAACTACTTCTACAATTGTTTGAAGCCAGATACAAAAAATTGCTAAAGAAACTCATGCCCCAATCAGTTCGAGTGTGGTATCAACGATACGCGTATCAATTTTAACTTTCTAGTGAAACGTGAAATTAAAACTGTAGAAAAATTAATTTGACAATAACAAACTTGACTAATTTTATGATTCACTTCCCATAATTGATCATCTAATTTATGATCAGCAAAGCCATCAATTCCGGTAATCAAAGAAAGCATTAACACGAACCAATCTTCCGCAAACCACCCGGTGACGCCGGCCGCAGCTGATTGAGCCTCCCCAAAAGCTGAACTCGAGAGCCGACGAAACTTGCAACCTGCTAAAGAAAATCAACAACCATCACCTCAGTAAAAATTCGAAAACAACCAACACCGATTCGTAGACAAACAGATAGAAAGCAACAAGATGACCTCTGCCGGCGGATATACAGAGCGACGAAACAGAACAATGGCGGCAGCGGCGGTTGTCGTGGACGATGATGCTGTAGAGGAAGAACAGGTCTCTAGGGTTTGATGGAGCCTTGAATGGCTTGAACAGAAGGAAGGATTCAAGGCCATGGCTGCGTGCACCGCAAATCGATAGGCAGTTAATTATCGAGAATTATTATAATTTCTTATATGTTTTGGCATATTATATATCCATGTGCATGACACACCCCATAAACCTTTTTTTTCCTAATAATAATAAATTTTTTATTTCAAAATCGAGCGTTTGTCTTTTTATAAAAAATAATATCAAATTTCGATTGTTCTAATAAATAATGATAATTATTGTATTGCAATCAATGAGAATTGAACTCGATGCCTTAACTCTGATACAAATTTTAAGATCGAACGTTTATTGATTTACCAAAAGCTACAACTCTTGGTAGTGACTTGGTAATGACGCAACTCAAATCTTTTAAATCGTACATAAACTCAAACGTTCAATTATTACACCCAACAAACATGTTTGTTATACTTCATGCTTATATATAGAGTAGTGTTTTTCAATAAAAACACAATTCATTTTAAATGTTCAAAAATTTTAAGTAATTGGAGCATTAGAATTTACGTTAATGAGATTTTATGAAAATTCATGAAAATGATTCTCAAATAGGACCGTTTTTATTGTTCATTAAATCTTGTAGCATTTTAACATATTTGAAAATTATAGTATTTTTTAATATTTTTTATATCATTTATATATTAAAGGGTCGCTGTTTTATATTATAATATATATATTCGAAGGAGGAGGTTTTACTTGAGTTTCAAACTCAAATATATTTTTAAATTGAGTTTCTGAATGGTCAAGATATGTGTGAAAGAACGCCTTGTTTGAAGAGGAAGATATACATGTTTATAGAATTATCAAGAAAATTAAGATCCACACTTTTATGTGTATTATGAGAAGAGTATGTATATTGTGAGACGGTCTCATAAATCTTTATCTGTGAGACATGTCAACCATACCGATATTCAAAATAAAAAGTAATACTCTTAGCATAAAAAATAATATTTTTTCATGGATGACCCAAATAAAAAATTCATCTCACAAAATACGACCCGTGAGACCGTCTCATACAAGTTTTTACTTTCCGAGAACTAGTGATGTACTAGATAAATTTATTTAGTTTGTGTGATTTTACTATGTTCCTATTTGTATAGTATTTAATGGGGATGTCCAATCTATTTGTACTTGAAGAACATTCTTCACCTTTTAATGAATGTTAAATTTCATTAAAAAAAACAACATTTTACATTTTGGAAGGAGAATTAGTCTTTCAGTTGACAAGATAATAGAGGAGAAACCCCAATTGATGTTTTCTTCCCGACTATTAACACCAATAATCCTTACTATATATTTCATATGAGATTGAACCCAAACACACAAAAAATGTTAGATCTAGCATCGAACAAAAACAATCTTGGCCCTCAAACACAAAAGATTTTTCTCATTTTTCTCATGGCCCGATTTTTTTAAAAAAAATTATATGTAAATTTTGTATAATTTTGGATTAATATGATATTAATCCCAGTAAATCAATTTAAAATATTAAAAAATTCTAGAGTTTAAAATTTTAGCTCAGGTAGAGCTATATTCCTGGCCCCATCACTGATCAATATGTCATGAGAGCTTCATCAAATTTTCAATTTTTCTCTTGTACATAGTTTGATGCGAAGAAACTGTAGAATCACTATGAGCATGAAATTTCACATGTTTTTCCTTGATACCCTTTCCCATTATTAAACCACCCACCTACCAAGTCCGAGATACTAAACGAATTAACATCATTTAAGAAAAAACAATAAGCCTTATTCATCTCTTTATATGTTGCCCACTCACCATATATATTTATGTGAATATCGATGATGTGATAATTATCTATTAGACGTACAATTTTTTTTATGTTTCGTCATTATTTTATATATATACACACATATATATATAAAAGCACGTACACGATATACTCTGGGGCAAAACAAGTATGTTAGTTGAGTAGTCCGCTTCATACAACTCCTATGAAATATTTTATTGGATCAACCTTCAAATCAATGTATCTCATTTCTCACCGGCTAACACTTGCTATACCACACAAGCTCCTTGAAATTTGTCTTACAAGCGAAGAAAGCTTCAAATGTTCCTTCACATTATTCCTATATTAACCAGACGGGCCATTTGTTCATCTTCGACTATAGAAACCAATTTTGGTCGCATTCAATATGGAAGAATTCTACGACGTCGATGAAAATCATGTCGATTACCGCTCGAATGTGGACACTTCGCGGCCTTTTCGCTCGGTTAAGGAGGCCGTGGCGGTTTTCGGGGAGCGGTCCTTGGTTGGACTTGGAGAGATTTACTCCTCCAAGCAGCCATTCTCTTTCTCCGAGAGAGTAACACCGATTTTCTCGCCAAGTCAGAATGTATGCAAAGAATCATGGTCTAGTTACGGTCAGAACATCTCTCTCTCGGACACTGTGAAGAAGCTCGAGGCCGAACTCGAGGAGACGAAGGCGGAGCTTAAGCTGCTCAAGGAAAAAGAATCAGACACGGAGGTGGCACTGGCGATGTTGAATGCTGAGCTCCACGAGAGTATGTCCAAGCTGGCACAAGTGGATCACTTGGCTTCATCGATCACTCCGGTTCGAGGGGCGGGGGATATGATCACAAAGGATGGTCAAGAGGAGAAGAGGGAAAGTAGAACAAGTTCACAAAATTTGAGACAGATTTTGAATGTGGGGCAGAGTGAAGGCTTGTTTTGGGGGAAGAAAGTGGTGAAAAAGAAGCCCATAATTCCTCTTGTTGGAGGTCTTTTCTCAGGCAAAAAAAGGCCATCTACAAGCATGTATACTTCTCTTCATTCATCTTCTCGTTTGCATTGGAATTGAGAGCAAGTCTATCCTATGTTTTATCAGGGTCATGTCCATGATATGTGCTCTCTTCTTATATTTATTTTACTTATGTATTTGGTTTTCTCGAATTTTGGAAAGCAAAGATTGTGTGATGTGATCAAATAATCGTGCCATCAATTGACAATTGTGTGTGTATAATAAAGTTTAAACAAAATAGTTGAGTGTAACATTTTTAGTCAAATATCTTTTAGCTTATATATGAGAAGATGAATTCGAAATATATGGATTTTGATTATAGTTTTAATGTTTAGTTAACCAACGTGGAATAAATTTCATTTGTCTTCGTTATTGAGTAAATTTAAAATTTATCTTAATTAACATAAAACATTATATATATATATATATATATATATATATATATATATATATATATATATATTTGTTAAAAGATATATATGGACAAACAGAAATGTATACTAAAAACCAGCAAGGAAGTATCGTGAACAAAACAGTAGGACAATGCTTAAAATAAAGCAAAACGAGGCCTGTATGAAATACAATGTCCTTAAAACAAATTCGTCCTCTCTGAGATGTGTTTCGAGGATGAGCTTGGACGTCTGTTTCCTAGGATATAACGGAACAACCAGCAGTACCCTAGCACGAGGTACCACTACGGCGAACTGAAATGTACCTGAACTTTATCACGAGACAAAGTAACGAGAAAGGAGCAGCAGCCGGTGGAAGCAGCAGCCGAGACAGAAAAACAAGCACAACTTCGAAAATATCAGAATGTAGGAGAGTGTGTTGGGTCTAATTTTCGAAGGACTATGTTGCCTCTATATATAGGCACAATCCGGCTCCATATGAACAGCCACTGTTGGTCATCCGAAAGGCCAAAGGTCAGCTGGTCATCCGAAAGTCCAACCCAGCTGGAGCACCAACAGTTACGCAGGCCATATGAAGAGTCGGGCATACGGAAGGTCATTCATAACTGAAATTTCAAAAAAAATATAGCAAAAGCCAGGTGAACCATGATGGGAAAAATTTTGCCTTGATCGGGTCCGACATTCGACGCAACGTGGAATAAATTTCATTTGTCTTCGTTATTGAGTAAATTTAAAATTTATCTTAATTAACATAAAACATTATATATATATATATATATATATATATATATATATATATATATATATATATATATTTGTTAAAAGATATATATGGACAAACAGAAATGTATACTAAAAACCAGCGAGGAAGTATCATGAACAAAACAGTAGGACAATGCTTAAAATAAAGCAAAACGAGACCTGTATGAAATACAATGTCCTTAAAACAAATTCGTCCTCTCTGAGATGTGTTTCGAGGATGAGCTTGGACGTCTGTTTCCCAGGATATAACGGAACAACCAGCAGTACCCTAGCACGAGGTACCACTACGGCGAACTGAAATGTACCTGAACTTTATCACGAGACAAAGTAACGAGAAAGGAGCAGCAGCCGGTGGAAGCAGCAGCCGAGACAGAAAAACAAGCACAACTTCGAAAATATCAGAATGTAGGAGAGTGTGTTGGGTCTAATTTTCGAAGGACTATGTTGCCTCTATATATAGGCACAATCCGGCTCCATATGAACAACCACTGTTGGTCATCCGAAAGGCCAAAGGTCAGCTGGTCATATGAAACTTGTTGTAACTGACAGACCAAGTATCCTTTCAAACAAATGTTCGAAAATTTAAACGAACAAAGCTTTTCATGTCCAGATATCACACGTGTGGTACGAACTCAGACTAAATTGAGCTGTTGAGATTGGAACTTGAACCTAACTCAATTCCAAAAGTTAGCTCAAGGGGAGAGAATTGTTCAAGACTATTTATACAACTCCCAGATTATTTATCAAACTGATGTAGGACAATTAACACACCCCTCTCACGTCCAAGAATGAACATCTGGAGCATAGAGTTTACAAATGACCCAATTATGGGCAGAACGAGTGGCCTAATTATAGGCAGTTCGACACATAACGGTGGAACCCGGGCTCTGATACCATGTTAAAATTGGGACTTGGACCTAACTCAAGTCCAAAATCTAGCTCAAGGGGGAAGGGAGGATTGTCCAATCCCATATATGCCACTCAAAGGTTATTTATCCAACCGATGTGGGACAATTATCATATGTTCATTCATGAGCGTGAGAGAGGTCTGTTAATTGTCCCACATCGGTTGGATAAATAACCTTTGAGTGGTATATATGGGATTGGACAATCCTCTCCCCTTGAGCTAGCTTTTGGGGTTGAGTTAGGTCCAAATTCCAATCTTAACATGGTATCAGAGCCCGGGTTTCACCGTTATGTGTTGGACTGCCTATAATTAGGCCATTCGTTCTGCCCATAATTGGGTCATTTGTAAACTCCACGCTCCAGATGTTCATTAATTGTCCCACATCGGTTGGATAAATAACCTTTGAGTGGTATATATGGGATTGGACAATCCTCCCCCCTTAAGCTAGCTTTTGGGGTTGAGTTAGGTTCAAGTCTCAATCTTATCATGAGCTTCAAGCTCTTTGCGGGTTCTATCAGATCTTTGAAAGGTACCTCCGACGCTTTGTTCTGGTTTTCTTTTGATGACTTTCTTAGTTTCAATAGAACGTGGAAAGATCATTTGGAACATTCAGGAATCATCGCTGCCCCCACTAAATTAATCTACTCGGCAAGGATTCATTCACTCGGACCGAGGAGTCCTCACGTGCTTTTGAGAAATTACAGCTGGCTATGTCCGCAACACCTGTATTGGCTTTACCAGATTTTTCCTCACCATTTGTCGTGGAATGTGAAGCCTCCGAAGCTGATACTGATGCTGTCATCCTGCAGACCGAGTGCCCCGCCCCATTGCATTCTATAGCCAAGCCTTGGCTCCCCAACACCAGAAACTGCCAGCGTACGAGAAAGAATTGATCGGTTTAGCCTATTCGACATCGACACACATATTTTTGGAGAAGTTCCTTTGTGTTCCGAACAAATCATTACAATTGAACCTTAAGTCTATCCTCCCTCTTGCCTATAAAACAAGAATAAAACATCTCTGAATCCTCTCTTTTCCAACTTAGTGTAGCTCTACTTCTTAGCATGCCTGGTCCAGGACAATCTCTACAATAATCAATTTTTTATTTTAAATTAAATTAATATGTTATCAATAGAATTAATTTATGAAAAATTAAAAATAAAAAATATTTTTTCCACAAAAAAGTACCACACGGAAAGCTACAATTTAATATATCAGATCCTTAATATAAATTGTTAAGAGTTAAATAATGTATGATGCATAGATTATAAATTTTATTAAAATTATATACATTTAATTTAAATGATTATTTATATATTACTGGATAATTTATTAAATATTATTATTTTTTTTTTGAAGTAATTGTTATTATTATTATTATTATGCAGTATGTGTCCAAATTTCTCGTATCAAACAGAATCCAACAATGGCGAATTCGAGATCCCCTTCTTCTTCTTCTTCTTCTTCGTCTCTCTTCTTCTCCCCGCTCTTTCTCCTCCGCCCCAGAGGCGATACCTTCCTCTATCTATTCGCTCTGATCTCCATCTTTTCTCTCCTCCTCCACCACCTCTCCGCCGCCCCTGCCCACCCCCATTTTGAAGGCTTCGACGCCGATGATGACGATTTCCCACTCGAAGACACCAATGAGGAACAAGTTGTTCCTCCACTTCGTTCCCCCGCGCCGCCGATATCCCTATCCACTTCCACTCCGGAGTCCCACCATGGCCCTCCTGAATCCCAGATTCAACCGGACCACAACCCTAGTTCCAATTCCGTGAAGTTCCCTTCAACCTCGTCGTTTGAGTACTGGGATGAAGATGAATTTGAAGGGATTCCTCAGGATTTGGTTCCACCTCAGGAGGGTGAAGTGGAGCCTGAGTCTACTTCCACTGGTGTTCATTCTGATTTGGGTCATCCCGAGAATATGGAGAATTCCCGTAAATCGGATGTGAAATTTCCGAAGAAGCTGAGTTATTATACGGTTGAAATTGCGTGTGTTTCGTTTTTGATCTTGTTTACGATAAATTATTTTACTGGAAAAAGAGAAAACGAGAATCTGGCCTTGGCGTGGGCGAGTAAATTTGCTGCTAGGGACTCGATTTTTGAAAAAAACTTTAGCTTGTTGGGAGTGGGGGAGACCGATGACTCTCCCCTTTTGCTTCAGGAAGGGAATAATGTATTTAAGTTCTATGCCAGCGGTAGGAGATTCTGCTCCGGATTGCTGGCCACCATGGATCTTAAGAGCAGACATGATTTGATATCAAAGTTGTATAATATGGTTGTGCCTTGCAAGGATGAGATCACGTTTGAGGTTTATATGAATGATGATGCTATGGATCATGTGATTTTTGCCTTGGCGAGGAAGAAATTGGCGAAGACAATGCAGAAGGAGATGAAAGACTTGCAGAGGTTTTCTGGGTTGGTGGCGCCTCCCAGTGGGAAGAAGTGGGTCGCTGAGGAGTTGCAGGTTATTTCGGAGTCTAAGGAGGTTGCTGGGGATTTGATCAATGATGTTGTTCTGGATCAGGTAATGTGTTGATCTTGCTTGCTGCCTTTTTTGCACGTGTTTGTGTTTTAACCCTAAATTGCCTTTATCTCCGCATTCAAAACTTAGATGTTAATGGCTTCACCAGGGGAGATGAGTCCCCCCAGGGGATCCACACACTCTCTGATAAAAGAAATACTGAAACAATGTAAAGTTTGATATGTATTTGCATGGTTCGCCCCAAAATCCATTGAGTTATCCAGGGCGTGAGTTTTTTTTTTCACCGCCGATTTTAAACCTAATGAAATTTACGAACAATTGTGATTTTAATGCTTGTACAGATTAGAGGTCCATAGGATACATTTTCAGTGAGTACCTGAGATGAGGGTCCTATAAGGTTTCGAGGAAAATGATGAGGGGAACTGTTTTAGATGTGCTATGTTTTCTGGGTGAAATCTGACAATTAAAATGATTTGGTAGTGACAATACAGAACTCTCTGAGAAGACTGTTATTGATTTGTTTGGATTAAGAGTTGCAGGGCAAAAGTTCAATCAACATATTACTTTTCTCCATTGGAAAATCGGTTCTAAAACTTTTTTCTTCTGGTGTTTTGAAATCCAAACCTTTTTGGTATATCTTTAATTTGTATTTTTTTTTAAGTTGCATTTCATTGGTCCCCTTTCAAGTTATTGTCGAATCGGTGATTATCCTAGATGTAGATATGCTTATGAAGAAGCACAAAAGAGTGGACCATCTGTTTTTGGTTAAGATGAGCTGTATTTCTTCTTTATTTTGATAATTTTGTTGTGATGATGTGTTCATTTGGATTGTTGGTGTTCCTACTAGATAGTTCTAGGTATCTCTGCTGCCTATTTGAGATGTTGGCAATTGATCCATAAATCTCGATCTTGAACAAATAAAAAAAAATGATTCCTTTCCAACGCATGCTTTTAAGGTATGTAATGGAGTAATAGTTGGCGGGAAGCTGGAGAAGAAAGACACAGTCCAATGCAGTTTGGTATATTCTGTGTAATCACCTTCATCCTCTGGACTTGGCTGCTTGATTTGTGACATTGACATTGATCTATTACCTGAATGAAGCTCTATAATTTCTTTTAATCTGTTTATTTCTCCATCTATAGTACAAAGAATTTTATGTTATTCTGTTATTATTTTTTTAAAAAAAGATTTCATTGTTCTTTTGACAGTTTTACCCTCTTTTTTACTTGTGGATATGTAATAATATTTCTTCGGGATTTCTGAAGGTTTTTGGTGAGAAGGCTTTTGAGAAATTCGGAAAGTTATTCATCTCGATGTATTTTTCTGACCAACAAATCGGCTCAAGCAAGAAGATGCTAGTGTTTAAGTTTGCTCTTCCTGATGTTAATCACATGGCTGACATGACTCGTTTGGTTGCACTTGTTCCCTATTACATTGATCTAGTTGGCCGATATAAGCTCAGCTCACATGTAAGTATAATGATACACTATACCTGGAACATTTAAGCATTATGATGTAGCGTTCACTCCATTCACTTTCTGAACTGCAACTGGCATGTTTCAGGCTCGATCTAAAACAGAAGTAGCTAGGGCCAAAGTTGCCCAAGAGACTTATAAAGAGATTCAGAATGCCAGGCAAGAAGCATTACAGAAAAAGAAAGCCGACCAAAGGAAGAAGTTGGAGGAGGCTGAAGCAAAGCTAAGTGCCGAGGCTCTTCGGAAGAAGGAGGCAAAAGAGCATGCCCGCCAAATGAAGAAAGCCATGCCGAAAATCAAGATGAGTAGGTCTGGCTAGATCCGTCCTAGGTTCCAGCTTAGGTATTATATCCTCGTGCAAATTACTGTCATTTTTACACACTTCATCATTTGCCTTACTTCTCTTTCTAGTAACGGAAGATGTTACTTGTACCATCGCTAGTTGTGTACCTTATACATTGGTACAGTAGTCTTCGTTCAACATTACCACTTGGCTTTTGAATGTAGCATTAGTTCTAATATGAAGAAATCCGTTTGTATTAGGGTAAAAGGAGGAGATGAGTTGCTCTCACTGCCGGCATTTGAGTTTAAAATTGCAAGTGACTTTCTTGGTTGGTGCAGTATAGTTGACACTTAAAATCCTTTATACAGCAAGTTTTGATATCATGTCTTTGTTCCGTTAGTTTTGTGACTTAAACATCATAATGTGGATTATTAAAAGGGCAAATTTGAAAAAAATATATCTGCACATCTTTCATTTAAGATTCAGTACCTAGAAGATTTTTTTTACAAATCAATACCTGACAACACTACAAACTTAGTTTTAACTACCTACAAAGATAATTTTACATTTTTGCCCTTTTATTATTTAAATAAATTTATAATTTTATCCACCAAATTAATTGTGTGTTTTCTATCTACCAAAATATTAGTACCTATTATGTGATTTCAAATACTTGATTTTGTTATTTGAATACTTCAAATGTGTAAAAAAATACTATATTTTCGAACACTCACCATAAATTCAGTCGTTGTTGGTTTTTCATTAAAAATACATTATAATGACTTATTCATGTCATTTTATTTTTTAAAAAAAATATAATTCATCAATCATCATAAAAATAAGATTAAGTACTTATTTTAACATAAAAAATTATCTATTTTTAAGTTTCAGATACTTGATTTGGCTCTTTAAATGCTCCAAATATGTAAGAAAATACTGGATCTTGAACGATCACCATAAATTCAGTCATTGTTTGTCTTTTCATGAAATGTGTATTTGGATGACATATTCATCTCATTTAATATTTTTTTATAAAAAAAATCAAATTCCCAACTGAGCATGTAAATTAGTACTTAGTTTTACTTGAGAAATGCCTATTTTCAGTTTGCAAATACTTGATTTCGTAAATAAGATACTCACAATATGTATTAAAATACTGGATATTCGAATAAACAACGTAAATTCATCAAGTATTGGTATTTCAATGAAAAATGCATTTGGATGACATATTAATCTCATTTAATATTTTTTGTTAAAAAACCAAATTCTCAAATAAGTATGCAAATTTTAAAATACTTAGTTTTAGTTGAGAAGTACCTAATTTGAGTTTGCAAATACTTGATTTCGTAAATGAGATACTCGCGATATGTATTAAAATATTGTATACTCGAATAAGCAACATAAGTCCTCCAGTGTTGGTATTTTCATGAAATATGCATGCATTTGGATGAAAAGTACCTAATGTGAGTTTGCAAATACTCGATTTGGTACAAGAGATACTCATAATATTTAATAGAGTATTGGATATTCAAATATGCAACGTAAGTTCACCAAGTGTTGGTTTTTCATGGAAGATTCGTTTGGATGACATATTCATCTCATTTAATATATTTTCTGTAAAAAAAAAATCTCAAATAAGCATGAAAAATTTAAAATACTTAGTTTTACTTGAGAAGTACATAATTTCATATTTCAAATACTTGATTTAGTACATGAGATACTAATAATATGTAATAGAATATTGGATATTCGAATATGCAACGTAAGTTCACCCAAGTGTTTGTATTTCTGTGGAAAATGCATTTGGATGACATATCTATCTCATTTAATTTTTTTTGTTAAAAAAAAACCAAATTCTCAAATAAGCATGAATATTTAAAAATACTTAATTTTACTTGAGAAGTACCTAATTTCATATTGCAATTACTTGATTTGATACACACGATACTCATAATATGTAGTAGACTACTTGATAATCGAATATGCAATGTAAGTTCACCAAGTATTGGTCTTTCCATGGAAGATGCATTTGGATTACATATTCATCTTATTTAATATTTTTTTGGTAAAAAATATTCTCAAATAAGTATGAAAAATTTAAGGTACTTACTTTTATTTGAGAAGTATCTAATTTGAGTTTGTAAATACTTGATTTCGTAAATGAGATACTCACAATATGTATTAAAATACTGGATATTCGAATATGCAATCTTTCCATGAAAAATTCATTAGGATACTTATTCATGTCATTTAAATAAATAAACATAGTTCATTGTTCATCATGGACTAATTAGGAGATACATTACGAACATAGTTCGTAAATGAACTTGAAGTTTGCACTTTAAGTATAGCTATCGATTCTAAGATTAAATATTTATAAAATACTCATCAACATTAATTTACAATACTTTTGATATTCATTGAATGACTTATTTGACAATTATACTTATTTGACATAATACTTATTGGTAATTATTCAGTATACTTATTAGTATTTTTTATTTATACTTACGAGTATTAATTTATAATACCATTAATATTCATTCACAATACTTGTTGGTATTCATTAAATGACAAGGCAATACTTCGTTGTATATCATCTTCATTAGTATTCATTCATAATATTTATTGGTAATCATTCATTATATGTATCAATATTCTTTCTTATACTTATTATCAAATTTGAGTTTTAAAAGAGTAAAATCAATTATTTGTGGAATCTAAATATGTAATACTTGTAACAATTTAGGTATCACATTTTTATTTCACGGATCTCATCATCAAAGGCCACTCAATATTGACTTCAAATTATATATTTTGACACCATCAAATAATCGAATTTGAGTATTTAAATAGTAAAATCAAGTATTTGTGGATTCGTATTAGGTATTATTTGTATTAATTTAGGTATCACATTTTTACTTCACGGATGTCATCATCAAAGACCACTCAATATTAACTTCAAACTATATAATTTGACATCCTCAAATAGTTGGATATAAGAATTTAGGGAGTAAAATCAATTATTTGCGAACTCGCATTAGATACTCTTTGTACCAATTTAGCTACCATATTTTAACTTCACCAATTTAGATACTCTTCGTATCAGTGCATCTTCCATGGAAAGATCAACACTTGGTGATCTTACGTTGTCCTATTCGAATATCCAGTATTTTAATATATATTGTGAGTATATTATTCAAGATATAAAGTATTTGCAAACTCAAATTAGATACTTCTCAAATAAAACTAAGTATTTTAAAATTTCAATACTTAGTTGAGAATTTGTTTTTGTTTTTTTTTTTTTTACAAAAAAAAAAATTAAATGAGATTAATATGTCATCCAAATGCATCTTCCAATGAACGATAAACACTTGGTGAGCTTACGTCCCATATTCGAATATCCTGTATTCTATTACATATTATGAGTATCTCATTTACTAAATCAAATATTTTTAATCTCAAATTAGACACTTCTCAAATAAAAATATGTACTTTAGAGTTTCCATGCTTAGTTCGGAAGTTGTTTTTTCTTTTACAATTTTTTTTCCAAATGAGATGAATATGTTATCCAAATACTTATTATATGGAAATATCAATACTTGGTGAACTTACATTGCCTGTTCGAATATCCAGTATTTTAATACATATTGTGAGTATCTCATTTACGAAATCAAGTATTTGCAAACTCAAATTAGGTACTTCTCAAGTAAAAAGTACTTTAAAATTTTCATGCTTAGTTGAAAATTTGTTTTTTTTATAAAAAAAATATTAAATGAGATGAATATGTCATCCAAATGTATATTCCATAAAAATACCAACACTTGGTGAACTTACGTTGCTTATTCGAATATCCAGTATTTCAGTACATATTGTGAGTATCTCATTTACGAAATCAAGTATTTGCTCAAATTAAGTACTTCTCATTTAGAGAGTAAATTTAAGTATTGGTAGACTCAAATAGATACTTTTTTGTACTAATTTAGGTATCACATTTTAATTTCAAAAATGACACATCAAAATTCACTCAATATTACTTGAAACTATATTTTTTATATCCCAAAATAATCAAATTTGAGTATTAAAAAGATAAAATCAAGTATATGTGAAATGAAATTAGATACTATTTGTACTAATTTAGGTAGCACGTTTTTTATTCACAAATATTATCTTCAAAGAATATTCAATGTTATCTTCAAACTATATATTTTTACACACTCAATCGAATTGAGTATTTAAACAGTAAAATCAAGTATTTGTGGACTCGAATTATGTATTATTTGTATTAATTTAAGTATTACATTTTTACTTCACGAATATTATCATCGGTGTCTATTAATATTAACTTCAAATTATATTTAGGCATCCTCAAATTATTGTATATGAGTATTTACGGGGTAAAATCATGTATTTATAGACTCTAATTAGATACTCTTTGTACAAATTTAAGTATCACATTTTAACTTTACAAATGACACCATCAAAAGTCACTTAATATTACTTGAAACTTAAGTATTTTATTACACATTTGAAGTATTCAAATAGCCAAATCAAATATTTGGAAGCCCAAAATAAGTATTTTATCGATCAAAGTAAGTACTTTTTCTAATTCAACAATGAGTGAGAAACTATGTTTTTAAAAAAATTAGATGACATGAATAAGTAATCTTAATGTATTTTCAATGAAAAGACCAACAATTATTGAATTTATCGTGATAGCTCGAAGATCCAGTATTTTCTTACACATTTGGATTATTCAAATAGTCAAATCAAGCATTTGAAACTCCAAAATAGGTATTAATTTTGTAGGTCAAAATAAATACTTAATTTTATTTCAAGATGAGTGATGACCTATGTTTTTCTTAAAAAATAAAATGACATGAATAAGTCATCCTAATGCATTTTTCATGAAAAGACTAACAATGACAGAATTTATGGCGAATGCTCGAAAATATAGTATTTTCTTATATATTTGCAGTATTCAAAGAGCGAAATCAAGTATCTGAAACCCCATAATAGGTACTTTGTATATCAAAATAAGTATTTATTTTTATTCCATGATAATTGATAAACGAATTTTTTATAAAATTATATTTTAAATGGAGAATATTCATGTAATTTTTGTGACTAAAATAATATATTTATTTAAATAATAATGGGTAAAAATGTAACTTTTGCTTTGTGTGGAGTTAAAACTAAAAGCATAGATTTGTCAGGTACTAATTTCTAAAAAATTATGCCTAGGTACTGATTCTTAATTGAAAGATGGGCAGATGTATTTTTTTGGAATTTACCGTTATTAAAACCTATTATGATTATTATTGGTTCTTTTATTTGTGTTTTTCTTGCTTTGGTTTTTGTGTTGGTGAAGATTTTCATGAATCTAGGGCAAGTCAAACGGTGTGAAAGACTAAAAAAAAATTAACGCAATTTTGTAATTATGTAATAAAATATAATATCACAAGACGATTTATGAAAAACAATAATTATAAATACAGTAGTAGAATAACATTACAAATATATATTAACATAATAATATGAAGGTTAATATAAACATATTTTATGGTTTTTTAACTAAAAATTGGAAGAAAAGATTTTAATAAATTATTAAAAAGAATTTATATCAACAATTATAAATGTTATATATTTAGAATATCATAAAGTATGAGTCTCTTAGAATAATTTAGGGAGTTTATCTATAATAAAAAAAATTAAAGATTTTAGCATCACTTTTTTTTAAAAAAATTATATATAAGATAAATTTATAAATTCAATGAACAAAATTTGATAATATTTGGAACATCGACTAAAATGTTTAAAATTTAGGCATTAAGGGTCTAAACATACACCCGATCATGATTTTAAAGAACAATGAAACCAAAATCAGAGCTTGCAACATATACGCGTTTGAGGTCGTCCTTCGAAAATAAGAGTTTACAACTCACATGAAAAGAAACTAGACTCAAGAACTATAAGTGGATATTTATTGGGGTATGCTGAAAAATTTAAATGGTATAGATTCTATTGTCCATATCAAAATACTAGAATTTTGAAATCATGAAATGCAAAATTTATTAAGTATGAATTAATTAGTAGGAGTGATCATTCAAATGACATATTTTTTAAAAAATATCACATTAATGCACAACTCGCTTATTCAAATGATATATTGATCGTTATTCACACCCCTCAAGAACAAACAATTATTAGACAATTGGTTACTGATATTCCACAAATCGCTGATGAAATCCAGTAGATCAAGTTGTTAATAAAGAACAACAAGAAATTGTTAATCAACCAAACAATCTAAGGAGATCTACTAGAATAAGATAAGCTATATTTAGTGATTGTTGTGTATTTACAAGAGTCGGGCTTTAACATTAGAACCAAAAATGTTCCTGAAAAGTTTTACAAGCTATGAATTGTAATGAGTTAAAAATATGGTTTAATGTTATGAAAGAAGAGATGAATTATGTGACATTTAATGGAGTCTGAAATCATGTTCGGTTGCATTGGTGTAAAAAAGCCATCGGATATAAATGGATCTTTAAAATAAAGAAAAACTTGTTAGGTAACATTGAAACATATAAAGCAAAATTCGTAGCTAAAAGATTCAATCAGCAAGAAAGAATCGACTACAAGGAGCCTTTTTCCTCTGTATCTAAGAAAGATTTTCTCCGTATAATTTTAGCATTAGTTGCATATTTTAACTTAGATTTACAATAAATGGATGTGAAAACAACTTTTCTCAACGGAGAATTAGATGAAGATGTTCATATGAAACAACCTGAATGATTCTTCTCTAGTAATGGTGAGCACATGGTATGTAAGCTTAAGAAATCTATACATGGATTAAAACAAGGTTATCGTAAATAGTGCTTTAAATTTCATGATGTTATCTCTTGATCATTCTAATTCGTAGAGAATATCATGGATCAATGTATATACCAAAAAGACAGTAGGAGTAAGATTTGTTTCCTAATTCTATATGTGGATGATATATTACTTGCAATCAATGACAATGGTTTGTTATATGAGGTGAAACAAATTTTCTCTTAGAACTTTGATAGGAAGCATCTGAGTGATGCATCTTTTGTCATTGACATTAAAATACAAAAAGACGTAATTTGAGGTATTCTAGGTCAGTCTCAAGAAATCTATATCAACAAAGTTTTAGAGGGACATCAGATAAAAAATTGTTCACCAAATATAGCTCTAATTGTGAAAGGAGATAAGGTCAACCTAAGCCAATTCCCTTACGGCACGAGCTGATGACACCCATGCACCACATGTGTCCGCGTTCCCGAAGGAAATGATGATCTAGAGCGGGAACAAATGAAACATTCTTTATGCTTCTGTTGTCGGAAGTTTAATGTATGCTCATGTTTGCACTAGACTTGACATTACATTTATTGTTAGGATGTCGAGAAGATATAAGAGTAATCCGTGTTTAGACTACTGGAAAGCTGCAAAAAAAGTAATGAGGTTCTTTCAAGGGACCAAAGATTGTATGCTTATGTTTAGAAGAATTGAGAATTTTGGAAATAATTGGCTACTCTGATTATACACTAGCTGCATTGATTCACGAAATGCACTTCGGGATACATTTTTTGCTAGCTGGTGGAGATGTATTTTGGAGGACTGCAAAGCAGGCATTGATTGCTACTTCCACTATGAAAGCTGAGTTTGTGGCTTGTTTTGAGGCAACCTCACACGGTGTATGATTGAAGAGTTTCGTTTCGAGGCTTAGAATTATGTATTGTATATCTAAGGCATTAAGAATATATTTTAACAATCCAGTTGTTGTTTTCATGGCTAAAAATAACAAAACTGGTAGTCCAAACAAACACATCGATATTAAGTATTTAATTATACTAGAACTTGTTAAAGGTAAGAAATTAATTATCGAACACGTTAGCACTGAATTAATGATTGCATATCCTTTGACTAAAGGCACGCCATCATTGAATTTTAAGGATTATCCAGAAGAGATGAGACTTGGTTCTTTTATGTAATTTTTTTGTAAGAACAAATTAATGAAACTATGATGTAATATTTTCTTATATTTATTATGCACATATTAATTATTCGAGAAATATCAATAAATTTGGACCTCGAATAAACACAGATTTTATTTATTAAGTCATACAGATTTGACAGACATAATACATTATGATACATGGAAGATAATACTCATTTTTAGATGACATATCGTCATGATTAATCTATTTTATTTTTTCCTATGATATATGTATGTGCCAAGTGGGAGAATTTTAAAAAAATGACCTATATCAAAAGAAGAATAAATTTGTAGGAAATGACAATAGCCATAAGCTTGTATTTTTGACAAACGGTACATGTGCCGCCTCAACTTTACGAAATTGAGATGCGCACGTGCCTCTTATTTTGAATCTCGAGCTCCCGATCAACTCTTTAATAATAGGATAAATGTCTATAAATAGCTGTGATTGAGGTCTCTGAGCACACATCTCATAAGAGCAAAAATAAACCATATACAGAGAGTTGGAGTGCTTAAAAGATCGGAGGAAAACAGAATACTCACAAATTATTTGATTGTCGAAGGTAACGCTCGATCCAGTTTCTACATATTTGTTTATCATGAAAAATTCTAACAGAATCTGCATGTATACTTACTTTATACATGTAAAAAGCTTTTGTTCAAGCCGGTCGAGAACATGCGCCGTGAAATACGTGGGATATCGTCGATTCCGTGCGATCTTTTCTTGATCTTCCGTGGGGTGATTTTTCAATGAGATGTTTTACTTTAGGGAGATGGTTTCTTTGAAAAAGATCCAAGGGTATCGAGTCTTCTTGATCGGGATAGGTATCAGTTTCCGACGAGGAACTTGGTTGATAATTTTTGTGACTATTTTGTACTTCTTTTCCTTGTAAGAGAGAAAAATATGATGGAAAACGTCTGAATAATAATTTCGCCGCTACCGGTGTATTGGTTACACTTGTCCTCTTGTAAGTATCTGTACTCAGTTTTCTAAATAATTCCAAATTTTATCTCATTTATCATCATGATATTTTAACAAGCAACCCACAATCCTTTATTTTTAATTTTATATTGCAATTTCATGATTTTCAAAGACTGTATCTTAACCCGACCCATATCACATTTTAAGTAACCAACATTTATCAAAATTAATCATTGGGGACATGTTTGTTACAATTGAATCTCAAACTCATGAAATTGACACATTGGTATCTGATAAGATATACGTCATTAGCTGCTTTTTGTTGCTCAATTTAATCATAAAAAAAAAAAGACAGAAAGAAAAAAACCCGAGAAGTTAAAAAAATTACCCTTGTTTTTGCAATGATAGGCTTGTACAAAACATGATGATGTCTTGTGAATTCTAAACTAACGAGGGCATCATTATATACACTTACAAAAGTAAACATCGGTGTGATTCTGAGCTTTGAAACATTGTGCAGATAGCAAGAAGCAGAAGGCACGTATTTGTTGCAAGTGTCATTGCATGTGGATGGATAATTCACCAAGCATTCATCATACTCCATATCCACTCTGCAGTTTCATCCCAAACAACATTCACGAAATTCATAAAGACGTAACCTTCTCTAGGAACGATTATCGACAGACTATCTCGGCCGATAGCATAGGCTCGTTTTTACGTCACCAGATCTTGAATTTATGCAGCACAAATATTTCTTAGATAGCATAGGCTCGAAAAGTCGAAGAGCTGACTTTATGATGGATTTTGGCACTTAAATTCGTTGTTTTTTTTTTAAAAAAATATAATTTATTTTTGACAGACGAAATGATTATCTAGATATATATATATCCAGATTAATAAATCCAATGCTCGTAGAAGGATATTATTCACTAACCGCGGAGTATTTGCTTCTCATGTCCAAAATCAGGCCTTGTTTTGCAAAGTTGATTAAAAGGGATTTTGATGAAATAATCCCATCACAATACCAGAGACCTGAACTATTTGAAAGAATTTGCTATGTTTTCATATTCCAAGGAACAAGGTGGGGGTGTTTAGAGAATTCAAAGTGCAGGTAAACTAGCTGAATACATTGAGCTTAAGGACTTTAAGCTACAAAACCTGGTTCATGTCTTCGCGTCACTTCTGAGCCACTTCCTTTAGATCAGAAGGATCATTGTACCTCCAAAAATAACCTAAACTGCTGCCCATTATGTTCATTAGCACCGCGGATATAGCTGAAGGTAACGCAACCATTGATGATGCAAAATGGGACGTTGCTAAAACCACTCCCAACGATGAATTCTGCATGCCAACCTGCAACAAACGAGCCGTGACTAATTTTTTAAAATATTCCAACATATTTTTCATCCATGCAAGCACAAGGAGTACTGGTCAAAATCATTTGTGAACTGTAGAAACTACGCCTGAGCGGCTCATGATAAAGGTTTACTGCAAATATTTTAAACTTAAAACTCACGAAAGAGAAGCTATAGTACTTGCAAATGCTGATTCTGTCAAAAGAAAAAAAAAACTCTCTTGAATAGAACTAAGGATTTCAGAAATCTTACTTCTATGGAAATCGCACGCCGCTGTGGCTCCTTAAATCCACCTAAAGCAGCAGCTAAATACCTGCGAAACGCAAGAAGTTAACACTCAAGTCACTTCCGCTTAATAAGAAATGGACCTGAGATCTCAGTTACCGTACTGTACCGAGCACTCGATTCAGTCAAACTAAAATAACGAACTAAAAATTTAATGTGGGATAAGCAGCAGCAGAAAAGAAAGAGTATCTTACCCCACACAGAAACCTGCAAAATGTAGCAACAGTACTGAGAGTACCACAACTCCCAACTCACAAGAGAGTATTGCTTGAACACGAAGCAACAAAGATGCATCAGATGGTATTAATGTACCAATTAATGAAGACTTCAGACGAATGACATTTTCCGAGAAAACACTGGAAAAACAAAACAGGAATTCAGAAAGTAATTATAGACGCGAGAAAACATAGATCTAGCAACAATTGCCATTCTAATGTGACACATAGTGATTGAAACATGTGTTTGGACTACTGTATGGATTAAAAATATTTGAGATTAACAATTATCAATTTTGATAAACCGGCGGCAGCCATTTAGTCCTATAAATAGTATCCTCGATGTCAGACGCGTGGTTCTATAGAAACTATCCACAGAAAATGAGTTTTCACTATTAGATCGGCAAAATTCAAACCTGGAAGCAAGGAGTGAGGATGCTAAGACAGCTAGCAAAGGAGCAATGGGAGTCCCCATTTTCACAGCTTGAGGAAATGTGCTCTGTAGCCAAGATCCTAGCAGAACAGGAGCAACCACCACCTAAACAAAAAAAAAATGCTTGAAATAAAATGCAAACATAAAATGAAAGGTTTATTGTGGTAATTCACCTGCAAGGTACTGATGGAGAGTTTAAAAGCATCAATTGGAACGTAGGTTCCGGCAAGAATCTTGGTTAAAAGCGGTGTAAGAATTACTGCTACAAGGGTGGTACAAACTGTCATTACTATAGACAACGGTACATCTCCTCGAGCAATTAAAGTCACCTGTAAAAATAATTCCACAAAAGAAATGGTACTTATGTTTTCTTACTAGAGGAAAAATATAATCAGAATTTTTCAAAGGTTCAACAGAACTAACAGGTGGCAGTCCTGCATAAAAAATTAAAAGTGTGCGTAGCGTCCTAATACAAAAAAAATCCCAATTATTGGAGGAAAAATTGCTAACATAGTTAAATAAACAACAGTGAAAGTTCAAGCAAACAGGACTCCGAAACATTAAAATAAATTATTGATTAGTTTCCAACGATGAGGCACCATAAATATGATTGCACTTGAGAAGAAAAATTCTCTCCGTCTTCTAAAAATGAGTGTTAAGAACATTCATATCCAGAGACGAAGAAAAAATAAATAAATTCTATGCTGACAATAAAATATTCATTCCATGCACCTATGTCAATAGCATGTGAGAACTGTATGAGGCTAGCTACTTATTCTTCAAATACCTCAGCAAAATTTCTTTAGACCATTTCCACAATTGGAGTTCATTTTAGGAATCCTTCATCTAGTTATTATCTTAAAAAGGTCAGTTTTATAATGGTAAAATCAAATTTTAAAATATTATTATCCACTATTAACAAACTAGAAAAATATGTGACAGTCATATAAACATTCTTCTGCTTTTCTCCTTAATAATATATCCATTCATTGCATAAGAACTATAAAGGATCTTACCACATTGGAGGCTGTACCACCGGGGCAACTACCAAGTAAAATCAAACCTACTGAGAGCGAAGGCGAGAGCCCCAAAATCTTGCTAACTACGAAGCCAAAAGTGGGCATAATGGTGTATTGAGCAGCGCAACCGTAAAGTATCTGATACAAAAGATATATAGATGATATATCTCATGATATTTGATAAACCAGTAATAGCTAGATAAAAAATTTGTAGAGCTAGATTCATTAGTTGTACATGGTTTAACCATGATACACAGTCTAATTTACAAATCATTAATCAGCAACATCACAAGTATGATAGCATAATTTTTTTTCGGTTCTTTATTCAGTTATATTGCTTTTTAGCTTGCAGTAAAAACATCTTTAAAGGAATCCAAGATAACCAATTCAGAATCGACAGAAAAAAAAAAGAAGAGAAACAGGGTTAATCGTGTTTCGATGGATATCTCCCATCATACTAGAAATTTGAGCAACTTTACTTTTGATTGCTTAGAAAAACAGAGAATATATCACTATAATAAAGTCTAATACAAGACATTGTCCCTCTTCCAGCATTACAATTATCGCAGTCCAGGACCTTAGATGACCTGAATTTCAAATAACCCATAGGCTATCCAGAGAATAGGATCTCGTTGAAGCTCAAAATCACAAAAATCATAGTGCAATATATATCAATGGTGCAATAATAATACATTTCATAAGCTCGAGAAGTCATCAATAGAGCTCGAGTTACTACAAGAAAAATACCCGTCAATTCTATAAAATTAGTCCTTAAATGCGAAATTTATATTATAAAAAAACTTGAAGGTAAAATAATAATATGGATAGTATTAGAAAAACAATAACTCAAATTTCAGTAGTACTACTTCAACCTGAAAGAATATCGATCAAGCTCCACTTTAGCAACTCAAACCCAAGCTCGAGTCGAGTTTTAACTAACTAATCGAGACACATTCACTAGAGACTAGTGACAGGAAATTAGGCTAGCTCATGATCATACCTCGAACCTAATACAGCACTTATCATAAAATGAAAAAGGGGTAGGGATTAGCTGGGAGGATGTTCATTCCTTTTAAATTTTTTATATTTTTCTTCCAGTACAGTAAAGATATGATTTTGACACAATTTTTAATTCACCCTTTTAAATCGAATTGCGGGATATAGAGACACTCGTTGAAAAAGTGAGCAGGGTACATAAACTCACGGAAAATGGCCTTTGCATGAATAGGTTGACCAAATCTTTGAGCTCCAACGTAATCCCCATGGCCAGCATAATAAACCCGAGAGTTAAGCTGTACGAAGTGGGAGCTCTTTCCACAAACCAAGAAAACGCAGAAGGCTTGAAGCAAGCAACCAGCCCTCCAGCAGTCACATAAAGTGGATAAAAGCTTGCTGCTGTAGCCAACCAATTTTCCCATCTGGGTTCATCCGGAACCGTAACATTCACAGGTGCTGATTCTTCAAAATCCTCACCGAAACTACATTTAACGGCAAATCTTGAAT
This sequence comes from Primulina eburnea, assembly GCF_022965805.1. Classification (NCBI taxonomy): domain Eukaryota; kingdom Viridiplantae; phylum Streptophyta; class Magnoliopsida; order Lamiales; family Gesneriaceae; genus Primulina; species Primulina eburnea. The sequence continues at coordinate 25,257,904 of NC_133114.1, forward strand.
TCTCACTGTAAGGTGTTGCGGAAACTTTAACGGGTATGACGGGTTTGTACAGCGATATCCTTGAATTGGTTTGCTTCGGACAGGAAATGAACGTATGGAGACACAAAGAAGCAGCCATTGTTGATTTGGAAAAAAACAAAAAGATAAAAAAAAAAAATCAACTCGGGAGTTGGGATTGTTTGTTTGTTTGAAGAGCTGTTGGGTGAACGAAGTGATTGCTTGTTCTCAGAGCATTTGATCATATATTTTCAGATGTTTCATCCCGACTATTCATCTCGGAAATGTTGTATATTTTAATAACAAAATCTGCAACTAAAGACCAAATAAAATTTGAGCAAAGCAGAATAAAATGGCATACGTTAAGATGTAATGGAACAATTTAAAAAAAAAATCTTTAGTTCGATTGAGCATATCTATATTTGTTTAAAACCTCAGGCTATTCTAAATTCATGATAAGTTCAAGAATTAAATAGAACATACATCTTCAATAATTTTTTTTAAAAAATTCAATGAAACAAGGGATGTCAAAACGAGTTCTCCGGCAGTCCTACCTAGAATGTAAACGAACCAAATCGTTTAGAGTTATTCAAAGGTCGATTCGATAAAAGCTCGTTTAATGAGGCTCGTTAAGATAAACAAACCAGACTCAAGTTTTACAGTATTCGGCTCGTTAACTCGTGAATATGTTCGTTGGTAAGTTCATGAGTAATATTTTAGATTGAAAAAATAATATCTTTGATATTTGATTTATTGATTTTGTATATTATTTATGAAATATATAGAAAAATCTATTAAATTTATTTATTATAATAAATCTACAAATTTTAATAGGAATAATATATTTTTCGTTAAATATATAATTTTATTTTTAATTAATTTAATGAAAATTTAAATGTATAATTCATATTTATTAAGTTTGTTTAGGTTCGATAAAGGCTCGAATAAGCTCGTGAGCCATGCATATATTAGTTAAATAAAGCTCGAGCTCGAGCTCGAGCTCGGCTCGATTATAAACGAATCAAACTCAAACATTCAAGAGTTCGGCTCGACTCGATTCGATTACATCCCTAACTCCAACCCAAAATCTATCACAACTCACCATTTGATGAATCTAACCTAAACTGTTTTTAGTAATATTAAAGTCGGTCCGAACGGAACCGATGTTACCGAAAACATCGAAACCGAAAAAACAGAATTTTTTTCGATCATTCGAATCGGCCGATTTTAGCCATTAAACCCGATTAAACATAACCGATAAAACATCGACCGAAATAACATGTATTTTCACTCAACCTCTAATTTTATTAAATTAAAACACTCAATAAAATAAAATAATATAAAATAAAAAGTTGTGGAATAATTTTATGTCTTAGGACATGTAATAATAAAATTGGACTAGACATCCAATACTTTTTAAAAATATGTTTAAAGTCCAATACAAAAAAAATACAAATTATAAAAAGTATAACCCAATAATAATTACATATTTAATATCAATTTAATTGGTTTGACTGATTTTTTACATTTGAAATCAAAACAGATTCGATTAAACTGATTTAACCAATATTTTCAACAATAAAATAGATTGACCGAACCGACCAAAATTCTGATTTTGATCAGTTTTAGCGGTTTAACAAAGAATTTGTACATCTCTAAATAACATCATACATGGCAAGGCGAGCCAGACTTAACATATTTTGACCGCTCTAAACATAACATTAAAAAAATGATCAAACCCAATAACCTTTATTATTGGCACAAAAATTGATGTGATGCAAGATAACCTTTTGGCATGTTGAGTGACACCAAGGCCAAATAAGATAACTAAAATTAGTGGATTTTAAGTAACGTTGAATTTTAGACAAAATATACACATAACATGGTATAACTAGCAAAAAAAAAGATTGATGTACTTATAAATGAAGTATGATAAATTATGAGCAAATTTCAAATAAATCCTCAAACCCTAGATTCATTTAGACTACACTTTATTGTCCATCAAAATTTAGTTTAAGTTCCCTACTTTTAAAATTTTGCCAAATCTTCATTGAGCCCCTGTTTGGTACGTGACGTTTTTATGTCTATCTAGTATGTCTATATATTTATAGTACATCATACTTTCGTATAATAAATAAAATTTTACCTTTTTGACCAGAATGTCTTCAGGTTATATTTATTGGGTTTTGCATATTGCTCTTCACAGCATAACCACACAGTCGCAACAGATAGTTCCTGATGTATATCCTTTCAACTGTAATTAGCACAACCATGTCTCGTTTCTTACTTCATTGGATTTAGTAAAGAAGTTTACATTTGAACATAATTCATGAGAGAAACAGTGAGCCTTGGTTTCTTTTATTCACGCAATATATTATTATATAGTAACTTCTTGTAGAACAGAAGAAACTTGCCTACTTATCGTAGCTTGAATCACAAAACACATAAACTGAAAATGTTACAAATTTTATTTTGAAAGAAAAATAAAGAGGTTGAATAATGTCTTCATCTTCCTTTTGTCCTGTTACATATAGACATCTTGATAGATTTGAAATTCAGACTTCAAACTTATAAATTAATTTGACAGTTGAGACCGACATCACTTTTTAGTTGGTGTACCACTAGTTAGTAGTCTATCATATTGTTGTGGTTGAGTGGTCCATCATCCACTAATAAAGTCGTTCGATAATATGTTTGCTTTACTTTCATAGAGGAATATTTTGCTTTTATATGATCCCCGAGGAAATCGTGACTTTTGTGGTCCCTCACTACTTAAACTTTTCTCCGCATTATGCTTCGATCAGATCTGGGCCAAAATCACTTTTTGAATTCTGTATCTTTCTGGTTCGGACATTCTGGGCAGATTCATTCCAACTATCTTTCCCCATGAGCCACGTTGCAGAATTTTCGACGAGTTTTTTTATTCACCAGCAGCTTGCTGTCCATATAAGATTTATTTTATTTTAAGATATATCTTTTGCAAAACTTGTAGTTTTTCAGGTCATAATATTTAACATAAATTATCAATCTACAGAATTCTAGTAAAACTTAAATGAAAATTTGAATGTCCATCTTTGTGAGACAGAACTATTGTGAAGCCCGGGGCCGAAGAGGGCGGGGGGTGATCGCCGGTGCCATCAGTTGCACGGACAATGAGCGGCTCCTGGCAGGCTTCTAGGTGGAGGGAACATGAATGAACCGACCCACATGGAAATGAGAGGGATTCCGATACTGTTCAATGTAATGGACTGTACAGTTGAAGAGGGCTTAAAAGATTTGATTGGTACTACTCATATCATGAAGATGCATCTTCCTTTCGGTAGCTCATCACATAAGAACTTCAAAGTTAAGCGTGCTTGACTTGGGGCAATTTTGGGATGGGTGACCTCCTGGGAAGTTTCCTAGGGTGCGTGTGAGTGAGGACATAAGTACGCTGAAAAGACTCGTCTTGATACAGTGAGGACAGTCGTCGAATCTGGGGCGTTACAAGTGGTATCAGAGCCGACCTCTCTTAGTACGGTGTGGTTCGGGGACGAACCAAGCGGAAGCTGGTGGGCATGTGAAGCCCGGGGCCGAAGAGGGCGGGGGGTGATCGCAGGTGCCATCAGTTGCACGGACAATGAGCGGCTCCTGGCAGGCTTCTAGGTGGAGGGAACATGAATGAACCGACCCACATGGGAATGAGAGGGATTCCGAGACTGTTCAATGTAATGGACTGTACAGTTGAAGAGGGCTTAAAATATTTGATTGGTACTACTCATATCATGAAGGTGCATCTTCTTTTCGGTAGCTCATCACATAAGAACTTCAAAGTTAAGCGTGCTTGACTTGGGGCAATTTTGGGATGGGTGACCTCCTTGGGAAGTTTCCTAGGGTGCGTGTGAGTGAGGAAATAAGCACGCTGGAAAGACTCGTCTTGATACAGTCGAATCTAAGGCGTTACAACCATAATCCTATGTTCTTCGAGTAGAGATGTTGTCTTCAATAAATAATGAAATAAGAGGTATTTCATTCTCTGGAGGGTTCTTGAACAACTTTTGGATGTTCATGTTGGGTCTCATAAGTTTGATGAAATGAAAGGCTTCGTGTGAGCTTTTACCGACTATTTCTGGTACTGCACTGAAAAAATAGAGCTTCATAATGTCTCTTCTGGACAAATAATAGTTTTTTGCTCAAGTTTTCTGAACAGCTTCCTGAATCCATTTTGGTAGTGCTGAGATTTCTGAGAAAATGGGTGATGTAATATTAACTAAGGTAATAGCCCCAAATCGATGCCATTTCTTTACCTCATTGGGATAGGAATTTGGTTTCATTCATATCCTATGATTTCCTTTTATATCAACACGGGTTGTGGTTGATTTGATACTTGTTCTTGTTTTCAATTTCTCTCAGTTCTGTTCGTATAACTGAAATAGAGAAACTATAAGCTCATTAACTTTAGATTTTCCCTTGTCGTTTTGAGGTATAAGATTGATCTCTCTATCTTCAATTTATATTTTGAATTTCAACGAGTTGGAACATCTCGTGCGAATTGTTTAGACCTCGTACTATTGATTTTGCAAAATTTACCTCATTGTTTCATAACTTAGGAATACGTCGTTACCCATTTGATAAGATAATGTTGTAATTTGAGCTTGAGAACGATCAATAACAATTTCCACCGGATGATTTTTCTAGATATCGCTTTAATTTTCCATTATAACCTCTTTGTTGAAATATGCAACTTTTCGAACAATATTTGCATTTGGCTTGCAAATCACCTGAGAGAAACGTCACATTTTTGAAGCGTTTGGGGAAAATATTAGATGTGTGGCGATGCACCGATCGAGTTTTAGGCATCGTCAAATTGACACTTTCTTGATTTTGATGATGATTTGTTTGTTGAGCCTCTTGTTCTTGTTCTTGATGTTGTTCCTCGTCGGAAAAATCAAATTCATAGTCGTTGACATTGGGTTTTGTTTCCAACGAGCTAAAACAATACGTCGATGTCTCTAGTAAACAAAATGAACAAAAATGGCTATCCTGGAATCCTAGCATGGTGCTTTTTCCCTTATCTTTTAACACCTCTACAACTTGATCCAAAAATTTATATAAATATAAAATTGAAGTAATTAGGAAACTAAATAAACAATTGATAATAAATCAATAATCAAGACTTGATAGTTTGAGAATGGAGAAAGAATTAAGAATTAGAGATTGAAAATTGAGAGATAATTGTGTGAAAAAATGAAGGGGTGAGATGTATTTATAGAATAAAAATTTGGCCAAAAATAAAATCAACGGTCGATTCGTTGTTCCAGGTCCAAGTCCACAGTTTCACAACTTGGGATGTAAATGAACCAAACTATTTGCGAGCTATTCGGAGCTAGGCTCGATAAAAAGTTCGTTTGAGTTCGTTTATTAATCATATCAAGCAAAGCTCAAGCTCGATTTCGAGCTCGAAAATTTAATCAAACCAAGATCAAGCCTAATGATATCTGACTCGTGGGCTCGCAAACATGTTTAATAATAGGCTCACAAACATGTTCGATAATAGGTTTGCGAGCTCGAGCTCGAGCTCGGCGTTTAGATGGCTCGTAAGCTCGAATTTGGCTCATTTGTTGAGTTGACAAATAAAAATATTAGTACTAATGTCAATGGAAGAAATTGAAAACAAAATATAGTTGGAAAAAAAAGATGAATTTACACCACATAGTCACAATTACATTTTTAATATTACTTGCATATCATCATACTAAAATATTCTTTAAAACATAATAAATTAACAGAAATACACCAACTTATTTTTTTTGCCCAAAAAATTTACATCACCAAGCCATGTACACGTTGAATAACTTTACAAATTATTATCCTAAAATATTGTATTAAATTGAATATAATGAATTTATATTGATTAAAAAATAAAATTTGTTTGGAGCATAGCGAATGGAGTAATTATTGCAATATTATTTATATGGTGATATCGGTGTATGACAAATATTTGTTATCTGGACGCTAGATGTATTATTTTGAGATGTTCAATAATATGACGAGTTTATGTTTTTGTTGTTGTTATTTTTTTCGTTTTTGTTATTTATGAATGAATTTATATTTTTATGTCTGATTTAAATTAATTCATAGATAGATTTAATTTTTAACAAGCTCAAATCAAGCTCAAACTCGAGTTCAATTCTATGTTTTACGAGCTCAAAAACTAGCCGAGCTCGAGCTAGGCTTGTTAAACATGATAAACGAGCTATTAATGAATCAAGCTCGAGCCCAGTTTGATTAACATGATAAACGAGCTTCTAACGAGCCGAGCTCAAGCTTTTCTCGAGCTTAGTAATTTTAATACAAACCAAGCTTGAGCCTCAAACAATATTAAACGAGTCAAGCTCAAGTCTGATACTGTTTTGTTTGATTTCGATTGTTTACATCCCTATACACAATGACAGATCATCCACAGCCACAAAATCATGGCCGTCCATTTCAAATTCCATAATAATGATGATGATTAGATGGTCAACCCAATAGTTCAAATATGTCAGGTCGATCAACAACCACTTGATCTTGATCGTTCATCTCCAACGTCCACATGATGGACTGATTGTGGCCATATATTTTTTAAAAAATATATTATAAATAATCGACATGTTGACAAGCCTACATGTTTTTAACCATCGATCAGGCGGGCCAATGAATTTTTAACCCTAAAATCGTAACCAGGTCGGATACGATCACAGTTAATCAACCCATTGACAATTGGCCGGGTCCAGTTGTCCCGAACCGTGGCTTGGTCTAGTCCGCTCATCTTTTAATGGAGTGGAAATAGCAAAAATAATGGGTTCCACAGAAGGTTCGGAAAGCAGGGGAAAGGATATAAGAACCGAAACGCTTCGGTTTAATGGGCAAACGAAAATATTAAAAATTGATTCAGATTTTGATTTTGCATTCGGAGACGCTAACGACAACGTATAAATATTTGAAACAGGTAATCCATACACCAAAGTACGTCTCACTCCTTTGCCAATCATCTCTCTTGAGTCGTTCTGTTCATTTTTTTTTTTGTCTTTTTTGCGTACTTTTTTGTCTGAGTTGCCTTCGGCTATCTTAATTTTCTTCTTCTTTGGAATTTTTTCTTTGCCTTTTGTGTATTTTCTTGCTTCAATTTTGGATTTTTTCGTAATGATGGCAGGAATTTCAGGGGGCTTCTGATTTGTGGGTTTTAGGGTTTGTTCGCATGGTTTTCTGCGATCTTCGGGGTTGTAAAATTGAAACTTTTGTCCATATTTGCTTTACTGTTGGGCTGCATTGTTGTTTGGAGTATAAATTTTGAATTGTGGGAGATGTTCTGATGATTGTATGTGGATGAGTAAATTATAGGGCTTAACGTCTTATGAATCGACGTTTGCTTGAATTTTACTCGTTCGGGAACAAATAGCTCCTGTGAAGTAGATAAAGATTAACAATTGGGAGGTTTATTTATAATTGTTAATTTCCTATGCTAGTGAAAAATAAAAAGCCCATGTTAAAGAGTTATTCAATGATTTTAGTTTATGAACACACATATTTCAGCTTTAATTTGAAGTGTAAATAATATGGAAGAATTTTTTTTATCATTTGAAGTTGCATAAATTGTAGAGATAAGAAAGATTCAGCTCTGTAGCCATTTTGATGTCTAGTTAATGATTTTGTTATGAGTTCAATGGACCTTCTTCCGGATCAGTTATATCTGACTGTGAAAAGAAACGTTTTGGTATTGGATGATAAATTGCAATCTCCAAAAGTAAGGATGTAATACCTGTAATGCCTTCTGACTAATCATTGCATATTAATATCGTGGTGGATGTCACGAGTTGTTGTGTAGAAATATGCTAATGATCTGTATTTTTCACAATGAAGAACCGTACTATGATAATTTGTAGGTTGAAATATTTACCTGTTCCTGGAGCTAGTTGATTTTACTGTTCTACTAATTTGTTCTTGGGTCACCATTGAGGATCTTGACTTCTGAAAGACCAGCGTTAATAAGACTAAATGAAGCGGAGGCGTGGAAGTAAGAAAGGAAAAGCTAAAAAACCAAAGTTAAGCGCAACTGCCGCAAATGATGTAGTTTCTAATGTTGCCAGTTTGAATACAGAAGACAACTCTCCTTTGGATGATTCTGACAATGTGGTTGACTCTGGAACGGATGCTGAGACGAAACCATCTCCACCAGAAGGTGGTCAAGCAGAAGTACTTTCTAATGCTCATTCTGTAGGACGATCAGTTAATAATACATCTGTGAAAGCTGTTTATACACGGGTAAAAGTGAAGATCAAAACGTCAAAAAATTTAGAATCTCATCATACTTCCTCAGATGCTCCTACACTTAGCGACACTGAAAAGAGTAGCCAACAATTTGGTTCTGAAAAGCAGCTAGTTCCCAATGACAGAATGGAAGACAGTTCAAACTCTTTGTCTGAGGCTAAGGAAGGCAGATCTGGAAATATATCTAAAAAGTCTATGGGTATAAAGATTAAATCGTCGAAGGGATTTGCCTGTTCAAGTATGAGCCCGTGTAGCAATACTGAAACTGTCAAGGGAGATAGGACGGAAAAGAAGGATGTGGAGTTACTCCATCAGGATTCAAAAAACAATGAGCAAGAGCTGAAAGCTGCCTTGGAAGTAATACTGCTTTTATTCGAAGTTTAATTATGATTTTCTATGCGAAGATACAATAAATGTTACTTTATTTCCTGTGGCACCGAAACACTTGTTCTTCTCACAGGTAATAAGAAAGGTCATGAAAATGGATGCAGCTGAACCCTTCAATGTTCCAGTTAATCCTGTTGCTCTTGGAATACCGGTAAGCATGATTTGTTTGTTGCATTTTTCTTCATGCAAAATGAGCGAAGCTTCCTATACCTTTTTTTATGGTTCTTAAATTTTTGTTTAGGAAATATATTGTGAAGGGGGAAAATGGGAGTGAAGGAGGAGGGGGTGAGGTTTTAATTGTTGGATTTCTTTAATTTGTGGGATGTTGAAAATATTAATACCTTTTGCCCTTGATTTGTCACTTATTACAGTTTTGCTTTGCTGTTTTCAAATAAATCTCAACAAATAAAAATTCAAGTTGCTCAAATAACACAGCATCAGGGTCTGAAAGACAGAAGCCATATTTTTCTTTTACCTTCAGTTTTGATATTTCCATTTCAATCGCGATGATTTATGCTGCTTGTCATTGTAAAATTTCTGTGAATGGGTAAGCTGAACTCTTGACATCAATGGGTTTCAGGAATTGGTCAGTTTTTTAAAATAAGTTTCATCTGCAATGAAACAGGACTATTTCGATGTCATTGATACACCTATGGATTTTGGTACAATATGTAGTAACCTTGAAAAAGGTGTTAAATACAAGAATTCAGAGGATGTTTTCAGGGATGTACAGTACATATGGGATAACTGCTACAAGTATAATAATAAAGGCGATTATATTGTTGAACTCATGAAGCGGGTGAGGAAAAACTTCGCAAAGTATTGGATCACTGTTGGTTTATTCAATGATGATCAGCCTCAGGAAACTAATGGTATTGTTTTTTTTTTGTTTTTTTTTTATTTTTGTATTTTAATCTCTGTGCTTCAGATTCAAGTGATTTGATTTCCTCGTATATTTTTGTCGCTGTTAGTTGGAAATACTACATTCTTTTTTCTTACTAGAAAGAGGGAGAGAATGTGCATTTAGCTGTCTATAAGGTAGTTTTCACAAAAAGATCTAATTCAGGTTAAATTACTTATAGATTATGTGCCCGTCTATATGTTAATTGAGAGAACAAAATGGTGAAAATTGAAAATAATCCAATTGAAAATTACAACCTTCTCAGTTTCTGGATTATATTTCTGAAATCATCTCTACTTTTCCTTGCAGATGTGTCAAATCTGTTTATCTTGAGTTTTATGTGCACATTTTATTCTCATTTCTTCAATTTTTTGTATAAACTTTTCCTTGCCAAATCCATGATTTTCAACCCATCCAAACAGTTTTAACATTTTTTCATGATCAAATCCTGAAAAATGATCCATAATCAACGATGTTTTTCACAATTTTCAAATTTAAATCACTTTCTTCAAGTGATCTTATTGTTGCTTTAGTTTTTGGTTGGTGAACTGAGATTAGTAGCTTTAATCTTGTCTTGCCCGTTGTGAAAATATCTGGAGTACTAGGACTTGTACATTGTCATTCCTGTGCTGTAGTCATGTGATTTCCTTTTAAATTTTTCAGATACTCGTTTCTTGTTTCTTCAGTAAGTTTTTTGCAACAATTCACTCAGTTCTGGTTACTGGAGTTAGCAAGTTGTTAGCTATCAGGTTTTTCTTATTCATCAGGTGTTGATAGCACACCAGTTACCGAAATTACTCTTTCAAGTCAAGGAAATACACCAATGGAAAGTGGTGCTTTCAGCCTTTCGGGTAAAAAGTTTCATGGGTATGATTCTGCTGTTTACCATGCATCATTTGTTCTACATTTGATTTTATTAGTACTGTATCTCATATTGATTTTCTTCATTATAAACAAGATATCGTTTAATAAAATAGAGAAAATCGGAAAGTAGCACATAGGGCCAAAGGACTTCAAATTCTTACATTTCCCTCTGGAAGATAAACTTTAATAAATCTTTTTAATCGGAATTTTGTAGCTTACTTAGTTCTCATAGATTTTGCTTATGTGAGAAGAAAACTCTTAGTAGAACATTTTCCTTTTTTGGTGATAAATGAAAAATGAAGGAAATGTATAATACAAATATGCTTTGCAGCATACACTGTTAATTATATACCTTCACTCATATTTGATCTCATTAAATCCATTAAATTCAAATTGGTATGAAGTTTGAGATTTGTTTTGCTTGAAATTAAGATGCACTCAAAGTTCGAGTCATTTCAGAAGATAGCAGATTTTCTTTTCCTCATCTATTATACTTAGTTCCTCACCTTCAATCTCTAATAATTCCAAAATAAAATATCTACCGATGAAAATTAACTGCGTCCAATAGTTCTTTTGCCCTCCTTTTGACGCAGTTCTAATATGCGTTGTAAGATATTTTAAGCCTTGGATTGTCTAGGAAAATTTAAGGTTGAAATGATAGAACACTGATGTGCTGTATCAATCGATAATTTTTTTTGGAAGGTGAATTATTTATGTGGACCTTGTTTAGATATTTCTAAAATGCTTTCCTTTCTTCTTTATTTATTTTATTTCCTTTTCTATACACTCGGTTGCTTTCTGCCGAATAAAGAAAGTTATTACTGAATTTATTGCATCATGGTGGTATTACCTAGACCAATCTCTCGTGGAAGCAATTTCTTGTAGCATAACTTGGTTCTATTTTTATCGAGAGATGCTTTATATTTTTGAAAAAAAAAATTGATATCCTTTCATTACAAACTATTTACATGCAGTTACCAGAAAAATAACATCAGGATCTTGAACTTCTTGACCCATTCTGCTGTATATGTATCTTCTGTTCTGCAGACTTAAGAAGCATAAGGAAGGCTGCCAATGCGCTATATGTGTAATGATGCGACGAAGGCAAGAGAGAGAGGAGATTGTTCGAATGATGGGTGGAACTGACGACAGTGATGACTCTGTGGGTGAAGACATGAAGCCTGAGGTAATTCTCTGTTCAATTTGGCTATATTTGTTGCTTTATCAGATAACAATCTTAAAATTGATAATAATCCTTAAAAGATTAGGTAATTCAGACACCCTGAGGTTTAACATAATTACAGAGACTATCCATGATGATGCCACCGCCTTTTCTTAACGGCACTAACAATAAGTAAGAAAGCATTGGACAACAAGAAAACTTTGATGCGAATTTTGTAATTTTCTAACAGAGTATGATAGTTTTTGTGATTATGTCCTAAAAAGGGATGCATTTTACCCTAAAGATTGAGCGACATGAGTTCTGTGGCTTGGGATTTTTGGCTACCTAATCTCAAGTAACTATAGCATCAATCCATACTTTTTGTTAAGATATTTTTCTTCTCATGACTTGTGAATACACTTGCATGGACACAAAACAGCATGTGTGCATGAGAAAGAAGCAAAAACCGATGACTGAGTGTTAAAAAGGCGTTATATTTTGGGATGAAAAAAATTGAAGAATGGAACTTGAGGGTTGAAATTTTAGATAAAAAATTGTTTCGAATGATAAAGATTTTTCCATGTTTTTGGTATATATTCTGTTTCTTTCAGATGCTGATAAGGAATTTTGAGTATTGTTTTTCTTTGGGAGATGAAGGCCGGAAAAGTGTCATTTTGAGCTTTAATTTGTGCTTTTTGTATGCGGGTGAGGCTGTGGTCTGCTTTTTAAGAGTCGGTGGTATATGTTCCATTAAAATGTTTGTTTCATTTTGAAAATGAAGAGCTGAAGAGAGTTTCAAACGCTGTATATGTTTCATCAAGAAGTTTGCATGTCGAGAATGAGAATGAGAATGAGGAGAGCAAGAGAGAATGTGTGTGTGTGTGTGTCTTTTCCTTTTCCTTTTATGATAGAATTATTTTCAAATTTCTCAAGGAGGGCTTCCTGTGAACAGAGTCCCTTTGGCATGTATGCCTCGTCAACTATAGAGAACCACTCAGACGCAGAAAGGAAAGGACAAGATATGAAGTTGGGACATATCAGAAATTTGTATAGCCAGGCAAAGGAGAATGATGTTACAATTACAGGAAAAGGGGAGGGTTCCGAAGATTTGGGTCATATCTCAGGAGATGAAAATAGTAGACAATGTCATACGCCACATTTAGCCTCAGGCGACAGCATATCAAGTGAAACTAAGAAAGAAATGAGTGTGCACGACGAGGATGGAAATGCCGCACTTGATCAACAGAAGCCGAAGGTAGTTAACTATATCAATATCGAAAACTAGTTGCTGGCATTCTTTTCCATTTGCAGTTGAAAAGTTATTGACATGGTTCTTATTCCTTGATTACCTACAGGATTTTCTAGATAAGAAACAAAGAGCTAAAATGTTGGAGAATCTTCGTTATCTCGAGAATCCAATGCTTTTACAGTTATGTGGAACGTTGTTTGCAGAAAATTCTGAGTCTTTTTGGAACGGCCCTCATTCGTTGGTGGGTCGCCCCCGGAGGAGAACTTCCTTTCATTCCGCCATTTCAAAATTTATGGAATAGAATCTTGCGGGCTTCTACAGGTATACAACAACGTCTCTCTCATTAGTGGATCTGATTGATTTTCCCATCAATTGCTGGAACATAGGCTTTGAGTTCAAGTGTTTGAAGAGCTAAACAATTGTAAGATTCAAGTAAACTTGTACTTGCTATATAAATAGGGTTACTTTTCTGTTTTTCTAGCTCTAAATTTTTATCACAAAATCCTCTTTAACAGAAAATTGGAAGGCAAAATTGGAGTCACACTTTTTGTAATATATATTCTAATACGAGTAATATCATTTCTTTCACCATATTATGTCGTAAAACTTGACAGTCAAATTTGATCCAAGTTCTTCATGGCTAATATATGTTTAGTCTAAAAATATAAATTATGTTCTGGTCTGTCCTTCATTGGTTACACAGTATATTTCCGGTTGTAAAAAACCTTTTGAGAGTCAAAATTAACGATGATTAAAAACTACACAATCCAATCATTTTTTTATTACCACAATCAATTCATTTTAAATACCAATAATTCACAAATATATTCAACCCTAAAAGATTCATGAAAAAATATTTTTTTTATAGTCAAAAATATTACTTTTCTTTGTAAATATATAACGAGTCAGCTCATATATAAATCCGTGAGAGCTTGTCACATAAGACTCACTCTTTAAAAAAAATACATATATCCGAGAATCAATAACATGTAAATTCGGAGATGTAATTAAGCACAACATATGAATAATTATTTCCCTCAAAAGATGGAAGAATGATAGAGGATATAATGTAAATATTCTATTAACATACTTAAATACATTAATTATGCCGTAAATAACTACAAAATGATATGGAAATCAGTTAAAAAGAAGTAAATCTTTCCGTTGACATTATTGATTAATCATATTTAACTCTTCTTCTTACCATATATTATATGTATATATGTAATAACAAACATTCAAAAAAATGTAAATAAAAAACTATTGTAATAGTTTTGAATTCATTAACCCCAAATTCTCTCAAAGAAGAAACCATTAACTTCTGCACACAGGTACTTTCTTATCTTTTCTTTTCCCATCAATTTCACTACTTTTTTTAATGCATGGATTAATAATATATAATTTTTCTTATGAACGGTATTGTCTGTTTCTATTTACTACACATGCTAAAAAATCAATCGTAATTTATCTCAGTAGTAATCCTTTTCAAATGTTGTGTGCATATGAATGAGTTTTTCTGTCTGTCTGTGAACATATATTTTTTGGTTCGCAAAATAATTTGTGTAAAATTAATTTAAGAACTTTAAATCTAGATTTTTTGGTTATTAATTAACATAATTTTGAATATGTTATTTTTTTTTCATTAACTTTTCCGAATTTTTTTTATATATTATGTTGAGATTAAGAATTTAAAGATGAATTTTTATTAGATTTTTTGATAATTAATTGAAATAATTATAATAATGGTATTTTTTGTTATTTTTTAAAATTTATGATATGATGTTCATCATATGTATCTATGTTTTCTTAACTGATATATAGTGTGGTTTTTGAATATTTGTGAATGCAGACATGGGGAGAGCAAAATTGAACATGGAACTAATAAGAAAAGAAAAATCAAGAAACATAACTTTCAAGAAAAGAAAAGAGGGCTTGATGAGAAAAATTGGAGAATTCACCACACTTTGTGCTGTTGATGCATGCATAATAATCTACGGTCCGAAACAGGAGAAGGGTTCCACTGACCCTGAGTTCTGGCCCGAAAACATCGATGAAATGCGACGCATAATCAACATTTACAAAGCCAAGAACAAGGATTCAGGGAACAAGTCTTTTGGCTTGTCTGATTTCTTCCATGACAGGAAGAAAAAGATCGAGGACGAGCTTTCGAAGCTTCGTAAAAAGAACATGGAAGCAAGGTTTCCCACTTGGATGGATTTCTTGAACTGTTTGACAGAAGCGCAGTTGAGAGATTTTGCTGCAAATTTGAGAGCTAAATATGAGCACATCAGGCCAACAGTTCATTTGAAGAGAAGTAAAGAGCTTTTGGATGTGGATTTGACTGATTTTGGGGGATTGAATCCATCCCAAAGCCAAAGTTTATACAACCCAGGGATTATCCAAACAGGGAATATCGAATTTGAAGTCATAAACCAGCCAGCAATCTCCTCAGTGAAACCTACGAATTGCCCTGATTTGGATCATCATCAAGAATCGCATTCTGTGAACCATAATTCAATGATGATGCGCATGTTGAGTGATAATGATCATTGTGTGCGGTTCGGGGGTGCATCGACTAGTAGGAATATTTCGTTTAAGCATCAGGTCTTCTACGAGCCAACAGCAATGGATCCTATGATAGGTCACAGCCCACGGTCTTTGCCACGATTTTACGCGCCCCAGGCGGCTCCATCACCGTATATGATGTCTGGGTTGTTGCCGATGCAAATTCCGGCTCTGCCGCAGCTTCCATTCTTCACAAGGGAGAGTCTTGAAGAGATGGATCTTATGCAGTGACAAATGAAGGGCACTGGGGCAACTTGAAATGGATCTTGGTTCATGTTTTGAGATGAATTTAGTTGCTTTCTCATTTATGTTTTTACATAGGATATATTTTGATGGCAAAAACTTGTGTGAGGGGTATCACGGATCATATTTTGTGAGACAGTTCTCTTATTTGAGTCATCCATAAAAAATTATTACTTTTTATTAGAGATGTCAATGGGCGGGTATGGGGCGGGTATGGCTAAACCCAAGACCCTCCTCATTAAAAAAATTTTGACCTATTACTCGCTCCACCCCAGTTAAATATATTTCGAACCCACCCCACCTCGAATACGAAACGGAGCCGGGTAGACCCGTGAGACCCGAATTTTTTAAAATAAAAAAATAATATTTCTTCTAACATGACTTAATTATGAAACAGACAAGCCTCTAAATACAACATTGTGAAAAATTAATTTATGTCTTTGACCACATTTAATAATAATAAACAAAGTATTTTCACGACATAAAGAATTACATAAAAAAAAGAGTTACTAGCTCTCCAAAATAATCTTGACATCCCCAAAAATAAGTCATAACATAATTAAACAGATCAATATAAAATCAGCGAGTAGGCAATATTTAAGTCTACTAAGATGAGGACAACTATTCTTCTACTATTGCTAAAAGCAGATTTAAATGCAACAGTTGACATAGGAATAGTCAAGATCGTTATGTTTGAGGTGATCAACTAAAAAAATGAAAATTAATAAAACTAAAACCCTAAAATATTTATATCCACATATATGAGACGGGTATTATAGAATCCATGACCCGTCCTATATCCGGACGGGTCTGAAAAATTGGACGCGAGACCCACTCCATAACCCATTTAGTATGCCCAAACTCACCCCATACATGCGGGTCCATTGCGGGTCTGGGTAAAAACCCGGACTCATTGGCATCCCTACTTTTTATGCTAAGAGTATAATTTTTTTTTGTGAATATCGATAGGTTGATCGTCTCACAGATAAAGATTCGTGAGACCGTCTCACAAGAAACTTACTATATTTTGATTGGGTTTCTTTGGTTTCATGTTGTGATGTATTTCTAAAATCGCGGCGCTATCTTTTGATATTTATTGTTTTTATTTAACATGGTGATCATTTAAAAGAAAAAAAGCCCAGTCATAAAATTAATTACATTTAAAAGCATATATTTTTAAAATCCAAATATAATTTTTTTACGGATGGGGTAAATATGGATAAATATACTTGATTTTTTTTTACGCAAGTTAAATGTGCTTTTTATAGGGATATATTAACCTATTAATTTTTAAAAAAATATATATTTTCTGTCTTTGTACTTTTCGAAATTGTAGTCTGGTGCAATTAGCCATCATCCCCTATTAATCACGTATATCACTCCGTGATGTTCAGGGGCGATCAAACAATTTTAAATGGGTCAATAAAGTGCAATCAACTAAATTTTCCATTTTTGATATCGATACATTGAGTAGGTCTCTTGTGAGATGATCTTACAAATCTTTATCTGTGAGACGGGTCAACCCTACCGATATTCACAATAAAATGTAATACTCTTAGCATAAAAAGTAATTTTTTTTTCATGTATGATCCAAATAAGATATTTGTTTCACAAAATACAACCCGTAAGACCGTCTCACATAAATTTTTGTCATTATTATATATATGGCTATTTTGGTTGGTTTTCTACATGTATGATCAATTTTCATCGAAAAAAATGATTAAAAAACGATGATTGACGTTGATGTGACTAAAAAAATTAGGGATTCTTTTTTTATTTCATATACATTTCTTTTTGGATGTCATTTAGTGCCCCGTTTAGTCAGTTTTTTCCGACGAAAATTGATCATTCGAGAGAAAATAGACCAAAATAGCGAAATACAAAAATATAATCGACCAAGACCAAAAAAATAAAAAGTCAAAAATAAAAAAAGTTACTGGACAAAAAAATATTAACCCATTTTTAAAAGCCACCCAAATCGAATGACCACCCATTTTTTGTAATTTATTTTAAATAAATCATAAACTTCACTGCAGTGCACATTATATGGTAGTGTTAATTTTTTTAAAAAAACATCAACCGCATTGTTTATTTATTTATTTTATAATTATATTTATATCTGTGTAATATTTCATGAGGTATTTATTAAATATGTAAATAATAAATCACTAATTTACTCATCTAAAACTCATGTGAGATTAGGTCTCATTATTCAATTTTGTGAGACGAAAAGAATATAATTTTACGTCCATGATAGTATTTTTCACTGCAAAAAATGTCATTTTTTGTTAATTATATTATGAATAAATATTTTGTAATATATTCTGATTTGATTGAAATGTATTATTTTTTATTTCAAAATTATTTTATATAATATATATTAATTTGACCGAAAAATATTACTTTACTCCCTACTAAACTTGATTGATATAGTAAAGTTGTTCAATAGATATGTTATTTTTGTAATTTTATTTTACTCTAAAAACCGTGTAACAGTTCAGAATCATTCAATACCACACATTTAATTCTATTTGAAAAACCACAATGGCAATTCAATTTCCATTTTTATTGTGTTGAGTGATTTTTATTGTAGAATATATTAATTTTTTTTATCTGTTTTCTATTTTATATAAACTATGTATTTAAATACTTTATTTTATAAAAATCCAAAAAGACATATCCATTATATAATATTATCAATAAAATATATATATTTAATAATATTTTACTAAAATAAAATAATCTCGCATTTTATATTCTACTAATTAATTGTATATGCATATTTGAACAAATAAAAAGTAAAACAAAATAAAATTCATCCACACTAAAGTATATATTTTCTAAAAAAAAAAAAGAAAAAAAGAGCCTTAGTTCCAAGAACTTTACACAAGAAGATCATGTGGAATTTTCTCATCAGGATTCTTCTTCTGCTGTAACGGATGCCCACTTCCCGATGCAGAAGATTGAAGTTCTGGCGATCGTCGGGGGAATTCAGACAGCATCTGCACTACCTCCCTCATGGTGGGCCGCTCGACGCTGTTTTCTTGGGTACATAGCATTGCGACGAAGAACAAGTGCATGGCTTCATCCTTGGGGACGACGGTC
The DNA here is from genome assembly GCF_022965805.1 of Primulina eburnea. NCBI lineage: Eukaryota > Viridiplantae > Streptophyta > Magnoliopsida > Lamiales > Gesneriaceae > Primulina > Primulina eburnea. Next base: position 25,276,666 of record NC_133114.1, read on the forward strand.
AGCCGAGGGTCGATGATTCGAGTGACTTCTTCTCTGCAGAAAGTCGTGGAACACTTTATCCACTGTACAATGTCCACTCCTTCGCCGAACTCTCCAACCGGCCGCCGCCCGGTGACGAGTTCGAGGAGGACTACTCCATAGCTGTAAACGTCGCTCTTCTCGTCAACTCTCAACGTGTAAGCGTATTCTGCAAGATTATCCACCAACAAGTGATACGGAAAAGTATTTTCCTCAGATCTAAACTTGATTCTCCGACAGGAAAAGCATTGTTTCCAGATTACTACTTGAAGAGCGGAGCAGAGACTGAGTTTCTCAATCGAAAATTGAAGTTTGGCTCTCTGTGTTCTTAAGAATATATTAACTGTTATGCTTCAGATTTTTCCTCGTCAATGTTTCTATGTTACGAGTTAACATTACAAGAATGTGATGACACAAATCATGTATTGACGAGTGACATTGACCAATATAGATGAAATGAGTTAAGAGTCCTCATACTTTAAGTTTGAGAGTTAAATAGCTACCAACAGATAACAAACTTCATCCAAGTAGCAAACTTGCGGTGGTGGAACCGAACGTTTTTAAGCATAAAGTGAACGAGGTAACAAAGCAAATGTACCTGGAGCAATGTAACCATAAGATCCTGCAATTGCTGACATGCACTGAGAGACACCTCCATCCACCAAGTATCTGGCCAAACCAAAATCCGCAACATGTGCTTCAAATCTTGAATTTAACAATATGTTGTTTGACTTGACATCTCTGTGCAGGATCAAAGGCGAGCAATCATGGTGAAGATAGCACAGCCCTTTGGCAGAATCCAGTGCAATATTGTACCTCAAGTTCCAGTTCAAGTGTCCACCCTTTTTCCCGTGCAATGCCTCCCCTAAGCTGCCATTTCTCATGTATTCATACACAAGAAGATTTGTATCCTTGTGGGAACAAAATGCCAGGAGTTTTACTATGTTTCTGTGCCTGATGTTGCCTAATGTTTGAATCTCAGCTTTGAAGCCATGATCATGGCTGTTAATGCTGTTTAATCCTAGCAGTTTCTTGACAGCGATTTCAACTCCATTAGGCATTTTGGCGTGGTAAACGATCCCTGCTCCTCCTCTGCCTATCACATTCCCATCTTTGACACACTCCAGGATGTCAGAAACCGCGAAATCAAGCTTTTGGAAGGCGGTCATTTTCCAAGAATTTGATCCACTTCTCTTGAATGTTTTGGCCTTGATGATAACTGCTACGGCAAAGACTAAAGAGCACATTAACAGGCCAAGGGCAAAGATTAGTTTAAAGGAATTGCTTGATTTTCTAGGTGGAGTAGTTATTGTTGCAAAGCTGCAGGGGTTGTTCAATAAGGATCCACACAGTTCAGGGTTCCCCATGAATGCCGAAGCATTGAAGACTAAAAATTGCCCTGATTCGGGTAGTTTTCCAGATAGATTGTTGAATGAGAAGTCCGCTGTTGTAAGGCTTTTCATCAAGCCAATGGCTTGGGGCACGGCTTCATTCAAGTGGTTTCTTGACAGGTTCAAGTAATTCAGGATTCGAATATAGCAAATTTCTTCTGGGATTGCGCCAGATAAATTGTTGTCGCTCAAATCTAAATAATTGAGATGGAGACAGTTGCCTATTTCATGTGGGATTTCGCCAGCAAGTGAATTTCCACTAAGATCAACTCGTACTACTTGGTGGAGTTCACCAACTGAAGGAGGGATTGGACCAGAAAAATTGTTTCCACTTAGCAAAAGTATCTGTAAGGAAGGAAATTTTGAAAGGGATAATGGCAAAATTCCTGAAATCTGATTGTTTGATAGGTTTATTTGGCCCAATTTAGTTTGGTTGGTCGAACTGTTACTACTCTCAGACAAGAATCCAGACAACATATTGCTCTGCAATTCAAGAAAATTTAGTTCAGGCAAGTAAATAAAGCCACTTGGTAAGCTCCCATTCAAGTAGTTATACCCCAACCTCACCCTAACCAGACTTGTGCACATGCCCAATTCCTCTGGTATTGAGCCAAAAAGGAAATTTTTCTGAAGTATTAGAATTCGAAGCTGTTTCGAGGAACACAAGTCTTTAGGGATTGTACCAGTGATCTTGTTTGAAGACAAGTCCAGGTCCTGCAGCCTCTGATTTTGGCCAAGGTTCGTTGGGATAACGCCTGTGAAATTGTTCATCCAGATCGCAAGAGTTTCTAACTCCGGATAATCAGCAACAAATCCTGGTATTGAGCCGTGCAATCTATTCATGAACAGATTGAGAAGCTTGATTTGCTTGAGGTTGATAAGATCGTATGGGATTTCTCCCGTGAATGCGTTGACAGAAAGATCAAGATTTACAAGTCTTGTCAAGTTACCTAATTGCTTTGGGATCGGCCCCGATAGCAGATTTACATGCAGAAAGATAGTGTCCAGCGACTTCAAATTCCCTACCTCTGAAGGGATTGAACCATGCAATTGACAACTTGAAAGATCCATGTGAACTAGATTCACCAACTTCCCGAATTCCTTTGGAATTCCACCGTCATAAATATTGTAATATCCCAAGTACATCTCCCTCAAATTAGTAAGATTTCCCAGTTCCCTTGGAATTTTCCCTTGAAGATCATTTCCTGCCAATGACAAATACTCCAGTTCAACTAAATTCCCGTAACTTACAGGGATTTCCCCTTGGAAATAGTTTCCTCCTAATTCCAAGTGCTTGAGACTCTTCAAACTCAATACTCCTTCTGGAAGATAAGCAGAGAAATTGTTGTTATATGCATCGATCACTTGTAAATTGGCAAGGCTAGAATAATTCCAATCCAAAGACCCACTAAACTGATTATTGGATATGTTGAGAAAAGAAAGGCTGCTCATTTTCTCTATCTTGATTTCACCTGTGAAGTTGTTTCCATCAATGGACAGCTCTACCAGCTTGTCAAGACTTGAAATTTCAGGGGAAACAGAGCCATACAGACCAAGGTTCGATATATCAAGAGATATTACTCTATCATCGAGGCATGTGATTCCACTCCAAGAACAAACCAAGCTGGGATTAGAAGAATTCCAAGTGCTTATAGCCAAATTAGAGAACTGAAATCCTTGTTTCAGTGCGATTAAAGCCTGAAAATCGGAAACAATAGATGAAGAAACAGAACTGTCCACGAGGGAGAAAAATGTGAGTGTGCAGAAGATAAAGGGCACCATATTTTCTTGGAAATATTTCACGGGAAACAAGTTCGGAAGGGCATGAAGAATAAGCAAAGGATTACAAGAGGCGGGCAGATGATAGATTTCCTATAAAAGGAAAAGAGCATACGAAGAACTTCATATATGCATTTTGAAAAATCAATCATCTTTTAGAAAAGCCTCTCCAACTTCAAGGAAGAAGCTAAGTTACCCCTTTTCTCCCTCTAGCTTTCTCTTTTTTCTTTCAGACCAGAATTGATGAATGAGACTATAAGATCAAATTTGTTGAAGAACCTTATCATTAGTTTAAGCAAAAGAAGAAAGACGAAGGAGGGGGAAACCAATAAGAACGTTTGATAGATAGCATAAATTTAAAGTTAAATATTGAGAGAAAACAAAAAAGTAAAGTCGATTCACCACCCCACCCTTTATTTCTTGCTCCCTCCCTCTTTATTTGAATGTCCAAATCACCCTTCTACTTTACTCAAAGTGATGGCCTTTATTTTGAGTGCCAGATGATGAAATTGCACTTTCAGCAATCAAGAATGGCTGACTTGGCTTTCACATATCTGATTAACGATAACCATGGATTCTGATTTTTCATGGATGTGTAAATTATATTAAAGTTGTTAAGTGGAAATTTTTAATCAATTCTTGCCACTATATGGCCAAGTATTTCATGCAGTATCATTCATCCAAAGATTGAAAATGACAACAGAAGTTCTACAGTTTGGCATTGTAGTTGTCAATGTTATTGTATTATATATATTTTTTTTAATGAGTAAAAACAAAAGAAATTTTGGACCGTTTTCTGTATTGGATCGAATATATTTGCAGAATCTGCATGGCTTGCACTTTGTGCCCCTACTGGGAGCAGTGTACAATCCTTATAATTAACTTCTTTGGCATAAAACTTGTCCCTTTAGCTATTTCTAGTATAGTTTTCAAGTTGATATTCAAGCACTTCTCAATGTTTAATTCCTGATCATATCGAGGTTGCTGATTTATTCAGATAAACGTGATCATCAACACCTGATAGTTAATTCTATGTAATCTTTTCTATTAAACTGTCGACACTTTCCCCACCGTTTCGAGTTTCTGAACAAAATTTTTCGCTCGTGGTTGAGTCCTGAGATGAGATGTGGGTCGAGTTGGAGGTGAGCTGGCAGGACCACAAAATCAAAACATGGAGTTGGACTGATGCAAAATCTAGCATGAAACTTTTGCTGGTTTAGCTTGCAATGCCCGCTGCTAGAAGGAGTTGGTGTCATGTGCCTGCAAAAACAGTGGAATGTAAGTAAAGTGAAAGGTGGTAATTATTAATATATCATTACTTTGTTTTTTGAAGAATGATCAAATATATAATAATTATGTAATATTCATGTTGCATTGAAGAAGCAAATGTGGTAGCTTTATTCCTTCTCCCTGCCTTTGTCCTACGAAAATTGGGCCCAATTCACAGCATATTAGTGTATATTTTGAGCTTTATTAGAATAAGGAATATGTCTAAAGAGAGGGCAAAAAGTAAAGCATGGTCTAAAGATATTTGCTTTAGATCTTCCACTTCAAAAAGAGAGATAAATATGTGATCCTTCTTTCTTTACATTGAAAAGAGTGCTCTTGTATTGCATTTGCACTAAATAAAAAGAACTTCCTTAAAAGTGGAGAAAATCGATGCATGGGAAAATGTGATCTTGGACTATGAATGAGAGGTTCCGGCATATAAAAACACCCACATAACATGTCACTACAAAAAATGGAGCAATTTGCGACATAATTAGAGAAAACGTTCCTAAATCAGTCGCTAATTCGAATTTGTCAGACGGTTTTAATAAAACAGTCAAATTAATACAGTTTTCTGAAATAGTGGTAAATTAGCGATAATTTTACAAGAATAGTCGCTAAAATGATGACGCTTTTACTTCAAATGTCGTTAGTAGTGATGGTATGAAAAAATTGTAGCTAATAGTGACGAAAAAGTAAAATCGTCGTACAATTTACCAAATTTACCAATGATGCTTGATTAATCGTCGCAGTTATAAGAGATTTATAGAATGATAGACTTTGCGATTGTTCAATTATAATTTTGGTCACTTTCTTCTATATTTGTTTGTTTTAGTGGAAAAAATTTTAGACAAAATTTTGAGTCTTCTTGAAATATCGCTATTTAGCAACAATTTTTCATCTGCGGTGGTTTTATTAAAAAATCGTCGCAATTCGTGTATAAAACCCTCTCCTCTCATTTTTTTCACCTGTTTTCGCCAATTTTGAGAGGTATAGATGAGTTTTTGCCTTTTGTTCTTTTCAAATCTCATGCATTTTGATTATATTCTAACATGTGTTTTTTCCTATTCTTGCAGATTTGATGGTCGTTTCAATTTACTCCACGTTTGAACAAATGTTCAGTTTTACACACACACACACACACATATATATATATATATATACATATATATATATATATATACATATATATATATATATATATACATATATATATATATATATATATATATATATATATATAATTTATTTTATATATTGTGTATAGAATTGCACGAATGTTATATGATGATACTCTGGAATGTCCCGGGCCATGCATAGTGCTCGGCACCTCAGGAAAATGGAATATTCCCGGGTCATGGATAAATCCGAGCCAAGAGGGCGAAGATCTGCACAGAAGCCCGGATCTCAAGCAACTTGGGACATTGAGGGGATAGCTCAAGGACATGGAGGATCTATGTAGATGGTTCATCAGAAGGCCGGGCCAGTGATCGGACACCTTTTCCCCGGGCTATTGGGGGCATGGGCTCTCATGCAAATTTCTGGGAGGCTTCCCTCTCGGGCCCCATCGATATAAGCGCCGCACTCGAGTATACCAATGAGATAGGGTGTAGGCGGCCGACCTATCTCTAACACTAAATGGTTGACAAAATCAGACAGGCGGGATGTGACTAGTATATGATTTGACGTATCAGGTTATATGGTACAATCAGCCGCCCTACTATAATTAATAGGTAGCACGAAGAACGAGGTCATCATTACTTCTCCTACTATAAATACCAGGTTCTCTCTTTGCATTTGGGATTAATTCATTTTTGCCTTCACTCTTACACTAATATCACAACCATCACTTGGTTACATTAGTTTTTTGCTTAAATCCTTCGCTGATTTAAGCATCGGAGTGACCACGCCGGACACCCCTCCGGCGCTCATTCACGTGGTTATTTCCTTGAGTGCAGGGCATCTTATTCGTCCAGGAAAGCAGCTTCTGGTTGGAATACACCTTGCTCAGTTTCCTTCATTATCTTGATAGCAGATCTGGTGGAGCACCCGACCCGGCTCATCCATTTCGCCCAGATCACATCATTATATATTGTGTAATTACATTTTAAATGCGTTTGTATAGCTGAAAACATGCATGTTATATATAATAGTTTTTCCTATCAAATGTATTTATATAGATAACTAGCTAGCTATATAATATTTTTTGAGTGAGTCTCTTGTGAGACCGTCTCACGGATCATAATCAGTGAGATGAGTTAACCATACCCATATTCACAATAGAAAGTAATACTCTTAGCATAGAAAATAATACTTTTTCATGGATAACCCAAATAAGAGATCCGTCTCACAAATGCGACCTGTGAGACCTTCTCACACAAGTTTTTGCCATATTTTTTATGTTTCTATAGATAATATCTGTTAATTATTATATGCATATAATTAGCTACTAATTGGGATGTTGTATGTTAGATCTAACTAATATAACTAGATGTTGCATAATATTTTTTATTGTTTCATTAATGTATTTTTGAAATATTTAAATTCAGTTATAAATTTATTATTTTAAATTATTTTATTTGAAAAAAGTAATAAATTTAGCATTTTATTAAATTGTCACTATTAAGGATGTTTTATTTAAAAACCTTCGCCAAATTAGCAACGATGTTAATTAAAACGTCGCAAAATAACAATGGTTTAATAAATTTCATTATTAAATTAACGACCATTTTTAATTAAATCATCTCTAAATCGCTTGACAATAGTTTAATGTAAACTGGTTTGGCGATGTTTTGTTTCAGAATGTCGTCCTTAATTGCGACGATTTCTATGATGAATTTTGTCGCTAAATCCAACACTTTTTTTTGTCGTGCGTAATGCAACTATGCAAGATGAAATAATGTGCATCCTCGTGCCGAGTAGTCGATCCAGCGATCGAATTCGAGGGAGTCTCAAATGAGTTTGAGCCCTGCAAAATTAACATATTGAAGCTCAACAAGCACAATGTTGAGCTCTAGCCAAGGTTGATTTTAATTAAAATTATGGATTTAACATGGTTTAAAAACTCTCATGGGCAAGGTGGGACTTGATCCACAGAAGCAAGGGGGTACCCTTCTGAGGTGTCTTTGTTTCTTTGAAGGTTCATTTTCATGTGTCCTATTAAATAGTGAATTTCTTGTATTGTCATTCGTAGACTAATACTTTCTATACAATAGTATTAAAAGAAGAGTTTTACTATTAGTAATTGCTTTAATTTCTAGTACGACACTGACTTTTCGATATGTGATTAATATCACTATGAAAATTATAGATTTGATCATTACTTAGGACAGTGTGTGTAACTAGACAGTAGAAACTTGAACTTGAACGCGTGGGTTAAGAAAAAAAATTGTATGAGACGGTATCACGAGTCATATTTTAGGAGACAGATATCTTATTTGGATCATCAATGAAAAAATATTACTTTTTATGTTAAGAGTATTACTTTTTATTTTGAATATCGATAGGGTTGACATGTCTCACAGATAAATATTCGTGAGATTGTGAACATTGAAATAAGATGGACAAAAAAATGAGTATTAAAGTATTATTAACTTTAGACTTTTAATTAAATTGCTTAAATTTCGGGAGATTCATCAATTTCAAGAGTCGCACTTTTTTTTTTTACAGAATGTTAGTCAATGACCCCACCGGAGCAAAGCCAAATGCTTTAACAAAATGGATCACTTGCAGTTCGGTGGAAAAATTCGAGTATTTTGTTTTTAAATCTCGATCACTAATGTTATTTTACAAATTTTCTCGGAAAAAATCCATAGTGAATAGATAGTAGACTACAAAGATTGGGAGTGTGAGAATCCAAATTTTTGGGCATGTAATTAATTAAATATAGACATATATAAGAATTTATTTTCGAGTTATAATAAATTTGAAAATATTAAATAATACATGGTATTGGAAATTTTATGCCAGTAAATAATGAGATTCAAAATTCAGTACAAACCATGTATTAATTTCGAAATAAGGCTGAATATCAATCAAATTGGAAGGAAATATTAGATACAAGGCAGTTTTTCTCAAGAAGGAATCATATCAATAATTATGGAAGGAGTATCTCGATATTTATGGAAGGAGCATCTCCCAATTTTGGAAAGAATATCAATCAATTATGGTAGGATTTTCACTTCACCCCTATAATTAGGAGAGACCTCTCATTCAGAATTTACACTGTAATTTTCGAAATTTCCTCTCTAATTTTCGAAATTTTCTCCCAAAAATTCTGCACAAGTCATCAAAATTCTGTCCAGGTTCAGAAATTCGTTTCTCTCTCCCGGGTGGGAATCCGATCTCCACCGTTCAGAATATGATTTCATGTGTGTTGTACAACATATTCAAATTTCAGCAAAATCCAACGGTTAGTTTTTCGTTTATAGCCTTTGCAAGAAAACTGCTTAGATTTTAGGCGAGAAACAGCATACCTACGGTTTTTCGTCAATAAGCAAGTTAAAACGACTTCAAACTCGATCTCCACCGTTCATAGTTTGATTAACGTACATGGTAACGTACTGTAAAAGTTTGAACCCGATCCAACGGTTCAATAAGGTGAAAGTAATTTTACAAGACAGCTCATTTTTCGATAGATGTGTTGTTGCGGTTTCGAAACATGATTCTTCTATGATTTCTGAGTTCTTCACGTTTTCTTCCAATCTAAGGTAAGTGGGCTTGTTTTAAAGATTAAATTTCGTTATGCATGTTTCTTCGTTTTTTTGAAAATACGATCGAGTACACATTCTTTCTTCTACTCTTTTCTTGTGTTATGTCATTCGGTTTTAAGCACTGTGAGGAGTCGACTGTATATGGGTGGGAATCCCAACCATGACGTACCCTTACGCGGTGGGGGATATAACCGCTCTACGGCCTCGCCCCCTTAGAGGAGTAAAAATTAGGGACTGACGTCAGTAAACCATAGAAAGTTAGATAAATCACAGTGGCTAGTAAATTTTATGCATGTGTTATGAAGTACGTATGAACTCATGATTTATGATTCGAATTTTATGCATGTTGTATTTATTGTGCTCGATATTTCCCCCACTTGCTGAGTATTTCCCAAAATACTCACCCCTTACTCTACCCTCCCCAGATAAATTAGAAGAAGAAATAGAGAAAGAAGAATCGGACACCAGTTTTTGGACTGATAGTGGACGCATGAAGAATTTTAATTAAGAATAAGTTCTTGTGAGTTTTTAATTCAAGTTACAAACGCTTCCGCATATTTTCATCATTTTAAGAATCTATGTTGTAAAGACAATCTTTTGATTGATTATGAGTAATAAACTGGTTTTGGTTTATACTGTACTACGAGGCTTGTTGTTTAGCAATTATGTGATTGTTGAATAACGCCGGTGTCGACTAACTCCGGTCTCGGGGCGTGACATTTAAGTGGTATCAGAGCCGCCAGGTTCATAATCCAGTTGGGAAGAAAAAATTTGTCAGATTATGGCAAAATGCTGATGTAGTCCCCTTCGGAATGACCAACGAGTAATACTACAAGCTTGTCGTGAGGCGTGGTCCGAAAACGTGCAAATCCTTCGTTTAGACTTTCGAAATCGCGTTTTTACTATTTTAAGAAAGTTTCGTAGAACTCATAACTTTTTGTAGGAAACTCAGAATTTAATTCCGTCGACTGTTCTAGAATCCTCTCGACGTATTTTTTTATCCATTAGTCAAAGTCCAAACTTTCTACTTTTGAAAACTTTCTCGATAAATCCCGTTCAAAGTGTTTCTTGAACTACTTGTCGAATTTTTATGGAATTTTATTACGAGGACAATTAGTATTTGTATTTATTTTTGGGAATATACCTAACAAAGATAAGTTGACATAAGCTTCTGATTTAAGAGGAAATAGTTGACTCGAGGATGATAAGTTATTTTTGAAAACTAATATGAGAAAATTTGATGTAAGAATTATATATAAGTTTTGGGTATTCCAATAAAGAAGTTGATTTTGTGGTAACAGTTAACTGTGTAGGCATTAAGTTTGGATTATTAAAATGTTAAGTGCTAACTTTAAATATGTAGGACCTTGGAATATTTTGTGAGACAATATCTCCAGGTTAAGAAATTTATATTTTTTTAGGATAACAAGTAGGCTACGACCTTACGTAAATAAAATAAGTTATGAGATATTGATGAGTATCAAGGAAAATATAGTACAATAAGTTTTGAATTTTATGGTACTAAGAATGATTCAAAGAGAATGACATTCAATGAATTCTTTTGTGTTAGAGTGTGATAGGCTCATGGTCTTGATGAAAGTAAGATTTAGTAAAAGAAAAATTATTTGAGGTAACGACTAGGTTATAATTTTTGGGATTTAAGTCAATAAGATGTAGATCGATACTGAGTTAAGTTTCAATATTCTATATGGGTTTTAAGTTTTGAGATAGTAATCGGGATAATTTCAAGATAAGAAAAAAAATTAGTATCAAGTTGCATATATTTAGTGCCGACTTGATTCAACTCACTTCAGTATATTTCGACTTCATCCTAAGGATAAACTTATTAGCTAATAGTCGTGTGATAGTAGATGGTCAGAGTAAGAATGTCAAACTCTGAACCCAAAACCAAGAAGAAATCAGGTACCATGGCGATGCCAAGGAACAGAAATACATTTTTTCTGTTACCTAGACTTGGAAAGTTATAATATCGGGAGAAGAAGTTTACCTAGCAATGATGAATAAAGTGCAAGAAGGAGATAAGCTGAAGTTGGAAGATATTCAAGTAATACGAAAATTTTCAGACGTTTTTCCTGAAAGGCTTCTTGGAATGTTCTCGGACTAAGAAGTAGAGTTCGAGATAAATTTGGTACCGGTGATGCATTAATCTCCAATACACTATACTGAATGGCTCCAGATGAACTCAAGGAGCTAAAAGAACAACTTCAAGAGCTGTTAGGCAAAAAACAGATAAGGACAAGTGCATCCTCCTGGGGAGCTGCAGTCCTTTTTGTAAATAGGGATGATGGAAGTATGAGATTGTATATAGATTATCGAGAACTCAATAATATCACAATCAAGAATAAATATCATCTTCCAATTATAGACAATTTTTTTTCAACTTAAAGGAGCTACGATCTTCTTCAAGCTTGACCTGAGGACATGCTATCATCAGCTAAAGGTCAGAAAGAAGACACCACAATGTCAGCATTCAGAATAAGGTGATGTAAGATCGAAATCAGGAGTATTAGTGGACCCAAAGAAAGTAGAGGCAAATCTAATTAGCCGAGACAAAAGAATGCAACCAAAATTAAAAGCTTATTTGGCTATTAGCAGAAATTCGTCGAGGGCTTCTCTTCAGTAGGCTGTATCATTGACGAGACTCACAGAAAAGAACTATGAATTCAACTGAAGAGAAAGATGCGAAAGAGCTTTTAAACATTAAAGGAGAAGCTAACATCTACACCAATGTTGGTATTATCTACTGAGTACAAGGATTTTACCATCAGTAAAGCATCATATGAAGATATCATATGGGTATTCATGCGAGACAGGCGAGTCAACTGAAGCCACATGAGCAAACCTACGCTACCCACGATCTCGAGTTGGCAACAGTGATCGTTGCTTTGAAAATTTGGAGATGCTACCTCCATGGTGCCAAGTGTGGAATATTCACAGACAACCTATTCAAAAACCACCAAACCTTGAGTATTTGTTCATTCAAAAAGAATTAAAAATGAGGCAAAGAATGTGGATAGAGTTACTCAAGGACTATGACTTGACAATAAGCTACCACCCCGACAAGGCAAAGAAGGTCGTCGGTGCTTTAAACTCGGAAAAACCTAGGTAAGATAACCTAACATCACTCTCCACGCAACCATGCCTTCCAGAAGCAGTCAAGTTAAATCAGAGTCGAGACATGACACTAGAAAAGTTCAAAGAACAAGTTAAGGAAATAAAGTTGTCAGATTTTCAAGTGGATCCAGACGGAATCCTAGGGATGAGAGGACTATTGTGTGTGCAAGACATCGATAGTCTTCGATAAGAAGTGATGTAAGAGGCGCATAAGTCAACATTCCAGATCTATACCATCAGTACAAAGATGTATATGGATTTGAAAGAAATTTTCTGACAAAGCAGAATAAATATAGATGTCGCCAAGTTTATATTTAAGTGACAAGTATGCCAACAAGTGAAAGTCGAGTATCAACGACTGGAAGGACTACTACAACCTTTAGAATCCTAGAATGGAAATGAGAAAATATTTTCATGGATTTCGTTGTAGAATTGCCATAGTCAATACAGAGTCACGACGAGGTACAGATGATCGTAGATAGAATCATAAAATCTACGTACTTTCTGCTTGTTCGAAGGAATTATAATATTGACAAGTTGGCTACTCTATACATGGATAACATTATACGGCTACATGAAGTGCCATCAATCATAATGTTGGATGGATATCCAAGATTTGTGTCACGTTTGTGGTAGAGCTTTCGAAAAGCCACGAGAACAAAAGTTACTCATAGTACAGCTTATCACCCTCAAACTGATGACCAAACAGAGAGAATGATTCAACCCCTAGAGAATTTGGTAAGGGCATGTGCCATAGACTTCGGTAGTAATTGGAATAAAGATCTACCACCGATAGAGTTCTCTTACAATAATAGTTATTACAACAATATTGGAATGACTCCATTTGAAGTCTTTTACGGACGAAAGTATCGATCACCACTGTACTAGGAAAAATAGAAGAAACAGTCATAACTGGGCTATAACTAATCCAAGAGACAATGGAAAAGTGGCCTTCATTAGAGACAGACTCAAGGCTGCATAGACCAGCAAAAGAGTTAGGTTGATCTTGAAAAGAGACCAATGGGATTCACATTAGGTGAAAAACCTTATATAAGGGTCTCACTAATGAAAGAATCATTAGATTCAGTAAAGTTGAAAAAGTGAATCCTCGGTACATAGGACCATTCAAAATTCTGGACAGATTGACACATTGACTTACAGAATAACATTGCCACCAGATATATCTAGAATCCACAATATATTTCACAAGTCCAAACTAAGAAAATAGATCACGAACCCAAGTCATGTTGTGGAGATTAAACCGCTCACGATCAAAGGTAACTTGGGGAAAGAGCTGAAATATAAATATGTCTATATTCATATTATGGACACCAAGGACCAAATACTGAGACGACGTATCATTCCCTACGTCAAGGTGCAATGGTCAAACCACACAGAACGAGAAAACTACATGGAATTTGGAAGGGAAAATTTGCAAGCAATATCCCTACCTTTTCCAAGGTCAAGCCGACTCAAGTTTCGAGGGCGAAACTTCCAGTAAGGAGGGAGGGATGTGAGAACCCAAATTTTTGGGCATTTAATTAATTAAATATAGACATGTATAAGAATTTATTTTCGAGTTATAATAAATTTGAAAATATTAAATAATACATGGTATTGGAAATTTTATGCCAATAAATACATGAGATTCAAAATTCAGTACAAACCATGTATTAATTTCGAAATAAGGCTGAATATCAATCAAATTGGAAGGAAATATTACATACAAGGCAGTTTTTCTCAAGAAGGAATCATATCAATAATTATGGAAGGAGTATCTCGATATTTATGGAAGGAGCATCTCTCAATTTTGGAAAGAATATCAATCAATTATGGTAGGATTTTCACTTCACCCCTATAAATAGGAGAGACCTCTCATTCAGAATTTACACTGTAATTTTCGAAATTTCCTCTCCAATTTACGAAATTTCTCCCAAAAATTCTGCACAAGTCATCAAAATTCTGTCCAGGTTCAGAAATTCATTTCTCTCTCCCGGGTGCTAGGAATCCGATCTCCACCGTTCAGAATATGATTTCATGTGTGTTGTACGACATATTCAAATTTCAGCAAAATCCAACGGTTAGTTTTTCGTTTATAGCCTTTGCAAGAAAACTGCTTAGATTTTAGGCGAGAAACAGCATACCTACGGTTTTTCGTCAATAAGCAGGTAAACACGACTTCAAACTCGATCTCCACCGTTCATAGTTTGATTAACGTACATGGCAACGTACTGTAAAAGTTTGACCCCGATCCAACGGTTCCATAAGGTGCAAGTAATTTTACAAGACAGCTCATTTTTCGGTAGATGTGTTGTTGCGGTTTCGAAACATGATTCTTCTATGATTTCTGAGTTCTTCACGTTTTCTTCCAATCTCTTCGTTTTTTTGAAAATACGATCGAGTACACATTCTTTCTTCTACTCTTTTCTTGTGTTATGTCATTCGGTTTTAAGCACTGTGAGGAGTCGACTGTATATGGGTGGGAATCTCAACCATGACGTACCCTTACGCGGTGGGGGATATAACCGCTATACGGCCTCGCCCCCTTAGAGGAGTAAAAATTAGGGACTGACGTCAGTAAACCATAGAAAGTTAGATAAATCACAGTGGCTAGTAAAGTTTATGCATGTGTTATGAAGTACGTATGAACTCATGATTTATGATTCGAATTTTATGCATGTTGTATTTATTGTGCTCGATATTTCCCCCACTTGCTGAGTATTTCCCAAAATACTCACCCCTTACTCTACCCTCCCCAGATAAATCAGAAGAAGAAATAGAGAAAGAAGAATCGGACACCAGTTTTTGGACTGATAGTGGACGCATGAAGAATTTTAATTAAGAATAGGTTCTTGTGAGTTTTTAATTCAAGTTACAAACGCTTCCGCATATTTTCATCATTTTAAGAATCTATGTTGTAAAGACAATCTTTTGATTGATTATGAGTAATAAACTGGTTTTGGTTTATACTGTACTACGAGGCTTGTTGTTTAGCAATTATGTGATTGTTGAATAACGCCGTGTCGACTAACTCCGGTCTCGGGGCGTGACAGGGAGACAAAATATATGCTTTTTCTTACTAATGATCTCATGAGTTTTGAGAATTTATTCCATTGCATTTGGATGACTTCACATTTTGTACATTGTTATTGATATTTTAATGGTAGATTGGATTAATTTTTTAAAAATAATTAAAGAGTACCTAATTACAGAATTACGGGTCAGCCTATTCTACTTTCAGAATTATTGGTTGTTGTATAATAGTGTTCTAAAAAGTACTAGGTGAGTGGTAGACGATCATCCACTGCTTCGAGCCTAGGTGACTAGACGGGTTTTTTTTAAATATATATATATATATATAATTTTTCTCCTTGTTTATCTCCGTGTTTTTCACCACTTCTTATATATTGGATTCAAACTCAAAATTAATGACATTTTCTCTCTCTTAACTTCATACAAATTTTTCTTCGTGAAGTTTTTTTTACAGTTTCAAATTTGTCTCAACATCTAATCTCCACCATCAACAATTCATCCTTGTGTCATAGTTGCTTCACTAACGTTGTTAAATATTTTTTCTGAATCTGATTTTAAAGAATAAATATGTATGTAAGTCTGCCTAGGCGGACGATTTTTACACTCATGCTCAGAGGCGTCACTTTTTAAAAATCAAGGCGGTGGGTGATAGGATAATGCGTCCAATAAACCAACTTGTGGTTATGAGTTTTATTAAACTATTCAATAAAATATTCTTCTATTAAGTAAATGATTATTTTATCTTACATTTATTTATATTTATACTTGTGAATTTGCATTAATATAATGACCATGAATTTAATATGGTCAGTGATAAATGTGATTATACTAGTTTTGGTAACCATTAAACACATTTCTTAGTGTAATCTCTAAATTAGTTTCATCGATGAGCTCTCAAAAAATAAGATATTAACAAGCTCATTCGAGTATGTATTCATGTTGTGTCATTGTTACGTTTTATTACCATGGATATAGGGACATCCATACACTCGAATATGTGTTTATGATATAAATACATTGAACTACCTTAGGTTGCATTTGGATGGATGAATTGAAGTTATGGATTTCAAATTCATATAACAAATCAATTGACTTGTTTGGGTAAATCTTATTGGCAAATATTTCAAATACCAAATAATTATTTTTTGAGTCATTGTGGTAGATTTGATATCCGTCTCTACATGGAATAGTTTCAAATCATCTCATCAAATGCTTCATAAAATCCAAAATCTTTCAATCCAGGCGCAACTTAAGTGGTTACAACTGGGAGCTGTTGTATGTTTTAAAAATATTTGAGTGAACACATGACCTCGCTCTTATACCAATTTTTAGGATCCAGCGCTTATCACTAGGTCAAAAGCTATAGCTGCTAGCCAAAACACAACATTATGTTCTTATACTTGTGACAGCGCAGAGTGCAACTACTTTGTGCTAATGGACTAGGCTGTTAGGTCCATGAATCCGAGAAAGTGTGTGTCTATCTTCTGATACAGTCATATATCTCTTAGAGATCAGTCTTATCATTTTTCTATCGTCAGCCTGGTCCCAAACAAAGAAATTATTACTCGTTAAGATCTGACATCATTCTTTTAACCCACCTATCCAATCAAATCAAGTGACACAACGTCAGCAGTTTGACACACGAGAACTTTACAAAAAACCATTAATCTCAGTACTACTATCACTCATGCATGCTTAAGTTATTTATTTGCACTTTAGTTACACAAACTAGAATAGATTTTAAATGTCTCCATTATTGGGTGAACTTGAAATTCATCATAATCTATTACCTATATAAAAGAGCCAATCTTTTTAGAATTGTGATTTTTCTTTTAAGTCTTTCATTAATTTATAGATTTTAATTAATTATTAATATTAATATAGTATTATTATTATTTAAAATTGTGATTTGTCTTTTAAATCCTTCATTAATTTATATATTTTAATTAATTATTAATATTAATCTATTATTATTATTACCTATATAATCTATTATCTATTACCTATACAAAAGAGCCAATCTTTTTAAAATCTTTTTAAAATTATGATTTGTCTTTTAAGTCATTCATTAATTTATAGATTTTAATTAATTATTAATATCAATCTATTATTATTATCTATTACTTGTATAAAAGAGCCAATACTTCATTAATTTATAGATGATTTTTCTTTTAAGTCCTTTATTAATTTAAATTGTGATTTGTTTTTTAAGTTCTTCATTAATTTATAGAGTTTAATTTAATTATCTATTATCTATTTATATTATTATTAAATTATATTATATCTATTATAAAAGAGCCAATCTTTTTCGAAGTGTGATTTGTCTTTTAAGTCTTTCATTATTTTATATATTTTAATTAATTATTAATATTAATCTATTATTACATATATATATCTATTATCTATCTATTATTATTATTATTATTATTATTACCTATATAAAAGAGTCAATCTTTTTAGAATTGTGATTTGTCTTTTAAGTCCTTCATTAATTTAATTGTGATTTGTCTTTTATGAATTGTTGTTTTGAACCAAAACATTTTGATGATGTTGTATATTCCTTTATGGCTTTGTGATGGCATGAGATGATTTATCCGAAATTAAATTTGTTCACTCTTATAACATTACATATAGAGCAATTATTATTACATCAAAGCAAGCTTTAAAAAATTGAAAATAAATC
The DNA here is from genome assembly GCF_022965805.1 of Primulina eburnea. Taxonomy (NCBI): domain Eukaryota; kingdom Viridiplantae; phylum Streptophyta; class Magnoliopsida; order Lamiales; family Gesneriaceae; genus Primulina; species Primulina eburnea. The sequence goes on from NC_133114.1 coordinate 25,294,686, forward strand.
AATAAAAAGCATGTTGCAACTGTTTCAATTATGTTATCAAAATTACCAATGGGTTTGATTGCACCAATTGTGTGAAGCTGAATATCGAGATCGTCCTAAGGTATTGCAACTATAATTAACTTTATATGCTTAAAAACATTTAATTATTTTGTATACTTTGTTGGGTGCAATAATTGTCCCTGTTTGGTAGAGCGATCGAACCGTGGTGCTTGAGCTGATGTGCGGTTTAAAAGATTTGAGTTGCATCATTATTACTATCTATAGCTTTTAGTAAAGAGGTAAGCATTCGGTCCTACAATTGGTATCAGAGCCAATGTCACGGATTCGATTCTCATTGATTGCAAGGAGTACAATTATTGGGAGGGAGATTGTTGGCTGCAATAATTGTCCCTGCTTGATAGAGCGATCGAACCGTGGTGCTTGAGCTGTTGTGCGGTTTAAAAGATTTGAGTTGTACCATTACTACTAGCTATAGATTTTGGTAAAGCGGTAAGCACTCGGTCCTACATACTTTTTCGCAATTAATTTTTCAAGAACCACATAACAATGCTGGTCCAATATGAAATAGCTAAGGTGACATTGTTCGAAGAGGTTGATGAGACATTTATTGGATGCTCCATCAAAAAATAATTGACATGCATACTAAGGTGAATTAAAATATTTATTTGAATAATATTATAATAATCTAACACATATTCCCAATAACTACAAATTTTATATTGCATAAAAAAAGTAATTTGGAGAATATAACAATACTTGATCAACAAAGAAAATAAGATCACAATTTTCTTTTCAAATTAGACAAGTCTGTCTCGACTAAAAATGGAATAACATCAATAATTGTGGATGGATTGGAGAAACGATAACTCAAGAGAAATACTGATAAGAAAACAAAGAACTGAAACATCAATGAAATATTAAAAAAAGAATGAATACAAAGGAAATGACAAAACATATACAACATGAAGATAAGAAGACACAAAATAATAAAAAAATGACAAAACCACATAACAATAAACAAAATTTTTAGAATTGTGATTTGTCTTTTAAGTCCTTTATTAATTTAATTGTGATTTGACTTTTATGAATTGTTGTTTTGAACCAAAACATTTTGATGATGTTGTATATTCTTTTATGGCTTTGTGATGGCATGAGATGATTTATCCGAAATTAAATTTGTTCACTCTTATAAAATTACATGTAGAGCAATTATTATTACATCAAAGCAAGCTTTAAAAAATTGAAAATAAATCAATAAAAAGCATGTTGCAACTGTTTCAATTATGTTACCAAAATTACCAATGGCTTTGATTGCACCAATTGTGTGAAGCTGAATATCGAGATCGTCCTAAGGTATTGCAACTATAATTAACTTTATATGCTTAAAAACATTTAATTATTTTGTATACTTTGTTGGGTGCAATAATTGTCCCTGTTTGGTAGAGCGATCGAACCGTGGTGCTTGAGCTGCTGTGCGGTTTAAAAGATTTGAGTTGCATCATTATTACTATCTATAGCTTTTAGTAAAGAGGTAAGCATTCGGTCCTACAATTGGTATCAGAGCCAATGTCACGGATTCGATTCTCATTGATTGCAAGGAGTACAATTATTGGGAGGGAGATTGTTGGCTGCAATAATTGTCCCTGCTTGATAGAGCGATCGAACAGTGGTGCTTGAGCTGTTGTGCGGTTTAAAAGATTTGAGTTGCACCATTACTACTAGCTATAGATTTTGGTAAAGCGGTAAGCACTCAGTCCTACATACTTTTTCGCAATTAATTTTTCAAGAACCACATAACAATGCTGGTCCAAAATGAAATAGCTAAGGTGACATTGTTCGAAGAGGTTGATGGGACATTTATTGGATGCTCCATCAAAAAATAATTGACATGCATACTAAGGTGAATTAAAATATTTATTTGAATAATATTATAATAATCTAACACATATTGCCAATAACTACAAATTTTATATTGCATAAAAAAAAGTAATTTGGAGAATATAACAATACTTGATCAACAAAGAAAATAAGATCACAATTTTCTTTTCAAATTAGACAAGTCTGTCTCGACTAAAAATGGAATAACATCAATAATTGTGGATGGATTGGAGAAACGATAACTCAAGAGAAATACTGATAAGAAAACAAAGAACTGAAACATCAATGAAATATTAAGAAAGAATGAATAAAAAGGAAATGACAAAACATATACAACATGAAGATAAGAAGACACAGAATAATAAAAAAATGACAAAACCACATAACAATAAACAAAATCCATCATGTTCCAAAGGAGAAATCATAAAATTCAAGATAATGAAAAAATAGATGATTTCAGTAAAATGATGAGGAAACTTAGACAAAACAGTCACACAGAGATGACCCAAAAACTGAACATTAAACAAGAAAAAAATTGATAATGCTTTTTATATTATAATATTCAATAGAAAATGGTTCTTTCGATTTCACTCAATTTAAGTGTTTTATGTTCACTTATTCGTTACAACGTTTATTCACCACGTACATTAACGCATGTGTTACTTGCTAGTTAATATAAAACACTAGATAAACATGCAATGATTATATGAAATTTATGATGTTGCTTCTCTAAAACTACAAAAATACATTTGAAATTTATGGATTTGAAATCTATCGATCCAAATAAACTCTCCAGAATTTGGGTTTTAGTACCCCATGAAACTTTCACTCATTTATATTCGACACATAACGGCTCTCAACTTTATAGGAAAATAACTACTCAGCACATATCTTTTTCTGTCTTAATCCTCTACTGTTTTACTACCACAAAAATTGAAGTGGTCGTGCTTGTGAAAAAAGATAAAGCCAACGAGAGAAAAAAAAGATACGATGTTTGTATATACGTATGTATCGCGTGCCAATAGACACAAGTATATGACAAAAACTTGTGTGAGACGGTCTCACGAGTCTTATTTCGTGAGACGGATATCTATTTGGGTCATTAATGAAAAAATATTACATTTTATGCTACAAGTATTACTTTTTATTGTGAATATCACAGATAAAGATCCGTGAGACCGTCTCACAAGAGACCTGTCATTGACAAAAATTGTGAAAACGTCTGGCTTTAGGCGTGCTTCAGCTCACTCATTATAACCAGTTACACAACATCATGCCATCAATAATAAATGGCAATATCAATCCCACACTGCCTTCGTATGTGCATCATAGAAACTCATATTTCTTTAGTAATTTTATCGATTTTTATTATTAATTAATCACTCTTAATTATGGAAACGGTAGCATAATAATTTAATTTAAAGAAATAATTGTAGCGTAATAATTTAATTTAAAGAAATAAAAAGGGTGTTAAATGATCCATCATATCCATCTGGGAACCTTCTTTATAAAGAGGAGACAACGAGGCCATCCGTAATGATATGGTCCTATGCCTTGTAAAAAAAAATCTCCATGGGTGGACCCACTTAATTTTTTTTTCTTTTTTGTAATAATTTCGTATTTGTGATTCAATTTATTCCTTTTTTTTTTCCAAAATAAAATGTATACACACGAACACACAACCATTTCCATGTGCATTGGTGTGATTTGTCGGGATTTTTCTCGTCCGGAAACTAATATCCTCCCGACGGGATTTCCGACACGATCTGATTATTTTATTTTTTTTCTAAAATATCATAATATTATTAATATATTGGGTTGGAAGATTGTATTTTAAATAAAATATATTGGATCGAAGTCCATGTAGAAATTGGTTAACGTATTTAAAAGGGTTAGCCTATAGATGACAATTTTAAGTCTTAAATTAAATGGTTAACTAATTAATCTAAATAAAAAAATTCACGTAGACAAATATTATAATTCAAATAAAATTATACAAAATAAAAGACAATTTTTCGTTATTTTCTTCCTTTAGCCTAAACTTAGAAAAATAAAGGGATCACATTGTTGTTCTCATCTCTATATATATCTTGATATTCTCTCTTTACCCGAGGAGATCCCGAACTTTCGGACATCGTTTCTTTACTTACTGGATAATGAGATTTTGGGTCCTGATATTATCGGGTACAAGATCTGGAGAAAAAAAATTATTAATTCTTATCGAGACGGAGATTGGATACAAAGATCACGCGATGGGCCGACCCCATCCCATCACTAGGTTTGATTCCAAGTCAGAAAATAATGCTTTTTCACATAATTTTTATTGTTTATCCCGACTATATCTTCTAAAAATCAAAACTATGTTAACTTAGCAATTATATCTTTTTTTCAAATATAGAATTTATCAGGGAAATTGATTATTCTAGTCTATTTCAAAGTTATAATTTTAAAAATGACTTCTTTATTATATAATTTGCATTATGCCTTATCCAATTTAAAAATCCTAAATTACTCTTTTTCTATGACCACACATGTTCCATTTTCATGATTAATTTATTTAACTATCTATTATTTCTTTTTAAGAGTTTATTTAACATTTGTTCTGTTTTATTTAATTTATAATATATTAATTTTTTAATACTAATTACTTATATCAATCACATATTTTAATAAAATTATGAATTGTTAGTTTGAATTAATACATATGAAACCACAAAGATTATAATATTTTAATTACGATTGTTGCTCATGTAAAATAATATAAACAAAATCATCAATCACTATGGTCATGAAACATAATAATTACATCAATGTAAGTTTACACAATATAAACAAAATATCCGATAGTCTCAATTAAGTCTCTACCTTATTTCATGCTAACAGTTTATGAGTATGGACAATAAACCTTCAAAACAAAATGAGCGTCATAGCTCATTTACCTACGCACACAATAATATCAATCTAAAATCAAATTTTTTACATGAAAATTAAGTGAAAAAAATAAATTCATATTTGCATAAAGAAATAGGATTGATGTGTTTCACGCCTGCCTATATACGCACATAGTTGATGAGATAATAAAATAAAGAGTTTGAGATGAAGAAATTGATGGCGAATAGGAATTAAAAGATAAGGGATATCTTTGTAATTTGATATGATAAAAAGATTGTTTTGGTAAATTAATTTAACTGTAAGGTAAAATTGATTATAGTAGTTGTGATAAGCCTATTGAAGAAAATCTCTCAATTTATCAAATACTGTTGATTACATTTTTTGGCTTTATGTAAAATATTTAAATATCGAAAAATTTCAAGATATTATATAAGTTTGTAATTGCTTATCATAATTAGAATTGTCAAATTGGGTTAGGTCCGTCGGGCCGGTCCGCCCCGCTATAAAAATTGAACGGGTTTGGTTGATAAAATAGCAGCCCATTTGAAGGCGGGTCAAATGGATTGAGCCCGTTTGGGTTGCGGGTCAAGACGGGTCGAGCCCAAACGGGGCGGGCTAGCCCGCCGAATTAGGATAATTTTTTATATTTTAAGATTTAAGTTTTATATAAAAATTAGAATAAGTTTCATGCGTCTCCATGTCTTAGAACAAATATAGTGATAATTTACTCTTAGAACAAATTTATTGATAATTTACTCTTAGAACAAATATACATAAAGAAAATAAAAAGAGAAAAATTTACAGATAAACATAAAGAAAACAAAAGGAATAAATTCTTGTAAATTTTATTCATGAATATTAAAATATTTTTTAAGCATAGCAGTTGTTTGTGAACCCAAGAGCGGTTTCGTTTGAAGTCCGACGAGTTGCAGTGAAATTTTGTGGACCCGACGGAGGTTTGATAATTATGTGTATTGTTGAAGACATAATATTTTTTAAAATTTACAACCGTCTCTTTCCTCGACTTTATGTTTTCTTTCATGTCTCAATCTTCATGTTTTGTTTAAACACTTTACTTTTTATGAACTATATTGTATGTTTTCTTAAATTCTTCTTTCAATATTTTTAAGTATTTTATGAAACTATTTGACTGTAATGTATTTTTCTTCTATATTTACTTCGATATTGTTTAGCATTTTTTCTCAAAAAAAATAAGCGGGTCGGCCGCCTAACCCATGGCCCAAGGTGGGTGGTTGGGTTGATTGACCATTTAGAGGCCTGCCAAAATGGCGGATTGCCCCGCCCCCTGCCCCGCCTAATGGTGGTTTACGGCGGGTTGCGAGCTGGCCCGTCCCGTCAACCCGTGGTGACATTCTAATCATAATATCCTTAGATCTTGCACTATTTATGAATAAAGTTCAAATCGGCCCAAAAGAAATAATATGGGCCATTTAATGGTCTAAATTACAATGTACTTGGTTGTCATTGAAGCCCAATTTAGGGCCCAACTAAATCGCGTGAGAAATTGTGATTTAGCAAACTCATATACCAATGAAAATGTGTGACATTACGCTTTAAAATATTTTGAAAATTAATAAAATTTAAATTATGTACTAAATGATAAATGAGAGTTTCACATATATATCCGTGAGACAGGCCAACCCGATCTATATCTGAAATGAAAAGTAATATTTTTTACATAAAATTGATATTTTTCATGGATCGGATCAAAATTGACTCATGAGATGGAGTCGTAGTGAATTTGAGTTGCGGAGGATGCCGTGGTCGAAAATATACGAATCAGGTAGTGCGATTAGAAGAGAGCTTGGATATCCCGATGATTGAAATTGGAGATTAAACTGAACCCTAGAAATTGGGACGAGATTTTGGTGAAGAAGAAGATAAGAGAACGTGAAGAGGGTTTTTGGGAGAGAGAGCGAGGTTTCTTTTCCGGAAACGTCTTTGATTCTTCTTGGGCATTTTTTGGGCCGGAATGATTTGAAATAACTTGTTTTATTATTAATATTAGTTACTCTCCATACGCTATAATATGCTTACCATCTTTTTTTATCAATATCGATAGATTAAAATAAAATTTGACAAATTATAAAAAGACTAAATTGATATTTGAATTGTTGAAATAAAAAAATAAAATATAAGTATGTTGAAATTTAAAAAAACAAAAACAAAAATATAATATTAATATCAGTATAAAAGTAAAATTGGAAGAAAAAGTTGATATCCTTCCATGATAATCACTATCATGTTCTCAACTTTAATAAAATAGAATAGATATCTACAATTACAAGAGTGTAAGAAGCACGAAAGTGTGTTGAATTTTTATCATAACCATAATTGTTTTAAGCCATACAATTGATAAAAATAATACCTAAATTTGAAACTGCTAAATAAAACTTTAAGTTATTACAAACATAAAATTTTCAAACAGCAAAAAATTACAAAATTTTACCATAAAATATATCAACTCATCATGGCAACAGCAATAAATTAAATAGCAAGATCAAGCATTATGGCTCCAAAAAGTAGGGAGGGGCATAAAAAATAAACTCATCATTTACATCTTATACTTGTCCAAACGATAGATCTTTAGGCAATGTTGAAATTAACTCATTCATATACATGAAATCTGATACAAAAACAGCTCTGGTAGCGCTCGTCACAGCCGGTAATATACATATGACGCGCCCTTACACACATGTGATAAAAGTTGCCAAGACCACAACATCGTCGTGGTAAACATACAAGTTAAAACTCATTTCCATCACACCGGAAAAACTAACCCAAGTCTGAGCAGTATTTGACGAACATAAGCCGTTGGATTGCATGTACTTTCTATGAGTGGAAGGCCATGAATAAGTTCTGCCTCTTTGCATGCTCAGGGATAAGACGATTGATGGTCTCAGGAGGTATACGTGAAAGCTCTGTAAATAAAAAAAAGACACGTCAAGATACTTATGAAAGCATAGTACAACTGTTGCACTCTAGGCCCATGGAGAGCTGGCATCCGTATCAAATAATAACTCAGTTGCTTCATTGACGATGCTGTCAGTAACAAATTTCATCAGAAGACCAGAAAGTCTAAGTTAAGTTCAGGTCAAGAATGCAGTGTGAAATCTCTACATAATCAAAAATCACAATATCAAACGGCCTTGAGAGATATACCTGGTTGTAGTATAAAATATGAGGCAAGCGCCTCGGTCCCAAATTTTGGGGGCACCAATTTTTTTTAAAATTCTACTAATCCAGTATTATATAATTAACTCATGAGCTCATCCCATAAATAATGATTAATGAACGGTGGTCATGATGAAAACCTGAAGTCTCACCATCCATTTATACTTTTTTAATATCACTCATAAACATTCAGTAAGAATGATCAATCTAAGATAACTTTATCGTGAGTTATTGATCCCTTTCAGACAATTTTCCCACACTTTGATGCATAATTTTTGTGATCCATAAAAAATTGCATATGTCGAAACAAGTTGCTCAAAATTTTTCTTCAATCAACTATGTTACAAGAATTAGTACATGACTTGGCTATGCTATCGATCAAAAAAAAAAATAGTTGAGAATTGATTATGCAAACTTGATCAATATTTTTTCTTCCAAAAATGTGATTCGAAACAATATTCAAGTGACTGTACTTATTCAAAACATGAATTTCATATTTTGTTTGGATGATCTTGATTTCATTAATATTCGTTTATGACATTATTTTTGGATGATATATTTTTTCTGTCCTTTTATTTTTAGAATTCATGTTATTTATACCATCATATTCATCGATAAAAAATATATAAATATTACGCTTTAAGGGCACGATATTTTTTTTTTTGCTGGCATGAGGCATAAAAAATCTCAGGTCCGGCATTGGATAGAGGGGACATTTTTGTTTTCATCATATGGTGTGCTTCCTGGTGAAATGGTTGCCATAAATACAAACTATTCAATGATTCCACGTGGCAGTCTAGAGTGAAATATACCTTGAGGTTTGAAGTTAAAGAGTGGAGGAAGAGGGCGACCATTTGGAAGTCGGGTGTTGGGATCCCTTAATTCGTCAAAGAAAGGGTGAATACAAGCTTCCAACTGCAATGCGATGAGAAAACAAATAAGATGCACATTGACTTCAGCTTTTAAAAGGATTTTATATGGTTGAGAATGAGAGTTGAACTTACGGCTGTGCATCTGAGATTTGGTGAGTACTGGAAAAACCGGCATACCAAGTCCACTGCCTCTGGAGGTAGACGCTTCTGGAAAACCTGAAATTGGATGCAGCACATGATCACACAAATGTTCCACTCAAAGCTGGAAGAGGTTAGAGATGGTCTCGTTCTGGAGGAAGTTCCACATGCAGAAAGTAATGCTCGTTTAAGCTACACATAATTAGGCTCCAATTAGGTTTAACCCAGTCACCCACTTATGTATATCTGATCATTTTTTATTTTATGTACATGGCTCAGGCTCCCGACTCCACTGATGAATTACAATATTAATGGCAGCGTACTAATGCATCAAATTGAGATAGAACACTCACTTTAGCCCATACTTTACACAAAAGAAAGATTAACATATGCATCAAACTGTCGAGCTTTATGACTCAAAATATAACTAACGATGGATACAGACAAAAAATAAAGCTTACAGAACATACCTTGTGCCAAGGATGGGGTTTAATCTGAGGGAACTTGAACTCGGTATAGTTTGGGTTCATGCATTTGATCTCCTCTCTTGTAGGTGTTCCCAAGACCTGTATTGCATAATGAACATACAAAATTGGAATAGAAAAGTTGGTATGACGCTAATTTGTTTAAGAAATGGTTTTAAGGTACAGAGGTGTTGGAGCAGCATCTTCCGGCACGTAATGTAATTCACAGCTGGCACGCCAAAATGGCAAAGTATCAATTCAATCTTAGATTTCCCATCTCACGGCCCACACAATTTGTTGTTTTTTTAATTGAGAAATCAAAGTGAAAGATATCTTTTTGGTTAAAAAGGTTAGCGTCATACAAAAATTTATCCAAATATACCAAGTTTTTGCAGACCTAACATATTATTATGTTTGTAAATTTCAATATAGTAAACTGAAAGTATCATTCATTTGCGGGACATAAACAAAAAAGTTTAAGACATTTTGCCATGTATATTCCACTGATATAACTTGAAAGCCAATATAAATCCTAACTATCAGTACAACTGGATTCACCTTAATAATTTCTACAAGTTGATCAACTCCGCTCTCTCCTGGAAATAATGGCTGCAAAATCAGAGAGCTACATTTGATTAACTTAAAGAAGCAAAAAAAGTTTTGATAGATAAGTTAAGACATTCATCATAAAACCTGTCCAAGAAGTAACTCAGCCATTACACAACCAGTTGACCATATATCAGTTGCAGTGGTGTATTCAGTGGCACCAAAAATAAGTTCAGGAGCACGATAATATCTTGAACAGATATAGGAGATATTAGGTTCTCCTTTCACCTGAATTATTCACAGAAATGAGAAACAACGGACTTTTGAATGTAAATCAATTGTTTTGGCAACGAAAAGCATTAATAATCATGCTGCACAAAGATGTACCAAAACTTTGGCACTGCCAAAATCACAAAGTTTCAGCTGATGCGTGTGTGGATTCACCTGAAAGTAAATTAATATGAGTTCAGCATCTAAAATTAATTATAACAGCATAACAAAAATAAAACAACTGATTAGTTTATCTCCAACTCTCCAGACCATTTGTCAACTTGTGTATAAAATTATCAGAATTCATAAATGACACTTAGGTATCACTAATTTCCAATATCCAATCAGCCAGAGAACTCTTTGTTTTAAAATATAATACAGCTGGAAAAGAAAGTAACCGTGTATATCAGACAGTTTCACACAATAGCATTCAACAAATGACAGACTGAGGTTAAAAAGGTTGTGTAAAATCCTATGGGTTTTTTTTTTCCAGAAATTGTTGTCTGCGTGATATTTAGCTTTTAGATTGAAAACAATCCATCATGTACTATCACATCAATGTATACCGACTCCTCTAATTATCAATGCTTACTACAATTGCTCAAACACACACAGATGTTTAACTGAAATTATTATCACACATCTTGAGCCACCCTAGTTGATTAAATGGCTTGGCTTTCAGTCATTTCATATAATAGTCATACACAACTTCTAGATAAGAAGAATAGACACCTTTATCGTTTCAATATCGGACCATGACAGCTCTCTAGATCAGTCCATGGAAATATCTTCTGATAGTGCATTTGAATTATCCAAGAAAATAACCCATAACATTTTATCATAGAATTAATTCACACCATTTATGGTTTGTATAGAAAATTGGAGAATGACAACACATTAATATAGTATTTAGTGTGCGCCGTGCTTGGAATTGTTTTTAGCTGTATTCTAATCAATCAATTTAAGGCAACGATGTAATGATATTTGAATTTCCAACCCTGTCACCCTAATTAAAAACCAATCACATAAACTTACCAGTAGATTCTGAGGCTTTATGTCGCGATGACAAATACCGACTGCATTATGTATATAAGCAAGGGCTCGGCATATCTGCAGCAAAAGAGATTATTATCACGAGAGAGTGATACATAAAGGAAAAAAACTAAGCTAGTAGTATATATATCTATTGTTTAAAAATTCAGTAGCTTTCCTAAAACATTGAAGTTAGAACGGTTGGAAAATAACAAAAAAATAAATATTACACCACAAAAATTCATAATGGTTGGCTAAATCCCTAAGTATTATGAAAATAAAGATAAGCATCAACCAAATCAATCTAATATCTGACAATAAATTTGCAAGGGATAAAAATCTCATGCGAAATTGCAGGAAAAGAATGTCAATATTTAACGACCATCTCCACGTGAAAGGACTAAGATTCTACTTTATATAATAATTAAAACATGAGCACATACCTGGTAGGTATAGAGTTTGACGTATATTAATGGCATCCTCTGGTTCATCTTGCTATATTGCCGCGCAATACGATTCACAGTTTCAGGAACATATTCAAGAACAAGATTCAAGTATAGCTCTTCCTTTTCAGTTGTTGAGAAGAAAGAATGCTTTAGGGCTACAATATTAGGATGGTCCAACATTTGCATAATCTGCAACTCCCTATTCTTGTAGCGCTTGTCTTGAAGTACCTTTTTAATGGCCACGATTTCTCCAGTCTCCCTGCATTTTGCCTGTTACCAGTATTTAGAATCATTAAAAAAAGGGCACAATGTAGCAGAAATACAAGGTAAGCATCTTGAAATGCAATGCGCATATATAATACACACAAACCACTGTCATTCAGCTTACTTGAAAAACCACTCCAAAAGACCCAGTTCCAACAACATGTTCTGCAATGTAACTGACAAACTGTAAACCAACATAAAACAGATGTGAATACAAAGAATCAAGTGAGCAAGCAAAGCAAACTTCTTGACAATAATCTCAACCAACCTGCTTGGACTGACCATTTCGACCACCAATGGCAGTCCTTATGACATGACCTGCTTCAGCACCCACACCATCAATGATATCTGGCTCGCTATCCTGCAATATAAAGGATATTTCCCTGGTCACGTTTATCAAAATCCGTCAACATCGCCCACTACAGGTCTAAAACTAAGGTTTACAAGAAAAGCTACTGTTTGAACCAATGACATAATAAAGAACTCCAAAAAGCACAAACAAGTCAATGCAAGAGCATTGGAAAATAATTTGAGCTCACCCTATCATCGTCCAGGTCAACTTTGTCCCTCAATCTCATATCATTCATCTCCCTTCCCAGCCAGTCAACTGAACTATTCGATACCTTGAAGCCATTTGCAGATCTTGAACTGCCAGCTCCTCCATGCCCTAGGCCAGCAGATGCCATGAGTAAGCCTGAGGAATATCAAGGCACTAATACGCTCTCCAATAGTTGAGGATGTGCTGTTCCATCTCAAAAACACCGGTCTTTACCTGGATACGGTAAGGAAGTCCACGTCAGTTTAGCTAAAGGAATTTTGAAGAATATAGACCAATCACTCAGGTTTAAATTACAGGATGGTGAAATCTAGACAGGAAAATAAGCAAGTTCAATATTTCTAAAGTACAATAAAAAATAAGCAGAAAAAATGTAAAAATGAGAAAAATGAGTTCTCTCGTGGTCATGTAATCAAAACTTTTAACGCCTATAAACTACACATAAAATAACTGAACCAGTAATATAAAGAGAGAATGCAATTCCATGAACTATAGTTCCCTATAACCGCATAACAGATACAGGTCGTTTTGCAGCAACATGAATAACACTGAAGACCATCAGCTGCATCTAACTGACATTTGCACAGTGCAGGATGCTATTTTTGGATTTTATCACGGATTCATGCTATAGTTTTGCATAAACCCAGAACTTTGAGAAACAAGGCAGAAATGCAATGTATGTGTAAGCTTAAACACCCCCTAAGGAAGTATCTTGCACTTCTTTTGTTGGTCATAGTAAAAAAGTTCAATCACATTATCTTTAACATGGCCCACCAATTGCCAAATTATGGTCCAATCCAACAGCATGCAGTATCCACGGAAAAATATTATTTTATCTAGATCTGTTTCAAAGCTGTACATAGATCCCCGCATAACAGTAGGACTTTCTATTTTGGCCACTTTATATAAACACCATCAAAATCTTCCATAAAACACCATAAATATAACATAAATCCTATAATCTCTACATCTTTTTCCCGGAATTTGTTTGGCCACCTAACACGCGCATACACTCAATTACATCTAATTTCAAGCGTATGGTGCATTAAACTAACCTAATCGTTAGATCTAACTCCAGCAGCGCAGTTGTCTTCAATTTCAAAAACTTCAGATTCAAAAATGACCAAAGAAAACTCATCACGAACACAACAACAATCACGAAGCGTAAAAACGTGTACAAATAAAGCATTCCAAGCAAAGTATAAGACCCCTAACCTGGATTGACACCCATGAAAAATTCGAAGCAGATCACAAGCACTCAAGCGTTTATCTTCTTAACCTCCCCCTCCGCAACTCCAATCAATTCTGCAGGAGGATAAAGCACTCAATTCACACTAACAAAATGGAATGCACAGGAATTCCGATCACATCGCTCTCTAATACCTGCTTTTTCAACAACTCTCTCCCTTTCTCTCACTACTCCTCCTCTCTCTCTCTCTCTCTCTCTCTATATCTATTGATGAGTGAGAGTGTATGTATATGCGTGTGCTTGGCATTGAAGCGACTGTTGACTGTGAGTGAGCCACATAAAGACAAAAAATGGGAATTGCTACAGTGTTGCAGGCCTATATCGCCTTCGGTGCACCCAACCAATCAGGCCGATGCTTCTTTTACTTTTATGACCCCTCTCATGTATCATCTTCGTCATATTATTTATTAGTGTGTGTAAAAAAAATTATAATTAATTTAATTTATATTTAAATTAGAATCATCTTATAAATAATATTAAAGAACTAAACTACAATTTTAAATTAATGAATTTTTAAAAAATTGAAATGGGAGTTGTTCAATAAAATAAACCAGAGTTTTCACTTAAGATCTTTTATTTAGTAAAGAACATTATATTACTTCAAAAAAAAAAAAAGTAAAGAACATTATATCCTATAGATATTTTGTATTAGAAAGTTGACACTTTGTTAACATATACTAAAAGAAAAACAGGCCATGAAATCAAATCTTTAGGCTATATTATTGGGAAACTTAATAAATAGTAATAGATTCTAATCAATCAAATTGGAAAACGATTAACCAGAGCACATGTGGAAAATTTGGATAAGTTAGACGCAATATATTTAACATAAAAAATTAAATCATTTAAGATATTAATTTTGTGAGACGGATTCCAGACTCAATCCAAATCAAGAAAAGTATCATTTTTTATATCAAAAATATGGATCGGGTAGAACCGTCTCAAGATATAGACCTGTGAGACCGTCTTACAAGATATCTCCTATTTATTTTAAGAGTGGGTCTCATGTGAGACCGTCTCACGGATCATAATCTATGAGACGGGTCAACCCTATCGATATTCACAATAAAATTAATACTCTTACCATAAAAGGTAATATTTTTTCATGGATGACCCAAATAAGAGATACGTCTCACAGATATGACCCGCGATACCATCCCACACAAGTTTTTGTCTTATTTTAAAGGGATCATTTTATATTTATTAAAATAAAATTGTTCCCTTAATACGGTGGATCAATATTCATCAGATGGATATTCACAAAATTAATTTGCGAGACGATCTTGTTGGAGTTTTGTGTTTAAATAATAGATAAATTTAAAACCTTATATGTGAAAATTTGAATGTCATTAATGTTTATTTGAGTTTACCTTTATGATTCATAAAATAAAAATATATAGGGACATATGTAATTGAAAATGTCTTTTGGGACAAGAAAAGTTAATCTAGAAATGATATTTTGTTATAAAAAAAATATTTAGTTAGATTATGGAATTAAATTCATCACCCTCAGTAAAAAAATAATGAATATGATGATATCAAAATTTTATCTTGAGTTCAATTTAAAGAACGGGTCTTCGAATCTTCATAACTGAATGGATCAGGTCGGTATTCTGGGCTCTACATAGTGAGAAAAAGGGTTATGGGGCATCAGAGTTTTTCCAGCATGGTCCCTCCGATACTTAAACCCATCCGGGAGCAAACTTAAGGAATATATAAATGTATTATTGATGTTAAGTGAGCAAAAAAATGTGTGTTACAACCGTGACCAATACCTGATTTATATATAGGGATGAGATTAGTACCTTATTGGAGTATGAATCATATTGAGATAGAATCCTACTTGATATAGGAGGCCTCAAACATCAGGACTATGTGACAATGACGATTGAGACTCTTGTCTTATCTTGATTAGATTCAATTGAACCCCACATTTATCGAGACCCTTTATCTATTAATGAGAATATCTTCATATCCTTTAACCGTGTCAGGGCTCGGAGTTCCCGACCCCTTGGTGGGCTCAGGCCCCTGGTAGATGGGGTTGAGGAGATCGGCCTCATTCAAGAGTCATGGGCTCAGACTCCTGCCTGTATGGTCAGGCTTAGTAGCCGGACCCTTGCCTAATAATAGAGCCTGACTCTTATAAGACTAGGACCTGTTTAGAAACGAGATTTGATTTGTCCAGATGTGACGACCTTAGGGTTGTCAAAATATGGATCAAAGTGTGAGACTTTTAGAATAACTAACTCAGAGGACATCAAAATATTTAATTTCATAATTATCTTTCTAACGCTACTGAAAACATCCTCAAATCACTCTATTTTTTATATAGAAAAAATCTAAACAAAATTTCTTTTTTAAATCGTACAGCTCTTCTAAATTGAAAATAATATTATGTTAATTATTTAGTATTATCCGATCAAGTAAAAAAATAATATATATAATCCACATACATTTTTTACTAGTATATATTATACTTGCCTAATTATTTGAAATTGTTATTGAAAAAATAAAAGACTCTTTTTTTTTTAATTAAAGAGAACTAATTTCTTGGTGAGCCCATGTTAGTAATGTTCTTAGACAAAACATAAGGTACCAATCATCTCGAGAGAGCGAAACGTGGCAACGTTCTGGTGGCTAGTGAGCACCAAGATAGAGTAGGCCCAAACACCTATTATCAATGGTCGAATGGAGGCCAGTAATTTAGTCTCAAATTAATCGACAATTTTATCTTGAAAATGACTTTATCCTCTTTTTCCTCTTCAATTTCCTTGTAAAGTAATATAATAGTTATTAATGTATTGACTTTTGGATTTTATAATTTTTTGTTTAAAATCTGCTGTAAATGTTTAGTAGTTTAATATATGTATTTTTTTTATATATATAAAAAAGAACCCAATCAAAATTTTGCTAAAGTTGTTTTTTCTTTTTTTTTTTTAAAAAAAAAAAGCAATTAGCCAACACTACTTCAAATATAAATTTTTTGGTTTACTCCTTAATCGACTAGGGGGTTAGGATGATGTGATCCTTCTCATTGATTATGTTTTTTTCACTAATCTAACCTTTTTTCGACTATTTACGCAGAACAAAATCGAGAAACGAGAATCTTGTCCGACAAACGAAAACATAAAAATCCGTGTTCCAAATTTCATTCGAAACATATTTCAAAATCAACTCCAACAGTGTGTCATCTTAAATCAAGCATGCATCTTTACTTGCATACCAAGGGGAGTGTCCCCTTAAATCCTCGCCAAGCCGCACCAGTTTTAGAAAAGGGGAAAAACGACGCTATCATCCAAGTTTTCATCCATGTATAGTAAAAATTATATTCTTAAAAAATTATTTGATAATTGATATGAATGATTTTATCGCATTATTACTACGAATCATATGTTCATAACTTGATCATGGCCCCACAAAATTTTCTAGTTAAGGTCCAAATATATGGTATAATGATAGCTTCTTGTCCAACAAATGAATCTAATCAAGAGGAAAAAAGGAGTTCTTGAATCAAATTCCCCATAATATATCAACATCAATATGTTTCTGTCTGTTATTCATCTTCATCCCTATATTTTTCTGAAAAAATAAAAAGGACATTTTTGTAAATGACAATTTTGGGTCAAATTTAGAAGCAAAAAGTGCCAAAAACTAAGATATAAGAGATAAGCAAAGGCTAAAGACAGATAATGAATTGCAATGATCCGTTAAATCTCATACCGCATTAGCTATATGACAAATATATTAACCAGAGCAGACCAAACAAGGCCTAAATGCCAACTTCGATTTCAAATCATCGAACCACCAAATACACACAAATTTAGTATAACAGTTTACAGCCAAAAGCACTCTAACGACAACTTCAAACCTTTTCTTAGCCAAACCCAGTAACTGTTAAACCTGAAACTAACCTGGGTTATAATAGTATGCATACTCACCAAAGCTAGTGATAAACATCTCAACAAAAACATTAGTATATAGTAACTAATGGTAGCGGCACACGCCATTCCAGACTTGCATTTACAGCTCAGCGGAAGTAAGCTAATTACCTTGATTGCTGGTGCATTGATATCAAGAATTGTAGATCCATAGTCCTGGTAATGACTATAATTCCACTATTCAGATGCCGATGAAAATGGTGATGTGTTGATTGTATCTGCTTTTAAGCTTGTTTGCTGCTTCTATTCTTGACCATTTTCTACTTGGGATAATATTTTCTTCCTTGCACTGAGCCATAAATACATGGTATCTTTAGGCCTAAGGCCTAAAATGAAGGGCCTGTACTGTCTTCCACGCAAGCGTTGTTTGTGTCCATTAAGCCTGCTAATGCAGGAGATTCTGTCAACAAGATACTATTCCAGCCTCTCTCACATGTATGGTAGCCAACCAAAAGCATTCACTGCAGAGAAAGCCCAATTAGATTACACAAGAAAATAGAAATTTTGTTCTTGAGGGCTCGGACATAAATTTATAGGAGTGGAGCCTAGAAGAAACAATAATTCTCTTACCCTGTATGTTGCATAAAAATATACTAATAAACAATCATAATTTTCGAAAATAAAATTTCAAAAAAAAGATTCTTGAAAATAATAACACAAGAAGGAAATAGCAAAAATTAAGGAATGAAACTTTACCATAAAAAAAACTATGAACCAGGACTGGACTTTTGGACCCACACTTGTTTCTGCAAAAAAAAATCATTTAAAGCAAAATTCAAGAAATAAGTTACTGAAAATTGATAATTGGAAGTGTAGCATCTGATTATGAAGCATACCTCATAGGAAACATGGCCAGAAGAACCTCCTCTCTTTGGGAATTTCCCTTCCACTTGGGAGCCATCAGCATCCTTGATATTATATGCTGAACCCCGCCGACCCCCTTGCCTATAAGAACCTATATTAAGCCATAGAACATCAGTCAGCCAAGTATTTTATAAAGAAAAATGACCATCTATCCTTCTGAATTTCAAAGGTACAACGAACCATTGCCAACAGAGTTATGACCTCCACGACCAATTCCAATATGTCTGAACTCACCACCACGCATAATCAACACATCATTTTTAATATCTACATGAATTCCAAAAAACCACAATCCTTACAAAATCCAAGACTTGACATAAATCCAAAGCACAAGGATGAAGAAAATTATTGCATAATCAATAATCAATACCTTCAGAAGAATCCACTACTTGGGACATTTGGGAAATAGAGGATGATAAAGATTCATCACTTGCATGTGATCCATCTGATCGTCGAATAGGAGCCCAAACACCACGATCAGGCCTATCCCTGTTCCTTGTCGTCTTTCTTCTTTCTCAGCATGAAAAGCTTGCGAATCAAGGCTGGCTACCTTACCCTCAGGAGACCCATTTGCATTCTTCTGAAATGACTGCACATTTGTGGGACGAGGAGGTTTCTTGTCTCTGTCCTGATTTATATTGCGAATTCGGTGTTCGGATTGAGATCCAGATAATGTTTGATTTTGCCGAATATCCCTGTTAAGGACACTCCTGATGATCCTATCATTAGATTCGCGTCGATGATTCTGTTTAAGAGGAATTGGACTGTGCAAATTGTTGGCATGAGGAGCTCCATTCTGCTGCGGTAATGAAACACCAGAAGCCTTTAGGCGAGAAGAAATAAATATATAGAACAGAAATCTTGATAATGTTTCTTTTACACTCTCCTGAAGCAGGATAACTGTAAAGTCAGATAAAATAAACTCTAGTTGTGAATTGAATTTTATTTGAACTAGTGTACGTGGTTTAATACTCTCGTGCACTTACAGTTAGGGTGTGTTTGGTTGAGTGGATTAAATAAGGATAGATTAATAGTCAAATATTTATCGTTAAAATTTTAAGTTGTTTTAATAATCATTTTGACCCGGTTTAAGATCAAATTTTATGGATAACTATTTGATTAATAAAATTGGATCTTAAATCAGGTCAAAATAATTATTAAAACATCTTAAAATTTTCACGATAGATATTTGACTATTAATCTATCCTTATTTAATCCGCTCAACCAAACACACCCTTAGTGTATAGCATGATGCTGGAGTCCTTGCTCAGATACATATGCATATAATACCAAAAATTAAGTCAGCGGTATATTCACACGAACCCTTCTCCCCATGAGAAGTTTCTAGTTTTCGGTCAAGCTTATTATGGTATATGGCATAGCTGAGTTTTAGAAGAAGTTTTTGAACCCAATTTGCTATATTTGCCGATAAAAGCTAGCTGCATTGATTTATAGCCCAATAAATGATTCACAACAGAAGTCTGCTCATAGGTGTAACTTCATCAGAAAGAAAGCACAAACGAAAATAAAGTTATGCCAACCAAAGTTCCCAGCATAAATAGTTCGATTTATTCATTCAGAAAACTAGCTAAATCTCAGTCGACGTAACACAAATTTGAACTATAGTTACAGCACTGCCATATAAGCAATAATGAAGAAATAGGAAACATAAATGAAAACAATAATCCAGTACAATATGAGAAAATAGCACAATGCTACATCCGCAGAATAATTTGGAATATGTGTATTTTAAAAGCTTCAGAAGAGGCTCAAAATTTTGTGCGTCGTTTTGCTGTTTTACCAGACAAGGAAGAAAGTGGGCCACTAGTGATTTATAAATGGTGCAGATTAATAGCTTCCCAAGGAAACTTTTGCAGATTGACTTAGCAACACAAATAGAATTTCTACCTCCTTTACATTTCTGGCCACAATTTCCATCATTCCCCAAAAAACTGTAATTTTCAAACCAATTTGCTTGGGTGATAATATGATACAAAAGAGAAATATCTCTCCATTCAAAACTGCCTTATAGTTGCAGGCACAACCATAAATTCAATAAAATGCAAACAAATGGCAGAAATAATCTATATCTGATATTTTGGTACATAATATCTTTGTTCTCACATGTTTTAATACACAATTTAAATAGAAAACAATAGAAAGGCTTACATTAGAGGTTTCCTTTTCTTTCCCTTTCAGAAGTAAGATTTTCTTCTTCCCAATTTCAGAGGAACCTGAGCCGCCTAAAACATGTGTAAGATATTGGTAAAAAGCAAAACATAAAATTTACAAAAAGAGATACAATCATTCTAACAGTTGGGCAGAGACTCCAATGATCTACTTAAAAAGTTTGTGTCCTCAAAGGAAAATCTACATTAGCATTTGATAAAAACCAACATGCAGGACTCTGCAAAAACGATAAAAAATTCCACGACTAGCTCAAAACATGAGAAAATAATACGAGTAAACCCTGTAGCTTACAAGAAATGGATACACAAAAAATGCCATGACCACATATCAACAGCAGGTGTGGAATATACAAACAAAACCACGACTGCATATCAAAACAAAGAGACGAGTTTTATACTTCTGCTTGCATGAAGTGAACTTGCATACGAAATAGAGCATAGATGAAAAACAAAATCATCAGCACATATCAACAGCACACATGGGAAATCAAAGAAGAGATGAGGTGTATAATTCCAACTTCAATGAATTCCTGGCACTCTAATGCATTATATTCATGCTTCACTCATATTTCTCTGTTTTCAGTTTATGGGGATTCCATTATTAGTAGAATACAAGCTAAGAAGTCCAAGTCCTCTATCTCTGCTATACAGAATCTAAAAAGAGTAACAAGGAAAATTGTTCACGAAAACACATATCCAAAACAGGCCTGGGTAGTAGTGTTCTGAAAGACTCGGTAACCTACCCAAAAAAATAGTGACATTACTTCCCAAAGAAAATCACATCACATATAGAAAAGAACAGGATAATATCCCTAGCATGAATGGACTAGACTAGCTATATAAAATAAGCTGTGTATCCGAACAAAAACTACAGATACAAACCCTAAGGAAAACAGAAAGTCTCCCAAGTTCCATCGTACAAATGGAAAAATAAAAAATCAAAAGGACATTAATTGAATAATATCATCCAGGATAACCTAGTACCATATTCATATCAATTATGCACAGACTGTGGCGCTGTCAATACCAAAAATCATCGTAATCATAAATATATGAAACTGGCCATTGAATCTTACCACCTTCCCCTTCCAATGAATCAGTTCTGGAGACTGCAGCTGAAGTGACAGATTTGTCCAAGAGTTGTTGCTCATCCTGTTTAAAAACTGGTACAGAAGATGATTTGTCCTTGTTGCTTGCACCCTTAGAGCTGTCCCTTAACACGTACTGCAAAAAATTCAGTTGAATGACAATTATTAAATGATAAACATTGCCAGTCACGGCATCAAAACTGTCTTCCTACCGGAGCCTTATCACAGTACACACCAACACATATAGCAAAACAAACTTACAAATAATAACAAAAGGATGTAAAACTGATCCATAAGCAGCAATTCATTTAGCAAGTTATCCAGTGACCCCCCAACAAATTATAAACTGAGTTCCAGGACCATCTCCCACGCACCAACAATTTTAGAGGAAAAATAAAACATCATGTCAAAATTTATTGCATGTTAACCATCGATAGATGCGAGCAATAAACTTAAGTGACAGATCAATCAACATCGAAGAGTGCCACTTTCATGAAATAGGCAAATGACCAACAACATATAAAATGGCAGATTCAACACAAAAATCAGAAATAAAATCCAGATTTCAGCAGTGAGAAACCAAATCTCCACGGAAAAATCATAATTAGCAGTCTCCATCAATAATATTCAACCAAAAAAATAATAACAATAATCTACCATGGTAGAAGTTCTTTTTTCTGAGCCACCTCTTGAAGATCCTGAGCCTGTATTCCTGGAGAGCATTCCACTGACTCTCCTCGTTGGCTTTCCATTCAAAATGGTTCTCTATGGCAACAAAATGGATGTGTTACAAATTATCCAAAAAGATCCACGAAACAGTGGGGCAACAAGATCATACAGATGATTATCTCACTAAGTCACTATTCACGATCCAGTTAATAGTAACTCAAGTATTCCCTCATTCGGTGTTAGATATAACACTTATTTTAACATAGATGTAAAACAAGATAATCAAAGCTGTAAATCTCCACCATCCATATAATTGTTCCACTTGAGGGTAGAAGAATGTTTGCTCATATTTCAAAATACAGAACACACGCAAATAGAGATGTGGTAAGGTGAAACATCAAATCACCGCACCTGCTGTTTTGATGCTATGCATGTCTGTCAACAAGACACATAAATTTTATTGTATGAACTGTGATTGCTGAAAAGTGTAATAGTCGAATTGGAAGATGTCAAAAATGCCTGGAAACAGTTCCCAAAAAAGGCCAGGAAACACCAATAGCTTGATGATGCTCTGGTGGAACACCAAGAAATATTTCACGAAAAAACAAGAAATTTCTTTTTCAAGTAGCAATCAACCGCAGTTATGTGTCAAAAAAAGAAAGAAATGTCCAGTTGCAATCAATGAGATTTCCTACCCGAGCTCCACCCCGAGCAGCTCTTTTCTGACGAACATAGTCCATTAAAGGGGTAACTATAGGAATATCCTTTGGAGCACCTAAAAGAAAATGTGAATTTGCTTTAACTAAAGAACTGAAGATGTTAGTCTGAGAAGATGTTAGTCTGAGACACATCTTCCTTGAATAAATGATACATCCCGGTTTAAGTTTAATTCTAAGTATGTATAAACTACAAAAGTATCTTGACTGACCTACTCGTTCTGCTTCCTTTCTCTCCAGCTGTACCTCTGCACTGGGAAGATTCTCAGTAGGCTTTGCAAGAAAATCAAGGAACTCCAAATATTCAGGATCTACATGTTTTTCCGAAAAAAAGAAAGCAGGGTTGAAAGTGAATGGATGATGGCATCTCAATCATAAACAATCAACATCTGAAACTACTTTCAGACAGAGATAAAACTTATGACAGGCACAACAAGCAAGCAAAAGATTACCTTTCAATATAGTCCCTTCACGACCATCATTCTTTGACCAATTCTTCGGAACACGCTGTGAAGGGGCATACTCAACAATTGTTTTATACTGGGTCCCTGAAATAAATGAAAAAAAAGGAGTTAAACAACCAATAAATACATATATTTTAGGTTGCATTTGGATTGAAGAATTTCAAATCCATTAATTTCAAATGTATTTTTGTTGTTTTGAGAAGTAAGACTATAAACTTCAAATCCACTCTTCACATGTTTATATAATATTTCATGTTAATTACGATAGATTTCAAGTTCACCTGATAATAATGTCATTTGAAATTCATTCTATTTTGTCTTATTATCGTGTAAATAAGTAATTTCTAGATTTAAGATTTGATCGATTATTTCATTGTAAACAATAAAACTATAATCAAAATCTATGAATTTCAAATTCATCTCGCCTCGCCAAGCACAACCTTAATTATTTTTCACACACAAAACAAAAATAAACAAACCAACCAACACAAAAGGCCAACCAAGATGCAGCAATAAGGTGATAGAATAAAAGCCCCAAAAATCCATACTTTTACCGCTTATATCAAGCCATCTTATGAACCTCTTCAAATATTCTGGCATGCCTTACCTTTCTCATTGACAAAAACATGGCCATTAAAAAACTCAGCGAACTCTAGCACATCATCTGATTTATTAAAGTCGATGCTCGCTCTTGAATATGTTATATGCTTCTGGCTGCAAAAGCAAATGTATAACTTCAGAGAGGGAAATGGAAGGGGGTGGAGGGTAAAGTATGAAGCAATGACATATTGCAGTTGGGGACTTCCTCATGAATGCAACAATTCGGCACAAACCTCTCCATTTTTTAAATAGTGGGACAAATTCGTTATTTCAGTGAACCTCTTCTGATAAATGAAATCTCAAACCTCAGGGAAGAACATAATCACAAATTATTCTCAAAGTGAAAAACATCACATTTGTAATACGGTCCTCAACTTTCCAATAAGGAATGACGTAGGTGATAGGTCTAAACGACAAAGGGGGAAAATAGTAATTCTGTTTTCACTGGCAAAATGGTGAATGGTCATTACATGGTTTGTGCCATTTCAACATACTTACAAATTCTAATTAAGAATAGGAGAGAACCAATAAATGGAATCTGCCTGACTACTTCAGCAATTGTTCAAAAAGGAAACATATATTCGAAGTATTTGTCAGAAAAATAAATGACAATAGCACACGTACACACAAGGGAAAAAGCATCAATGAAAATCTCAACTTTACTCCTCAACAGTTGTCCTTTCCCACATCTAAGAAGTGACATTTTCAGTTGCAGTCGATTTTTTTGCTCATTCATCCCATATCTCCCACCAAAGGTAAAGGCACTGCAAATTGTTTAGGGTATAGAAACAGATTCATACTCGAGTCTTGTCAGATCTACAAACAAACATGTCTCCTCCAATTTACAATTATAAGAAAATCTCCTCATTTCCCGAAAAGCCTGTCCAAGATGCAAATTCAAAGCCGG
Source organism: Primulina eburnea (assembly GCF_022965805.1). NCBI lineage: Eukaryota > Viridiplantae > Streptophyta > Magnoliopsida > Lamiales > Gesneriaceae > Primulina > Primulina eburnea. The sequence continues at coordinate 25,319,923 of NC_133114.1, forward strand.
CGCACATTCCTTAAAAGTCCACAAGGTGCTCACCACATGTTGGTGAGGCTCATACCTTGTGCCAAATTTCAATCCACTTTGATTGTGAGGCACACACCTCGATGCACCTTAAAGTATCGAGGCATCATCTAAGCGCACCTTAAAAATAAGGATCCGGGTGTTATTCAGTGTAATAATATATCATTTTGCTTTTGGAGTACCTTTTAGTATGCTACACCTTGATGCAGTAAGCTGTGACAAGTTGTGTATGTCATCAACTTGTGCCTAAACTCTAAGACATGTGGGCTCCTTAGTGCACCTTGCGTTTTTAATGCATGGTCCGACGAAAAATTTTAAAGATAAAGGGAGATCGTTTACAGAAATGTATTTTGTATCACACAATAAATGATCATTAATTTCCTGATAGATGAAAAAACAGAAATCACTCAAAAATGTAGTGAACGGATATCTTTTGTGTAGCTATTGGTCCCACTGAATGCCGCATGGAACATTCAAAAGTCGGTATAAGAATCCAATAACAAACATCATCACAACTGCATCATAAGAAGTACTATAATAACATAAGCAATTGAGCGTATAACTCCTAAAATCAAAATAAGTAACCATATTATTGAAATCTAATTTTAATAACATTTGTCCCAGCAGTCAAATTTTCAAGGAAGAAGCATAAAAATGATGGTAAAATAAATGCATATCACCATGAGTCAGCGCCAAACACAACAATCTTTTCCGTTCGCTCATCGATATGAGCAACAAATTAAAAAGGGAAACATAAATGGAAGATAACAACAAAAATATAAAACGAAAATCTTGATTCCAACTACCCAAGACCACCAAACCAAATCTAATCAAGTATATCATAACATAAACAAATAAGAACTCTTCTCACACCTAAAAGAGGAAAATGCTAGTTCAATCTTGCTCAAAGCCCTAGAATTTTGGCCAGTACTTGGACCATATGCGGATCACTCCCCCAGTTATCCGCTTATCTGAACCTGTATAATTTCATAAAAAAATGGGAAACTTCGTTCCCAACCGGTCAGCTAAACTCCAGGATAAAAGAAGAAAACTAGATGAAGGCCTAAGTCCATGACCAACCCCCCCACCCCTGCTTCCCTAGAAGTTCACATTTACCAGGAATTAATCAAATGACAACCTGCATCCTGCTTAATTTACAAATTAACTAAAAATTCGGGCACGATATGAATAACTAGATAAAACAACTTCTACAACCAAACCCACTGATACAAAAAAAATATCATTCCAACGAACACGATTGATGTTAATACCAAAAGAACTTAAACCACGAACTCATTAAAAAAATCCCATATAACTAACCTTGACTTGCCCGGCCTAAAAGAAAGCCAACGGTAGCGACCAGAGAAGCGAGAATCGATTTGCTCGACGAAATTCGACTGAGAAATAGTCGGCGGCAAATGCCGCACCACCACCTTCGTTCGATCTAGCATCCCCTTCACGCGTAACGAAAAAACCCTAACACCAATTCTACAGTTACGATGAAATGAAATTACACTCTTGAATTGACTTGAATCCCCTATCGAATCACACCTCGAGTGCCACGGACATTACGTTTTGCCCACCCGGGTTCTCATCATCTGTTGATGTTTTGCCCTAATTTTGAAATTTGGATTTGGGATTGCTGCCCATGCAGAATTGGTTAGAAAACAACAAATAGAGAGAAACTCGAATGTCGAATTTAGGGAGAATTAGTGAGAGAAATCGAAAAAACTAAAATAAATGTCTCTGCTTTCGTAACTGTACATTATATTGTACGTACGTACCAACTATATATATATATATATATATATATATATATATATATATATATATATATATATATCAAATCTATCTATTATTATATTTATCATTTGGTACGAAATATTATATTAATAATTAACGTTTAATGCAAATCTAATGTGACTCATCGATGCATGCGGTGCGTGGTTGTAAGATATTTTTTTATAATTAATTTGATTATATTTAAATGATAATCAATATTTAATTATAATATTTTTTTATAATTAATTTGATTTATATTTAAATGAGAATCAAACTGTTATTATAAAAAATAGTGATACACTACAGTACAATTTGATTTAAAAAATAAATAAGAAAAAGAAAAGAAAAAAGACCGTAATAAAAATTGAACCTAAAATTTGATATTTAAAAATAAAAATTTTATCCGCTGAGCTATATAAAACTTGTTTTAAAGTTTTAACACTTTATTATTATATATAGTTATTAAAATAGACTATCACACCGTAAATTAGTTATTATAAATTTATCCTATTTAATAATATTGTATAGATTTAACGTTTGAATCAAATTTTATAATGATTAAAATTTAAGTTCACCCCAACTCACTCTACAGTATTTACAGGTTCCCAAAAAATAATAATAACTTCTAATTTTTACACTTTGCAAACTGTCAGACCCACAGCTAAACTAATATAATAATAGGGATTTCAGCTATTGAGCCAACTCTGGAAAACTGTAAAATCTTCGGGAAATTTGGGTTCAGTCTTCAGCCGCCTTTTTTTTTTTTGTTCAGTCCCTAGGTACTTTTTTAGTACCACATTTCCACATGAAGTGTACCACATTTCCACATAAAGTGTACCACATTTTGTATGACATAGTACCACAATTTTGTGGGTAGGGAGTGAAGCCAAAGAAATTTTATGATCGAGGATTTTTCAATAACTTCCCCTAAAATCTTAATACATTAAATAATATATTTTAAATTTTAAAGATCTTAACTTATAAACAAATAATAAATTTAACCAAAATTTTGTTCACCACTGATAGTAGTATCAAATCTCTTTTGAGAAAGTGGAATAAAATTCTATTTAATACACAAAAATAAGTGTTTATCAATCGGTGAACAAATTATCCAAAATTGCTCAATCTGTGTGGTTCCACTTCAGATATGGTGTTTTCTCGATAAGTTGTGTTATATATTTATATTATAGTAGGTCTCTTGTCTAATCTTTATCTGTGACGGATCAACTCAACCGATATTTACAATAAAAAGTAATACTCTTAACATAAAAAATAATATTTTTTATTGATAACCAAAATAAAAGATCTGTTTCACAAAATACGACCCGTGAGACCGTCTCACACAAGTTTTTACCTATATATTAAAGTAAAATGTTGATGCATCTACGTTTCAGTATTGTATTATTTATCCAAAGTGTTATCTTTAAAATACTAAAGTGCTCAATAAAAAAAATTTAATTAGCTTAACTAATATTTTTAGTTATCGAGCTTAACTGTGATAGTTCTTCATTCCACAGATAAAAATGGGAAGTTTTAAAAAAATAAATAATGACTTGCAATAGATTTATATAGCAACTATTAAATTTATATTTATAATACTTAAAAGCCTATATATATATATAAACTATTGCAGACATGATGCAAATTATTGAAGATTAACATGACTAATTTATTATTCTAATTACACACAAATAAAACGATTTAAATATTTGGAAAAACATATTATATTTCGAAATTCAAAAAATTATCCCAAAGAAAAAGAAACTATAGCAAATTCCAAACTTATGACATCTGATTTAAGACACAAAGAATAAACGAATGCATGTCTGAATCTCCAACGTAAAACAAGACCTCACAGATTAGGTACAATAATCTTGATACATACGCTAAAACCTTCCAATTGAAGAATGTCTTTCTCCGTGTGTTGTGGATACTTAATGAAGTTTGCAGAAGGCCGTGATTCAGACATTTCCAGTAAGCAATACCGTCTTAAAGCTTCAGACGAGGTTCAGAAGACGGTGCAAACTACTCCAAAACCACCTAACAAAAGCCAGCCGAGGTTAAATATTCATCAGAGTTCAAGATTGACAAGAAATCGAATCCAACGCCATGTAGATGCGACAGGAATCGGGCGAAGCGCCAAAATTTCTTCACATACCAATACAGCTTACAAAGCCACACCACTAGTAACTATTACCAATAAATCAGCACGGGATGTTCGTTCACAATACACCCACCTACTGCACTGACATAAAAGAGTAACTCCACCCCCTCAATGACATTAAAAAACTTGGCTTTTGCCCAGGCTAAACATCGTTGCAGAAATTCTAGTGTAGCTTATCAATAGATTAAATTAACATATAACAAGTAACAATAATATGTAATAGAACAGAAAAATAGGCAGTCGAATTCAAGGGGCTGCTCAGAAGTAAAAATGTATTCACTGTTTAATCCTGAGGCAAAAGGGAATACTCTTTTGCTCTCAACATTTAGGTTAGCCAAGTGGCAACTTATTAAGACCAAATTAAAACATGAAATCTAGCTCACGCGAAGCTAGAAAGCTTGAAGCTCCATTGACAATACCTACTGCAACAAAAACAGTAGAATCATTGATTTGGGTCATTCTTACAGAAAGCCACCGACAAAATAGAATATCTAGGGTCATATTACATGCAAATGAAACCGCTAAATGGCTTCAAGGGAGGGAACATGGGAAACCTCAGAGTGAATTTTATAACTACAAAGAAAAAGCACAGCAATGGACGAAGTAGACTAGCAACAGAACCAGCAGAATATCAAAAGGAGATCACCTCAACAAACATTAACCATGCACAAAAAAAGTATGCTCAATCCCGTAGACCGAGCTCGAGTTCGAGCTCATCATCCTCTTCGAACAACTTCAGTAAACGGGCATACTGCTCTTCACGCTTCTTCTTTTGCCAAAGTTTGAAAAGGAAAAATGATAAAATTGCAACTATCACAAGCAGTAAGCATATAATAGCTATCGTGGATCCCTTGCCGCCACCTGAACGAGCATGATCTGCTGTTGCTGTTGCATTATTGTGACTTATTGAATCATCTGAATAGCCTGCGATAAGTATATTACCTAAGATGGAATCAATTGGGCATGAAAAAGTTCATCTTTTTAATGAGACTGAGAAAATGCCCCGGCAGAACAAAAAACAAAAGTCACGTCATTCCAAATTGATAGCATGAAATGCTAAATTTAGGATATAACTTCATCTAAAACAGAATGCGTACTGAATAAGCAAGCATCGAGGCAAATCTAAATCGCAGCAAAATGATGTGTTTCATAAGTTCACACAGTGATACATATTACAAATCCGACACATTGTAAGAAAAGCACACAGAAAAAGGGTAACATAGCTTTTTCAGAAACAAAATATAACAACGGAGCGACAGCATTACCGTATCCTCTTTGTTCTCCGAATTCAAGAGATTATTACAATCAGAGTACAATCGCAAAATCATCAGAAACCACAAGACCTAAATCAATTCAACCAGACTCCCCCGAGAGCCAAACAAATTGAAAAAAAAAACTTTCATAAAATATAATTCCAATTTCCATCAAGAGATTATACATATCATCCTGATTTAGCAATCGATAATTTAAATTAACAAGAAGGAAAACTCGGTGAAGATCTGAGGAACGAACCTGGGAAAAACAGTGAAGAAATTGAAGAGAAAAATGCGAGAAAAAACAGCCCCCTCTTTCTCGAGATCTCGCTCATCTCTAGTCTTCTGCACACGTTAGCCGCCTTGCCTGGATCTTATCGAAGGTTTCACGTATTTTAGTAATTTTACCTTTTATTTATGCCAGTGAATCTCATAATTATATGTGTGCAATATGATTTTTATTTAATGAAAAAAATTGTGTTGGAAGGTTTTACTAGATATATTTTATGAGACGAGTCTCTTATTTGGGTCATTCATGAAAAAATATTACTTTTTTATGCTAAGAATATTATTTTTAGACAAAAACTTGTGTGAGAGTGAGACGGTATAACATATCGTAGTTTGTGAGACAGATCTCTTATTTGAGTCATTAATGAAAAAATATTATTTTTTATGTTAAGAACATTACTTTTTATTTTGATTGTGAATATGGGTAGAGTTAACATGTCTAAAGATTCGTGAGACTGTCTCACAAGAGACCTACTTTATTTTTATTGTGAATATCGGTAGGATTGACTCGTCTCACATATAAAGATTCGTGATATCATCTCACATATAAAGATTCGTGAGACCGTCTCACAAGAGATCTACTCTTATTTAAAAATTATCTAATTTTATTATTATATTCTACAAAATTAATGAGACATATAATTTACTAATATAATTTTTTATAAGTATGATATAAATGTTGTATCTATTTTTTTTGGAAGAAAATATGGAATTAATATATATAAAACTTATAAAAATAAACATTTTCTACATTAGGTACGGCTAAATATCAATAACTGCACTTTTAAATCGAGTGTGTCTCATGTGAGATCGTCTCACGGATTTTAGTCGGTGAGACAGGTCAATCCTACCGATATTCACAATAAAAAATAATACTCTCAACATAAAAAATAATAATTTTTCATGGATGACCCAAATAAGAGATATGTCTCACAAATACGACCCGTAAGACCGTCTCACACAAGTTTTTGTCTTTAAATTATGACAATTCGGTATACATTGAATATATGTTAAGTTCCACTTTTAATCGATAACTTGGTCTAATTAATTTGTATAAAATTGAATATAAATATGATAAAATTAGTAAGATTGGTATAACTATAAATGTGTCATTTTAATTATAAATAATATCCAAAAGATTCCAAATGACTCTTAGTTTATAAAATTAGGATGGGTTTTATTGCAAACCGTTTAAGCTTAAGTAAAAGAAAACTATCATCAAGTGTTTTATTAAATGTGTTTCACGATCATCATCAAATATATGAATTCATTATATTATTGGTAGAGTGAGTTCTCTTTAAGCCAACGGTTGGTTAGAGCTTACTGACTCTTTGTAACAAATTATCCTTATTTTAATAATATTTTATTTATTTTTATGTTTAATTATTTGTATACTCATGAAAGCTAATAGAAAAAAAAAATTGAATATACTGTAGTACAATAAATATAAGATTGTACATATAATAACGAATCATGAAACACATATCTTAGTTACCGTATATTGTAAACATGTTTCTAGTCAAAATTCAGCCTCCTAAGAGAAGGATAAATAGTCGTTCGGGCTAGAGACTAGCATACGTGATGTTATGTACTACTGTTTCATTCGTATGAACACGAAGATGTTCAAACTACAGATGAATGATTATATGATGAGTTCACCAAGTAGTTCTCCCTCGGACTTTCCAAGTGGTTGTCATGTATCAATCTGATAAGTCTATGGTTATGGTTGTACACCATTATTACTTACGACCTGTGTTAACACTAAGCGTTTAAGTGTTCGTGCTACACTTTGACTCGTTTACCGGGTCCATGAAGGTCATCAGGTGACGAGATTAGGTGAAGTGGCGACACACGTAAGAGCCAATGTATTTTAGTCGGGGATTCATCACTCGTCTACAAATATAGATATTCAATGTGATCTGAGAAATTAATATTGTATGGAATATATGGCTAGAGTATGATATGTATGGCAAAGTGGTTCCCTAGTTGCACATGTGATGTCACTACGATTAATCAAAGATACATCACACCATTATCAAATTCATAAACAACACTCGATATACTAATACTTATATATTCAATTAGGATATATGAGATAAGGGAATGTATTGTACGTGTTATAAAATATTATACCCTAAGTTTTGGTAATGATAAATAATAGCATCGAGCTATTTCAGAGTCTAGGCGCCAAGTATTTTCGTGTATTTATAGGACTCTAGTCGCTGGATCAACTCAGACCGCTAAACATTATATCAGAAACTCAAGCTATAAAGATCATTTGTTTTCTGACCGGACCAAGTCTTCAATAAAATGCACAATTCGCACTGCAACCGGTCAGATATTAGCAAATCAAGGTAGACACTGCAACTCAAGCTGCTCAATAACTATCACTTAAAGTTATCAAAGCACAATATCTGTACAACTCCCGGTTGACAGAATATTTTTCAAAGTATCAAAATTCAATCAACTTTTCAGAAGCTAAAAGTGCTAAAGTCGAAAAAAGCAAATGGATATTAAATGACATTTAATTAATAGTACGATGATTGAGAGCAAGAATGTCATTACTTGAGAAGTTAGTACATATGATTGTTGAAAAGAATTTCCGATTGTTGGAACTATTCAACTATAAATACTCATAGTCAGAAAATAGATAATCAATTGTATCACGTGCATTTCAATATACAACATCTATAACACTCTCATTTGCTAAAATATCAAGATGCTCAACTCAACACATGCTCATTAGACCACATCAGATCTTCTAAGGATCATTTTGAGTTACCCTACTAACTCAAGCCGTCAAAGCTAACTGTTGGTGTTTGTATTAGTTTCTGGGGAACCGAGGGTTCTTAAAAAGTCAAAAGTTGTTGTGTGTTCACTAAGAATTTTGATTTAAGCAGTGATAAGATTAGTCGAAATGTGTTAGGTTGTAAAACCGAAGTTTTTTAGTAGATTTCCGCCTAATTGAAAGAGGGTGTACATAAGATTATTCATCTCCGAACATTCATAAATTATGTCCTTTTTTTTAATCTTACACACTTTCTATTGCTTGCTTGTATATTTTGCTCTTTTTTGTGTTAACTTATGCTTATATTAAATATATATTTTATCATTAGTCTTTTCAGACTGTTTTTGTACTTGTTTATTTTTAGTGGTTCAACAAAGTCTAGCTTTTCAAAAAGTGTCTTAACAACCTAAAAATATTAAAGCAAGCTCAGCTTTAGCAAATATTTGAAAAAGAGTTTATTTATCCTCCTCTAAACTCTGTCTCGATCCCAACATGTGTTATCAGAGTGGGTTTTTCTTGAACTCTGATAATTATATATTTATAATGACATCTTTTAGAAATATCTCAATGTTCTCAAAGAAAGATTATGATGATTGAAATATACGTATACATGCACACTTAGTAGCAAAAGATAATAACATGTGGTATATAATCACAGATGGCCCGATAAGATCCTCCAACTGTCATATCCATAGCACAGGGCATGCCACAGATGGTTGAAAAGAATCGGTCAGAATGGACTGCTAAGGAAGAAAACAAACTTGGACGATGTGGCCAAAGACATTCTTTACAAAAATCTTGACAAAAACATGTTCAATCACTAAAGAAATCTGGAAAAAGTTTACTTAACTCTGTGAGGGCAATGATCAGACTAAAGATAACAAGTTGACGATGGCAATCCACGAGTTTGATAATGCAAATTTGAATCTCGACGAGACTTATGAATAACTTTGATGGATGGTTTAGCATTGTGAAATTACATCACTTGGTAGAGAATAATCTAACCGTGAACCTAAATGGAAGGTAATGAGAGCACCGCCAAGAGAGTAAAATGTAAATACGATAGCTATAAGGAAGTCCAAGGACCTCAACAAACTTGAGCCGCATGACTTATTTGCAGATGTAAAAGCATATGAGTTCGAGCTGTAGATATAGATATAAGAAGAGTCATCCATTCCATAACCACCAAAGCTCTAGCCACCACAACCCCAACTTCGACCGTCCACCAGAAATTCTACTGATCAGATAAGCAATAAAACAATGCCTTAACTTGTTAAGAAATTTGAAAATTTATGATAAAAAAACTAGTTAAATTCAACTCATATCGTAAAATAGATCAACCTGACGATAATCAAACTTACTTTAACTGTGAAAATAAGAGATATTTTATTGTAGATTGTAGCATGTCAAAGAAAGACAATAAAAAGCCTTATGAGAAGAAAAGATCCAAGGATGAGAGAGATATTTTAAGAAGAAAAGATTTTTTTTTAAAAAAAATCTATTACTGAGGATAGCTAAAGCAAAAGGACAAACTCAAAATTAGACCATTCAAGCTCATAGATTTCATCTAGCAAAATTGATTATCAGAATGGCTGGTGTCTTATGGCATATGTTGATATGGAGACTTCCAATGATGTTCTGGTATTTTAATTCGATATTGATAAAATTACACGAGCGTATATTGTCACGATAATGCATAAAATCGTAGACGAGCACGAAATACTTTTGAAATCATTTGAGATAGTCAAGAGAGAGTACACAAGACTAATAAATAAGTCAAGAAACTCTAGTTGCTTGCAGCAGAAGGAACTTGATGGTCTAAGGGAGAAACTTAATCTGTTAGCGACTGAGAATGATGATATGTGAAAAGTGTTCCAAGTAACTATCAATGAAGAAACTGTTGGCGTTACTAGTAAGTTCTTGGAACAAGTCTTCTGCTTCCATTGACATGATACATGAGTTGCAAAAACCGACTAGAGACAGAACTGATCTAAGCTTTGGCAACAATGAATGTAGTTCTTCTGATCTAGCTACTCAATCATTTCTAGATGATGACAATTCAAAAATGATAAACTTTGTGTGGCTTAGTACGATATATAAACATGATCAGCCCGAAATCCAACCTAGCCGAAATGTAAATCTTGAAGACAGAGGCAAGCATAGATGTTTAGGCTATGTTGAATCAGAGAGTTCTAAGACCAACTAGACATGACTGGAATGCAAACAAAATCAAGTTGGTCCCACCAGCTTGAACTGGTCTCGCATGAAGCCAAATCAAACCAAATATTACTCTATGAAAGGGAAACCTGGACATTACCACAATTGAAGGCCAGTTCAAAATATATGCAAACCTAATGAGAATGATGAATTACTTAAACAACATTTTGTGTGTGTGTGTGTGTAAGATAACAGAACACACAACATCACAGGATTTTACACTAGCTCACATTGTTTTGGATACACACACTAGTAAGAATGTTCGACTAATTCAAGTGTAGTTCGCGAAAAGGTTAATTAGCTCAGAACTCAACTAGTTTTGTGTACCAAATGTCTATTTGATTGATTGCTAGCTTTAAAGAAGAAACTCATCAAAGCATTAATATGGTATCTAGACAGTAGATGCTCCGGACATATTACTAGTGATGTAAGTTTTTATTAGAAGTAATTTAATTAAAAATAACCAAGAATTACATTAACAGACAACTCCAGTAGTAAAGTTGTGGGTAAGTATAAAATTATTCACGACAAAGTAATTATTAAAGTTATATTTTTAGTTGAAAGCTTTGTTACAACTGGATTTGCATTAGCCAATTATGTGATAATGGTAATTCGGTTGAGTTTCACGAATACACATGTACTTTAAAATCCACAAATAGAGATATTATGTTAATTGGACTAAGAGAACAAAACACCTACAAAGTTACTTGGAATGATGATAGTCTTGATGTTCTTATGTGTTTTGTTAATTTGCATAGTAATAAAAACTGATTATATCATAAACGACTTAACCACTTAATTTCAAATCTATTGCCAATCTAGAGTAAGCAAATATTGGTCTTGGGTTGCATATCATTTAGGAAAACAAGTCAGGTCAATATTCAAGAACAAATGAAGCAATTCAACGACTCGATATTTGGAACTTCTTCATATAGATCTATTCAGTCCAATACTCATAATGAGACTATCATAAAACAGGTACACTTTGATGATTATTATAATACCCAAAAATATTAAAAATATCTATGTAAAAATATCTATGTATATAATAATAATAATAATAATAATAATAATATATTAAGGGTTAATGCTTAAACTAACTACAAGTGATATGTATCAAAATAGCCTAGACACTTGGAAACATAATTTACACTCTTCTTGCATATAAATAACATCATGTCATCAGAAATAAACAGAAAATCCGTGTAGAAAACAACATAGAAAAAAGAGAAAGTTGAGAAAATATGCCAAAAATATAGAAAAATGCTTGAAAATCAGTAACCCTTCACTAGAAATTCTACAAAAATTACCTAACATTTCTATTCCACTCAGAAACCATTTAGTACAGGAGATGTAGCAAAATAATTGACGGATTTGGGACAAAAAAATATAAACCGGGAAGAACCTCAAAAGTCCTAAACCCAAAAATCACATTTCCAGGTTGCATGTACATTTCATACTTACGCACTATTTTTTTGCTTATATTTAACATGAAAGTTGTCCATTGTACTGTATTAATTCCGTGCATGGCAACCGATTGACCAGAAAGTCACCCGATGAGTAGTTTTTTTCTGTGACAAAATTGATAGGAACATTGTTTTGAAAATAAAAAAAAGCTGAGCGAATTTGAGTGATTTTCTCGAAAACTTTATATACAAAAGTTGCAGGTCACAATATAACAAATCAACCCAGAAAAATTCAGCCACACGTGGTGGTCGGATCTAGACCACGCACCTGAGCGGCAGCCTGTGTAACCCATGCACGGCTTCCATTTTGGGATTTTTTGTTTTTCGATATTTTCTACACTGATTTTAGCCATAATTTCAAATTCCGAAGTTTTGGACTAGTATATGAATTTCTATGAAATTTTGATGAAAACGAAGTCAATATTACCCACAAATTTTGAAAAGTTAATCAATCATTTGCATTGTTTCTGAACTTGTGATAAAAAGTTCATCATGATGTCTATTATACCTGGTCTGGTCAATGATTGGAACCATGACTGGAAGTCACATTTTTTCGGCTGGCAAAACCCTTTGAAGTCTAGCTTGCAAATTCGCAATCTAGGCAAAATGAGTTTAAAATTTTGAAACATTTTCTATACAAAAATTTTAGAACTCAACAAGATACATTTGCTGTGAAAATTTAATATTCTTTGGGAGATGATTTCGAATTTTTATAATTTTTTTATAAATTTTGTATATTGTATCAAACTCAATTTTGACCTAAGTTTGAACTTAGGCAATTCAAATATTTGATAGCCTTACTAACACATAAAATAGCCCCAAATTTATTATAGGAGGAGCTATTGAAGCCACTGGAGTCAAAGCAAACAATTACGTAAGTTAGAAAAGTGAGGTCTACTACCGTTTTCTTGAATAATATCTTTGGCATTTGACATGTGTTTTACAGTAAATTTTTATCAACCATTACTTTTATATCGCGTCACATTGTACATTTCATAAATTTAATTGGTCAGATTGTCCTGCATATTTGATTGTATAGTGATTTTGGTTCCTTTTTGGTTCCTGATTAGTCATTGATCAACTATTGTAAATGAATTAATGATCGGAGCCTAGACAACAATCAAAGTACCGGGTTTCTAGTTCAATGGACAACATGACTTTGGGTCGGAAATGTGAGTTCATCTTGGATCGTAAAAGATCGTCTGCACATAATCTTATATGGGTACTTGAAGAGTGTTATACCGAATATTGGTGAGAGCCGCCTTTTTAGCTCATGTATTCAATTAGAATCCGACACAATCATTATGAGAATTTGTGCACTATTCCATTATTATGAGAATGTTTAGTTAATTTATTAGTCGTGGCTCATAATTTTTCAAGATTTATATGAGTCTTCTTCCCGAGTTTAAAAGATCAGACTATTTCCCAATTTATCAAAATCTTGAAGAGACTTTAAAATGAAATAACCTTAGTAGCGAAGAGGATAAGAAGGGACATAAGAATTGAGATTACCAACAAACTCATTTCAACATATTTAGATGATAATGGAATTAATTAAGAATGAACTTTCAATTGCAATATCACCTTATAAAAATTGTGCTGCTGAGAGAAGAAATAGAGCTCTTCAAGAAGCGGCTCGAACTACGCTAGTTGAATCTAATATCTCTAAAAGATTTTGGGTAGAAGCGGTGAACATTGCATGCTATACACAAAACAATCAATGATTAACAAGAATCATAGGAAGAACCTTTATGAGATCTGGAATGACAAACAACTAGAAATCTCTTGTTTCTGTGTATTTTGTTATATGTGTTTCATTTATAATAACTGTAAAATACATTTTAAAACCTATTATGATGCTAAATCTGATGTGTTGTTAGGTTATTATTATGTTAGCAAATTAAGCATATAGGGTTCACAACTACAAAAATCTAACTGTCGAAGAATATGTGTATGTTGTATTTGATGAGTCTTCTATCTGTTATAATAATCATAAAAATAATATACGTGATTATAGCAATAGACTGGATGCTACTAACCTTGATTTTAACAGTGATAATCAGATAGAGTTAAAAAGAACGCCTTGAGTCATTCCGAAATCAAGTCCAAGTGAACATGAAAAAAACTGCACAAAATCAAGTCACTAAAAAATTTGACCCTATGGACAATCACCATCGAGATATATCTCAAGAGATGATGCTACAGATATCAATGAAGATGCAATGTTCCAACAACTAGATCCATATTCATTTGGACCAAGTCTTTGGTAGAATTAAAATAATCCAATCGAGCTGATCATCGGTAATCCGACTGCATCTCATAGAACTAGAAAGAAAATAATTAATGATGAGTTCTTGCATGCTACATTTGTTTTTCCACTTGAACTTAAGAAGATAGACGTGGCCTTAGGAGACTCAACGTCGATAGATGTAATACAAGAAAGAAGTAAAGCTTGACCCCTAGTTCACTGACCATATTATCAACATTTTTATTGGATCTAGATAGGTGTTTAGAAAAAATAGATGAGAGTGAATCAGTTGTAAGAGGAATAAGGCTAGACTTGTAGATAAAGGATATAGACTGAAAGAAGGCATAAAATTTGATGAATTATTTGTTCGTGTAGCTAGACTCAAGGCCATTAGAATATTCTTTGCTTTTGGTTCGTGTAAGGACTTTAATGTGCTCCAGATGAATGTTAAATCTCCATTTCTTGACGATTTTCTTAATGGAGAAGTATATGTTGAACAATCACTTACTTTGTAAATCACATTCATCATAGTTATGTGTATAAATTGATAAGACATTATATGAACTGAAACAAACTCTTCATATATGGCATGATACACTATCTAAATTCTTGATTGACCATGATTTGTTATTGAACCTCTTAATAAAACTCCATTCTAGTTTACTAAAGGTGATCATGCTTTATTATTATAAATATATGTTGATGACATTATATTCAGTTCTACTAATCCAAAGCTTTGTAACAAATTCTCCAAGTTAATACATGAAAAGTTTGAAATGAGTTTGATGAGAGAATTCATATTTTTTCTCAGTCTAAAAACCAAATTTTCTACGCTTAACTGATCATTCACTTCTCATCGTGATTGGTTGTCAACTTTCTTGCATTCAACATTTCATTTGAGTTGGACTTTATTTATTACTTTCTCGAGCCTGCAAAATTTTAATTTTAGGCCAACAGATACATCAATAATTTTTCAATACCATAAAATATTAATCAAATTATTTTCATTAATCATTTAAAATTATATTGTACATAACAAATCATGAATGTATTTCATTATAGATCTAGATTTTTTTAATTTCAAGTTAAACTCCTTGAACAACTGATTTTCCATAGTTGTATCAAGTAAAATTAGACCAATTATTAAGATCTGTAGAGATACTCTTGAGGAGGGTGAATAATCACCTCCTAATTTTCTTTGCTTCTGAATTTTAGTGAATTTTATTGATGTTTACAACAGAAATATGATATTGACTATCAAAATTCAGCAAAAAAATTATGTGCAATGCGGAATGAATCTACCGAGTGTTTGTGAACAGATAAAAAGAGTAGTGAGTAAGTAAAAACAGTAATTTTTTTTTAATTGAAGGCTAAAATCTTTTATGTCCCTCATTCTTTTGTTTCCAAAAGATATTCATTAAAATTCTTTGATATTTATAGATTCTGTAAACATCCACTTCAGTATGACTTAAACAATGCTAACTAAAACTATTAGTATCAACTACTCAAGATTTTAAATATACTACTGAACAGAAAGACTCTTTCTGTCAGTTACAATCACTTACTCAAAAAATGAGATAAGAACATATAAGTATAGTAAGATTAGTGAGTTAAAACAACACATGATGATCTATAAAAAGATATGATAAAACTTGAATGTGTGCTTTGAATATTTTCAACAGTACTCTGCTTCAATGGATGATATATCGCGTAACTGTGTTCTATTTTTGCTGAACTCTGACCTTTTATAGATGATCTTTAACGTTGGGATCAGAACGACTTTAAAATAGTCATACCAAGGCCATATAAATGCAATCGTATAGATTGTTATGTGTTATTTGTCATGATCCACAAATAGAAGGTAGTCATTAACACTTATGATATGGGCACTCAAATTATCAGAATATATTCTCCTTGAATAGAATGTTGAACATTATCTGAATGTTTGATTTGCTAAATTAATTTAAAATAAATAAGTCCAAGCTCATAAATGACTGTTGACAAGATTCAGTTCGATAGATGTTAGTTAATTTATGATAAGGGTACAAAGGGTCTGCTGAACTTATCGGCTACTTGATTCCATGGTGTGCTGAATTTTAATATTTCTGAACAAATTTTTTAAGACGACCACATCACCAAAAAACTTAAATATTCCAAAGTTTACTCATATAACCCCCAAACTAATCTAAATCCCAAAATAATATCGGACAAATCCAGAAAATAAAAAATCCACCGTTTCTCGAGATCTCCCTCCCCTTCTCCATGTAAACCAATCACACCTACATGGTTTTCTCAAACAAATACTCGAATTTTATTGTAAAAGTATTCGTTTGCAAAAAGATTTAAAAAAATTTTGTACGAAATTTAAATATATTATTTCCGTCTTAAAAAAATAATAAACTCCCAAAGCCTTGAATTAAAACCAGTTTTAATAATAGTATTGAAGGTATACATGTTGACCAAGATGCTGAAAAAATTTGGCAGAAAGTTTGTTCCTTAATTATTTTCTTCCTTACATATGGAAGTGATACATTGTTACCAAATCAAAGAGAAACCTGAAAATTATTTTAATAGCATTCAAAATTTCAAATCATACAAATTATTACATGAATCAAGATGTTCTCATTAATAGATCATATAAAAAAAGAACATAGTCAAACTAATAATCAAACAAAATCTATCCAAAAATGAAAGAAAATCAATGTGTGACCTCAAAAAGAGAGGGGCTGATGAATACTGGCCATGGTGGAATGACGAACGGGAAGTATGACATACCGTATGGGAGTTTATCAATGTAATTTTCACTTGAATCATCCACAACTTTTAACTCTCCTGTCTCGACATCGAAGGACAAAAGGGCCTTGTAGTTTATCAGATACAAAATATTGTTCGAATCAAAGGGATGGAATGACAATGGTACCGAGCGTATACGTAGTTCGTCGATGCTGACTCTATGTTGCAGACACCACCTTCCCGAATCGTAGTCCTTTAATTCCCAGATACTTAACTTAATCGGTTGGCGGCCATCCAGTTTTACTTCTACATATCTCAAATGCCCTTGATGTTCGTCCAACAAAACATGGTCGAGTTCTATCTTTCTTAGTCTATAGCTCGCGACATCGTCACTAGGCAGCGAAATAAGGCTAATGAAGGGAGGGTTATTTATATTGTAAGGATCGAACGCCATCACGCTGTGTGTGGCAACCATCCAATGCATAATTTTACCGAGAACGACAGGATTCTTCCACTTATAAAAGCAGATACGAGAATGTATTCTGAAATACTCCCATTCACGGATTTCGGAAGAGTACACGTCGAACCTGATGAAGCCGGAATTTGCATGATGTACTTCAATGCGCACAACTTTATAACTTTGGAGGACGTTGTCTTCAACTTGTGTCACAAAACCCGTGGCAACAAACTCAAAGCAACTTTCAGATGGAGGAAGGGTTATCCTCTGCCCGGTGATAGGGTTGCATATTTCGTAACTATAAATTTGAAGTCTTTTGGCAACCTCCAAACGAGGACCGTAGAGCAATAACCCATTGCTGATTCCGACCACTACATGGTCGAAACCATGGAACTGATCACATGGGAGAGTTAGCAGATCTAGGCAATTGATGCCAAGGGAACTTCCATCCAGTGGCAACTTTTTCAGGAAAAACTGTTCTGTCATAACCTTGTCTGCAAAGCTAGAGACAAGGATCCAGTCCTGCGAATGCGGCGACCGGGATCTTCGATCAACGTACATTCTAGCAAAAGAAGGGCAAGAAATCATAGAACACCATTGCTTCGAAACAGTTTTAAACTTGAATAGAACCTTGAACGGCAGTCTCATGAGCACCTCCATTAACATCCATTCCGGCATATCGTCAGCCTCGATCCACTCCACAGAACTGAGATTTCCACGTGTAGACCCCTTTATACTACTTCTCCTAGAATCCATTTAAGCAGTTTTCACGATTGGCTGGAATCAGCCAAAACCCTTGGAATAAAAAAAAAACAACTGGTGGACGCAATTTCATATAAGAAGATTTGAAGAGAAGGGATATTTAAGCGATAAACTTGCAGATTGCCATCTATTTAATGAATTTCTTCTCCAATTCTTATCTCTATGGGTTAGAGTTGGTCAAGGACTCTTCATATATATACGCTTTTGTACGGCTATTGTTTCAAAACATAATAATATTATCTTCTCTCCTATATTAAAAATATAATTGTAATACATGAATAATCATGTGGATGATATGGAAAAAAATCCAATTTAATAGCAAAAATATATCGTATATATATTTTCGTGGATCTTGTAATTTATCAATTAAATCAATAATCCCATAATGAATTTCTTAACGATAAATAATGTATTTTGACCCTCCCAAAGACAGGCTAATTAAATTTTATTGTGTGGTTATTTATGCGAGAATTTTAGGTATTATATTGAAGTTAACAATCTTGAAAATGATTTTTTTTATATAGATTTTTTTAATAGTTAACAATTTAAAATATATCTTTCATATGATTTTTTTAATATTTTACTTTAAACTAAGATAAAATGGGAATAAAATTTGAAATTAAATTTAAATAAAATTGAGATAGTTTTGTATAGAGAGCAATTTTGGAAAGTATGATTTGAAATTTAAAAGGATAATTTTTGAACAAAAATTTGTGTGAGACGGTTTCACTGGTCGAATTTGTGAGACGAATCTCTTATTTGAGCCACCCATGAAAAAGTATTACTTTTTATGCTAATAGTATTACTTTTTATTGTGAATATGGATAGGGTTGACCCGTCTCACAGATTATGATCCGTGAGACGGTCTCACATGAGACTCACTCTAATTTTTGGTACTTTAAAAATCACATCATGATGCTGATTGTTTATAATCCATCTGGCTTCGAGCTTCCAAATATGGTATTAAATATTTTTTTTTAAAAAAATTATATCATGTCCAAACATGTACAATTCCACACGTGTGCCCACCTTGTATCTAAGCTATATCCAGCTTTTCTCGACACATTGCCAGACGCTCCGTACCATACGGATTGTGTGGTATTATTATTATTTATTTATTTATTTTTATGGAGTGAGCGTGAATATTATTTAAATTTTCGAACTAACTCAATAATATGAAAATAATATTGATTAAGTAAACTACGTTGAAAAAGTCATGTGTGATAAAGTTCGTCCGAGAATGTGTTGGCTTGAGAATCTAACTTCTGACTATTGATCAAACGCTCGTTTACTGATAAATATCTCATATCGGTTAGATAATTAACATTTGAGTGACATATATTGGCTTGGACAATCATCTCCCCTTGAGCTAGCTTTTGGGGTTGAGTTAGGTCCAAGTTCCAATCTTAACATGGTATCGGAGCCCGAGTTTCACCGTTATGTGTTGGACTGCCTATAATTAGGCCACCCGTTCTGCCCACAATTGGGTCATTTGTAAACTCCACGCTCCGGATGTTCATTCCTGGGCGTGAGAGGGGTGTGTTAAATGTCCCACATCGGTTAATTAATCTTTGAGTGGCATATATTGGCTTGGACAATCCTCCCCCCTTGAGCTAGCTTTTGGGGTTGAGTTAGGTCCAAGTTCCAATCTTATCATTTACTTCACTAACTCGAACATCACTTGGAAGCTTATTATTATTATTATTGTTGTTGTTGTTGTTGTTGTTATTGTTAATTGAACGAGATGAGATTTGTCAAAATTGAATCTCGAATTCCAAACACCTCCAATATTTCGTATACAAATACAAGCCAAATTCTCAAATGCATATACGCACTCACATAAGATATCAATAAAGCTACTACATTCTTGATAACGCATCAATCCATTGGGTCTGTCCTTGTAACTTCATGTTGTCAAAACAAATCTTCAAAATTAACAAATTTAAATCCACAAATAGTGCACGTTTCGAGATAAACTGAAAGAAAAAATAGAACACATGTAATTTTAACGTGGTTTGATATAGCTGTCTTGCATCTATGGGACCACGCTCAACTATCAAATTAATCTAATATAAAAAAAATAATAATCTAATAAATAGAAAATGTTATGATCATACATGAATTTATTCAAATAAAAGACTATATTTTCTAATGATGTCTATATGATGATAGAAAATCCAAAGTGAATGCGCGCGATTGGATAGGTGTCAGAGTTGGTATATAAGAACATATATCTCCATATACATATTTTCAATTCAAATAGTTTCTGAGATTCTATATATCAGCACAATCCATTACATTATATGCTCAATATTGGTCTGTTGGATTATTGCCAAAAAAAGACATCGCAAACGCAAATCACAATTATTGGAGTAGGTGTCCAACAAGCCAATTATGAATTAGGATTTTATTTATTTTATTATAAAACAATCTTTGTTTTAATAATATTTTAATATTTAAATCAGTTATGCTACTATGATTTATCTGTATACTCATGCAAGCTGCATAGATAAAGTCTTTGAATATACAATAGGTACCATGAGGTTGTCACTCAACGTAAGATAATGAAACTCATTAAAAAGTGTACCGTATATTCTAAATAGGTTTTTGGTCGAATCAACCGTCTAAAATAATGATAAAGGTCGCTTGAGACTAACATCTGTGATATAACCGCTATGCTTCATTGACAAGGGCTTGGAGATGTCCATTCATACAGATAGGTGATCATATGATGATGCACTAAACAACCCTCCTTCGAACTGTCCAAGTGGTTCTTTCTTATTGAGTATAATAGTCCGTGATTATGGTTGTATATCATTAGTCCTTTGACCCGCGACAGTGTAAGGGCTATACGTACTAGCATGCACTTCGTGAAGGAATTCACTAAACTGACAGCTGTCTAATATGATAAATAAAAATTTGGAAGATGGAAATTTTGATCTTCAAAATTTTCATTTTTCATTATATGAACAAAACTTGTAACCTTGATAATCAGCACTCGCGGATCGTTAATCGTGGTTTAATGAGTTCGAAATCATTTATTAACTGAATTGAGAATTTACCGAGAAGTTAGTAAGATGTACAAATTTCCAAAAATGTTCTAGAGGAGTCTAGAATTAAATTAACTAGTGAGTTGATTACATAAATTCAATAATAATTATTTAATTTAATTAATATATCTATGCATGTATTAAAAACGCAAATGTGTGTGTGTGTGTATATATATATATACAACTATATACACACACACACATATTTTATATGCGATATAAAATTCGTGTATATATGGTATTAATATATCATGTATTATCAAATGTTGATAAATACATTATATATATTAATAATATGAGAGTTATAATTTAATGAAATATAGAGTTCTAGTCTGATAAGATCATGATCGCGCTCTATTTATACGCCATGAGGGGTCATAAAACGTATCGAAACTCTTGCACACAAAACTTACAACAATCCTTCCCTGCCCTTGAAAAAGCTCTCGGCTACTTGGATTTTTTAAAAGAAAATTTTGCCCCTCTTTGTTCTTCCAACTTCACGCCGTCGTCACTGCACCATGTTAAATAAAAGTGTTTGTTTAGCTTGATAATTATGATGACTAGTGATAATTTACGAGATACACGATGTGTAGATAATATTCGATATTATCGAATTAATATAATATTCGATATTATATTGTATAAGGATGATCAAGAGTCATAATCAATTTGCAAGATGTATGTTAGGATATTTTACATGTTGTATTTTTAATTATTGGATAATTAAAAGTGGACCTAATTTATAGTTCGTTCTCACCCCTAAATTTGTATCACAATGTATCATTGATATTTAATGTAAATAATAGATTTAAGGAGAGATCAAAATTTGAAGACGGTGGACCCGATCCTCAGAAGGAGTTCTGAAGATCGAAGACATGTAAAATATTGGAAGCTTATGTAATATTACATTTGCATCTCTGCACTAACCTTGGTTTTAGACATAGATCCGTATATGGCTCGTATGGGTCAATAACTTTTGGTTAATATCGAGCATCTTTTATTATTTATGATGTATGGCAGCTATTCCGAAGAGAATTTTTGAAGCAATATTACCTTGCATGATTTCATTTGCAAAAGCTAAGTGAATTCGAAGGCTTCCAGCAAACTACGGATATGAAGTTGATAGAGTATACCTCAGAATTTAATGATCTCGGAACTTATGTCCCAACCATTATGGCAGACGAGACTCTAAAGATGCAGCGATTCAAGAAAGGTTTGAGCAGCCAAATCCAGTCGGCCTTAGCAATATATAAACCCACCAATTTTTCTGATTTAATGGGAGCAATCATGAGTGCTAAAAACTGACATCAAGCGCTGCGATGAAGAAATCAAACGCAAACAACCCTTCGTTGGTCAATCTCCCATGATGAATATAAAGTTTTCATTGTATTGTTGCTTGTCTTGTGTTATTTGTTTAAAATAATTTGTATAATTTATTTTCTTTTTTGAGATTCTAGATTTATTTGTCGATCTTGATTCTTCCTCAATTTTTTTAATCATTTATTTTATTGTATGTAATATAAGCTTTATTCTTGTCACATGAGTTTAATAAGAGAATATCACTGTCGAATAATCTGGTGGATTTAGTGATTTCAAATAAAATGACCAAAAAAATATCTAAGTTATCGTACAAGTTTTGACAACTTACAAAACTAAAAGTCAAGACAATTCAACTTATATGACTAAAATTGTGATTTTCTCTACGCCGTCAATAGTTACGAGTGCACAACAGCAGACCTGCATGTAGAAACGTTCAATCTAATGTTGTTGATGACGCGGCTGCCACCAGGGACGGAGCCACCCCAAAGGCTGAAGTGGGCTCCAGTCCTGGATGAAAAAAAAAATTATTATTATTAATTATAGTATATATGTAATTTTATACTATGTTAAAGTTTTATCCAGTCCATAAAATAATTATATTTACTAACTTAGCCCACTAAAATTATTTTTAACACATTTAATCATAAGAGAAATTACTCTATCAACAACTATACCTTTGTAAGCAAGGACCTCAAGTTGAAAAAAGTTTTGAGGGTGATTTCTATATGTAGTACACAATTTCTTTAAAAATTTCCATTTTTATATATGTAATATATTTGGTTCGTGATTTGTATTCTTTTCATCGTTGTTTTTACTGTTTTATCGTCGCGTGTATGTTTTATATATTTGCTTTATTCATTTGTAATGTGTGCTCTTGCACGTTTTATTTTGTCCTTTTGCAGTACTTTTTCTCGATCGAAAATAGAATTTTTGTTTCTTTATTGAAAAGAACAATAACGAAACTTTTTAAAATCGGCACATGATTTGGTGTAAATTTTTGAATTTAGTATGTCTGGATTGTACATCTTCATTGTGATCCTCACAATTATTATTTTTTTTAAAAAAAAAATCAGATCTTGATTCTTCTTCACGATTTTTTTTTTAAATTCAGATCTCGACCATTTCTATTTTTTTTAAAAAAAATATTACGAATTTTTTTTAATCAAATTATGAAACTTTTCAAATCTATAACAATCCTCGAACCATTCCTCCGATTTAGTGATATTTGGATTTTTTTTTTTAAAAAAAAAAAGAGGCTCCACCTATGTCATGATATAGGGGTTTTTAATTAAATATTATACAATTTAGAAAATTATCAAACTATAACAAATTGTGAGACGATTCTACTAGAATATTAAAATGTTAAGTTTACATTTATGTCATGATGCATATGCGTTTTTATTTTTAATAGCTAATATCGTGATGGCCATGGTTTGTTGGCTTAATGGCATCCAATGTCAAAATTTGGGTCAGATGTCTAATGACTGATTGATATATCTTAAAAAGTGTAAATGAAGCAAATCAAGTTTTATGAAAAAATTAAATTTTGAATCCAGCTCTGAGTATACATATTTGAGATCGATTTTAAGCTCGAAATATTTTAAATTTTGGTTCGAGTTTGGTTCGAACCAGGCTCAGGTTCGACTTCGGATCGAAAGATTAAACATATTCACGAAATATTCGAATTATTGCTTGAAAATAAATATTCGTCATATTCAAAATCTATTTATTTTTATTTTATATATATATATATATATATATATATCCAGCTTTTTTTTCTTCTAATTTTACCCTTATATCTATACTTCTATACTATATTATTAAGTGAGAGGACATGATAATAACTACCTAGAGAGGACACCAATTTTTTTCTCAATTTTATACTTATATGATACTAATATTATACTTTTATTTTTATTTTTAAATTTCAACACAAACTTTTATTTTATTTATTTTTTTTATTTCAATCATTCAAATATCAATTTAGTCTCTCCATAATTTGTCAAATTACATTTTAGTCCATCGATAATGATAAAAAAATTACGTGTGCAGAGTCACTAGTACTAATAAAATATCAAGGCTCATAAGCTATCGAACAATATAACATAAGTTCGACTCGAATTTAATAAATTCGAATATGAATCAAATATTATTTAAGTTTTGTCTCGAGAAAAACTGTGAACAAATAGGTTCGTTTAATATTCCTAGAAACCCTCCCTTATTTTCAAAAGTCTCATAAGCTGTATGGTTCAATGATCTAAATCAAGCAAGTGATTTGGTACAATTAATTCGAGACAAATGTAAAACCCCCAAATATTATATATATATATATAATATCGAAAAAGAAATCTCTTAAGATATATCGAAAAAGAATCTCTTAGACGTATGAGAGCATTCACCTGAAGCAAGCAAGTGATTTGGTACAACTAATTTAAACTTAAAGTCCTCGAATAAAATGCCAGCACATAATTAATTACATGTGATTTCTTTAGTGTGTGGAAGAGATTAGAACACGTGTTCCACTTCTTACACTATTTATTAAATTTTTGGTAAGGAATCTCTCACTCTTTTAATTGTTTATTTATTATTTATTAATAATAATATTAATTGAGCCCCGGGTTACGAAAACATCAACTACGTGTAAACAAGATTATATATATCTTAATCACTTTCTAAATTGCTACTTAATTATTAGCAAAAACTGGTGATGATCTCACGGGACGTATTTTGTGAGATAAATATCTTATTTGGGTCATCTATTAAAAAATATTACTTTTCATGCTCTTTTTTTTATGCTAAGAGTATTACTTTTTATTGTGAATATCAGTAGAGTTGACCCGTCTCACAGATAAAGATTCGTGAGACCGTCTCACAAAAGACGTACTCTTAATTATTATAATTATATATCACAAAAGGCAAATACTTGTGTGAGACGGTCTCACAGGTCGTATTTTGTGAGACAGATCTCTTGTTTGGGTCATCCATGAAAAAATATTACTTTTTTATGCTAGAAATATTACTTTTTATTGCGAATATCGATAAAGTTGACATGTCTCACAGATTAGGATCCGCGAGACGGTCTCACATGAGATCCACTCATCACAAACACTATAATTATTCGTAGACGAGCTAATATGTTAATTTTATGAGACGAACTTATTTATATAAAATATTATTTTTTTTATTATAAATACGTATTATATAAATATTTGGAAGGAATCGATGATCACGTATATAAAGACAGGTCCATGAATGATACTAAACTCTCTAATTCATCGGTCTTGGCAGCTCCCGCACAGCTTAGAAACTGATTTTTGCGCTTCTTGCTTCGTGGAAATGGCCGCGGCGTTTGCCACTCATAGTTCTGACGGATCTTCATCTGACACCATTCCTCTGCTCACTCCCCACAAAATGGGAGACTTCCATCTCGCCCACAGGTTTCGTTTTCTTTCTGCTTTTATCGTTTCCGAATCACGCCTTTTGTGTTTTGTTTTTAGTATAATCAAAAGCCAAATGAGTCCGAATGGTTGAATCT
The DNA here is from genome assembly GCF_022965805.1 of Primulina eburnea. NCBI lineage: Eukaryota > Viridiplantae > Streptophyta > Magnoliopsida > Lamiales > Gesneriaceae > Primulina > Primulina eburnea. The sequence continues at coordinate 25,346,004 of NC_133114.1, forward strand.
GCTGATATTTTTATAAAGGTCATTGAAGTTTGATCCATTTTGAAACTTTGTAACCAATTAAGCACACTGAACCGCCGAAAATTTTGATTCTACCGATATTCTACTCACTCCATGTTGTACACGAGAAACGGCCCTTCATTTAGCTTTAGATCAATGTGTATAAAATACGTTGTTGTTTAACATTTGTGCAGAATTGTTCTGGCGCCATTGACCAGAAACCGGTCATACAACAACGTCCCGCAGCCGCATGCCGCGGTGTATTACTCTCAACGAGCCACCAAAGGCGGTCTTCTTATTTCTGAAGCAACTGGTGTATCTGATACGGCACAAGGGTATGTATTCACCAAACGTCATATCATGCAATTTCTTCTCAACTTCACGACGTCTACTTTAGTCGATGATAATATGTATATATTGTTGGTCCCACGTGCGGAATTTGAGATAATAAAACCCGAAAATAAAGAATAAACTGGACACCGAGATTTACGTGGAAAACCCCTAAAAATTATTAGGGTAAAAACCACGGGCAAGATGAAAAGAATTCCACTATAATATTTTGTGGTGTACAACTCACTCACTGTGTTTCCAAAGAGAACACACTCTCTTAATACAGGAGAACAAATACCTCACAAATAATATAGAACTAATAGAAGAGAAGAGAGAAAACTCAAGATATTACTTGAGATTGGGATGCACCAACTGATGAAGGAATGCATCTATTTATAGATGCAATTCCTCGTCTGAACAAAAGTTTCGTTTCAAACTTTTCAAACTTTGCATCCCACGTTTTTTCTTTTTTATTCAACCAATTCGTCTGACATGGAATAAATGCTTGTGCCTAAATGTTTCTTTGACTTTTCTGCCAACATTTCTCCCACTTGGAGATTTGTTTGAGAATCAAACACATCTCCACACATCCTTTCAATCTTGCCATTCCCTGCTGCTTACGTTTCCGCTAGACCACTTGAGGATCTACACCACTCAAACTTATCGGTGTTCACTGGCTTGGTCAGAAAATCAGCTATATTTTCTTTCGTATGGATCTTCTGCATATCCACGCTTCCTTCTTCTACTACTTCCCGCACAAAGTGAAATTGTACTCCAATGTGTTTCGTCCTGGAATGAAAGGCTGGATTCCTTGCGATGTGCAAGGCACTCTGACTGTCACAAAACAAAGGAACACTCTCTTGTTTGTGCCCGATCTCCTCCAATAACCTTTTAATCCATATTGCCTCCTTACAACCTTGAGTAGCTGCCATGTATTCTGCCTCTGTTGTAGATAACGCCACAACCGTCTGCAGTTTTGAAACCCAGCTTACTGCTCCCCCTGCAAGTGTAAACACATAACCAGTAGTAGATTTTCTCTTGTAAGGATCACCTGCATAATCTGAATCGACATAGCCCCTGAGTGTAAAATCCGATCCTCCATAACATAATGCAGCATTCGAGGTACCCTTGATGTATCTAAGGATCCTCTTGACAGTGCTCCAATGCTCTCGTCCAGGATTCGCCATATACCGACTAACTGCTCCCACTGCTTGAGCAATGTCCGGTCTTGTACATATCATGGCGAACATCAAACTCCCCACTGCTGATGCATATGGTACTCGAAACATCTCCATCCTCTCTGCTTCACTGCTAGGACACATCTCGGAGGATAACTTGAAGTTAACAGGAAGAGGGGTCGATATTGGCTTACTATCTTGCATGTTGAAGCGTTGCAAGACTTTCTTCAAATAATTTTTCTGGGAAAGCCAAATCTTTCTGTTACTTCTGTCTCGGTGAACTTGCATCCCTAGAATCTTGTTTGCTGGTCCCAAGTCCTTCATATCAAATTCCCTAGCCAACTGTGCCTTCAATCCTTGGACCTGATCTTTGTTGGGGCCTGCTACCAACATGTCGTCCACATACAACAGCAAAATGATATAATCATCACCAGACTTCTTGAAATACGTACAAGGGTCTGCACTCAGTCTGTTGTATCCAAGGCTCATGATATAGGAATCAAATCTCTTGTACCAACACCTCGGCGCCTGTTTGAGACCGTACAGAGATTTCTTCAACCTGCAAACCAAGTTCTCTTTGCCTTTTTCCGCAAAACCTTCTGGCTGGAGCATATAGATTTCTTCTTCAAGATCTCCATGAAGAAACGCCGTTTTTACATCTAGCTGTTCTAGATGTAGGTCAAACACCGCACACAATGCCAACACTACTCTGACTGTTGTAAGCCGAACCACAGGAGAAAATATCTCATTGAAGTCAATACCTTCTTTCTGAGCATACCCTTTTACTACCAATCTAGCACGATACCGTTCCACTTGATTATTGCCATCTCGCTTGATCTTATAGACCCATCTGTTACCGATGGCTTTCCTCCCTCGTGGTAGTGTAACAAGATCCCAAGTTTTATTCCTGTCTAATGCCTCCAATTCTTCTTGCATTGCTATCATCCACAAAGATACATCCGAGCTTTGAGTAGCCTCGTGGAAACTCGATGGCTCACCATCTTCTGATAATAGACAATATGCAATGTTGATTTCAGTGACATAATCTGAAAGCCAACCTGGTGGTCTTCTGTCTCGAGTTGACTGCCTCACATTGGAAACCTCAGACTCAACTTGTACTTGTTCTTCGTGCTCTGGTACTGCTTCACAAGAAACTTGACCTTCGTCTGTCTTATTTTCTACCTGAAAAATAGTAGTTTCTGAATTCTGTGTGCCTTTGTCTCCCTTTACTTTATCTTCCTCGAAGATAACATCCCTGCTGATGACAAGCTTGTGAACAGTAGGATCCCACAAGCGAAACCCCTTTACTCCATCAGCATAACCCAAGAAGATACATTTTCTGGATTTCGAATCCAACTTCGATCTTTCTTGCTCATTGTACAGAACGTACACCGGACTTCCAAATGTATGCAAATGAGAATAATCTGTCGGCTTCCCAGTCCACATCTCCATCGGAGTCTTCAGATCAATCGCCACTGAAGGAGAACGATTGATAATATAACAAGCGGTTTTGACTGCTTCTGCCCAAAATGACTTTTCTAGACCTGCAGTCCTCAACATAGCTCTTGTTTTGTCCAACAAGGTCCTGTTCATCCGCTCCGCCACTCCATTCTGTTGAGGTGTGTAAGCCGTCGTGAACTGTCTTTTGATGCCCTTATGTAGACAAAATGCATCAAACTCGTCACTGGTATATTCTCCTCCATTGTCAGTCCTCAGACACTTGATTTTATTTTCTGAATCAAGTTCAACCCGCGCTTTGAAATCTTTGAAGACTTGGAAAACATCTGATTTCTTCTTGATTGGATACACCCAACATCTCCTAGAGAAATCATCAATGAACGAGACAAAGTATCTCGCTCCTCCTAGGGATACAACCGGTGCTTGCCAAACATCCGAATGAATCAGCTCCAATATGCTTTTGCTCCTGGCAGTAGAAGTGCCAAACTTTAATCTGTGTTGTTTACTGGTAACACAGTGCTCACAAAAGGGTAATGACACTTTTGTAAGTCCCGGCAGCAGCTTCCGTTCTGAGAGAATTTTCAAACCCCGTTCTGACATATGCCCGAGCTTTCTATGCCATAACACTGTTAATTCTTCTCCTGAACCATTTGATGCAACAGCTAGCTCCGCCTCTTTGTGTGTTTCTCCCAAAAGTACATACAGATTTGCAGAAACCTTTTCCGCCTTCATAACCACAAGCGCGCCTTTCACAATTTTCATGATCCCATTCTCGATACGAGTTTTGCACCCGATGTCATCCAATTGCCCCAAGGACAAAAGATTTTTCGTCAGTCCTTTCACATGTCGTACCTCCTGTATGGTGCGAATGGTGCCATCAAACATTTTAATTTTGATAGTACCGACCCCAGCGATTTCCAAGGCATGATCATTTCCCATGAATACATATCCTCCTGAGACTGGTTCATAATGATCAAACCATTCTCTCCGAGACGTCATGTGCCACGTCGCTCCTGAATCCATAATCCATGTGTCACAAAATTTGTGTCTGCCTTCTGCAACAGTTGCTGCTTCGCTGAATAATATTTCACCACTGCCTGAAGTACTGGCCACATTTCCTTGAGAACTTTTATCAATACTCGTACACTCTTTCTTGAAGTGCCCTTTACCGCCACATTTAAAGCAGTAAATATTTTTCTTCTTACTTCTCGACTTTGATCTACCCCGTCTTTGGCTCCCACTGGAGTCACGGTCCATAAATCTTCCTCTTATCATCGGCAAAGCCTCTGCCTGCTTCGAGCTTACCAACCTGTCTTCCTTATTCTTGCGTCGGCTTTCTTCTCCGAGAACCACAGTTAAGACATCGTCGAATCTTAGAAAGCCCATAAGAATATTGTTGGTAATGTTGATAATAAGTTGATCATATGAATCTGGTAGACTTTGAAGTAGAAGCTCCGCACGTTCATTTTCCCCTATTTTATGCCCCATGGAAGTGAGTTGGGCAAATAGAGTATTTAGTGTATTGATATGGTCGGTCATCGATGAAGATTCCGCCATCCGAAGAGTATAAAGCCTTCTCTTTAGGAAAATCATGTTGTGTAGGGACTTGACCTCGTACATCTTTGTCAAAGTATCCCAGATAACTTTGGCTATTTTTATCTCAGAGATACTTGACAAAACTTCGTCTGCTATAGCCAAGTGTAAATTGGCAACAGCATTATTATTCATCTCATTCCACTTTCCATCATCCGTAATCTCCACCGGTCTATCTCCAATAGCCGCCAAGCAATTCTCCTTTCTTAAAACTGCTTGTATCTTTATTTTCCACAGCATAAAATTGCTTCCGTTGAACTTTGCTATCTCGTACCTTTCCGCCATTATGTCTACAACAATTTTATAGACTGGACAAAATAATCCCACCTTAAATAAAAAATCTCAAAAAATCTTTTTCTGATGTGGAAGATCAGTCTAGGCTGCAACCACAGAGCATACTCAGAATTTTAAGAAATTTTAAACCAAGGCTCTGATACCACTTGTTGGTCCCACGTGCGGAATTTGAGATAATAAAACCCGAAAATAAAGAATAAACTGGACACCGAGATTTACGTGGAAAACCCCTAAAAATTATTAGGGTAAAAACCACGGGCAAGATGAAAAGAATTCCACTATAATATTTTGTGGTGTACAACTCACTCACTGTGTTTCCAAAGAGAACACACTCTCTTAATACAGGAGAACAAATACCTCACAAATAATATAGAACTAATAGAAGAGAAGAGAGAAAACTCAAGATATTACTTGAGATTGGGATGCACCAACTGATGAAGGAATGCATCTATTTATAGATGCAATTCCTCGTCTGAACAAAAGTTTCGTTTCAAACTTTTCAAACTTTGCATCCCACGTTTTTTCTTTTTTATTCAACCAATTCGTCTGACATGGAATAAATGCTTGTGCCTAAATGTTTCTTTGACTTTTCTGCCAACATATATGCGGTGTTACATTCGATTTAAAGGTATCCAGAGACGCCTGGAATTTGGACAAAGGAGCATGTAGAGGCATGGAAACCAATTGTGGATGCAGTTCATCAGAAGGGTGGCATATTTTTCTTGCAATTATGGCATGTTGGTCGTGTCTCAACCTATGGTATGTGTTAAAAATCGCCTTCCCTAAAAGCTCGAGCTCTGGGAAAGTGATCCACATAATCACCTTCCCTGTGGCTTATTTTATTAGGTATGCAGCCCAATGGCCAATCTCCGATCTCATCAACTGGCAAAGGGATCACCCCGGGGCATGACGGAGTAGATTGGCCTCCACCTAGACGGCTAAGTACCGATGAAATCCCGGGTATTGTCAATGATTTCAGGTTGGCTGCTAAGAATGCCATTGAAGCAGGTTGAGTCCCGATTTTGATAGGAGTTCTTTAAAAGAAATTTAAACTATTTCAACAACATACCTTCGTTTGTGTACCATTACAGGATTTGATGGAGTTGAGATACATGGAGCAAATGGCTACATAATCGAACAGTTTCTGAAAGACCAAGTAAATGATAGAACAGATAAATACGGGGGGAGCATGGAAAACCGGGCTCGTTTTGCTCTAGAAGTCGTGGAAGCCGTAGTTAATGAGATCGGGTCAAACAGAGTTGGTATGAGACTATCTCCATATTCAGAATTCATGGAGTCCATTGACTCGAATCCCGATGCTCTAGGCCTTTACATGGCGAAGGCGCTTAATGATTTTGACCTACTCTACCTCCATGTGATAGAATCAAGAGTGGCCGGTGCAAGGGTCATTCGAGGAGCAGAAGATGAAGTTCCTCACAAGCTTCTCCCTATGAGAAAAGCTTTCAAGAATACTTTTATTGCTGCTGGTGGGTATGACAGGAGTAAGGGAAACAGAGATATTGCGGATAACTACACGGATTTGATCGCGTATGGACGTCTGTTCTTGGCTAATCCAGATTTGCCGAAACGTTATGAGATCGATGCTGCTCTTAATAAGTATGATAGGAGCACATTCTACACTCCTGATCCAGTTATTGGTTACACTGATTATCCATTTCTTGAATAAGTTTTTCGCCTAGTTTCTTGTCTACCGTTTTCATGCTGATTCCGGACAGGGGTTGGATCATCCATGCCAATACATCTGGATTCTGGTGTACGAAAATCATGCATTTGTCTGAAGGAAGGAAGTTGCTTTATATATATACTCATCACGAAGTATTCGAGTTCGAACTTTATATGTACGATTTTATAATTTAATTCGAGCTTAAATACCACGTACTATGTGATCAATATTGTGAAATAATTGTAATCAGTGTAAAATTAATGCTTGGATTTTTATTCATTAACTCCTATTCGGTGGAGATCTCTTTACTCACTCAAAAGTTTCCTCACACTTTGTTCATAACTTATGGTTCTAGTGCAAAAACCTCGTACAGAATCGCCCTAAAAAAAATAATACATGTATAATGTACGTTACACATACGTTTACATGTGTTTTTTAAAATTACGAAACTACCCAATTACACTTTAATTTAAATACTTTTTAAAAATACATTTGGATAGTTTTAAATTTATAAAAATACACTTTAAAAAATACTAATATTGGAAATGTCGAATATTTAAGGGACAACTCATCCGACGACGTTGGAGGGAGAAAATAATTTTTTTAAAAAGTATTGAAGTACCAAAAAAATAGAAATATAGATAGAGTAATCGATATTTTACACAAAATATCTTATAAAATCTTAGATTATTTACAATAAATATTTATTATATTTAAAAATAAATTGCCTAAAATTGGAGGAACAGGGTTTAAATGAATACCAAGTTCTCATTACTTTGTCATAACATATTTTAATTACAACAATCAAGTTTGCAAGAATGATGGAAAAATATTTTAATTATTGTAATCTGATTGGTAGTGTTGAGTTGTGGAAATGTTAACAATTTTGATTTTGATGATAACAAAAAAATTTATTATATTTCTAACATATTTACTCAAGTGTTTAATTACAAGATATCAAGTTGAGCGATTCGACAAATGTCCCGAATCATATTTATTCTTGAACCCACAACTATTTATATCTCTAATTATTTAATGTCGCATAAGTATTGAATTATGTGTTTCCGTTGAGATATTTGAATTTGATGGGGATCAAACACAGAGTTTATACGTGTATTTCATAGAGTATGTCTCTTGTGAGACGGTCTCACGGATCTTTATCTGTGAGATGGGTCAACTCTACTGATATTCACAATAAAAAGTAATACTCTTAGCATAAAAATAAATATTTTTTAATGGATGATCCAAATAAGAGATTCGTCTCACAAAATACGACTCATGAGACCGTTTCACACAAGTTTTTGCCTATTTCATATTTGAAAGGTGTGGAAGTTATTTTGACTACTAATTTTGTGAGGAGAATGCAATTGCATGCCTAATTTAATAAAGGAGTTCTAAAATAGACAGCTGTCAAAATGAGTTAGTAAAAAATTTTATCTTCGAAATTTTTACTTTTTGTTATAATAACGAGATTTGTACCTTCGTCACATCGAATATTTCTGATCGACAATCGAGATTATGATGGAGTTATAATTATTTAGTCGACAAATTTAAAATATACTAATTAAATATTATTTAAGTAACTTTGACTACTATGAAAATTCTCATTGAAAATTCTAGAAAGTAATTAGAATTAATTAATTAATTAATAGTTATTTTATTATATCATGTATTATCAGAAATTGAAAGTGTTACATGAGATATTTGAAATAGAGAGACAGTACTTGATCTAGAAGAGTTTTGTCATATCAACTATGGATTATTTGATTAATATAACTGAAGAATCCTCACATAATCTAACTAATAGGGTGTGTTTGGTTGGGTGGATTAAATAAGGATAGATTAATAGTCCAATATTTATCGTTAAAATTTTAAGATGTTTTAATAATCATTTTGACCCGGTTTAAGATCCAATTTTATTAATCAAATAGTTATCCATAAAATTGGATCTTAAACCGGGTCAAAATGGTTATTAAAACATCTTAAAATTTTAACGATAAATATTGGACTATTAATCTATCCTTATTTAATCCACCCAACCAAACACACCTTAGGAGTCTTAGTTAGACCATAAAACCTAGTGGAGATTTTTGATAAAGTGAAAACTTCCTAGTAAAATTCCTTACAAGACACGTCCGAATGAGTCTTTTGATATCATCTTCAAATAAATTTAACCACATATAATATGGGTCAAGAGAAAATTTGACCATCATACTCTTCTATGTTGCCTTGATGTTGCTAAGACGGTTAATACTTCTTCAAGCGTTTTTGAATTATTCATGTTATATAAAATAAATTGCGATTGTTTTCTTGAAACAATTAGGTACTGTTTTGATTTTGTCAATCACCAAAAACTTTGGGATAATAATAATTTTTTAACACAAATAAATCTAAAATACGTTAGAAGCGTCGTTAACCAATAAATTAAAAGATTTTGTACACTAAAAGTACAAAAACTCTAAAAGTAGTAATTTTAAATGATATAATAAAAAGGATTGATAAATCAAAATAATGTTAAATAACAAACATGTGTAAGAAATGAGATTTCACAAATTGGGTTTTTTTAAAAATTAATTTAATTTTTAAAAAAAAATTCAAAAATAATTTAAAAAAAAAACGTTTTCAAAACTACTGTAATCCGCGCTTGCGGAGTGCGGACGCTGCACACGTGGAGCAGCGTCCGCGCTCCGTAAGCACGGACACTGGTTCATGTAAGCATCATATGATATTAGCGACAGAAAATATATCCAACCGTCGCTCACCCGTCGCTAATATTAGCGACGGTTTATAAACCGTCGCTACTTTAGCGACAGTTTCTAACCGTCGCTAAATGCACATAATTTTATAAGAGAATTTGCGCGGTGCGAAAAGTCATTTTTGTTGTACTGAAGACAGAGAAAAAAACAGACAATAAATTCATCAAAAAATAGGGGTGTTCATCGGTCGGTTCAGCTTGGTTTTTTATTCCGGTTTTCGGTTTAAAAATATATAATCCGATAGCCGAACCATTTTTCTTCATATCGGTTCGGTTTCTATCAAAACGGTTCAGTTATTTCGGTCGGTTAATTCGATTTTTATATAATTATTTAAATTAATAATATAAATATATTGTGAAATATAATATGTTAACTTTCTACATGTTTTCTTAGTAAAATCTTTAAATATAAGGTCTAAATTATTATAGAAAACAACAATCAACTAAAAATTGTTCAAAATAGTTCTTCATTCACTAAATATCATATCAAAAATATAAAAAAAAAAAATTATTAATTTAATGAAATTTCGGTTTTTTCGGTTTTGACATATATAATCCGAAATCGAACCAAATAAAATTCGGTTTAATATTTATATCCGAATTACAAAATTCGATTTTCGGTTCGGTTCGCGGTTCGATTTCTTCGGTTTGGATTTTCGTTTTTATCCGAAGTTTGAACACCCATAATCTTCACTACAACAAAAATGGCTTTTCGTAGCGCGCAAATTATCTTTTCGCAGCGTATATTGCAAGCCGCAAAGTTGCAAGCCGTTGAAAGTTCAAAATTATCCGCTGCGTATATGTGCACGCTGTTGATAGAATTATGCGTAACGTACGTAGAGGTAGGTATCTCGAAATTAAAGTGTGCGTTATAACAACAAACAAGTTGAAATTGTCACATCGATGATATTGGATCGTCGATCGGGATTATGATGAGATTAATATATTGGGGCATAGATCGTGACTTTGCAAGAGTATAAGCCCATCATGCAAATTTATTAAAGTTCAAATGCGCATTTAGCGACGGTTTTAAGTTAGCGTCGGTTATAAAACCGTCGCTAATGCCATTTTAGCGACGGTTTATAAACCGTCGCTGATATTAGCGACGGATGAACGACGGTTTATTAAACCGTCGCAACTTAGCAACGGTTTGGATATATTTTCCGTCGCTAATATCATATGATGCTTACATGGACCACCGTCCGTGTTTACGGAGCGCAGACGCTGCTCCACGTGTGCAGCGTCCTCACTCCGCAAGCGCGGATTACAGTAGTTTTGAAAACGTTTTTTTTTTAAAATTATTTTTGAAAAAAGTTTTTAAAATTAAATTAATTTTAAAAAAACCCTCACAAATTATTTGTTTTCTCAAAACTATGAGATCAAGGTAATATAATTATTGATAATTATTTTGATTTCAATATATATCTTTTGACGATATGAAAAATAATAAGTATATAAAACTACAGTTTATATATATTGTTAACAAAAGTGATTGAATATTGAAATATGACAATATAAGCTAACCTGAACCAAAAACTTCTCAAAATATCATGCAAGATCGGGCAATGACTTAAGGATTTCGAAATATGTTTGCAATAAAGAGAGTCATCCAGACTACAATCTTTATGATTTTTTTGTGAATTTTCTCAAGCTGCTTTTCACTAGAGGAGTTTAACGAGGCAGACAGACAGAAGTAAAATATGTCGTACTCTTTTTCCTTCACTGGGTTTCGTCCCATTGAGTTTTTCCTAGTAAGATTTTAATGAGGCGTATCTATCATCAAGATAACATAAAATGGTAAATATATATTGTATTTCTCTTTTTCTGTCGCTCAAGTTTTATTGTCAAGGTTTTAACGAGACAACATCCGACTCTTCATGAAGTTTTCAAAAAAAAAAAAACATCTTACCAAATAAAAAATTTAACGAAGTTGTTGTCGTGTAAATAATAATGTAAGTGAGAGTACTATGATATGCCATGAACGTAGATAAGATAATTGATATCTCAAGGTTCTATTCACAAATTTATATTTTACCATTATATTCTACACATATGAGCTCTCGATTATAAATAAAATATTTCGAAATCATTCTTTAAAATTACTTTTCTCTTTTCTCCTCTATTTTTTTACTATTTTTATAACAATTATCGATTTATTAATTCTAATGAAAATATGAAGGATATTTAAGTCATTAAATCGGAAGTTGCAAACAGCTCATTTCCCCATGGGCATGGAATGTGTGTACATTTCAATCATTTCCACCACAATAATTATGCTTATGTTGCTTCGAAAGTAAACCCCAACGATTATTTTAAGCTCGATCTGATTTTACTATATCTTTTTCTTGAATCAACGACCGATTCCGAGGCCGAAAAACTCGGAATCTTTTAAAAAAATGGCGAGAAGACCTGATGAGGACTACGATTACTTGTTTAAGGTGGTATTAATCGGCGATTCGGGCGTGGGTAAGTCGAATCTGCTGTCTCGATTCACTCGGAATGAGTTCTGCTTGGAATCCAAGTCCACGATCGGTGTTGAATTCGCCACACGCACTCTCCAGGTCCGTGTTCCCCTGCTTCAGCTGCTACTGTTTTTAGTTTGTTTGGTTATGAGTGTGGTGTAAAGATAATTGAATTTTGGTGGTTTTTATGGGTTGTTCTGGTTCTGATACTGTCGTTCGTTGCATGAGTTTTACTGGAAAATTGAGTGAATTCTCGTGTTTTTGTGGTGGGACTTACTTTTAGGGTTTGATGTCTAGATTCGTTCATGAGATATGCGAGTAATTGTGTGGTATTTAGTTGATTGCTTTGAGAACTCGTGCAGTAAATGTGCGGCGATCAAGGCTTGAATTTAGAGTATTAATTTTTTGTGTCTGCAGAATTTATTACGTAATAAAGGTGGCGCAGGTTAATTACTTACTCAGGCCAACTCTACGATGCCATATCCTTCTTTGTTGATCTGGAGATATTTAATTCCTTATTTGGATAGGACTGAATCCTTACTGCCTTTGTTTTCTCCTTTTGGCGTCAACATTTTCTTTAATTGTTCATATTTGTGTGAGGGAAGAAGAGGAAATGAATAAGTAGTGATGACCCATGAGAGAACTGTGGGGGACCAATGCCTTTCACAGCAGCTGGCCGCTAGATAATTGAAGCATTTTTTCTTGTCCGTTGTGCTAGTCCTAATAGAGCTCTTGGTCTTTATAAATGTTTGGGCGCACAAGCAGATGTGCCCAATTTTGGAGGTTCAATTTTATTTAATTTGTACTTGATTCATGGTTATAGCAACCTTGGACTTGTGGAATAATAGCAGAAGAATTATATGTAAAAAGGATTCTGTAACAGTCGCAATCACGACATTCCTTTGTGGGCATTTTGTTTTGATTGATTATAGATTTTTTTATGGATGTTGATATTCTGTTGATTTATTTTTCTCACAGTTAATTTTAATTTGGATCGCTCTCTATTCAAAATCGATAAATAAAATGTCAATTTGATTGAGGAATGCATGCACTATCAGCATATTATGCATGTAGTGTCATTGCCCAATTATGACTTATGTTTTGAATTTGAGTGGTCTTGTTGTTGGGCGTTCAATGTGACAATAATTAGCATTTTGGATCTCCCAAGGCTATATCAGTGTAAATGCATGCATAAATGATCATGATCACCATGACTTACTATGAGTTGAGGCCATATACATCTTATATTCAAGTTGTTTAAGAGCTTCGATGCAGTATTACTAGGTAGTTGGCATGGTGAGAAGTGATTAGCAATCCAACCTCTGAACTGGTTACAATACTTAAAGTAGTAATGTTTGAGGTGTTGGACTTTCTAAACTTCTAGATCAGGGGCAAAGAATGTCAGTGGGAGTGAGTCTCTGGGGGTTAAAGTTATGGAACACCAAATATAAACAGAGTTTTCTTGGAAATTTCTATTCACTGGTGCAAATCTGATTAGCTCAATTCTTGAAACAACTGGGAAAGAAGAGGACGGGGAGGTTCCAACTATTCATCTTTATCTCTACTAGTGCTCTAGCAATTGCTGATTTGCAAAATAATGCAGTGAAGTGTTGGGTTAATGACTGTGTTTCTTCCAGATGTTATTTATTGAGTTTTACTTTGGATTATAATTGTGTTCTATTCATCACTGATTTTGGTTCAAAAACCAAAGTTGGAAGATGTATTAGTTCGCTCATGGCTCACCTCCATAGTTGCATTCTGGTCACCGAGCTCATTTTCTTATAACATCGGGTTCCACCTAGACATCAGAATCAAGTAATTGTTTACAATTCTCGTTTATTTAGACTTTTCCTTGTCAAAACAGGTTGAGGGAAGATCTATAAAGGCTCAAATATGGGACACTGCTGGCCAAGAAAGATACAGAGCCATAACAAGTGCATATTACCGTGGTGCCCTAGGAGCTCTTCTTGTGTATGATGTGACTAAACCAACTACATTTGAGAACGTCAGTCGCTGGCTGAAGGAGCTTAGGGACCATGCAGACTCAAACATTGTTATCATGCTTATAGGAAATAAGACTGATCTTAAGCATCTCAGAGCCGTTGCCACAGAGGATGCTCAAGGATTTTCTGAAACAGAGGGGCTTTCTTTCATTGAAACATCTGCTTTGGAAGCTACCAATGTCGAGAAGTCTTTCCAGACCATCCTATCAGAAATATATCGAATTATCAGCAAAAAGTCAATCTCCTCAAATGAACCTGGACCTACTAGCATCAAAGAAGGGACCGCCCTTGTAGTTGGCCCTCAAGATTCCAACACGAAGAGTACATGCTGTTCTACATCCTAATACATATCTTATATCATTATTACCTTCCGTTTACCAAATATCTATTTGAGTCTTTTGGTTCTTGCACGTATTCCAGCTTCTTGATTATTTGATTTGCTAAGGCTTCTTGTGAATGTAACTGGATGAGATAATTCTTTACAGTGGTGTAGCGTTACTATTTTGCATTTTGGTCACAGAATGTCTCCTTTTGTGAAATCCCAGTTTGTAGAATGGTTGCATCGGGTTTACTTTATGCTACATAATTGTGTAGCAACACTCCGTTGATGTGAGCCGCAACAAAAAATTGTATTGGAAACTATACAATTTGTAGTCATGGGGTGATCCTATGGCTCGAAACTTGGCGTGAATGATCGTAAGAATCGAATGAGCCACCGAGCCCTGTGTAAGGGGTGACTTTTGCGCAGTTAAGGTGGTGGTATGATCTGCATCTCACTTGATTGTGAGGGCAATAGGTGTTTCATAACTTACTTCTTGGTGGCATCTTGTATTTTTTCTTTGTATTGTTGCAATATCGACACACTGAGAAACAATCTTTCTGTAAAGGCCAGTTAAATGGGGTTATGATGTTATTTTTGGGGTAGTGACGAATGAGAAGTACCAAAATAATCCAGTCTAAAAAAAGTTATCCCTAAAAAATTTATGAAAAAAATTAGGATATGTTATTTACATCTTAAAATCTGCATCGACTAATTTTCATATCAATCTATGTAATAGGTCCAATATGATGTTTTTGTCTATAGACTAGGCAGTGTTTAGTCAAGTTGATGTGATTTGATGAGATTAGATAATAAATAATGTGTTTATCAAAATATTTGGATATGATGTTTTAATATTGAATAAATAATAATTCGTTTGGTACGATGGATTAAATTTGAGATAAAATAATAAATTATATTTTTATTATTTTTAATAAATATTTAATATATAAATAAAATAAATGTATAAATGTTAAAGTAATAAATTTAATTTATTGCGTTGATTGATATAAGATAAATAATAAATAAACAAAATGGAAACTAAATATTTTATTGGTTAAATCAAACAGAACTTATGTTATGTTTGTTTGCTCGTTTCGATAATTCATCTTATAAAATATTTGATTGTAATTTTATATATGAATTATTTATCTTATATTTCACATCTTAACCCAATTATTTTAATAGTTATCATACAATTACAATATTATCTATTTGTATACTCTCATCAAACCCGACTAAACAACCCTTGGTAGTATGGTTGAAATTAAAGACAATTTGACTAAAGAAATTTAATTCGTTTAGAAATATTTTGAATTAATTATACCAGTTTGAATCTGATAGTAATTTCAATTGCTTTATAACTTTAATTTAAATATAAAACTTTAATAAATAATTTAATATAACTATACTCTATTGACTTAAATTAAATACGATTTTTTCATTATTTTTCGTTCACTAGTTATATTTTCGACAAGTTAATGAAGATAAAATATAATTCATCAATAAATATTTTAAATATTTAATGCAAATATTGACGTATATTTGTATATATAGCCATATTCAACTTAATTTAAAAAACTTCTATTATTAGAAATCGGATTACAATATAAGAGTTATTTTTACTAAATGAGCAAGAATAATTTAGGGAAAATAATATATTTTAAAATAATAGTTTTTTTGGGTAATAAAATTTGACGAAATGTTCATTTATTTTTTTGTGAGAAATAATATTTTTAATAATTTAAATAAAAAATTAATATCATAAAATGGACCGTCGTCTCGCGGGGGTCCGCTAAAACTTGAACGCGCGCGCGCGCTGGTTCTGGAGGATTGGAAAGGTTGCTAGTGTTGTTCTTGTATTTGGGATGGGGGGTAGTAAACTAGGGAAGGAGAAGGTGTTAAAGAAGGAACTAGTTGCTGAGGACTGGTGCTTCGTGTGTAAAGACGGTGGCTTTGTTCGAATTTGCGATTACAAGTCAGTTACTATGATTTTTTTTTGGGTTCCATTGTTTGCGTATATAATGTATGTATATATGTGTGCATTTTTTGCAGTTGATATGGTTGTTAAGAGGATAAAGAAACTTGTTGCTTTCGATCTAATTTTAAGACTTTTTCATGGGATTATCAGAAATTTTAGTTAGGGTGTATCGTTTAAGAATACAACTGGTGAAGAAAAATAATGTATGGATCCACCATCTTTAATGATGTAATTTAGTTTGTAGAAAATATTTTATGAATGTTTTGGGTTACATTACATTACTAAAATATTATTTTTAAATTGAATCATTTTAAATTCTTGGTAGTATACTCCAAAATTTGAGTTGACTTTTTGTGTAAATTTCATGCCGCTATGGCTGTGTCCATGTAACTTGAACAGCCTAATGCCTTTGAAGTCCCGATTTATTTTCCTATTTACAGCATCCCAAATCAATTGATTATCATGAATTCAGTTACCTTGTTGGTGTAGCCTTACAGAGCACCATCTTTGCAACTTTAACATTTGAACAAAATTTACTGTTGATCTTTTTCTGCTGGATAAAATATCTGATTCATTGTTCTAAGAGGCGCAACAAGTCCTGATATTTTAGCGTGGAGTGTAATTCAATAAAAAATGACAAGTAAGATCACGCATATGCATAAAGAATTTCCGGCTAGAACCATTTGCTCTGTAAACCTTTTACAAGACGGTGTTAAATTGCCATTCACTGTTGTCCTAGTATTACACATCATATTAAGTATTTTACATGAGATATTGCCCCAAAAAGATTTTGATGTTTGCCAAAAAGCATTCAATTAGATGGGAGAGATCAATTTTTAGCTCAAGTGGAAGGCCTAACATCAATTTAAAATGTTGCCAACTATGCTTGCCCACGCTGTTATCATAAATAGTCATGGTTATAAAAAAGAGCTTCTATCTTGAATTAATTATTTGAAATGATCTTTACTCAAGCTGATTTTTGTTTGTACTTTTACACGGCTCCAAGTTTATCCATTTTGTGAGAAAGGTCTAATAGGATCAACAAATGAAACTTGCTATTGTGATTTAAGATCTCAAATACTGGGAAAAAGAAAAGGAAACACTGATTGCAGCAAATCAAAGAACCTTTTTGACAAAGGACACATGAATATTTTATTCAAAAAATTTATCAGTATTTCTCTAAGCCTGCTGGTGTTGTGCTATGGTCTTAGATTCGTGTAATATGAAACTAGACCGCTAATTTTTTCCTGTTTTCTTAGTAATTGGTGAAATGCTAGCAAGCCCATTGATTTATTGGACTAAAGAGAATTGATACTACAATTGTTATAATACATGTAACAGTCAATGAATTTGAGCTCCATATTTGTTGGATTTAAATTTAGAACATGTGAAATACTACTTGTTCATGTGAAATATGAGAGAACGTTGCCCAATCCATATATTTGTGGACTTGTACCTGTTCCTCGGTGTTTGTTCTCTGTGTGCTCTATGCCCAAGTATAAAGTGCATTAATTTCAAGCTGATTTTTGGTTGCACATCTAATTTTATTTTCGTTATCGCATATTCTGTGTTTCTTTGTTATAAATCAAAATTCAGCATTTTCTCCATAAAGCATTTTTAGTGAAAGCATAATTTGTTTCCAGGCAATGTCTAAAATCTTATCATCCTAGCTGTGTGGGGAAGAATGATTCATTTTTGGAAAGTGAGGACCACTGGACTTGCAGTAAGTTGAACTCTGTCGCCGCACTCCACCTCAATGCATGTATATACATATTTCTGGCTATTGGAATTTGAGCAGGGGCGAATTCATAAATAGCCATGTGGGAAAGCGCCCCCTTCCCCAATACAATTTTAAACACTTAATGTTAATTTTTCTGAAACTCCAAACTTCACCCCCACGAAGATCGAGTTAGTTTCTCCATAACTTGCAACCTAGTTCCATCTCTTCTCCTTGCCAAATTCCTTGACCCATCCCTACCTTTAATCTTAAAAGATTTACGACTGATGCGGTTCTCTTGATTCACCTCATCTTATTTATCAAGAGATTGCATCACATGTACACTTAGACACCATTTGATCCGAAGGATAAAATATTAATTGATTACACATCTTTGTTTATCTAATGTTTGACTATAATTCTACAAATGACTAGAGTTATAAATAATTATGTTATCTATATATATGTATGGATTTATCATCTATATGTCACACATCTTTCATCATCCCATTTTTCGAACTTCTCGGTGCCTTAGTGATTAATCAACCGGCAAAATGTTTGTAATATTCAATGGAGAATATGTACTTGCTCTTTTGTGACAATGACATAAAATAAAACACTGAGGAAGGTGGATACTGTATCATGTATGAGTATAATTGTGAATCTCTCATGAACTCTGACTGAAACCTTTACTCTTCCTGGTGATGAAACGTTTAATCAAAACAAGTAGTTGATCTCGATTCGCCTAAATTTCTGAAAGAATCAGTTGGATGCTTCGTAATGCTCAATCTCTTCTCACATAGCATAATCAATATAAGACTTATATGTTTCACTTTTGGATGATATTATTACTCATGATTGTATGCAGTACTCGTGCTCATAACCATAAATTTCTTTCAGCGTGGCTTGTTTAGAAGTTCTAAGACAACACTTTCCTTTTGACTATGTAAATGTCATTTAAAAATTTTCAAAATGTGTTTGGAATAAAATAACAAATGAAAGGATGTGTTGGGTATGGCAATAATTGGTGTCTTAACCCAAACACCAATTTTCTTTTGCATGGTAAAGATTTAATCCATTTACTTTTTATTACTATGGACTCATAACCATAAATTTCTTTTAATGTGGCTTGTTGAGAGGTTTTACTATTGGTTTTCATCATTCAAAAAATTGAAAAATTTGTTTGTAATAAGAAACTAATGAAAGGGTGTTCTGGGTAAGGCTTGAAGTTACTGTCATTAATTATCAAAACATCACGTTTCGTGTGCGTGGTAAAGATCTAATACATTTCTTTTTCAGATTGGCATACTTGCTTCCTGTGCCGCAGATCTGCCTGTCGTCATTGTTACACTTGTGCAAAGGCAGTGTGCCATCGTTGTCTTCCTACTGCTGACTTTTTACTAGTTAAGGGGAAAAATGGATTCTGCAGTCACTGCCTAAAGCTTGCTTTACTTGTTGAAGGAAACAAGGATTATGACTCTGATGGGGTATGATCTAGTGGCTTACCTTTCGGTTGAGATGATTTTTCGACATCTATGTGCTTTAATATTTCTACCTTACAATTTGCATAACATGTTTTTCGATATCATGAGATTTCCTTCCTGCTTTTCCTTACGCGAATTTGTAAACTTATCTTGAAATCCAGAATTCCGGATGCGTACATCATGTATGCACACACGTTTATACATGAAATGACGTTTCTTGTTGTTTTCTAGGAACTGGTGGATTTTAAAGATCGAGAAACATATGAGGGTTTATTCAAGGAATATTATCAGATTATTAAAGAGAATGAAGGATTTGAAATATGCCATATTTATGCTGCAAAAGATCGGGAAAAGGCTAGAAAGAATTATAATTCCGGCGCTGCCTCATTGGAACTTGACGAAGACGATGTTGAAGATGAAGAAGAGATATCTGATTATGATGGGTCGGATCATGAGAAAACGAGGAAGAGAATACCCAAATCTGTGAAGAAAAGCCACATAAAACCCAATAAAAAGGAGTTCATCGGTTGGGGTTCGAGAACCCTAATCGAATTTCTTGGATCAATTGGTACAAGCACAAGTGAAGTATTATCACAGCGTGATGTGACGGACATTGTAAATGCGTATGTTTTAGAAAATAAACTCCTCCATTTGAAGAAAAGAAAGATGGTGGTATGTGATGAACGATTACAACCTTTATTTGGGAAAAGGATGATAAGCAGGTATAGAATATACGACCTTTTGGAGGATCATTTTACCGAGAACCATGATGAATCGGAAGAAAATTATATGGTATACAATTTAGAGAAATCTAAAGAATTGACTTATCCTGTATGCAAACGAAGAAGAAAGTTTGACTCAGAGATAGAATCGTTGAAAAATGAGAGAGAACGTAGTGTGCCTCAGAGTGTTTTTGCATCGATTAGTGTTGATAATGTGAAACTTGTTTACTTGAAGAGAAGCTTGCTATATGAGCTACTCAAGCACCCTGAGTCATTTGAAGGAAAGGTGATAGGATGCTTTGTTCGAATTAAATCAGATCCATATGATAACTGTGCAAAAAATTCTCATGGGCTCATGCAAGTGAAAGGTTAGTCGAGACTCGTGAAACATATGTTCGGTTTTTCAGTTTCTCTGATGTTCTGTTGCTTTATCCTTTTACATATCTTTAGGAAAATAGTGAATGAATTCCAAGGACTATATCAAGAATCTCGAGTAGAAAAACAATCTATTGTTTCATTTCTTATTAAAAGTTAAAAAAAATCTATCCATCTATTTCTATTGTAATTTCTTTATTTTTCTTGAGTGATTATGACATTGATCAGACTTGGTATTAAAATGTACGTCGATATCTTTCAGTGTTCTTTTCACTAGTCTACAGTAAACACAACTACACCAGCACGTTCAGAAAAACTCGAAATCTTTGAATATCATTGCACACAAAAACCAGTGAATCTCCCAGAAGCATGTCGGAAGCTCATCCCCCTTTCATTTTTTTAATTCACACAGCAGAAATAGAAATTATGATTCATCTTTTCTGCTGCATAATTAATTTTTTGAGTTCAGAATAATTATTTAAGTATATTCTTTAGTTTCGACCATAGAACTTTCAGAACTTCTTGCTTACTATCAATTTTAACTTTTACTTTCAGGCATAAAATCAGTTTCCAATGGCAAAAGCAATTCAGAGGTTGTCCTTTGTTTTTCTGCCTTTCCAAAAGAAGTTCATATAAGGCTGCTTTCAGATAATGATTTTTCGGAGGTAACCAAATACTCAAAATAATTGCAAAATGATAGAAAAAGTATGTCGATTGCTAGTGAGATCTGTGAGCATTCTATCCGTCTTCAATAAACCTCCAGCAATACAGATCTTTTCAAGTATCCAAGTTCATAGAAGCTTTTCCAGCACTACATCCAACTGGAACATGACTCTTTGTCCCTCTCATCTTCACAGGAAGAGTGTACCGATCTAAGGCAAAAAATGCTCGCTGGTCTGCTCATGAAGCCTACAGTGGTAAGCAATTAAATCATAAGTCAAAAAACCATATTCTGAAATTAGATATAGAATTATTAAGAATTAAGATTATGATATATATTTGATATGATATTACAATGGTTTAGTCATAGGAAATATTGACTAAATTATCTTTTAACTGATATAAATGGGTGATTATTACATCTCAACCTAAGAGATAAAGGGGGTTTTATTCTGTGTTGGGATACAACAGATTATGTTCAGACCACGTAAATCATTTGTGTTGCATTCTCCCTTCACTGTATTGTTGCTTGTTTAAAATTCAATAACTTTTATATCATGAAAAGATCTGCCATTGGTTCTTGTAAAGAATAAGGTTTTGGTCTTTTAATTGAATATTTTTTATTGTAATAATATTTTCAGTTGAAACTAACTGTCCCAAAAGCTTGCGATCATGGGAGGTGGCACAATCACCCTTGCACGTGTAAACTAAAGATTGCAGAATATATGCCCATGATTCAATATCTAAAGGATACCTGTACAAATTGATCAAAAGGATATATATAAAAATTGGTTTGGTAGTACCTTTTGGATCGGTACCATGTTGAGACCGCTTATCCCAAAAGCTCGAGCTCATGAGATACAGCACAATCATTGGTTTTTTATTTTAATAAGTTTACCAAAGTATTATTCATTTCTATCCTTCTGAATCCCAACAACCGTATGTGGATATTTGATATTATAATGAATTTTTATTTTGTAAATTATTCAGAACTCATAAAAGAAAAACACAATGATTATAACGATAATATGAATCAAAATATATTATATGTTGCTTACATGAAATAATTTAATCTATTCAATATTGACGTTGTACCTTAAAAAACCAATCTTGTTTGCATCTTTTTTAATAGGTGGAGCTTCAACAGAAGGCCAGAGTTCTTCATGAAGATTTAACAAAACATGTATGTTTTATGTTTTTCTCATTGAATTGCATGTTCTGTGATACTTACGTTCCATTGTTGGTTGCTTACTACTGGATATGAAATTTGGTTCTATTTCAACCTAGTGGTTTTCAACTTAGAGAGCATTAAGAGTTGAGATTGTAAAGTTTAACATGGTTTGAGATGTAACAAGGATGTATGGAATATAATTTGGTACTTTGAAATTAATATATTTTGTGGAGCGACAATTTTCCAGTGTCTTGCATAAATGTTTATGTGGCACAATGTTTGAAATATGACATTTGAGGTGTTATACAATTTTAAATTTTGAAGTGCTGAGTTACGATCAAATATCGCCTTTGAGACAGTTAAGAACGCTTAATTGCATAGTTAGCAGCAAATTCAAAATCATGTGGCCAATTTCAATTAATCGTAAGTTGAAGCAATTATTGCCAAGTCGATTGTTGGGGAACAATAATTACTCCCGCCGTCTTCCTATGTGCCACAACGATCACAACATGGCGTTTAGACACTTGTAAAATTTCAAAGTTTTAAGTTGGATCACTACCAGCTATAATATTTGGAGCTAATGCAAGCGCTTGGTGTTAAATAGTAGATTGGCAAACCCTAACATGGCTTCAAAAGTTAAATTTGCTTGGTTAAATAATGTTACCACTATTTCTGCGATGTACTTATTAGAACCATTTATTTTTGAAGTTAACAAATTTTGAGGTTATGTATCATTACTTTGTGGGAGTCTAATTTACTTAAAAATAATAATGCAGTGGATCAATAAAGAGCTGGGATTGCTGCAAAGACTCATCGACCGAGCCAACGAGAAAGGACAAAGACGCGAATATCCTTTCCCGATGTTAATGTATACAGAAAACTAGCTCACAATATAATCATGAACTATTGTTATGCATCTATGTATCCTTTCCCATTTATGTTGTGTTTTTATCAAGTTAAGAACATGAACATTTTTATAAAAAAATGTATCATAAAAAAACATGATGAAACAGACTTCGAATGTAAATTCGAAAGAGTTAGGACCTTGATTTAAAATTTATGAGGTGACCTACAGGGTTTGTGGCCCTAACTTCCATAGTCTTACGCTTTCTGAATACTTGGAGAAGAGAAAGAGGCTGCAGACTCCATCAGAACAGGCTCGTTTACTCGAAACCTTTCCTATAGTGAGTCCAGAAATATCTGAGCTCTCACCCAATTCTGAAGATAGCATAGATGATGAGAAAATTTATGACAACTCAATCATTCAATCTGCTTCTACTGTTTGTCGAGACAGATTGGAAGAAAATGAGATATCAGGTATTTTGTGTGATGGAGGTTCACTTTATCCAAGTCATAATCAGTCTTACCTTTTATAAAACAAGACCACCATGATCACTAATCTTGATACCTTGTTGGGTTATAAATTCTTTTGTTTTGACAGCAGAGAATGGTCGTTGTGCCCGTGGATATTTTCCAGAGACAAAGCAACCCCTTCTTAAAAGATCAGGCTTGGGAGAATCTCAACGCATTTGCATCCCAGACCATGAATTCAAGCCTTTGCAGCCTGCTTCTGAAGAGAAAAGGGATACATTTGAGATATGTCATTCTGGTGAAGTATCACGAATGTCCTCCAAGAAAGTAGCAAGAAAAGTCCCAGAATCTACATCGATGGGGGTGATTGAATTGTCTAGTGATGATGAAAATGCCAGTGATCCCAAGGGTAATTTGATTCCTGTCAATCAAAAAGATGACATCCTGAAAGGTGAAAAAAGATGGTATATTCGTGAATCGAAGGCCGAGAATGACAAGTATTTAGTTTCTGTTATGTGCACTGAAGAGACAGATTCCAAGAAAGCTTTAAGAAAAGGCCAAGAATCTACACCGATTGGGGTGATTGAGTTTCTCGGTGATGATCTTGGCAAAAATGGCAAGCTGGAAAACTATTATATGCCTGGCAAATGCTCTGAAGAGTCACAACACGAACCTGCAACAAGAAAAAGCCAGGAATCTACACAGATTGAGGTTGTTGAGTTGCTTAGCGATGATGAAAACGGCAATGACAGTAAAGCCAGTTCTGTTCCTAAAGATCAAAATTCCTACAACCTGAAAAGCGAAACATGGTGTATCCGAGGTCCAAATGGTGAGCAAGAAAAGTGGCCTATATCCATGCTGAAACGATGGAGCGAGATCAGTCCCTGTGCGTTTAAATTCAAGGTTTGGAAGGAAGAGCAAAACGAAGAGGATGCAATATGGTTAGGGGACGCGATCAACTTCGCCTCTTCCAAGCAGTAGCAGTGCTACATAAATTACTTCAAATCCTACAACTTTTGTCTCGTTTATATGTAAAGAAGTGCCCCTGCCCTGAAGCATACTGACAGTCCATATGAATAGAGGAATTTTTTTTGGATGTATAGCTCCGTTCATAGTAAGTGGAGGATTCATGAGTTCGAACATCGGAATTGTAAACTCGAAGTCCAAAAAATTTTGGCGACCAAATTGGTTACACACGATGCATCAAGATGTATAAGGTTGTGTAAGATCTTAGAGTGGTGTTTTTTTCCTGGGCCTTTTGCCTACTTTATAAACAAAAATTATTGGTACTTTGCTTATATGTAGCCTACATGTAGATAATATGGTAGATGAAGTTATATATTTATGATTAATTATTTAAAAATTTTGAAATCCAATTGAAAGGCAAATAAAAATTATTAAATATGTTGTGAATCTTTAATATTTGTTGAGCGATGTGTATAGAATACTCTGCATTCAATCGATTTATTACAGTTAATTTTATTCAATTAGTCAATATTAATTGTACATCGTTTCTAAAGATTAGATGAAATATATTAAATATTGATATAAAAAAATGTGATTATTCTATTTTATTATATACACTATTAATTAAAGTTAAACTTCTTGTACTAATCAATTTTTAGTATGTTGGTGAATTTTTTTTAAAAATTTCTAAAATATCATCTAACCATTCGATATTTTACAAATATTTTTACATTCTAATTCTTATCTCTTATCATTTCAATTTAAAAAAATGACAACTTAAAATTTTTTTTTAAAAAAACACATTTCTTTCTAATTTTTTCTACGGATCACACACATATAGAGGCTTGTTACCCTGCACCCAAGGTTCATGTATTCTTGGGTGTCAGCTGCTTTGTAATTTTTTTTATTCTTTTAAAAAACAAAACAAAATTAAAAAAGAAGACTCATTTCGTGCTCAAACTTCAGAAGGGAATAGGACAAAATTTGAAGACCCATTTCACGCTCAGAAGAGTGAAGAGCTTCTCGGCTGTGTTCTTTCCGGTGAAAAAGATCCACGATTCTTAAATCAAAAGAGTTATGTCATATGATTTTTCTGAAATTCCAAGAAAATTTCTGGTTTCTAGATTTCTAATTTTTTTAGATTATGCTTAATTAATTTATTGTCTTTATAAAATCATGTATTATTTGTTTTGAATATGCAACATTGATACCTTAAAAAAAACATAGCTAGCTTCTATTTTATCAATCCAAAACACTTGCAACAAATTTTAATGTTTATTAAATTTTATTGCTCACACTTCAATGTTTTTTTTTGGTAATAATCATAGTATGTAATGTTCGTAAAGTTGGCAGATTATTTTTTCCTGCACCCTATTGCTTACACTTTAGAATATTATGGGTTGGTACGTCTACTGCAAAGGGCAACTCAACTCAATTCTTTGTTTGTGCCCATCTGCAATAAGTAGTATATGTATCAATTTTAATTTTGTCGTTTTAATATTTTATAGAAATGTAAGAAAACAACGGCGATGAACATTCATACATTCCCCAAGTTGGAGACAATCAAAAGCAAAAAATAAGGATGAAATTCGAATCTTTAGAGGACGCGTTTTCGTTCTATAACCAATATGCACGAGAATCTAGTTTTAGTGCAAGAATGAACATTAGCAAAAAAAAGTAAGAAAACAAACAAAGTCATCTGAAAAAAATTTGCGTGCTTTAAAGAAGGACATACAAATGAAATAAGATGGAGTAAACAAGCAAAAAGTGATGAACCAATAAAGAAAAAAGCTCGTGGTGAAATTAGAATTGGATGTAAGTCAAAGATTTAAATTGTGAAGAAACAAATTGGTCTTGGTTGGGTCGTTAGTACGTACCTTCATGGAATGTCATAATCACACATTGCCGACTCCTTCAAAGGTGCATTTGTTACACTCACATCATATTGTTTCTGCATCAAAGAAAGCACCGAGTCAACAGTTTGCAGAAGCGAATGTACCGTTGTCAACAAATGAGATTGTTTGAAATAGAGTCTGAATAGCCTAAACATGTAGGTTGCACATAAAGAGATATGAAAAACTATGAGAAAACTCTTAGGGATGATCATAAGGGTATCGATGCCAAAACATTGATTGATTTCTTTCAATCTGAGAAAGACAAGATTTCAACTTTCTTCTTTGATTACAAGATTGTTTCAGACAATAGATTTAATCAGTGTTTTTGGGCGGATCTTGTATCAAGGATGGCATACACTGCATTTGGTGATGTAATGATGTTTGATACGATGTATAACACCAACAAATATGAGATGATTTTCGCACCATTTGTAGGAGTTAATCATCATCATCATACCATTGATAATGAATGTATCGGCTTTAGCATATTTCAGAATAGACATTAGCAGATAATTAAGAAAAGAAGATGAGCAAAGCTAGCTGCATAAATAGAAGAAAAGATGAAACAAAATATTTTTCCATTCAAATTTTTCACATGTATAATATTGCAATCCAAGCAACAGATTGCAGACCTAACGAACGGTAAATATATGTAGTCACACAACAAATGCATCAAATATATATAGACCTAAATCGAATTTCACTAAACACTGGAAGAAGCACACGACAGATTAGCAGGTTTAACGCTATAGAATTTAGATTGAACTAAATTGAATTTTATACAATATATATCATAGGCTTCAATATCCACAATTTTTATAGTTGGATGAAGAGAGATCTATCATACCAAAACTACCAAAATCGTTGGAAGACGGTCGTACGAGAGAAATTTCCAAGCGGTTTCCTTTCTGATTTTAAAATCATGAATTTTGTTCACCGAAAAGTGCACGGCCGAGAATCATGAATTTCCAAGCGGAAAGAGAACCTATATTCTCTTGTGAGCGTGAAATTGGCGATCTTCTACGTCTTATTCTCAATTTTGCCTTTCACTCTTCTGAGCGTGAAATGGTCATAAAAAATTGACTTAAAAAAATAAATTTCTTTTGCCTGAAATGAGTTTTTTTTTTCTTCATATTTTGTTTTGTTTTTTTAAAAAAAAATAAAAAATAAAAAGTACACTTGACGCCCAAGATTATCCTGCACATCAGTGTGTAGGGTAACAAGCCTATATACATTTGAAATTCATAATTTCAAATCTTTCTATCCTTGTATTTGAATGGATGGACTTGAGGTTAGGATTTCAAATCCATAATAATAAATTCACTAGTTTGTTTGGTAAAATTCATTTAATAATGAATTTTAAATCTCAACTAGTTATTTTTGCATATATTGGAGTCGATTTCAAATTTACCTCAATATGATGTCATTTCAAACACATTTTTCAATAAATCAAAACTTCAATCCTAACACAATAAGAATCAATTGATTTGAAGTTATATATTTCAAATTCATAATAAATTAATTGGTTTATTTAGGCAAATCCATATGACAATAGATTTCAACAAGGAGTCATTTCAAATTTTCCCTTACTCTTTCAAATACAAATTCATCAATCCAAACACAGTTCCTTGTATTTGGATTAATGAATTTGAAGCTATGATTTAAAATCTACAAGAATTTCAAATCTCAAATATTTATTTTTGAGTGACTATGATGAATTTCTAATATATCTCAAGATGAAGTCATCTCAAATCTTCTTCTCAACAACATCAAATTATGTAATTATAATATTTTAATTATGATAAATTTGAAATATACTCAATATGAATGTTATTTGAAATATATCACTCAAATACTTTCCTAAATCAAATTTCTCCCTTCAAATTAAATCCAACAACCATTATGTTCATTGGAGTTAATAGAATCTATCAAAATTTTCAATATAAGAAAGAAATTTTGTAAACATAAGCTTCTCAAGTAATAAAATAAAAAGGTAAAGTAAAAATTATTTTTGGATTTCAAATAATACACTTTTATTTAATATCAATGACAAATTTTGATGATTAAAAGAAATAATTATGTACAAACTTCTGAATAATTTTACTTTCTTTCCAGTCGTGTTGAAATAAACAAACTTCTTTTTATCATTTAAATGGTTCACGATACAAAATAGATACCTTCACATAACAATAGTTTGGAAACGCAATTATTAGCCTGTATTTGCTTATCTTTTTGGGAATTTTTAATGTGTTATTTCAAAAATTATATAAATCGATTTTATGAAACAGATTTCAGTCTGACTTAATTGATAAAAAAATGTTATATTTTATGTTAAAACTATTATTTTTCATATTAAATATAAACTGAGTTTACTCATCTCACATTGATCTACTAATATTATTTAGCATTTTGGAGCCTATAAAACAGATACAATTGCAATATTTTACTTTCTTTAATATAAACATGTGAGTGTGAATTGAATTGTCATGTTCAATGTTGTGTCATGATCAAGTCTCTTTCATGATCTCTTTCATGTTATAATTTAATATAATATGGTTTTTTCAAGATCACATCTTTAATAAATTCACAAGAGTAAATCAATATTTAATTTTGGCATCATCCCATTTTCTATGATCCAAGATTCCATCAATAATGCCATATCCACTAAAGGAAAATAATCATGATTTTTCCACCATTCAAAATTGAAATATGCATTATATTAACTAAGACATGTTATAAAAACTATTTAAGATACGAAATATGTGCTCTTGTAAATAATGTAGCTGAATAAATTCATTAAAATTTTATTCTAAATTTAAGATGAATTTAATTATTTTTAGCTATTGAAACCTTTTCTCGACCAGTTGGACATAGCTTCTTCACCACATAAAGATTTTTCAAGTGAAAATCATACGGTGAGTCTCATGCGAGACCGTCTCACGGATCTTAATCTGTGAGACGGGTCAACCATACCCGTATTCACAATAAAAATTAATATTCTTAGCATAAAAATAATATTTTTTATGGATGACCCAAATAAGAGATTCGTCTCACAAATACGACCCGTGAGACCGTCTCACACAAGTTTTTGCCAAAATCCTAATAAATAAGGAGAAAGATAATGATAGTGTGTTGAAAATAGATTCTACGTTTTATCTTTTTTTGTTTCCTACTAAAAAAAAAATATTAAACAAAGACTTTGGTTATACAATATATTGTAACAACACACTTCAGCCAACAATCATCTAATGCATATGTTGAAACTTTTAGTATCTCTTCTATATAAATAAACACCAATGGTTTTTCGAACACTGCATTCTCAACAAAACATCTTGACCAACTAGAGTTTGTAAGGTAGCACTAATTGATCATAAATTATCAGATAACAAAGTTTGTGTGTTTTTGGAGCAAGTTGAAGATAAAATCAAATGAAGAGTGTGAGATCTCTGGTAAGGAAGATTACGATAGCTTCAATAAACTTCTTCGGTATTGAATACTGTTGATTAATGATAAAAAAAAAAAGTCTGTGTATATCTTTGTCTTATTAGAAGACATTCTTGAATAACTGGAGAGACGACTATTGTAAATTATTGGTTAAAAGATATTCTGAAATGTCTAACTGGTATACATACGAAATGGCTTAAATCACAAGTATACCAGATAGAGATTAACATGCATCTTGATCTTCATTACTAAGTGACATCTTAGCTTATATTTTTATATATACGAATATGATATTTTATATATATATATATATATATATATATATATATATATATATATATATATATAAAATAAAACAAATTGCAAGAATACTAAATTTAAGTTTCAAACGTACTAATATTAACATATATAGTGAATTATCTTTTTCAATCATCAGTGAAATAAAATATAATTTTAATTTGACAAGCGGTATCACTAATCTATGCATATGATATATTATATATACAAAATAAAATGATTAGTATTTCATATAACAAAAACACTGGGTCAGACTATTTCACATATCAATTTTATAATATGATTTCTTATCATACTCATCTCATAAAAAAATATTAATTTTAATATCAAAATTATTATTTTTCATGGTAAATATAAGTCGAGTTGATGCGTCTCATATATAGACCCACGAGACATTGTCACAAGAGACCTACTCTTTCATATAGTCTATACATATTGTGTCGAAAGTATGATAAAATACTATGAAGTGCTCACGAAAATTTTAAATGATTGTCTTTAGGTTCAGAGTGAGTCTCATGTGAGACCGTCTCACGGATCTTAATCCGTGAGAAAGGTCAACCTTAATCGTATTTACAATAAAAAGTAATACTCTTAGCATAAAAAATAATACTTTTTCATGGATGACCCAAATAAGAGATCCGTCTCATAAATACGACCCGTGAGACTGTCTCACACAAGTTTTTGTCTTAGGTTCAAATATCATATCCACAGTCGAGAAAAAAAATCTTATTAAATAAGTTTTTTATTGGTATGTTTTTAAATCTACTTTTTTCCAACAATACATATTAAAATGTGAAAACGATGCAATAATTCATTTGATCTCAAAATTTAAGTTTGAGATGAGATCACGAAATACGAAATCAAATTGTAACAAATATCTCAAAACTCTAAAAAAATGGATTAAAAAATATATACAATAAAAAATAATAAAAACAAAATCGTACTTAATAATCATAATTTTTTAATTTTATAACAAAATTATCATAGTCATGACACAATTAAAATTAGTTTTATTATCGATGTGAATCAATATCTTGCAATAATATTAAAAAAGTTTTTCTATTTTTTTATTGGTCAATTTTCTCCCTTTAAAACAAAAGGCAATTTAAATAATAAAATCGAAATCGAAATATAATAAATTTCTCAGGATTGTCAATCAATGATTCAAGATTACCCAATAAATTAATATAATTAATTCCACCACCACTAACGGGTCCCACAGGAACACGTGGCGTAAACCCAGTAGCCAGGTATACCTCCCACGTCTTCACAAACCGCACGACCGGACATTCCACCGTATAATTGGCAACGTACAGACAAATGTTCTCTTCGTGATCCTCTATGTACAAGGATGAATCCCAGTACAGTATAAAAGTATATATACACGGGCCTATCTCTATCTGCGGGTTATCGGGTCCCCCGTTTTCCATGAAGTAAACTCAGAAAGGCGCCTTTTTCTGGCTTGTTCCTTTTTGTGGGCTTTCTTATATTCGTTGCTTTTTGAGAAGGACTGTTCGAATCTCCTGTGATTAATTCGAAAGTTTTGAAGCAAAAGGGGAAAAAGGGCAGTTTCTTTTTGTTCTTTCGGTCTTGTCTGCGGATTTTTGGGATGTTTTTGGAGATTTTTATGTAGCACGGAGATGTTCAATTCTGTAATTATCTCTCTCTCTCTCTCTCTTCGCTTTCATGTGTTGTGAACTGCTTGTGAGCTCAATTTTCCTGCATGCTTTTTTTTCTCTTTGACTCGTTTTGTTCGTTTATTGTCTGAACGTATTTGGTTGAGCTGGTCGTGTCTTGATCACAAGGGGAGACGCAGAAATACATTGAGGGATGAGGAGAAAATATTTTACATATTTTAGAACTTGGTTTTTTGGAAAAAATATATATTTTTTGTTCTAATTTTTATCTTTAAATTGTTTAGAAGGGTGCCCTTTATTTTGGGGGGTGGATTGACAAATGGAAAATAGCTAAAGAGAAAGTCAAAACGTAAAATAAAAATGAACTTTGGAGTTTTTAATTTATATATATAAATATATTTTTAATTCCCAAATTGAATCGTCTTTGCCTCAGTAGCCAGTCATATGAAAACGAGGCAATTATAATAAAAAACTTGGGTGGTTTATTACAGGTTTCAAGTCTTTGTTTTACCCATTTGACTCTCATGAACTTGATAAAGGTTTGGAGAATAAGACTGTGTATGAATACCATATATTGGTAATCATAATAGATAAGTTTGTCGTTTTAAAATTGTCCTTGATTTTCTGGGAAAAAAATATTTACTGCATGTGGTGTGTTCATATATATTGATTAATCAACTCGAGTTTAGTTTAATTAGCACTTTTGTATGGAATTCATCTTTTAGGCGCCTTCCTGAATTTATTGGATTTCATCATGGTAAGTCTATTGGCTGGTGTCGATAATCATGGCTGTGGCAGCAGCTCTCAGTTTTGTTATTTGTTTCATTGAGATTTGAGGTTCCTGATACAGATTTTAAAGTACTAATCTTGGCATATGTTTTAATATGGTATTGATGTCTCAAAAGTTCTTGGTGGACTTCCTCTGTTCAAAATTATTTTAGGCGTCATGAGCCTATTTTACCAGTGATTCTTTTGTTTGTCAAGTTGATTTGGTTTTATCAATGATTTGTGCAAGTTAGTGTAGCTGAACTTATTCGTTCTTTTGGTTTTCTCTAATCAGCAAATTGTTTTATGGTTTCAGGTTTCTCTATTATCAGATTCTAAAAGCAGATCATGTCTCTGCAGTTTCGTCGTGTGTGCTTCTTTGATTTGTGGTGTTTTCTTTATTGGAAGTGCATGGCTGGGGACAGAAACTTTCGAGGTACTTATTCAACAATCAAATTGTGGCACACTATTTTAATTTCTTGGTGTGAGTAAATATTTTTCTAAGGATGAACAAAAAATTATTCAGTTCATGTAGTTTATGTTGGTTTACGAGTGCCTGCCCAGGTTATAGGAAAAGATCGTTGTCATTACTTTTTTTAAATCTTGCAATATCTGTTTGTTGGTAATTACGAGTTTCACGGCGACATTTTGCAAGTTCAAAACAAAAATGATTCTTTTAATATTATATTCCATTAATGCAGTTATCACCTGGATTTGGGTTGAACAGGACACAGAAGTATGTAGACTCTAATAACTGCAAGGTAGATTTGTTTTCCCTCTATGAGAATGCTTTTACCAGTTTAAACTTTATCACATATCACTATAATGTATAGATTATATCGTTTTAAACATTCGCTAAGAATGCATGATTCTCGAATCTGAATTTGTAGGAATCACCAAAACCGAATTCAATAGAAAAAGTAGCAACAGAGGATATACGTCCTGCAAAATGCAAAGTTTGTCATTTATACTATTATCTTCTTGCTTTGCTGAATTCGTCTTTTCTAGCATCCTCTTCTTCTAACAAACAGTCTTTTTTCTTTTTAATTCCAGAGAGAATGCAGGCCGGAAGGTACTGAAGCTTTGCCAAAAGGAATCATTTCAGCAACATCGAACTTGGAAGTGAGCCCCCTAACAGGACCCATATCGGAAAAAGTATGTAATCCATGATAACAAATTTCAATAGTATGATATCCCATGATAATTTTTTGTGGCATCTCTGATAATCTTTGTGCTTATTTTGGATAGTTAGTGCATGATTTCTCAAGGCTTTCACCACTTAGCTTTATTAGAGTTTTAGATAAACTAATGGTAAGGAAGGCGAGAGTAATAATTTTTTACGGCTCGCCTAGTATAACATAGTTAGAACAGTTGGTTGACATGAATAAATATATTTTATCATTTTTGGAATTTTGAATATTTGAACTGGGAATACTCAGAACTATAGGAGGGAATAATCGACTTTTCTTAGACATGACTATTTATTCTTGGTTATTTTTGGATTCTTCAGTATTCATACCAACTATTTGGTTCATGCCCCTTTTCCTACAATTTAATATTATTTGTAAAATTGTCTAAAAGATACTAGTTTTTCCACCCAAAATTTATTAACTCGTTTTCCTCCTTTCACTCTTGGGGCTACCCCTGCAAGAAATATAATGGACCATTTATGAGCTTGATGGCAATGGATCATTTGTCTGGTTCTCATAACTCCATAAGGTCATGATGCTCAAGTTTTCAAGCAATTGATGACAATTTTATTATGAATTAACACCTATTCCCTACCCCTTCCTACTAACATGCTGGCTTGCATGAATGTTTTAGTTATTGCATTGTAATACAGATCGGCCATGTAAATTAATAAGAACATTGATAGATGTCGATTCTACATATAGGATAAACTTTCTTACGTTGCAAAATTGAAAGAGGGTTCAGAAAGAAATGGAGACTGTTATGAAAGTTGATTGATAACTATGAGGATTTTTTTTGTTTCACAAATTTTTGGCTCCCATGTGACAAATTTCCAATTTTCTCTCTTAGTAATAACTACTGAGCTACATTATTGATTACCCTTGTAGTAGTTTTCTCTTTTTTGGCCTTTTGAGTTCTTGTACACTTTATTTATGATATGCATTATTTTGTATCAGGGTGAGACAACGCATTCAAGAAATTTGTTGGCTGTTGCAGTTGGGATAAAGCAAAAAACATTGGTAAACAAAATTGTTCACAAGGTATTGTTTTCCTTGCCTTGAAATTTCTGAACATGAAAAGTGAAAATCATCTGATATTCACGAATTTTTCGTAGTTTTTGGCAAATGATTTCATCGTGATGCTTTTCCACTATGATGGAATTGTTGAAAGTTGGAATGAGGAATGGGGCGACAAAGTCATTCATGTCTCTGCTATAAATCAAACAAAATGGTGTGTATCTTAAAGATGTTTCACAAGAAACTAAGTGACAATATTTTTTCCAATGTCAATGGTCATATTTATGTGTCAAAAATCATATTTATGTGTCAAAAATCTTTATTAATGGTATAGGTGGTTTGCCAAACGGTTTCTACATCCTGATATTGTTGCTGAATATGAATATATCTTTTTGTGGGATGAAGACCTAGGAGTCGAATATTTTCATCCGGAAAGGTACAAACGTTTGACTTTATTATAGCTTAGTAGTGAAATTGTTTTAATAATGTTTTCTTGAAATATTTCACTTCTTTTACAGATATGTATCAATTATCAAGGAAGAGGGACTTGAAATTTCACAACCCGCTCTTGATTCTCGTAAATCCGAGGTGCATCATCAAATTACAGTTCGCAGAAGTAGAACAAGGGTGCACAGGTTAGAAAAAGTATGTGTATTTGGTGTTTCATGTGTCATTTATCTTTGACGATGTGAAAATTTTCTTGATTCGTTGTATCCAAGATTTTATGGGAAAAATGGGCATTTTACTTACAATAGTGATTTTTATGTCCTGTCTAATATCTTCCATCCATTCTTTGAATAGGAGATACTATAAGTTTACAGGCGGTGGAAGGTGTTACGACAACAGTACAACTCCTCCCTGTGTTGGGTAAGAATCTATGGTTTATTATGTTTTTGTAAAAATTAATAACAAGATCGGAGTAACTGTTGTCGTACAAGTGTAATAGCAAACCCACCACCCCTAATTGAGTTACAAAATAGTCATATTAAACTACAAAACGCAAATTGTTCATTATATTGAGATACTTGAGATAGTCTGCTTTATATATTTATCTGATTCTTATGAATAGTATTATGATCATACATTTAAGTCTTACTAAATTTGTCGTGGATGCGTTATTCGTGCTATTCCAACTCCATATATCAAAATGTGGCGCAGTTGGGTTGAGATGATGGCTCCCGTGTTTTCAAGAGCAGCTTGGCGCTGTGTGTGGTATATGATCCAGGTAAACTCAATCTTTAAGTTCTTGCAATTGTTGTTTAGGTTGTATAGTTTGTGTTACTTGTGTTAGTGATGAAGTTTCTGAATGAATTTAACCATATAATGCTTACTACATAAAAGAAATGAAATGGAAACAATATGATATGAAGATTAGGAAGTGATTATTAAATTATAAACAAAAGCGAAGTTAAAATCGAGTTACTGATCTTGTTTGGGCGCTTCTAATTCGATACATTCTTGTATAACCATTCATCCACTTATACATAATGTCCCCTTATAGAATGACTTGATCCACGCTTGGGGCCTCGATGTGCGGCTTGGTTATTGTGCACAAGTAAGTTTTCTCCTGAAGTTTAGTTCTTGTTCCATTAATGGCAATCATCGTTAAACAAAAATTATCATTTTAATTACAGGGTGATCGTACGGTTAAAGTTGGTGTGGTCGACGAAGAGTATATAATTCATTTTGGTCTTCCTACGCTTGGTGGTCTTTCTAATGAAAACAAGGTATCCCATCCCGTCTCTTATTACATGAACTGAAACGTGTTGGATGAAACACATGCGTAAAAGTGAGAATGATCGAGGATGGGTTTAGGAATTAAAGTACTTTGATTATGAAACCTATAGATTAACAAAAATTTTGAAATTTCTTTCATTTAAACCGCTAGTCCCCCTTTGGTTATGTGCCTTTCAATGAGATATTGTGTTTCTCGACAAGCATGTTTTGATCGTTGTCTTTCAAATGCAGACGAGCGCAGAATCGTCACATTCAAAAAACGTGTCAGATTCGGAACCACTGGTATGATTTCTTGATTCAAATTGTGTTGTTACACTCTGCCACACGAAACCCGGAATTATATACATCCATCCGCTACAATTTCAGGCAACTTCGGTTAAATACAAGATCGACAACAGATCAGCTGTACGTTGTAGTCTTAAGTTCTGTATAGGCCTAGCTAGATTTCTAAAATATATACTGATTTACCCGTACTCATGCAGGTTCGTCTACGATCCTACAATGAAATGAAGATATTCAAGGACAGATGGGATAATGCAGTCAAAGAAGACGACTGTTGGGTCGACCCGTTTAAACAACCGCAATGACCGGAGTTTAAACAACAAATACACAATTTTTCAGAAGATGGAAGATGCATGTACAGAAAGAAACATAGATATTTCAGA
Source organism: Primulina eburnea (assembly GCF_022965805.1). Taxonomy (NCBI): domain Eukaryota; kingdom Viridiplantae; phylum Streptophyta; class Magnoliopsida; order Lamiales; family Gesneriaceae; genus Primulina; species Primulina eburnea. The sequence goes on from NC_133114.1 coordinate 25,383,111, forward strand.
AGTATACCGACACAGCATTGTGAAATACAGAACGGTTCTGAAAACTGCAGCAAAATTGGGAAGTTGGCATTCTTTTTTGCGCTCGTTATTTGGACCGAACTTGGGTTCTAAACTTTTCCAAGATTTATGTTTTGATGATATGTATATGCTCTTTGTAGAGGCCAGTTTGCCTTCTTTTGGCTTTTGAAACAAAAGGCTATTGTAAAATCTAGATATCGGTCGAAAGGCAAATTAAATTTGAATAAAAAAAAATTAGAGTGTCCGTAGTTTCCAAAAAGCTTCGACCACACCTCTTGAGTCCGATTCGAACACTACCTTCTGGAAACACAAGCTTCTCACCCAACACAGCTTCCAGCAAGCTCATAGCCTCCCCTTCGTCAACTGGCAATTTTTCCCTTGATTACTGAAGAACAGCACCCAATAAAAGCACCAGCATCATCTGGTAAAACTATTCCCCAGGCCGTAACCCCTGCTCCATTCGGAAAAGCTGCATCTATATTGCAGTTAACCAATGATAAGGGGTTGGGTGCCACAACTCACAATTGAGATTATTCTTGGGGCTTGTTCCTTCATGACGATCTTGTTCTTCCTGAATTCATGTGTTGCACCTCAACCTGCTAGTTCTCTCCCCAGTTCTTGCTTAATCACTTTGATCCTACCCCTAAGAGCCTTCCTACCCGAAAAATAGCTCCCTTTCTGAGCAACAACCACCCCCGTGCTCTCCTTCTTACGATCCTCCTCCTTTCTCCTCTTCTTCATGGGCTGCCTTCCTTTGGATAGAAATAGGGTTTGGGCTCCAAGATCTAGGTATGGATTCAAGTTGGGTCTGGCTATATGATAGGCCTATTTATGGGGTATCACCTTTTTCTCTTTCTCACGACGAACTGAATTTGTAAGTTCAAAGTTCGATTAATTGTGTTGCACCTTAACTTACAAAATATGAGTGGTGTATTTTTTCTCTATTCTCCAGTTAGTCCTTAAAAATTTTGGAACACGATAAAAGAAAGTGATACAGTTAAATCATTTTCACATATCATTGGCAACCCTTTACCACTAACCTTCCATCTTTTGAATGGTCAAATTTTCTTTGGGCTCCTCTATAAATACTTGGCCACTCCTTTAATTCTTTTCTATCCACATAATATATTCTTCATCGCTAGTTTTGTCCTTCACCATCCACCTCGCCCCTCAGCGCAACTTCACACATTGCACACAATTTCAGCCTTAACCACGCATCATCCCTCGCTGACAGCCTCGCCCTCACCGCATATCACCCCTCGCTCGTTCGACAGGCTGCCAACGACAACAACATGAGTGCTCGCTCAACTGCCCGACTTCAACGGTTCATTTGCTCGTTCCCCTAGTCCTTTACTTCAAATATTTTCCTACGCTCCTTCCGGGTAAGTTTTCGTCCTCTACTTGTTTAGTTACCTTTAAAATCTGTCTTCCCCTGATTCTAAGTATAATTTTTCAAGTGCTTCCAAAAGGACTTGTGATTTCGAAAGGACCAAGGAGTCTGATGAACTTCCTACGAAATCGAGAGAGAAAATCCCGAACTTTTCAACCACTCTCAAGATGAGGAAATCGTAAGCCATAGTCGTCCTGGTAAGGAAATCTTTCACGTGAGTCAACAAATGAACTTGACCAATTGCTGATTACATTATGGTATGATCACTCATGCTCTCACATTTCTCTTACCAGTGAATCAGACCTTACGGCTTCATGGCACATTCCTTTTTCCACAAAATCATCATCCCGACCTCCAAAGATCGACCATATCTTGCTCCCAACGGTTAGTATACCTTTTTTCCAACATCAACTAGAAGCAGGTCTCCGTTTTCCTCTATTCGAGTTCTTCCAAGAGCTCTGAAGTATTACCAAGCGCACCTAGGCCAACTTACCCCCCCAACACCTTCCATTCAATATGTAGCGTTGTGGTATTATTACGAGCTCTAGGACTTCCTTTAAATTGTTCCACATTTTCTAATTTTTGGTACTAGACAAGTTGAAGGAAGGGCATTTCTTTGTAACTTCTCGATCTAGTCCGCAAACTCTTGGTGGGATATTCTCCTATTTCTACTTTACCTTGTTTCATTTACTATTCTCCTATTTCTACTTTACCTTGTTTCATTTATTACTTATTATGTTCTTTGATGACATTCTCATATGATTTTTTGTTTTTATTCATAGGTACCAGAATCATTATTGCTATATATTTCTTCGTGAGCCTGAAATAAAGGGAAAGCTGGGGCTCATCATCGGCACCCAAAAATTAAGCTACCCCATAAGCGAACAGTATCGTAAAAAGTGGCACAGGATTTGCATTTGTTCAAGCACTTCCTCAACGTTGATAGATGCACCGCATTATCAGTTTGGGAATTCGATACTCATAGGTCGAACTTAATTAAGATCACTAATGTATTTCTTTACAGAATTATAAAATCACCTTTTTGCACCATTGCCCGATCCTTGAAATAGTTTGACTTGATCTAGGGACCGTGCACGATGCAATAGCTTTTGAAACACAATTTTTCCTTGTAGAATCATGTTGGAAGTCAGACCATATGTAATCACGGGTAAACGAAATGGATTTGTCATGTTACAAGCATAAAAAAAAAAAAAAAAAAAATTTGGTAAATTAAAAGCTAAAACACGTATTGGAAATTGGAAAGCAATGGAGAACTATTAACAAGCTTGAACAATTCTTACCTAATACCAAATATGAAATCTCAGTGCATTCTAATACTAAAACATCCGAAATTTCAAGAAACCTTAACCTCGTCAAGTACGCAGAATGTAAAACAGAGCCAGTGCTGTTAGGGGATATAAATTCCAGTAATTGGTCTCTAGGGCCCTTCCACTGTTCCCACAGCTGGTAAATTGGATCACATATTGGCCGGTTCTAAATATGCTTCTTACATATTTGATACCTAGTCGTCTGCAGTTTCCATATTTGCTCCCTTTAGCTGCAGGTGTTTTTCCCTTTTTTGGAAATCAGTCAAGCCCTTCCCACTTCCAGTTACACCAACTTTCCCAAACGGATCATCTGGAGATTTGAATATGCTCTCTCGCTTTCGACCAGAGAAGAATCCAACCTGAAGAATAAGTCAAAAAGGATTAAATCGACCAGAGAAGAATCCAACCTGAGGAATAAGTCCAAAAGGATTAAAATAAAAAATTGTCATGAACAATGAAGAGAATGACAAATAGGATCAAGTTTTGTTTTTAAAGTTGTACACCAATATGTAAGCTTCCCATACATTTAGTCACCTAATGCCTTGAAATTTAGATATCAGAGAAAGGTTATCGACAAATTTAGGGAAAACAAAGTAAAATGTAAATGGAAATCTGAGCAAAAAAGACTGAGAGATGAGAAAATTCGTACAATTTGGAATATAAAACAAAAGCTCCGCACCATTTGGATGTATAAACAAATCAAGAAATAACAGGAATAAGACTCGCTGAGAGCTTCTTTCGACCTGCTTATTGAAGTTCTAGTGGATCTAATGTAGCCTTCGAATAGAACATAGGTGACTAAACTTTTTCAACATTTGATCTCCGACTGGTAAATTTAGAGAATGTTGAGGTTTGTAGGTGAAAAGAGGAGCAAAGCAAGTGAACAGCATAAACAAGGAAATTTCAATATTAAGGATAGAGACTGCTATCATGTAGGAAGTTATCAAGTCAATTCCAGACGCAGGCCGCAGCCATGCAAGTGCCATTGTTATTGCCCAAGAGTTGCTGGCAAGCATACCTTCTTGGCCCGGCCTTTAGTTGTCTGGAATTGCTGCCAGGCATTTTGTCTCTTATTCTGTGTAACCTCTTTCTCTTCCAACCGCATCTTGGACTTGAAAGCATGTATCTTTTTTCGCTTTGCCGCTTTCTAGCAAGGTTGTTAAGTAAAAATTCAGAAAGTGCAGAACTCTAGACAAGTTGTGGCAGAAATATGATCTTATGACTCAAAAAACTGTTCAGAAATTCTAAACATACAACATCTTCGGGATCATTAAGATTGATTTGAAGTTTTTCGGGCACAGTCCAGGACTGGAAATCTTTGGCAGCAGCTTGAGCAATCTTCCGTTTAAGAGCTTCCTTTGTAGCCACAGCCACCTTTTCAGCTTCAAGCAATGGGTCAGCCGTGTCTTCTTGAATTGGTCTAACATTATCAGGATCCACCTGGAATCACCAATTATACAAAGCCACTCAAATCAAGTGTTCTCAGAAAATTTCAGTACAACATTATGCGAGCACAAACAAAAGACTAAAAGAATGAAATCAAAGATTGTAAGTTATTTCCAATAACAATTTCTGGGCCATCAAATTTGTCACTAAGAGATTTTAGTTAGTTCGACTTGTTGGAAATTGTGAAGGTAAACAAAAATTGAAAACCAGCAATAAACAGAGTGATGACCATATAAAGAAGAATAAGATCAGAGTTCTGGCACCAAGATTCCTTTGCAGTTTGCATCACGAAGCATGACACTAGGGATTTTCAATTCAAACAATTAGGCACTAATAAGCTCCGTTCTAAAATCGGCCTAGGCGACGGCGCAGCGGCCGACCGCCTTGAAAAAGGGCTAGTCGGCCAGCTTAGGTGCCAATTCCGCCTGCACGAATTCTAGGCGGTCCTAGGCGATTAGGACTTTTATTTTATTTTTTTATTTTTGTTTTTTTAAAAAAACAAAAAACTAGTCTTCTTATTTAAATTAAAAATCCAATTAAAAAAATGAAAGTTAAATTTGTTATAATCTCTTAACCAAAGTCTAACAAGAAATGTCATTTGATGGCTTGTTCGAACACATCAAACTTCATTTCGTCTACGTCTAGAGTGAAAAACTTCACGAGGATGATTTTGCATTAAAAAAAAAAAGAGGATGATCACAAAGATGATATTGAATTAATTTAAATAATGATTTAATATCCTAAAATAAAAAACTTCATCTTATTTTTTATTAGTCATGTTCTCCCATCTATATCAAAAAATGATTTAATATCCAAAACAAAATAAAAATAATTTAAAATATTAGTATATAATGTTACTAAATATTATAAAAATTAATTTTAAAAAACCGTTTAACGCCCAGTCGCCTAGGTAGCCGAATGCCTACCTCTTTTTAGAACACTATAATAAGAGACAAAGTAGGAGGTCCATACATATGATTAACTCCCAAAGAGTGTCAAAACTTTGAATTCCAGAGGAAAACTAACAAAATCAATGTTTAAAAAAAATCATTTGATACATTATTGAGATAGTTAATTTTAAAAAGCTGGTCATGAACTAAAATAAACATGCACAAAAAAAAGACATTGTCAATGATTAATTATCGCAATACCAAACAAAATGAGAAAAAAATGCACCATGGGATATGGAATTTAAATACAACAAAAATTAAATTGTTTGGCTCAAATCAAAAGAGCTAATTTCAAAGATTGTGGCAATTAAATCATACCTCTTCCTTGTTACCCCAACCATCATAACAAATATAATATCCATTCACAGTATGATCTTCGATAGTTCCATCATACCTGAATATCATTCCATCAATAAGCCACGGAAAAGATAAAGAACACAAGCAAAAGAAATTCAATTGAATTAGCATATAATATATTCTGAAAATTCAGATACCACTCTCCATCTTCACTCCAAACGGCTTGAACTTTGGTGCCAACAGGAAACTTATGAACAATTTCAGTTCTTGATCCTGATTTCTGATAGCGGAATAAACAAAATTAGTTTCACTAGCTGAAGTTCTGAACATAGAAAGTACAATCACGACCAAGTTAGAGTGGAGGGAAAAGTTCATGAAAAATAACCCAAAAGAACAGTTGGAAACTAGCAAGACACAACTTGGGTAAAAGTTACAAAATGGGAAGACCGAAGACTGCACCACTTATCTGCTACAAGGTCTAAAATAACCACTGAAAATTAAAAACATACAATAAAAAACGGCACACAAGACGATCAATTTAAGCAAATACATAACATATTAATACCATAAATCAAGATGCAAACCAACTAGACCGAGAAAAAAAATTCTTATCCAATTTCAGTTTCAGATTCCGATTGCAAACTGATTCCAGTCACCATAACAAATGCAGTTTGAGATCACAACCAGATGAATGCTTGCGATTCATCAATGAAATCACTCCCCTGAAGACAGCTGAAAATTCATGGTAACAACCAACTGCTCCCCGGCCTCCTTGCGGAAAAATAATACTCAACTAGTACACCGACGTAAGCGTTGCGTGCTTGTATAATATTTTTTATAATTCATTTGATTTATATTTAAATGAGGATCAAAATATAATTATAAGAATTAAGAATAGTGAGGGACTACATTGTAGTTTTGATATATAAAATAAAAAATAAATTGAAAAATAAAAGAATAAAAAATTGGCCTCAGTATGAATTGAACCTATAACTTAAACTCAAAAAACAATGACTCTATCCATTGAATTACATATAACTTGCATTAAAATTTTAACATTTTATTAATATATATAATTTATTAAAACAGACCACGACACTAAGGTAGTTACTCTAAGTGTCTCAAACTTAATAAAATAGTATAGATAGATTTGAAGTTTGGTCAGATCTCTGGCATAAGACAAAGTTTTTCCGGCAGTTAAAGCACCGCTATGGCAACTCAACACTCCCATCTTTCCCTCTCCGAGTGCATATTCAAGAGTTTTCTCCTTCAAATCATGTCCACTCATGCAACATAGGGTATGACATTCTTCTATTCAATTGGTTTCAACATCATTAAAAGTCCAATGAACACAGGCCTACACTCAAGGCGCAGCGAGGCACGGTCATCATGAACCCCTTTAGCGAAGAATGCACCTAAGTGCACCTCAAAGTCTCAATGCAAGCTTTAAGGACTTAATTATGAAAATAATGTGAAATAAATATACAGTATCCACGGCCATCATGAACGCCTTTAGCGAAGAATGCACCTAAGTGCACCTTAAAGTTTCAATGCAAGCTTTAAGGACTTAATTATGAAAATAATGTGAAATAAATATAGAGTATCAAGTAATTACTTATATTCTAATACCTGTTTTTATAATTGTTCATTTGTTTATAAAATGCAATTAGAGAATCTGTGGTGGAATTTTTTCCATGCATCTAGGATTCTAGATTCTAGAACACCATGTCCTAATACGCTTCACTTTGTAAGATGAAACCATGCATTGAGCTTTTGAAGTTGGATTTAGGGAACACGTGCACCTTGAACATTTTACATGGTTTGAATTTAGTCTCTAAAACTTGTTATCAATTCTCCAAAATAAAATCAATCATCATCAGATTTTTTCAATCCTTCCCGAAAATTTTTATCAACTTCAACACTTACACAACATTGTCAATCTTGTTGCTAAGATATTGACTTTACTTCACTCAATCGAGGTCGAAGACACATATTAATAAGTATTAGTTTATCCAAAACGACCATAATCTCACTCTACTACTTCAGCTATTCCAGGAAATCGATATTCAACTCTAAATTTTAGATTAATGACCAGAATATAGTCAGATGGAGTAAAAAGTCACTTTCTAACAGCATCGAGTCAAAAATTAAGCTGAATTAAAAATTTAATTGAACCAGGAAAAAAACAAAACCAATCTCTGAAATAAGTTTAAATATGACATACCGGATTAGATGAGCTCCAAGAAAAATGGGAAGCAGAAGATGGTTCGGTGCTAATCCCATCGCCAAATCCAGAATTACTATCACTTTGTTTTGCAGTTGCCAGAAGTTCCTCCGTCAATTCGATCACCTGCAGCCACAAAATGAGCCAAGTCCAAATAAAAACCAACAAATGAACAGCTACTTCGGGCAAAATAAACTAAAAAACAGAAACTTTGAACTTCAAATCTGAGTGACATCTGAAAATCACGAGACTTGCAAGCTGGCCATCACCAAACATAGCACACCTGCAATAGAACCAAGACACAACTGATGGGAATCTTTGTAAAGTCTCTCAGACCATTAGTTTTTCAAATCCCACACTTCTCTACATCAGGGTTGTATGCTTCTCTTAACAAGACAAGATATCCTCGCCTTAACTAACCAAAGGGTAAAAAGATCTCTTCTCAGTCAGAGCTAGTTCCTGTAAGCTACTTGTTCGAGCAATAGTAATATTTGAGAAGGGGGAAGATGTATGGATATTAAATTTCATAAAAACGGGAAGGAAATATCATCAGAGTTTTTAACATACAGTGGTATATCATTATTGACTTCTGATTCTCACATATGTTGGTCTGAGATCAATTCTAGGAACCAAGTGTCAGTAGATGCTGAGAGAAACCAATGTACATGCCAAACCAAAGGCAATTGGAGATATAAGTGGTTATTCTAATGGGCAAAACCGGAAAAGAAGTAATAATAAATAATTAAAAGGATATAACCTCCAAAAGTTCCTTCTCCATCTCCAGATATTCAGAGTTTTTTGGATCATCATCCAACAGTTGGCGAACCTGATGCAAATAACAGGAAACAAGGTTACAAAATTCTTGTAATTTTCAAATTTAAAACTTAAAAAAGAAGAAGTGATTGGAACAAAGTAATTAAATATACAAGTAAAGAAGGAAAAGTAAGGAAATAGGTATGCAGTATGCTAGGATTCCTTTGCTACGAAGTTAGAATTTTTAAAAAGAACCTAAAAAAACATACAAGGTGGAGTTGTACACCCATTCTGAGCAACTACCAAAACATCAAACGAACAAAAATCACAAAAAACCGATGTTTTGATTACTCATCCCTAAAATTTTAACTCTATACAACCATTAATCATATTTTTGCTAAGGTAGCAAAATTTTCATAGGGATATCACGAAGTAAAGTGAGTCTAAGAAAAACAGAATAGAACAATAAGTAATCGGTGCAATTCAGCAAAGGCCTTACAGCGACCATAATTAGTTTATTACTAAGTATGTAGCAACCTATATCGATCATATAAAAAAACAATTTTGCACTTCATCTCTGTGATGTTCAAAAGTGCAAGTCAGGCCGCCATCCAAATTCTTGAAAGTTACATAGAAAGATGTCTTATCCTCCAATTTTACACTTCTCCTTTAGCAGAGGACGTTTTCCTTCTCTATCCACTTCTTGATGAACAAAGAAATCAAAGCTCCTCTGCCTCATCCAAACCTCACTAAGCCCACTCAGCAAAAAAAAAAAAAATACGAACTTGCAAAGTTACGAGCCCAAATTAAAGTTCTGAATCAATAACTCGAGGTAACATAACACAACGCAATACGAACTACACAAATTTCAGCGTTTCCCGCAAATCATTCGCATTTAATTCAAGCGCAGATGAACATGAAAGAGTACCTGTTGAAGCTGTTGTTTGTAAGTGGAGAGATTGTAAACAAGTTCTTGAATATTAACCACTTCCCCTTCAATGTTTTCCATTTTCTAAACAACCTCAGACGATAATTCGACAGGTTACGAGAAGAGTAGAAACCCTAATCTGCAATTTGGAACCAATACGTGGACGTGAAACTCCCAATTCTTCAAGTTTAAGTAATATTATCGCAATGTACAAGTTTAAAAACGTTTTTTATTTTCATTATAATTGTAATTATTTAATATCAATAAATAGATAAAATAATACATAATATAAATTTAATTTTGATATATTAATTCTATTTTTATAAAAACATCAAAATCTCAAAATTACAATCTTTATTTATTTTTGTAACTAGAACACATTAAAAAATACTAAATATTTGTCAAATCATTATCAGACATGCTTACTCATAATTAAAATTAAAAAATAAAAATCAAAATTATAAACCTAATTTATTATTTTAAAATAAAAAGAAATACTTTCAAAATAAAAATTTAGAAACAAATAAATGCAATTAATTGTGCTTAAGCACACTTAATTAAACACCTTTTTTTTCGCTTCAGGGCGTTTTTGTTGAGCTTAAGCTGCTTAAGCAGAGCTTAACATGACTTTTTAGAACACTGAATAAAACCAGTGGACTTGGATCTTTAAATAAAGTCTCTACTTGTGTCTCATCAATTTGGAGGTCAAATGAAAAAAGCAAAGCGAATAACAAAATATACATGCAGTGATGATGAGTTAGAAATTGATGATTTTGTTAGATTTTTTATTTTGTTCATTTTCAACTTAATAATATTCTCTACTGGAAATTATATCCCTAAGTTTTATCTTACCATTCTCGATGCATCTTACCAAATTTTTTGACAATGCTTAGGGAGAAGTTGTATTTCAATTTATTTACCGCGAAATACTCAACAATGGAAGTAAAACTTAATTTGATGGATACACTGTCGGGTTGATGATACGTATTTTGTTTATTTAGTTATGAGTGTATTGTTTTTTGAATAATTAAATATTATAGATTTAAGATTGGTTGTATGAGAGGGTGCCTTCATTGGGTGTACAACGTACGTAGTTTACAAATATTCAATCGGTTATTTCGATGGGGTATAGCAAGTTCTCATTTAAGGCTGTTAATATTGAATCATTGTTGAATTCCATATATTTAACCAAGGTAATTTTTTTTTTTTTTTAATGTAATTAATTAATTTAGTTGTTTAAATTTGGTGGTTGAATTGACAACACATTGTAACAGTTGATTATGTGTTGAGCACTAGTTTTGGAAACACGCTTTGTTCTCCTTTCCACGCTTTCTTAGTTGACCTTTTGGTATAAATAAGCACAGTAGCTATTCACTTCATTGTAACAAACTTAGAATCTTATATACAAATACGGTTACCTACAGATATTTTGACATGGTATCAGAGCGAGGAAATTCAGATCCAAGCTCTTGATTTTATTTTGGATCGTGAAATTTTTGGTCCAATCATTCTATCTCCTCAGATTTGTGGAATCGCAACGTCAATTCCAGCTTCACTGTAGCTTCACTACTGGATTGAATTTCAACAATGGCGAATGGACCTAGTTTTAATGATCCGATATATATTCATCCCTCTGATACTCCAGGTATGAATCTAGTCAATGATCACTTGGTAGGAACTGAGAATTACGGCATCTGGAGCAGAGCTATGTTGATAGCTTTGCAAGCTAAGAATAAGATCGGATTTATCGATGGTACGTGTAAGAAACCTGAAGCAGGCAGCGCAATGGTATTGCAATGGGACAGATGTAATGCTCTCGTGTTATCGTGGATACTGAATACAGTTTCTCGAGAAATTTTTGGTGGAATTGTTTACGCGACCGAAGCTTCTGTTGTCTGGTTCGATTTGAAGGAGCAGTTTGATAAGGTTAATGGCTCGCGTATTTTTGCCCTACATCGGGACATAGGACGATTGGTTCAAGGACAAAGCACTATTTCCGCATATTTTTGCAAGCTCAAACAACTTTGGGATGAATTGGCTTCATTAGTCATTTTACCATCTTGTGAATGTGCTGCAGCTAAAAGATATGTTGAGCATGATCAACAACATCGATTACTCCAATTTCTGATGGGTTTGAACGAGAGTTATGCTGCCATACGAAGTCAGATACTGATGATGTCGCCCCTGCCTACAGTTGGGCAAGCTTTCTCAATTGTTTCTCAAGAAGAATCTCATCGATCACTGTCTATTATTGAGCCTTCACCAACCGTGTTTTACTCAAATCAGAACAGGATGGATGACCAACGTAAAGATAGCATAAAATGCGATCATTGTAATTTGAATGGACACTTGAAAGAAGATTGCTATAAGATTGTTGGTTATCCACCGTGGCATCGTCTTTACCGAGGACAGAGCAGAGGTAATGGGAACAAACGCTTTGGGCGAAGCTATGGTCGAGGACATAGGAATGTTGCTGATGTGAACTTGGTCGAGAATGTTGCAGCCCATCCTCTGCCTCTGAATACTACTGGCCCCACTCATAATACTCATGATGCAGCTCTTAATTCTGCTCCTGTATTCACTTCTGCACAATATGCAGAAATCTTGAAGCTATTGGGGAACAACAATCTTCAAACAGGTGTTGAACCTGTGGTGAATATGGCAGGTAACTTGCATTCATCTCCTGTCTCTAAGCCATCTTCTCTTTGGATAATTGACACCGGTGCTAATGAACACATGGTTGGAGATCTAAATTTGTTGCAAAATCGTAAGCCACTGTCAAATTCCAATAGCTCAGTGAAGTTGCCTAATGGTAGTACTACTCTTATTGATCAAATAGGTTCAGTGACTTTGTCTTCCTCCATTACTCTTCAACATGTTCTCCACATTCCAGATTTTCAATTCAATCTTTTGTCCATATCTAAGTTTACAAAATCCCATAATTGCCTTGTCACATTCTACCCTCATTTTTGCCTCTTTCAGGACCTCAAAAGTGGGAAGATTGTGGGGATTGGTAAAGAAAAAAATGGACTTTATTACCTTGAAGCTTCTCATTCCTTGAAGACTCTTTGTCACTCTACCAATAGTTCTTGTTCATTTCTTCCCCACTGTAATACTATACTGTTGCAAAAAGAGGTTCTTACTAGTACTTCTGTTAATGATTTTCTGTGGTATAAACGACTAGGTCATATGTCTTGCTCGAAAATGCGTTTGCTGTTTTTTTGCCCAATAATTTGTCACTATTGCATTGCCCTATTTGTCCGCAATCTAAGCAAGCACGATTGCCATTTCCTTTGCACAGTGATACTAAATCTTTGCATTGTTTTCATTTACTTCACATGGATATTTGGGGGCCTTTCAATACCCCAACTATGAATGGGGAGAGATATTTTCTTACCATTGTAGATGATTTTTCTCGTGGCACCTGGGTGTATCTAATGCACTCCAAATTAGACGTACTTCGAAATCTCAAGTCCTTTATTGCCTTGGTTCAGAATCAATTTTCCAGCAAGATTCAAGCTATTAGGACAGACAATGCCTTAGATTTCTTCAAAACCGAGTGTCAAGATTTGTTTTCTTCTCTTGGCATTGTTCATCAAAGCTCTTGTCCTTATACCCCACAACAAAATGGGATTGTGGAACGCAAGCATAGACATATTCTTGATATTGCTCGTGCTTTACGCTTCCAAGCTTCTCTTCCTCTCCATTGTTGGGGTGAGTGTGTGTTGACTGCCACATATCTCATTAATAGATCTCCTAGTCCTCTTTTGCACAATAAAACTCCTTATGAATTGCTAATGGGTAATCCACCTTCATACATTCATCTCCGTGTCTTTGGTTGCTTATGCTACGTTGCTTCTTTACCACTAGGACATAAGTTCTCTCCCCGAGCTAATCTTTGTGTTTTTCTTGGATACTCTAACACCCAAAAGGGATACAAAGTTTTGAATCTTCATACCAAGAAACTGCTCGTCTCTAGGGATGTAGTCTTTCATGAAGATATTTTTCCTTTTGCTGATACTTGTTCTAGTTCACCAATTTTTCCCTCTCATTCATCCTTACCTGATGATGTTTTTGATACTCCTGTTACTCCTCCTTTAGTAACTGATGTTCCTGATTGTCCACGACGTTCTTCCCGCTCGACCATCCCACCTATTTGGACAAAGGATTATGCTTGTTCCACATTATCTAATAATTGTCTATATCCCATTTCTGAATTTCTTAACTACTCTCATTTTTCTCCTTCCTATCAAAGTTTTCTTGCCTCTATTTCTTCTGTTAAAGAACCACAGTCCTATCATGAGGCACTAGCTGATCCTAGATGGAAAGATGCCATGGCTTTAGAAATTGCGGCCCTTGAGTCCAACCATACTTGGGATATTGTTGATCTTCCTAAGGGAAGTGTTTCGATTGGTTGTCGATGGGTTTTTAAGGTAAAGTACCATTCTGATGGTTCAATAGATCGTTTCAAAGCTCGTTTAGTTGCTAAAGGATATACACAACAGCCCGGTATCGATTTTCATGACACCTTCTCACCCACAACCAAAATTGTCACCATTCGATGTTTGTTTAGCTTGGCTGCGGTTCATGGTTGGCCATTGTATCAAATGGATGTGACCAATGCCTTTCTTCAAGGGGATTTAGATGAGGTTATATATATGTCACTTCCACAGGGATATTGCGTCGAGGGGGAGCGTAAAGTGTGTAAACTCCGCAAGTCTCTATATGGGCTTAAACAAGCCTCAAGGCAATGGAACAATAAGTTTGCTAGTATCATGGTTGCTGCTGGTTACACTCAATCTGAGCATGATCATTCATTATTTGTTCGGCGCCATGGTACCTTTGTTACCCTCTTAATTGTATATGTGGATGACATCGTGATCACAGGAAATAATGATACCGAGATCAATTCTTTAAAAGCCTTCTTACATTCGAAAATTCAGCTGAAAGATCTTGGTTTGTTGAAATATTTTCTTGGGATTGAAGTGTCAAGATCAGCAGAGGGCCTTTATTTGTGCCAAAGGAAGTATACATTGGAACTCATAGCAGATTCTGGAATAGCAGGAGCCAAACCTTGTGAAACTCCGATAGAGCAAAATCTCAAGCTCACCAGCTATGAATTTGATGCTGTAGGACATGAAAATAAGTCTGCTACAGGTAGGGATGCTTTGTTAGAAGATGCAGGCTCATACAAGCGTTTGGTTGGGAGGTTGATATATCTAACCATGACGAGACCGGATATATGTTATGCGGTCCAACATCTAAGTCAATTCATGCATTCCCCAAAAAAATCACACATGGATGCTGCTGTTCGAGTTGTGCGATATCTTAAAGGATCTCCAGGACTTGGTATTACATTTCCAGCAAAAAATGATTTGAAGATATCGGCATATTGTGATTCGGATTGGGCGAGTTGTCCAATGACTAGGCGTTCTCTCACTGGCTATTGCATCAAAGTTGGAGAGTCCTTAATATCATGGCGCACAAAGAAACAAAGTACTATCTCAAGGTCCTCGGCAGAAGCTGAATACAGAGCCATGGCGAACACAACTTGTGAAATCGTCTGGATCCTTGGTATTTACAAAGATATGGGAGAAAATGTGCCAACTCCAGTAACGTTGCATTGTGACAATAAAGCAGCGATGCATATAGCTGCAAATCCCATGTATCACGAACGAACCAAGCACATAGAAATCGATTGCCACTTGGTTCGAGAAAAAATCAAGAACGGAATTATTTCAACAAGCTATGTTTCAACGAACCAGCAGCTGGCAGACGTCTTCACCAAAGGCTTGAACAGAAACCAGCATGAATATCTCATTTCCAAGCTTGGTGTTCGAAATCGACACAAGGCTTGAGGGGGAGTGTTGAGCACTAGTTTTGGAAACACGCTTTGTTCTCCTTTCCACGCTTTCTTAGTTGACCTTTTGGTATAAATAAGCACAGTAGCTATTCACTTCATTGTAACAAACTTAGAATCTTATATACAAATACGGTTACCTACAGATATTTTGACATTGATTATGCACTAGGTGATAAAATCAGAAGATTGTATCTCTTATGCAACAAGACTTGAAAAATTTGTGAGAGAACCAATGGATGAGATCATAATAAATTGAAACGTGATAGGGGCTTGTTTAACATAAAAGTGCATAAACAGTAAACTGTGTGTGTATCAGATTATGGTATTGTGTATCGGTGTTGTCAACACCGCTTACAACATACAGCAGAATTTATTATTTTTAACACATGTAAACTTTAATGACCAAAATAAGACAAATTAACAATGCATCATGACAAAAGTTATCATTAGAAAACTTGTAAACAGTAATACTATTGACAAACAAAAAAAAAACTGTATTTTTTGACAAACCAAAGAAATAAATTACATCTAAAATAACCTAATAAAATCACAGAAAACAATATTTTTTTTATGGGATTGACACAGAAAACAATAAAGTGCGAGGAGATGAATCTTGGAATGAGCCACTTGATGTAGGTGGGTTGGAATGATGCTAATATATTGATGTATGATAATGTTTTTGAAGTGGAGAAAGAAATGAATGAAGTGGTATATAGGAGATAATTCTGAGAATGATTCATGTGTTGTGAATGAAATTGGTATTGACATATAATGTGGTTGCTCATAATCTTATAAATGAAATTGTGAATGAAGTCATTTATGTAGGACAAGTCCATTATATTTGATAAAGATCGTACGAGTCATGTGAAGAGTGATCTACATGAATATAAAGCTAGATTCGATTAATGTGGCCATATATGATGAAGCAACTAGCGAAGAGAAAAAGTTGACGACAAACTATCTTTCAAGGAAAGATTTAATGTAAGCTAATATTTTAATGAATTTGTTTCTTAATTTGTAACAATTTTTATGAGGTTTTTAATGTAAAATGATTCTTCTATGTAGTGTCGTCGGCTGGGATGATATGGTGGTGTTGTTATATGTACCAAAATTTTATAATTTTCTTCCTGGGCAGCCCTGTTGATTTTGAAATCATAAATGTTTATATGCGGATTATGCAACAAATGAGTAAAGAATATGGATTTGAAATACATTACATGGACATGACAACTCGGGTTCATAGAAATCATAAATATTTTTAGGTTTGTTTGTATTTGTAATTTTTTTATAACATGACCCCATCGTTTTCTAGGAAAATAGGGATATAACGAGTTGGTTTAACCTAATTATTCTAACATTAGAGCATGTTATTATTTATAACATGACCCCATCGTTTTCTAGGAAAAAAGCGTTCACCCAACTTTGTGGGTTGTCGTTTGTAATAACATCCTTCCAAGAGGCATAAATTCTAATATATTATTAAGACATTGTGTAAATCATGCTGAGAAGTGTTATGTGGAGCTTTCTTGAGCACAAAAGACCAGTGATTTAGTGATTTTGTTATGCATGCAACAAATAACTTCACATCACTTATAATGACAACAAAATTAATATATATATATATATATATATATATATATATATATATTTATTTATTTATATATATAAAAGTAAAAGTATTGGTTTATATAAAATTCAAGGAATAATTAATTAATAACTAACTTCACGAATTATCCACCAAATACCTCAAACAATAGGCATGGTGACTACTCGAAAATAACAGTTGAACAGCCTTGATAATACCAAGATGTTTATCTGAGAAAAAATTAACAATACCGAACCTCGTGATATTATGTGGAAGCAGCACACCTTTCAAATTAAAACAAAATCATTCTCAATTATAATCATTTTCAACATCCACGAAAGAATATGTCAATGCAAAAATATCACCATTCACATATTTTTCCACAACAAGTAGGATACAACTTTTTACTTATTTTTTATACGAGTGCTATCTAGAAAATTCATCGGTCTATAATCTGTAGCAAAACCAACGGCACATGGATTGAAACAAACGAATAATCGTTTAAATTTATTAGTTAATGCATCAATCTCGGACTCTCCCGGAATTTTTTTAATCTAATAACATGACATTATCATCTCAATCTATCATAACACTTATTCATTGTGCAGTGGATATCATGCACCGACCATATCAACACGCTAAATACTCTATTTGCCCAGCTCACTTCTATAGGGCATAAAATAGAGGAAAATGAACGTGCATAGCTTCTACTTCAAAATCTACCAGATTCATATGATCAATTATCATCAACATAACCAAAAATATTCTTATGAGCTCTCTAAAATTCGACGATGTCTTAACTGCGGTTCTCAGAGAAGAAAGCAGGTACTTCAAGCGGCGGTGATCAACGTCAAGAAGTAAGAAGAAAATATTTACTGCTTTAAATGTGGTGGTAAAGAGCACTTCAAGAAAGAGTGTACGAGTATCGACAAGAGTTCTCAAGGAAATGTAGCTTGTACTTCGAGCGGTGCTGAAATATTATTCAGCTATGCGGCACCAGTTGCAGAAGGCACAAATTTTGTGACGCATGTATTATGGATTCAGCAGCGACGTGGCACATGACGTCTCAGAGAGAATGATTTGATCATTATGAATCAGTCTCAGGAGGATCTGTATTCATGGGAAATGATCATGCCTTGGAAATCGATGGGGTCGGTACTATCAAAATTAAAATGTTTGATGATATCATTCGCATCATACAGGACATACGACAAGTCAAGGGGCTGACAAAAAATCTTTTGTCCTGAGGGCAGTTGGATGATAATTTGGGTGCAAAACCCATATCGAGAACGAAATCATGAAAATTGTGAAGGGTGCTCTTGTAGTTATGAAGGAGGAAAAAATTGACGCAAATCCATATGTACTTTTGGTAGAAACACACAAAGAGGTAGAACTAGTTGTTGCATCAGTTGGTTCAGAGAAGAACTAACAATGTTATGGCACGGAAAGCTCCGACATATATTAGAACGATGGTTGAAAATTCTCTCAGAACAGAAGCTGCTGCTGGGACTTACAAAACTGTCACTACCTTTTTGTGAGCATTATGTTACCAGTAAACAACACAGATTAAATTTTGGCACTTCTACTGCCAGAAGCAAAAGCATATTGGAGCTGATTCATTCGGATGTTTGACAAGCACCGGTTGTATCCCTAGGATGATCGAGATACTTTATCTCGTTCATTGATGATTTCTCTAGGAGATGTTGGGTGAATCCAATCAAGAAGAAATCAGATAATTTCCAGATTTTCAAAGATTTCAAAGCACGGGTTTAATTTGATTGTGAAAAGAAAATCAAGTGTCTGAGGACTGACAATAGAGGAGAATATACCAATGACAAGTTTGATTCATTTTGCCAACATGAGGGCATCAAAATACAAATCACGACGGCTTGCACAGCTCAACAGAATGGAGTAGCAGAGCGGATGAACAGAACCTTGTTGGACGAAACAAGAGCTATGTCGAGGGCTGGGGGTCTAGACAAGTCATTGTGGGTGGAAGCAGTCAAAACCGCTTGTTATATTATCAGTTATTCTCTTTTACTGGTGATTGATCTGAATACTCCGATGGAGATATGGACCGGGGAGTCGGAAAATTATTCTCATTTGCATACATTTGGAAGTCCCGTGTACGTTTTGTCCAATGATCAAGAAAGATCGAAGTTAGATTTGAAATCCAGAAAATATATCTTCTTGGGTTATGCTGATGGAGTAAAGAGATTCGCTTGTGGGATCCTACTGTTCACAAGCTTGTTATCAACATGGATGTTATTTTTGAGGAAGATAAAGTAAAGGGAGACAAATGCACACTGAATTCAGAAACTACTATATTTCATGTGGAAAATAAGACGGACGAAAGTCAAATTTCTTGTGAAGTAGTACGAGAGCATGAAGAACAAGAACATGTTGAGTATGAGATTTTCAAAGTGAGGCAGTCAACTCGAGACACAAGATCACCGGGTTGGCTTTTAGATTATATCACTGAAAGCAATATTGCATATTGTCTATTATCATATGATGCTGAGCCATCGAGTTTCCACGAGGCTACTCAAATCTCGGATGTATCCTTGTAGATGATAACAATGCAGGAAGAGTTGGAGGCATTAAAATAGAATAAAACTTGGGATCTTGTTGTACTACCACGAGGAATGAAAGTCATTGGTGACAGATGGGTCTATAAGATCAAGCGTAATATAAATAACTAAGTGGAGCAGTATCGTGCTAGATTGGTGGTAAATGGTATGCTCAGAAAGAAGACATTAACTTCAATTAGATAATTTCTCCTGTGGTTCGACTCACAATAGTCAGAGTAATGTTGGCACTGTGTGCGGTGTTTGCCCTACATCTAGAACAGCTAGATTTGAAAATTGCATTTTTTCAAGAAGATCTTGAATTATAAATCTATATGTTCCAGCCAGAAAGTTTTGCGAAAAAAGGCAAAGAGGACTTGGTTTGCATGTTGAAAAAATCTCTGTACTATCTCAAACAGACGTCGAGATGTTGGTACAAGAGATTTGATTCCTATATCATGAGCCTTGGATACAACAAATTGAGAGCAGACCCTTGTATGTATTTCAAGAGGTCTGGTGATGATTATATCATTTTGCTGTTGTATGTGGACGACATGTTGGTAGCAGGCCCCAACAAAGATCATGTCCAAAGATTGAAGACACAGTTAGCTAGAAAATTTGATATGAATGACTTGGGACCAGCAAACAAGATTATATAGATGCAAGTTCACTGAAATATAACTAACAGAAAGATTTAGCTTTCCCATAAAAATTATTTGAAGAAAATCTTGCAACGTTTCAACATGCAAGATAGTAAGCCAATTTCGACCCTTATTTATGTTAACTTAAAGTTATCCTCCGAGATGTGTCCTAGCAGTGAAGCAGAGATGATGGAGATGTTACGAGTACTATATGTATCAGTAGTGGGAAGTTTGATGTTCACCATGATCTGTACAAGGCCGGACATTGCCCAAGCAGTGTGAGCAGTTAGTCGGTATATAAAGAATCCTGGACGAGAGAATTGGAGTACTGTTAACAAGATCCTTCGATACATTAATGGTACCTCAAATGCTGTATTATTTTATGGAGGATCAGATTTTACACTCAAAGGTTATGCCGATTCAGATTATGCAGATGATCCTTATAAAAGGGAATCTACTACTGGTTATGTGTTTACGCTTGCAGGCGGAACAGTAAGCTGTGTTTCAAAATTGCAAACTGTTGTGACGTTATCTATAACAGAGGCAGAATATATGACAGCTACTCAAGCTTGTAAGGAGGCAATATGGATTAAAATGTTATTGGAGGAAATCAGGACAAACAACAGAATGTTAATTTGTTTTGTGATAGTCAGAGTGTCTTGCACATCGCAAGGAGTCCAGATTTTCATTCCATGACTAAACACATTGAGTTCAATTTCATTTTGTTCGGGAAGTAGTAAAAAAAAAAATGTCGATATGCAGAAGATCCATACAAAAGATAACATAGCTGATTTTCTGACTAAGCAAGTGAACATTAAAAAGTTTGAATGATGTAGATTCATAAGGGGCCTAGCGGAAACATAAGCAGCAGAGAATGACAAGATTGAAATGATGTGTGGAGATGCGTTTGATTTTCAGTCAAATCTCCAAGTGGGAGAAATATAGGCAAAGAATGACAATGCAATTAATGCATTGTGATTTAGTTAGTCAACAAATGGACCGGTAGCATTCAGTGGGAATAGTAAGCGACAGGAGAATTTGAAGACGAAAAAAACGGTTGGCAGAATTGATGAAATGATTCAGATGGAAGACGCATATGAAAACGCGTCTTCACAAGGATAAGGAGCTCTATCCCTCCCCTCATTTCATATAATCCCTTCATCGAGTTTTTTCTCATCGTATAGCATTTGAGTGCTTAGTTATATAATATTTGTAAGGTGTTTGTTCTTCTATATTAAGAGATTGTATATTCTATTTGAAAATACAGTGAATGAGTTGTACATCATAAAATGTTATAATGGAATTTTTTTCATCTTACCCGTGGTTTTTATCCTAATAATTTTTATGGGTTTTCTACATAAATTTCGGTGTCTAATTTATTCTTTATTTTCATATTTATTATCTCAAATTGCCACACGTGGAGCCAACAAAGATTTCATTATACAATAATGGAGGTTTTCATGTTAATAAGAAATCATCCAACAAAATAAAACCGACAAAATCTTGTTGGAAGCTTACAAATTTTATGCTCTTCCAGAATTTACCTTCAAAGTATTTTGATTATCAGATTAAACTAGACTGAAAGGGTTCTGAATATTGTTCTTTTGCGCTACGTTTGGTTGGATAGATTATGTGAGTTTATGATTTTTTAACCCACCTAATCTTATGTTTGGTAGGATTTTTATTTAACTAAGTCAATCCCTCCTATAAATGATTAGGTTATATTAATTGGGATAAAATAATCACTCCTCACCCCCTAGGATTATTTATCAAACTCTTAATACATCATATTTTTTCAATTTTACACTTCTCATATATCCAAACTCACCAACACTTCCCGCCACCGACCGCCCACTGACCGCCGGCCGACCACCGCCGCCGTCGCCGGCCGACCGCCGACTGCCAGCAGATCCCCGGCAGACCCCATGCCTCCGACAGACCCCGTCACCGCCTCCGGCCGACTGCCGACCAGCCGCGGTCGGCCACCACACCGCCGTCGCCGCCGACCGTCGACCACCGCCCCTGCCGGCCGACCACCAACTGCCTCCGTCGTCGAAGTGGATG
This sequence comes from Primulina eburnea, assembly GCF_022965805.1. Taxonomy (NCBI): domain Eukaryota; kingdom Viridiplantae; phylum Streptophyta; class Magnoliopsida; order Lamiales; family Gesneriaceae; genus Primulina; species Primulina eburnea. The sequence continues at coordinate 25,405,165 of NC_133114.1, forward strand.
GGCAATTTTGTCAATTCATCGAGAGTGAGTCTCATGTGAGACCGTCTCACGGATCCTAATCTGTGAGACCGTCATCCCTACCCATATTCACAATAAAAAGTAATACTCTTACCATAAAAAATAATACTTTTTCATGGATAACTCAAATAACATATACGTCTCACAAATACGACCCGTGAGACCGTCTCACACAAGTTTTTGTCATTCATCAAAAGATTCTTAATTATCACATTCTTATTAATAATACCAAACATAAAATTATTTTATCATTATTTATTTTAATCATTTTTTTATCATTTATCTCGTAATCATTTCATAATTTTATCCTCCAACCAAATGTAGCATTGGAGTATTGAATAATTAAATACTCTCTGGAATATAAGACTTCAAATGGAAGATGGCTTCAAGGTTTTGATTTCATATTCTGCGAGAAGTTTGCTTCAAGATTTCTGAATTCCACAGTGAATACTCGGCCACCGAATTTTTTCTCTCGGACAAGAACAAAGGATGAAATGAAAAATAAGAAAGAAGAAACAAAGAAAGAAAAAATATGTGAGCTCACGTGATGTCTGAAGGATATAGGAATAATAAATCAATTTTGGGAATAATCCAAACAATTAATATGTCTGTGTTAGGAATGAGAAGGAAAAATCCCTGACACAAGGACTGTTGGGTTTGAGATTTAAGCCCAATTGTCCCAATTTTATTTTAATATATCAACTATAAAATACTATTATATTATACATAAGATACTAAGACTATAAAATACTATTTTATTATACATAAGATACTAAGAATATAATTAGAATATAATTATATATATTTTTTAACAATAATGTATTTTGGACAAAAACTTGTGTGATACGGTTTACGAGTCGTATTTGTGAGACAGATCTCTTATTTGGGTCATCCATGAAAAAATATTATTTTTTATGCTAAGAGTATTATTTTTTATTGTAAATATGAGTAGGGTTGACCTATCACAGATTAAGATCCGTGAGACGGTCTCACATGAGATTCACTCTGTATTTTGAATCTTACCTATGGTATAAAGCCTTGATTGATATACTGGAATGAAATAAAATAGAAATGAAACCAACTTGAATATAATGAAATTATTTTTAATTTTTAATTAAATTTCAAAATAATCAAAAATGTTGTTTATTATTATCATGAAAATAATGTAAATATTGATTTTATATGTAATATTTTATTTATTAAATAATTATCCTTCTCTCAAAAAAATGACAATATCCATTCTCATTTGAATTGGTCCTTCCAATATCATACCAATCATGGATATAAAGAACGAGATGAAAATGTTCATTTTATTTTCACTTCATTCCAATCTACCAGCCATGTCCTAAGATTCGGAGACTTTGAGATACGATATGACTATTATATATTTTTATGACATCCGTATGAATTTTTCTCAAATTCCCAATCTCTAATTGTATTGCTTTTGATGCTGATAATTTATCTGTGAAAACGGCTTTATCTTTTATTATTATATGAGTAGGTCTCTTGTGAGACGGTCTCACGAATCTTTATCTGTGAGACGGGTCAATCCTACCGATATTCACAATAAAAAGTAATATTCTTAGCATAAAAATAAAAAAATTTCATGGATGACTCAAATAAGAGATATGTCTTACAAAATACGATCCGTAAGACCGTCTCACGCAATTTTTTTGCCTTATTATATTATCAAGAATTTTTATAACAGAGACGAAAATGATGTGACGATGGTTTGTTTTTTTAAATTTTTTTTTTATTTCAAATTATAGTTTAGTTTTTCAATCATTTTTGTGATTATGGTATGATTCAACTTAAATATAATTATTTTAAAATACAAAATTATGATAATATCTTTAATTAGGTAAAAACTTGTGTGAGACGGTTTCGCGGGTCGTATTTTATGAGACGGATCTCTTATTTGAGTCATCCATAAAAAAAATATTATTTTTTATGCTAAGAGTATTACTTTTTATTGTAAATTTCGGTAGGGCTGACCCGTCTCACAGATAAAGATTCGTGAGACCGTCTCATAAGAGACCTACTCCGTTCCTTAATATGAATCAAATTAATGATAAAAATTGTAAGAACTTGTAACACGTGTTGTCGATACACTAACATACCTTCGTTTAAGCACATGAAAGTTGAAACAAATTAAACTAATCCCTGCGTTGAGTCGTTAGAACTAAAACTTGCAAAATGCAATCATGAAATAACGACTTTTTCGATTACGTTAAAGGGCAAAAACTTGTGTGAGACGGTCTCACGAGTCAAATTTTGTGAGACGGATCTTTATTTGGGTAATCCATGAAATAGTATTGCTTTTTATGCTAAGAGTACTACTTTTTGTGGTGAATATGGGTAGGGTTGACCCGTCTCACAGATTGATATCCGTGAGACGGTCTCACATGAGACCTACTCACGTTAAAGTTGGATAATAGTGTAAGATCGGTTTCGCTATTTTACTCCATAAAACCTTAGAATCCATTTGCATTTAGGTAAACAAGTCACCGGACCAATCAGCGAACTAGGCTCTCGCTCGCTCCCTAGACCCATTTTAAGAAAAAATATAATTTTAATCATAGAAGTTGGTATACTTTGGATTTTAATCATATAATTTATCCATCAAATCTTATTTATTTGACGCCCATACTCTCCTATGTAGTTTTTTTAGCGAGAATAAATTTATATTACACATATTAAAATGAATCTAAAAAAAATACCGATCATATGCAACATGAGAAAGAAAAAAATTATCGTTTTTATATATTTTTGCTTAAATAAATTCTAATGTGTATAACATAGGCTTTATTTTAGCCACATGAGCCATACAAGAGAATTTCAGTGTCAAATAGACAATATCGGATGAATTTAGTAGCTTCAAACAAAAAAAAAACAAATATTCAAGTTACTGGATGAAACTAAACATTGATAAATTACGATACTGAAACTCAGAGCATGTCATTTTAATAGGCTAAAATTACAATTTTCCCTCCTTCAATTTGCTGCCAAAAATAATAAAAAATAAGTAATATTCTTTTTTAAAAAATAATAAAACTTTAACATGCAACTGTTTTCAGGATACCTATGTGGTAAAAGGTCTTTTAATCTAACTCCACAATATTCTACCTATTCTTAAAGTAGGAGTGTAAACGAACAGAATCGAACCGAATATGATGAAATATTGAAGGTTCGAATTCAACTCGAATTATTTATTCAAGTTTGATTCGAAGTTCAAAGATTCTAAAATTTTTGGCTCAAATTCTGTTTAAATTAAAAATCGAGTCCGACTTGAAAGAGTAGAACATATTATTGCTCGAAAATAAGTGCTTGAAAAACTCGAAAATGTATTTATTTAATATATAATTATATTATATTAATAAAATACTAAAACCCACGAACTATCGAGCATAATAATTTAGGCTCGAGTTCGGCATAAAAAAAGGTTCTAACATGTTTGAGTTTGGCTCAAATTTGATATGCTAGAATAGGAATCAAATATTTTTCGAACCGGCTCAAAAAACTCGCGAAGATAGTTTACACCCTTATCCCAAAGGCAATAACCTTTAATTAACCAAAAGGCACCTGCAACATTGCAAAAACGTAAGTATTGATTTAGCACTTTGAAAAAAACCAGATATATTAACTGGTGAAAAATATAATCCCGTAATATGAAAAATAAGTAGCAAAAACTTGAAAAAGAACAAGATAAGCACTAAATTAACTAGCCAGCATGCATGAATCTTCAAATCAAGTAAGAGAAATAGATTCCGAAACTTGGTTTAGTTTTGATCATTGGGTTGATTTTTAATCTTCTTGACAAAATTGTGCTTATTGTTGTGCATCCAAACCCTCAGAACTCTTCTCTTCACTCCAACTTCTTGGCAGAAGTTTTGGAACCACAGATTCTTCGAGCTTCTGTATTTTCCACCCAACTTTCTCCGCAAAATCCTGCATTTTCTCCTTCTGTTCTTGGGTAAACTTTGTTCTGAACCTCTTCTTCGCCACTTGATTTGGCCTGGCTGCCGCCCCGCCACCGCTGCCGCCATACCCATCCAGCTCATCTGACTCAGAAGGGGCAGCAGCTCCACCCATTCGATGCTGTACCCTCGCCAAACTTCTTGAGGGAATCAGTGTTCCAGCTTGATATTCCAACGCATTTCTCTCCAATAATTCCTTATTCTGATGCCCAACGAAGAGCACTGTTCTCTCAGTTCTTGGATTGAACTCATTATCCTGGCGGCGGTAATAATTTTCGGAAGAGGGTCCATCATCTGCAGTACTTTCTTTTCTGTGGAAGTTTCTGTGACAGTGGCAAGCTGAACAATGGAGAGCTTCAATAGTGCCTTCTTCTCCACCGGGCAAGAATTCTCCACATCCATCAGTCGCATTTCCTCCCACGGCTATCGCATGGTTTTTCATGCATTCTTTGTACTTAATAGTTACCGACTTGTGACTAAGAGTGGATGACATAATCGGGCTATTTGAACCGATGATTTGAGGGCAATAATTATAAGCTGGATATGGGAATATGATGTATCATGCGAGTGTTTAGTTGAACTGGAATTTCATCTTGAAATTAAGGAACAGACAAATGGATAGGGTTTTGCAGGTTGGTTTTTGTGGGGAATGAAACACTTTTATATGAGCTTATAGCAAGTGGTGAAGGGGCTTAAAAAGGTTGAGAGGGAGAGGGAGAGGGAGAGGGTGGGTTGGGGTTGGGGTTGGGGTTGGGGACAGAAGGTATTTTTCTTTTTCAGTTTCGTTTTTGCGTAGGTTCGTTCATTCCATTATAGTTATGTATATTATCTATACTGTCCGATGTATAATAACTTGCTCAAGTCACTAGAATTATAGCATCGGTCAAACAATTTTCGATTTACAAATTATTTTATTTTGTGTTGCTTAAATTTTTAAATTTAATCTTCAAGTATTTGTGTATACAAATGAGAAGTGAGAACAGAGTGCGCAAAAAGTGATCTGATAAGAAACTTTTCAGCAGGTATAGTAACATCTTGAATATGAAACTTTTCAGAGATGCTGAGATAGATTATAATGCTTAATATTTAGTTTCTAATCACCAAAACTTATGTTCAAATTTTATCTTAACATCATGCAAATTATCAAATTTATTTTTTAATGTTTAATATTTATAAGTACTAACTTTTTCACATTTAATCTTTAATATATAATTAGTTATTTTTTTCACTTTAAAGAATATCATGTATAATAAATTATTTTTGTTCATTTCAGCCACTTCAACAATTAGAAACTACTTTATTTATTTCTCCCCCAACATATATTATTTGTTCTCTATCTTCTCATCAAAGGTATTTTTCTGTCTCGAATGAGTTTATTTTTTAATAAAAACAAAATATTTGTTTTTACACAATTTAGCAATAAAAAAGTAAAAGCACCATTCTCAAAATAGGACTTTGATTGGGTCAATCAAAGGTGATCATTATGTAGGGATCAAAATAGAGTTTAGAGTTAGAGTGAATAAACTCTTTTAAAATATTGTAATAAACAAGCTGACTTTAACAGTTTTTAGCAGTTAAAACATTTTTATGAACTGTTAGACTTTGCTGAACCACTAAGAATAAACAAGTTCGACTAAACTAGTGATAAAAAACGTATATATTTAATGTTATCAGCAGTAAAAAAAGAGAGACTAGATATATAAATAGATGATATAAAGTGCGTAATGTAAGAGAGACAAAGTTTATAGATGTTTGGAGATGAATAATCTTACGTTACCACTTCTTTCACTTAGAAAGAAAATCCATTAAAAAACTTTAGTTTTACAATATTTTATAACAACCTATTTGATTAGGACTTATCATTGTCTAAATTTCGATTCTTAGTGATCACTCAACAACTTTTGATTGTTTAAGAATCTTCGGTTGACCAAAAACCAATATAAACACCAACAGCTAGTTTTGACGACTTTAGTTTGTAGGGTAACATAAATGATTCTTAGAAGATCTTATATGAAATGATGAGTGTGTGCTAAATGGACAATTTGAAGTTGAAACAGAATAAGTGTGCTCAAGATCTTGTAATGCAGACTGGAAATACCTAACATTCTCTCTTGGTTATCGTTTGTTCCGTTTTTTCTTCACCTCTGAATATGCATATTTATACTTGAAAAGCTTCAACGCTCGGAAAATGCATTTCACCGATCATTTGTACAACTCCAAAAGAATGGTCTTATCACTTCCAATCATCGTACATATCATTAAATTCCATTTAATGTCCACTTGCTTTTTTCGTCTTTAGTTTTTTAGTCTCTGAAAAGTTGATTGAATTTTGGCACTTTAGGAAATATTCTATCAATCGAGAGTTAGTATGACACTTACGTGTTTGATTACTTTAACTAGTAGTATTTGAACAACTCGAGTTGCAGTGTACATTTTGATCTGCTAAAGTTTGATCGGTTAAACTTGAACGGTTAAATATTGATCATTACAACAATCAGGTTTAAAGCAGATTATAAGATTATCTATTAATGCTTGATATTTTGTTGAGTGGCTTGAGTTGTCCATCGGCTAGAAACCTGCACTTACATAAGAAAAGTGGTTGGATCCGCAACATGTCAACACTTTATTTTTTCATTAAAACCAAAACTTAAGGTAATATAAATATTATATTACATTCTTAAAATTCTCTATTAATATTTTTCTTCAAATATTGTAAAAGGTAAACTTTAGTTCGTTCTTTAATTGAGTAATCAAAATCCTTCAGTTCCCCTGCTCACATACAACTATATTGAAATTATCTATCCTTGTCAAAATATACCTTTTATATCGTTGTTCAGTAGCTTGGGAGAGACCGATCGACTAAGGAAATCGTCCTTCTGGCGATAAATATTGATAGATTTTTTTCCAATATATAACTTTTTAAAACTTTGTTTTTTTAAAATACTTATAAATAATGAAAATGGATGTGGGAAAGCTGTAGGGCAAAGTTACCATTGAATGTAAGGGGTAAAGATATATTTTACTAAGTAAAAATAATAAACAGACGTTAAAGAAATAGACGCATGTAGTATTTTAGGCTTTTCCAAGTAGGTTTCTTGTGAGAAATCCATGACAAAAATATTACCTTTTTTTTATGTCGCAATTATTAATTTTCGCTATAAATATGGATCAAATCGACTCGTTTCACACATATATATTCATGAAAACATCTCACAAAAAGACATATTCTAAAAGATAATATTTTATATGAGTTGGGTTGGGCCAGAGATCTGTCTCACAAAATTTACCTATGAAATAGTCTCACAATTATTTTTTTTTGTTTTCCCAAAGAAGGTGATTTTAAATTTCCTGTCTACGGTATATTAGCATAGGCAAAAACTTGTGTGAGACGGTCTCACGGATAATATTTGTGAGACGGATCTCTTATTTGGGTCATCCATAAAAAAGTATTACTTTTTATGCTAAGAGTATTACTTTTTATTGTGAATATGGTTAGGGTTGACCCGTCTAAAAAATTAAGATCCGTGAGACGATCTCACATGATACCCACTCATTAGCATATGCCGAATTTTTCTGGTTAGTTTATACTTGAATAATGGACATTCACGTTGAAACATTGATTACTAACAATAATTTTTTCACCCGTTATTAAAGTATTTCAGACATGCATTTATATAATAATAATTATTACTAAATTAATATCATGCAATATATGTATATGTATATGTATATGTATATATATATATATATTATTATTTATTTATTTATAATAAATATTTCATACGATGGTTTTCAATAACAGGGAAATCTTTGACAGCCATGCAATTAAATGGTCGTGTCCCATAATAAATTGTTATTCATGAGATAGTTTCAATTTTAATCAATGAAAATCAACAACCCTCACATAATTACAGACCTTCAAAAATATCTCTCCACAATATATATATATATATATATATATATATATATATATATATATATATATATATATATATATATTATTGATGTCTAAAATTAATCATCTAATCATCATATTAAATATTTGAAATTAAAATAATATAAAGAATAAATTTATTCGGCAATTTATTTATACACAAGTTAAAAACATGTAAATGGAACGGATATATATTATGAAAAGGCTCCTTTTATTAATGGTTGTGGTTATGGAGCTTTTCTTCTGTTTCAACGGTGGACATGATTGTTTTTGTTTCGAAATGTAATAATGAATTTGGTACAAATTATAGTCTGCAAGTTATAAGACTGAATTCACATAAATTTCAGCAATAAATTCTTACGCCATTGGGTATGTAAGAGAAATTTCTCTATTTCAATACACGAAATTATACCCCCAAAAAAAATATACACTTTTTTGAAGATTTAGTTGTTTGAGAAAAATAAAAGAGTCATTTATTTTTCAAAAGGACATCTTGCATAAGTTCTCGAATTCAGTTTTTATTAATGTAAACCAAGTTGGTAATTAGAAATGTTACATGAGAAATAATCTCTCATTATCGCTCCTAATGAATGTGAAAATGTATCTCTTCTCAACATCCCATTATATATGTATGTATTGGTTTTCTTGTTTTGTTGGCCGCATATTTTGATATGATCAGTTTAGGACTTTTTTTAAGGTGTTTTAAGATTAGGTAAACAACAAATGGAGCTCTTGTTCTAAGCTGATCATCGAGTAATTTTATATAAAAATAATCTGAGTTGATACAACGAATATTTTGTCAAAGCGATAATAGAGCTCATTGTTATAATTAAAATTATCTTATGTTTTGATGACAACAAAAATCTCGTTGATTGTTGTGAGGTTTTCAGGTTGTCTTGCTGGATGAGCATTGTCTGCTGGACTAATTTGCTGGATATTTGTTAAGACTGTAACTTGGACCTAACTCAACCTCAAAAGCTAGCTCAAGGGGGAAGGATTGTCCAATCTTATATATACAATTTCAAGGTTATTTATCCAATCGATGTGAGACAATTAACAATATTTGTCAAAAGATCTCGTTGTTTATGCTTCTTGTGGTGACTGCTATTAGAGAATGCTGAACTACTCAAGTCATTTGGCTGATCTGCGTCAAGCTTCTCATAGACATTCAAGCTGCCTTATCAAGATTGACTCATCAACCCAACAAGACTAGATGCTCTACTACTTTAAGTTGCCTTGTACAGACTGCTAATACCAGCTAACTAATAGATCGAGCAAGTTCTTTACAAACGAATTGTTGGTTTGGACTTTACTGAATCTTATACAAACGATTTATATTTTAATAATATTTTATATTTTATTCATTCTAAAATTTATTTATCATTATACTTATGCAAATTACATTAATAAAGATCTTGAATATATGATAATACAATAAATATGAGGTCGTACATATGATGATGGTCATGAAACACATATTATAGTCGATGTATATTCTAAACATGTTTTTAGTCGATTCGACCTAAAAAAAGAGTGATGATTGCCCGAGTTCTAGAATAGCATATGTGATATTGTGTGCCACGTTTCATTGATAGAGACATAGAAATGTCCGAATATACATATGAGTGCTCATATGATAAATTCACTCACAAATATTTCCTAGAACTTTTCAAGTGGTTATCATTTATCGAGTGATTAAGCATGTGATTATGGTTGTACACAATTAGTTCTTATAACTCGATACAACATTGAGGCTCTATGTGTTAATGCTATAATTTGACTCGTTTACTAACTCCATGAGGGTCATCAGGTGACGAGATTGAGTGTAACGACAACACACGTAGGAGTTAGAACATTATAGTCGGGGATTCACCGTTTATCTATGAGTAGTGTTGATATCTTATGTGATATGATGAATTAATAATGTAAGGAATATCTAGCCAGGGTATGAGATGTGCTTTTGGGTAAATGAGTTCTCTACTTACACATGTGATGCTACTATGATCACTCAAAGATATATCACATCTTATCAAATTCATATGCAACCTTCAATATATCAATGATTGCAGATTCAATTGAGATATATGAGAGAAGAGACTATATTGTACATTAACCACAATCTAATAGTTCTTTCAGGTACTATCAAAGATACATAGGAAATTATTAGACGATGCTGCTAGACGCTCTTACCAAGAGGCAGTCAGAAATGTGTAATGACATTCTTATGATCAATGAGTTGATACATAAACAAAGATAACTAGGGTCAGTCCGAATAAAGGATAAATATTATCCTAGATCACAATTAGTTGTAAACCCACAACTAGTTATATTTTTGAATAATCGAGGGTCATACAAGTATTGGTTTTTTGCTCCCATTGATATGGTCAAACATTACTCATTTATAAGTATAATCCATTGCTGGAATATGGAGAGAAAGAGTAAAACTACTAAAAGAATGTTAGAGAGTACAAATCATAATTTGTATGGAAGTGTTTTAAAATGGGTAATAGTCCTGAAAGTGTTCAGTGGGTCGAAAATCAAACCACATATCATAATAACGAGCTATTTATAGTCATCCCAGATCACCGATCGGGATTGTGAAATTAATCAAAAGATGGAGTTTTTATTGACTTGGATCATGTAAGTCCTAGTTTTAGGAACAAATCCTAAGTCAAACAAATTTGTAGGTAACCTTAATGCGGTTAGTCACATATTCATAAATAAGCTATGAGAGTTTATTATTAGATATAACTTCACTCAAAATTTTTCAAAAACCTCTCTCTCTAACATCAAGTGGCCAAATCCTATACCTAGGGATTTTGTGCGCCACTTTTTTTCATCGTCTCAACGCAAAATTCTTCTATTTTTTTTATTACAAACTAGAAGAGGATTTAAATCGCCTTTCATGGACTTGATAGAGGAGATCTTGAAGAAGGATTCAAAGAATATTTTCGAAATCTTCGAGGAGGCGCTATCCGTTCTAAGGGATTTACAACTAGAGTTATCTCTGCTAATCCTGGAATAGTTGGAATCATTCCCAAACATTTACATTTGGAGGTAAATTCCTAATAAACACCCTATTATTGTAATTAAAATCATAAGAGTGTCCAAGCTTATTTTGTATTATCAAAATAAAAATTTGAAAATTTCAATGTGTCTTGTGCATGAGAAAACTGTTGGTCCCACGTGCTGCAATTTGAGATAATAAATATGAAAATAAAGAATAAATTAGATATCGAGATTTACATGGAAAACCTCTAAAATTATTAGGTTAAAAACCACATGCACTATGAAAAGAATTCCATTATAATATTTTTATAGTGTACAACTCACTCACTGTGTTTTCAAAGAGAACACACAATCTCTTAATACAGGAGAACAAACAACTCACAAGTATTATAGAACTAAGCTTTCAAATTCTATAAGATGATAGAAAACTCGAAGAAGGATGATTTCAGATTGAAGGGCGGAAGCTTTACCCGTAGGTGTGAAACTGCGTGTAGGAATTTTCCTTCAATTTGCAAATTTTCAAAACGCGTCTTCCATTTTTTTATGTTTTCAACAAATACGTGCTCATCAATTGCACCTCCATTATTGCCGACATTTCTTCCACTTAGGGCTGGGAAAAAATACCGAAATTTCGGTATACCGTGCATAACATATCGAAATATACCGCATATACTGATATTAACGGTATACAAAAAATTTGGTACGGTATAAATTTTCAGTATCTGTATCGGTATATGTTTTTGAAATGTTCGGTAATTCGGTAGATACCGAAATACCGAAAAATTATTATAATAAAATTATTTTGTTGTGATTGTGATGAGATTAACAATATTTTTAAAAGAATTTCGGTATAGACTGTATTATACCAATACCATACCGAAATTGCGGTATACCGAACTTTTTTGGTAAGAATGGTATGTAATTTATGTCATACTGAAATTTCGGTCGATATACCGAAATTTCGGTACGGTATCGGTATTCATTTTTCGGTACCGAAAAATTTCGGTACGGTATACGGTATTATTAAAAAAAATCGGTATACCGTACCAAACCAGGGCCTACTCCCACTTGGAGATTTTATTGAGAATCAAACACATCTCCACACATCTTTTCAATCTTGCCATCACCTGCTGCTTACGTTTTTGTTAGGCCACTTGAGGATCTACACCACTCAAACTTATCAGCATTAACTGGGTAGGTCGGAAAATCAGTTATGCTATCTTTTGTATGGATCTTCTGCATATCCACACTTTCTTTCTTCTACTACTTCCCGTAAAAAGTGAAAGTGTACTCCAATGTGTTTAGTCCTGGAATAAAAGGATGGATTCTTTGCGATGTGTAAGGCACTTTGATTGTCACAAAATAAAAGAACATTTTCTTGTTTGTGCCCGATCTCCTTCAATAATTTTTTAATCCATATTGCCTCCTTTTCAAGCTTGAGTAGCTGACATGTATTCTCCATCCGTTGTTGATAATTCCACAACTGTTTGTAGTTTTGAAACCCAGAATGCAGCTCTCTCTGCAAATATAAACACATAACCAGTAGTAGATTTTTTCTTATAAGGTTCATATGCATAATATGAATTGACATAGACCTTGAGTGTAAAATATGATCCTCCATAACATAATGCAGCATTTGAAGTACCCTTAATATATCTAAGGAATCTCTTAACTGTGCTTCAATGCTCTCGTCAAGGATTCGCCATATACCGACTAACTGCTCTCACTGCTTGAGCAACGTCCGGTCTTGTATAGATCTTGACGAACATCAAACTTCCTAATGCTGATGCATATGTTACTCGATATCTTCATCCTCTCTGCTTCACTACAAGGACACATCTCGGGCGATAACTTGAAGTTAACAGGAAGAGAGGTCGAGATTGGCTTACTATCTTGCATGTTGAAGCGTTGCAAGATTTTCTTAAAATAATTTTTTTGAGAAAGCAAAATCTTTCTATTACTTCTGTCTCGGTGAACTTGCATCTCTAGAATCTTGTTTGCTGGTCTCAATTCCTTCATATCAAATTCTCTAGCCAACTGTGCTTTCAATTCTTGGACCTGATATTTTTTGGGGCCTGCTACCAACATGTCGTCCACATACAACAGCAAAATGATATAATCATCATCAGATCTCTTGAAATACGTACAAGGGCCTGCACTCAGTCTGTTGTATCCAAGGCTTGTGATATATGAATCAAATCTCTTGTACCAACACCTCGACGCCTGTTTGAGACAGTATAGAGATTTTTTCATCCTGCAAACCAAGTTCCCTTTGCCTTTTCTACAAAACCTTCTGGCTGGAATATATAGATTTTTAATTCAAGATCTCCATGAAGAAATGCAGTTTTCACATCTATCTGTTCTAGATGTAGGTCAAGCACCGCAGACAATGCCGACATTACTCTGACTATTGTGAACAGCACCACATGAGAAAATATCTCATTAAGTCAATGCCTTCTTGAATATAATTGATTCAATGAAACATACATGGCTAAAAAAAATCACACAATATATACCGGAGTAAAAAAATCACACAATGAGTATAATTGATTCATCATCTTATTTCACTTTCCATCGTCTGTCATTTCCACTGGTCTATCTCCAAGAACCGGCAAGCAATTATCATTTTTTAAAATTACTTGTATCTTTATTTTCCACGACATAAAATGCTTTAATTGATTTTTGTTATCTCGTACCTGCCTGTCATTATGTCTACAACAATTTAGTAGACTGGACAAAATAATTATGTCTTAATAAAAAAATCTCAAAAAAAATTTTCTGATGTGGAAGATTAGTCTATGATGCAACCACAGAGCATACTCAGAATTTTAAGAAATTTTAAACCAAGGCTTTGATATCACTTGTTGGTCCCACGTACGAAAATTTGAGATAATAAATATGAAAATAAAGAATAAATTGGACACCAAGATTTATGTGAAAAACTCCTAAAAATTATTAGGGTAAAAATCACGGAAAATATGAAAAGAAATCCACTATAATATTTTTATAGTGTACAGCCCACTCACTATGTTTCAAAGATAACACACGCTCTTTTAATACAAGAGAACAAACACCTCACAAATATTATAGAAATAAATACTCAAATGCTATAAGATGAGATAAAACTCTAAGAAATGATGATTTCAGAATGAAGGGAGAGAGCTCTATTTATAGATAATAGAGCTCCCCGTAGGTGTGAAACCGCGTGTAGGAAATTTATAAAGCTCCTCGTATGTGTGAAACCGTGTGTAGGAAATTTCTTTCCATTTTCCAATTTTCAAAACACGTCTTCCATCTTTTTATGTTTTCAACAAATGCGTGCTCATTAATTGCACATCCATTATTGCCGACAAAAACTATAAACCAACCATAATTGTAGACAAGTCTGACCATTCACCAGTTAGGCTACTCAAAATTCAATCGAGAATGTTCCCAGAAAAGACAAAGTCATATGCAGCTCTTTCCTCGAACAAAATTAAAGAGCCGTTGGTTGCTGACATTGGCTAGTGTTCAAAAACACATATTATCATATTCTATATATGAAAAGAAGACAAAGACACGTGACATTTTATACATAATTTCCAGTTGATGGTACCAAAGAGGAATATTTTAACAGTCAGGAAACTCAAAATTCAATCGAGAATATTCTCAGAAAAGACAAAGTTCTATGCAGCTCTTTCCTCGAACAGAATTGAAGAGTCGTTGGTTGCTGAGTTAGGCTAGTTTTCAAGAACATATATTGTCATATTCTATATTTGAAAAGAAGAAAAGGACACATGATATTTTATGCACAATTTCCAGTTGATGGTACAAAGAGGACTGTTTTAAAATGTCAACTTCAGAAATTTTGGGTATTCAAAGAAAGACGAACATAGAAGGATTTTACTTAGAACTTCCATAATAATATTCCATGTTCTTTAAATTCAGCGAACTACTCTGGCTTAATATTATTGGTTTATCAGTTTGTTGAAATATAAGTTTGTAGGAAGATTAAACTATTTCACCGCATCTGCTTGAAGTATTTGTGTGCACTCAATATTATCCCTAAATAGTTCAACCAATTGGCTAGGATCAAGAAAGACACTTTCAGTTTCTAACAAAACTGGAAGTCAAGAAAATCATACAACAACCAACGTCGGTTTATTCACCCTTCTCAAAATTGTTGTGCTTATTATAACATAGTTGTTGGTTGGCTAGTATTTTCTTCAAAAGTAGATCTCTTGTGAGACGGTCTCACGAATCTTTATCTGTAAGACGTGTCAATTTTACCGATATTTATAATAAAAAGTAATACTCTTAGCATAAAAAGTAATACTTTTTCATAGATGACCTAAATAAGATATTCGACCCACGAAATTGATCTGTGAGACCGTCTTACAAGAGTTTTTGTGTTTCTTCAAACTCTTCATGTAATGTGGGTTTGGGATTAATATTATATGACTTATTTGCGAAATACGATTTTTTTTTTTTTTTTTGTATTTCTGTTGGTTTTTTAAAATATCACTGATTTGATTTTTATCATCTCAATAATACATGAATTTATAATTTTTAGATGCAAATAAATTGAAGATTATATAAATTAAATCAGAAACAATTTAAGCAAAAAGCTTTATCGATTAATTTTTAATTCTTTTTAGTGAAACATTAACATTACTTTAAATGAATATTGTAAATTTCAAATTTGATAAAGACGCCTGACTGATTATTTTTTTTAATTGATTCCAGTAATTGGTAATTAGTAATTGATTTATTTATTGAGTAGGTCTCATGTGAGACCGTCTCACGGATCTCAATCTGTGAGACGGGTCAACCCTACTCATATTCACCATAAAAATTAGTACTCTTAGCATAAAAAGCAATACTATTTCATGGATTACCCATATAAAGATCCGTCTAACAAAATTTGACCCGTGAGACCGTCTCACACAAGTTTTTGCCTTATTTATTTATAGGATATGATATCAGTTTGTCAACTTTTAGAGTAAAAGACAATACTGGAGTTCAGTAAATTATGAAGTGTATGGAATAAAAATTTCATGGCCATTGCCAAACAGTGAAAATTAAATATCAGTTATATCTTATATATTTGTGAACATGGAATATAGTATAACAGGGAACAGATATGTATTCCAGCCGATATGAGACAATTAACACACCTCTCTCACGCCCAGGAATGAACTTCTGGAGCGTGGAGTTTACAAATGACCCAATTATGAGCAGAACGGGTGTCCCAACTATGGGCAAACACACGAGCATGTTAAGATTGAAACTTGGACCTAACTCAACCCCAAAAGCTAGCTCAAGGGGGAAAGATTGCCCAAAATCATATATACAACTCTCAGGTATTAAATACCACCGATGTGTGACAACTAACACACCTCATTCACGCCCAGGGATGAACATCTGGAGCGTGTAGTTTACAAATGACCCAATTATGGGCAGAACGGGTGGTCCAACACTTACGATGGAACCTGAGCTCTGATACCATGTTAAGATTGGAACTTGGACCTAACTTAATCCCAAAAGCTAGTTCAAAGGAGGAAGATTATCCAAGCCCATATATACAACTCTCAAGTTATTTATCAAACCGATGTGAGACAATTAATACATCTCTCTCACGCCCAGGAATGAACATCTGGAACGTGGATTTTACAAATGATCCAATTATGAGCAGAACGAGTGGCCTAATTATAGGCAGTCCAACACATAACGGTGGAACTCGGGCTCTGATATCATGTTAAGATTGAAATTTGGACCTAACTCAATCCCAAAAGCTAGCTCGAGGAAGATTGTCCAGGCTCATATATACAACTCCCAAGTTATCTATCCAACCGATGTGAGACAATTAATATTTACCATTTACGTGTTTTTGGCTATAACAATTTCGTGAATAGATGAAAGAATCCGTTAGATCGAATTTCACTCGACTGTCTACTGTGTAAAATGGCAAATCGAGTTGCGTAATAAATAAATTTTCATGTGCACCTTTTACCTAGATTTCAACTTCGAAATAAATCGAGTGGTCCTGTTCTCTGACCTCCCATTCTACCCCTCAAAATTCTTTGTGCGGATGAGCTTTTTCAATTAAATTTCCTGACATTATTAGTTATAATTTATGAAGAAAACTAATAAATTGTAATAAAAAATATTTATTTGAATCCACCTCTGGTCAAGGATCTGTACTGGTTGAGTAAATGCCAATTGCACACGTGTTTATGGAAATGCCATAATATTTCCAACAATTTAATAATAGACAAAAACTTGTGTGAGACGGTCTTACGGATCGTATTTGGTGAGACAGATCTTTTATTTGGGTCATCCATAAAAAAATATTACTTTTTATACTAAGAGTATTAATTTTTATTATGAATATCGGTAGAGCTAATCTGTATCATAGATAGATAAAGATTCGACAGACTGGATCACGAGAGACACGCTCTTAATAATATTTCCATTTAATAATTGCTTCCAACATTTGTTATGTTTCGTACATAAGTCATATGTGTTATAGTGAAAAGGGATGACCTATCATGCGTGAATCGAACTGCCTCATTTGTGGGGGCTCTAAGTTTTGAGAACATTTAATTGCATTTAATTTACTTTTTTTATTTCACACCATTTTATATATAAACCGACAAAATAAATTAAATATTTATCATACAAGACAGTTTTATTAATTTTTAGACCAAATTAATTTATATGGATTCTTAAATATTTAGGCCTTTTATATGATATTAAGTTCATGTTAGGAGAAAAAAGGAAAGGAAAATATGACTGGACATTATTTTATCTTCGGTGACCTAATTTTATTCCTCTATTTTCTCAAATATCACCTGATAAAAACTGTTAGGATAAAAAATGAGTTTGGAGGGAAATTAATAAACTTTTTTTAAAAAAAATTGTAAATTCGATCTCGTCTTAACAATTTTTAGCTGTTAATGTATATTTCTCAACCCTCTAAGCATAACTTGATCACTTTAAAAAGGTGGAAAGGGTTAGCTGGTACTAGTGAAGTATTATATATTCACTTGGATAACCATTTAACAAATTATAGCAAGTAAATGAATGCAACTGACAAATATAAGGATATGTAAAATAAATAACATAATATATATGGAAGTTCGAAGACAAAATTCTTCTATGTCTCGTCTTCTTCTACTCAAGGAAAGAATTTTCTGGAAGACTTTGGTTTTACAACTCTTATATCAACTTACTTCAGCTAAGACTTATCTGCTACCTACATTAAAACTCCTAGTATCAGTTTCCGACAAGAAATACAAACAAGCTGTCCATAGAACCTTAAGTTCAAACAACAAATCAATTACAACACTCTAAACAAATAGGTTGAGAAGCTTGAGTGAATGTGCAACACAAGATGATTCTTGATTATCGTATATAAAAAATTGTATGCTAAGTTGAACAGCTTGATAATATAAAGATCAGTGTGCTCGAAATCTTGATAAAGGTATATTGTGAAAGTTTTAGTAGTCTTTTCGGTCTTGAATCTTGCTTTTAAATAGTTGAACTCTGACGTTAACTTTTGCTTCAACGTTCAACTTGTATTGTTTGTTGAAATAAAAACAAACGATCTTTTGTCTCTTTTCCCTTGATGATACACCACAATTAATGCAATTTGGAATGTATCCAAATATGACATCTAACAGCTTCTGAAAAGTTGATTTATGAGATAGAAAAGCATGCGCATATCTTTGTCTTATTTTAAGACATTATCGAACAATTGGATACATAAGCTACTTTGCATGATTAATCAAGAAATTTTCTGACATGTCTAGCTGGTAGGCACAAAGAATAGCTTGATGCACAAGCATACCAGCTACAGCCCAATATGTAGATTAATCTTCAATTAAACAGTCCAGCGTGACTTTGGAATAAATAGATGGATGATTATGCATTCCAGCTAGAAAATTCCAGAGTAGATGATTCATCTCAAAAAGTGTAAACATATTGAAAATGCAGTTGAATCCTGAAACAGATTGTTTGTTATCACCAAAACTTAATCAATATAAAAAAATCTCATTTTTGGTGATAACAAAACTAAGATGATCGTCTCAAAAAATTCTTTTAAAGCAATGCAAGACTTGGACAATAATTCATAGAAAATATAATGTATGTCATTTTCAATGAAATTACATTTTTACAATGATTTGAAAAAAATCATATTACACCTACCTATTGCCATATCTAAAGCTTTTATGATGAGAGTTCGAGAATTGGTAATGTCAGAATCCATAAAAATTATTCAATACGCCCGAAATGAATTCTGGGGATTCCCAAAAGGAAAAAAGGAACCAATGAATTCAAAATTGTGGCAACTATTGGATTTCTTATAATTTGGATATGCTATCATGAGATAAATCTATTAGGAATAGGACTACATAATTATGGTTTATCTGCATTAACATATAATTGAATTAAACACGATTGATTTAAGGGATTATGATGAATAAGAATAGAAAAGTGGACAACACATATAAGATAAAAAAAACTTTGTGGGAGAGTCAAAGTTGGTCTTCTTTTGCTTAATGATAGCCTACAGTAAGCTCTCCCTGAGTTGTATTCCAATAAAATCTCTCCGCTGGAGGGCTTCAGAGATGAGATCTGTTTCGACCCAATTTAGCATTTTAACTTCAAGTTTGGCCACAAAATTGAGCTTGTCGTCCTCGGCAATGGTTGAGAAGTGAACCACGGTTCTATAATCCACCCATCGATCAAAACTTTTTCCCATCCTCTTCTTGACCAAGTTATCAACCTGTTGGATGGTCAGATTGATGGTAGTCAGGACATTGGATAGAGAGGCGGGTCTGTTTCTTCTTCTCAGTTGCCTCCTTTTTGGAAGCAACAAACACTAGTTAATGGTACTTTCTCCCTGCTGTCACCATCTTTATTGTCAGACCCTGAATTCGACACCAACTTCATCTTGGTGTCTTTGGCCGGGGTCTTGGCAGCTTGTTCATCCCCTTCCTCATTCTTAATCTCCAGCAGCTCTATACCTGTTGACAGGTTCTTGAATGTTTTCACCGAGGAAGCATTCATAAGCTTGATAGGATGCAGCATTTTGACATCTACCAACTCAGCTTCTTGTTTTTCTAGAATATGACAAATTTGAATAGCGAAACCGTGGGATTAATTGTCTCCTCTCACCAAGTTTCATTTCAAATACTACTACTTGTATCCAAAGGTTGTCTATAAATCAATAAAATTTCATGATCAAACTTTATTAATTTATATAAATTTTTATTATAATTGCTTGTTATACCAATAAGCGATAGATACAATGTAAATAAAATGTTTTAGATCATATAAAATTCAAACGTCATTTTTCAATCACTTACACGACCATTATCGCTCTACTCACGCTGCAAGGTTGCTCATATAATTTTGTATTCAACAAGATATTAGCTCCCACGGAGTAGTCCAATTTCAACAAGTACAGCAAACATGCTTATACTTTGGATCTTGTTTCCAATGTTTTTTTCATTTCATACTGTACGAAAGCAAGAGCATAATAAGCGACAGTAAAGTTGTATATAGTTCAATTATGTAAAATGTGTCGTTCATTTGTATAAATGAACATGTTGGCGCCATTCACCTGTATAAACCAAAAATATGTACCTGCATTTGTGTGTACCTATAAAGAACAGAGACTGTAAAACTTTTGAGTAAAACATAAGAGACTCTTTCTTATAGGGATTATTCCAACCTACCCCTGCAGGCACTGTCTGCAGAAGTACATCCAAGGACCGGAATTTTTTCGGACCCAATTTTTTTTTTTTTTTTTTTTTTTCCATGAAGTGAAATCTCAACCATTCATATGGGGTGTGGGGACAGGATCGAACGAACCTTCTTATAGCTAGCTCCATCAAGTGCAAGTGCCACAAGTCAAACAATTGAACACTAACACTGATGGAAGCAACGATTGATCACGTGTTTCCTAAAAACTTAATAAACATTAAAATGATGGAAAAGAGTGAAATTCATCCCTCAATTGTGGAAATTTTGATTCCAAACTCATTAATAATCAATATTGACCAACTCTATTCATCAAACAAATAATGTCTTCCTCAAAAGAGTTTTTTAGCATCTGAAATGAGTGCGACTCCAAACAAGAAATAACTGTGTAACAAAATCTAATTATCTTCCCTCTGTGCACGAAACAAACTCATTTGATTCAACCGATCGAGCAGCAACTAAGAAAACACCTGATTACTACCACAAAATTCAAGACCTGATTAGGACCACAGCTAAGCAACACTGATACGACTTATTCAGATGTTAAATGAAACTGACAAAACCAGCCCATGCATTCTTCTCACACCATGTTATGTAAAAGTTAAAGATGGATGGACTAAACAAGGATCAGGAGCGGGCAAAATTATGGTTTCAGAACAGATTCACCTGAGGACCGCCTTTAATTGATCCAAGAGTATATAAGAACTGAAAATGAAGACATCAAAATCTGAACTGTCATGGAGCAAGACTGTCTCATCAGATATAAGAGATAAACACAGAAATGTAAATAATGCAAGATAAATTCAAAAGAACCATGCATGTAATATATAACTAGAAAACTCCTATAACCCATGTGACAAGTACCAAGATGGTAGATCTGCAGTAGGTAAGATATAATAAGAAAAAGCAATAAATACTTCAGAGGTAGAGTACAAGTACAGTCTCTAAAATGAAAAAGGAAAATTAGGGCATTGTGTCCAATAATAGCTAATATTATATTGCAACGCCAGTGTTCTAATAAACCTTGGATTCACAGTATAATGTTCATCTCTTCCTGCCACCACGTTCCCTAAGAGATAGAGATAGCGAGTCTCCAGGACCAATATTGTAATAAGCAAGTGATAAATTGTCCTTGAGGAAACCAGCCTTCCCACTTAGCTTTTGTTTGTTTGCAGGAAGTTGAATGTCCCCAGCAATTTTCTCTTTCAAACTGCCAACTGTTTCTGATAAGGATTGCACCGTAATCTCCAGTACTTGCCCCTTGAGATTTGCTTCATCAACATTTGGAACAGAGATAGTGATATGTGCAGGACCCTGTAGTCACCGATGTAAAACAATTTATCAAAGGACATTGGTAAAGTATATCACACACACATACATATACATATAACATCTTCAACAGAGAGATGAGAAGAGGCTCAATACCGAATGTTTAACCAAAAATTGGTCTTCAGGAACAAGCATAGAATCATCAAGTCTTTGCCTCTTGGGTTCTGGTTCATCAGGCAGTGGAGGAGGAGCTTCCTCAGGTGGAGGTGGTGGAGGCATCCCTTGGAGCATAGGTGGCGGAGGAACCATAGGCATACCTGGTTGGGGCATAGGGATGTGAACGAAAGGTCTGGGACCACCCAACATCGTAAACTGGGATCCTGGAGGAGGTGGAACTGGAAGCATAGATGGAAGCAATGATGGCTGATTTGCCATAAGAGGTTGCCCATGAACCATAGACATAGGAGGTGGTGGTCGAACAGGAGGAACAATATTGATTACTGGAGGCCTAGGTGGTGGTGGGGCAATTACCCCAGTGTTGGTTGGCATAGAGTAGGGGATTGAGGTAGGAGGCCTTGGAATATTCAAGAGAAGGCCTGGAGGTGGAGGCAGTGGCCGAACTGGTGGCATACCAGGTATGGGAGGAGGAGGTGCTGGACCCGGAAGACTCCAGCCATCATTGTTCACATTATCATTTAGGTCCTCCCCACCTGTATTGTGAGAAATGGCTTGTGTAGTTGATCGACCAATACTTCCCGTGTGGCCATCCCATATGACCTGTTTTGGTTGCTCATCATTCTTCTTTTCAATCTCAGCCTTGACGGCATTAGAAACTTCTTCTTCGGTGGTACCAAAAATATCAGGACGTGTTCTTGCAAGTCCCACAATGTTCCTAGAAATTTCATCGTCTGCTGCAAGAGTTGTCTCCCTAATCTTAGCAAACATCCTGTCCTTCTGCTCCTTATACTTGGGATCAATGAGAGAAATTCTCATGTGTTCAGACATGTCATTAATGAGAACGAGCTCTCCAGTTATCGGTGAGACAACATATTTAGTTGGATCTTTTTCAGTTAGGATCCTATCTTCAGGCCGCTTCCAATTTTTCACTATTCTCATGGGTGGTTCAGGTTCTTCCGGAACTATTCTGGTCTCATTACTCTTCAAACCAACATTCTCTTCAAGACTAGCAGCTCTCATGCCATCCTCAACCAGTTGGACCTCTTCTTCATCCATATCCATTTCCACCTCCTTGCCGAGCTCAATAATATCCTCTTCTTCCATGGTGGTCATCTTGCTTCTCCTTATCACTTCCTCAAGTGTCATGGGAGGAGGTAAATCATCATCCTCATCATCAGCAAAGTCAATTGTCTCAACCACAACAAAATCATGCCAATCAATCATAGCCATCTGCAGTCGCTCCTGCTCGATCTCATCTTCAGCCTTCTGCCTGGCCTGTTCTTGTGACCGTTCCCATTCAAGACGATGTAAACAGCGTTCAAGGACAGTCGTCATATCCACGACACTCTTTGGAGCTTATCTGTCAACCCTTTCGAAGGCATCAGTACCTTTGAATATGCATCAGCCAGTGATGTAAAGAACATGAACATACTGTGTGTTGGCCGCAGGAAATGGAACTGGGGATTAGAGCTCTCCCTGCTAGTAAGACCAGTCAAAAATGACTTCCCGTTTCGGGCCACAAACTGAGCAGTGAGTTTAATTATATCTAGTTCCTCCCCTGTAATTCCTTCGGGAAGCCGAACGGTATACTGCTCTGCCTCCGGTGGCTCAAGTACCTTGCGGACAGGTCTAAATTGGGCCGTAGGATCAGGCTTCGTCAAAGCATCACTTAAATCAGCAGCTGGGGCAGCAGCACCTGGTTCTGGAACATCCTGGGAAGGCTGCTGCTGGGCAGAAACTTGATTCTGGGCCCGAGCTTCTGATAGGCGGTGCAGATAATAAGCATGGTAAGGATCAGAGGCATGTAAAAAGTTGAATTTTGCATTCCCTTCATTGTTTGCCATGATTCTTTTCTCAAATTCTGGTCCATTTTTTGCCACAAACTGGGAAGTTTTATCTACAATGTTTCTGATGTCAGGGGGCGGATATATAATTCCTATAGTCCTAGTGTGGGTAGCAACTGAAGGAGGAGCTGAATTGGATTTATCATTAGCGGTTGCTTGGCCTTCAGTAGGCCCATTTTTCTCATCTTCAGATTCGTTGATCACTTGAGCAAGGGGAATCGGACCAAGATTCCCATCAACTGGCGGCGCAGGAAGGGGCAGTATCGAGAAGGAACCTAGCATTTTTCAATCTGCAGAAGGCAATCCATGTGGAACATTGCTCAGTCAAGTTGTGATCTTACAATGGCCAAGACCAAGTATAAAAAAAGTGTCTAATTCAGGAAGAAATTTTAGCAATATAAATTAAAGGTATCAAATTCGGAAAAGAAAACCAAAATAAAAACAAAGATAAATGCGGAGAAAATTGAGAGGCAAATTCATCGAACACAGACAAGAATAAACTAATCAACAATGTAAAAATTATAACACCAAAATGTTGCCTATATCACGTTTTACTTAGAATAATTCGCCAAAAGCTCAAGAGAAATATTCAATCCCAGAGGACTATCCTTGTTGGTGGAAAACTCCTCAAATTTGAGAGTCACTTCGCAATTGCTTGTGGAGCTTATGTGGCGGTTAATTTCTTACTTTCTCCCAGATAATGTGGGACCACCCCATAGAGAAATGCCCGCTCTAAAGACTCTCATTACTGACACTGAACAAATTACACCTACCACCACCTCTTCAACTCTCAAACTTGAACAAAGAAGCTCATTCATGCTACCAAATTAGGAATTCGGTTGCGAATGCTGTACAATAATTTGCAACGTCAGGCGAGCACAAATAAAAAAAATTAACTTCGATAAGAAATGCCACGTTCAATTAGCTGGGAATACGTTGAATGGCTCCTAGATTTTGACCTAATTCTGTTCATTTTTTAAAGCTTAAAGGGTGAAATGCTTGGGATGAGCTTCTCTAAGGAGGCAATTGGATTGATGGATGATTTGAAATATATTCAAATGTATTTTTGTAGTTATTGAGAAACAAGACCATAAACTTCAAATCCCAGCATTTTCAAGTTATATAGTCTTTCACTTTAGTTCGGACAATATTTCAAATTCAACTCATAATTAGATCATTCAAAATCTATTATATTTATGTAACTAATGTATAAATAAGTAATATATATTGTTAACTATGATACTATAATAGATTTCAAATCTATCTCCCAAATGAAACGTAAAAGTACTCGAGTCCAAGACTGGATTTTCACCAAGAATCATAAAAAAATAAATAAAAAAATAAAAATCAAACATTCAGATGTTGGCGTCGGCATTTGAACTGGGATAAGAATAGCAGGAAATATAATGGTCCGAAATAACCTAACATCAGATGTCAGCATCCGTATTAACCGAAATTTTTGAAAAAGAAAAAAAATAAGAGAACCCATTTTCCATCACTGCGCACCAGTCACCACTCATTTTTGTTGATTCCAGCTACCATTTAATTCACCATGTCCATTCAGTTTATGTGTATATAAATGATTCAGCGACTCAACACTAAAATACTAACAATCGTACAACCAAAAGCAGCAATCAAACAAAACTCATGCCCACATATTTGGGAGAAAAGTGAAGGGAAACGTGAGAAAAAGAAAGAGAATTAGCCTATAATACCAAATTTTAAGGGCTTTTTCGAGTTCAAAAGGTTGAATAGTGCTTACCTTAAGACTTCTCACCCATCAGCGTTGAGGTAGGAGATGGAAGGATCTAGGGCAGAAGCAGAATACGTCTCGATCATTTCTTCACTAATGAAATGGTTTTTGTACATTTGGACCGGGCCAAGCCAAGCCCAAAGCTAGATAATTCTATAAATATTATGGCCCAATACAAAATAATTAATTTATTTTTAAAAATCAATTAATTAGATTTTACGTATATTTTTTTATAATAGTAACCAAAACAAAATTGATTTAACCATTTCTTAAAAATTTAAAGTTCACTCAATGAAAATAGTAGAGGAAAATGTAACAATAATGAGGATATTTAAATGAAGAAAAAATATATATTAACATCTAATCAAAATTAGTTACTTTAAGACTCTATGTTAATTAATATAAGTATAATAAGGACTGAGAAAAATTTTAAAAAAATTGAGACAATTAAATCAATTCTGACGATACCAGCGGTTCAGCCGCATGATTTATATCTTGGTCTTCCAACTGTTTCTAGAAACGTAAGAGGATTCAGTTCCAATACTTGGTGGAAAGAGCGGTGAAACAGATGTAATGATTGAATACTAAATGGTTTTCATAGGAGGCAAAAGTTGATGAGATCCTATTTATGTGGGCACTACCCTCACTTTATTTCAATGAGTAAGATCTTTCCACACATACAATTTCCAAAAAAAAAAGTGAGTCATATATATGCATGAGCAAATCTTGGTCATCCATCCTATCATGGGGACAATACCCACATGGGTAAGATGAAATAAATAAGGGGCAACGAGGTGCTCATCAAATCTATCCTCCAAGCTATCATAGGGATACTCGGTTTTGGTGTTATGATCTGAAAGGTACATATTCATGACATGATGGCTACAGACTCCAGAGAGGGCTATTTGATCTGCCAATGAACCTTATTCTATTATTCGGCAATTAGACATCTTTGGAAGGTAACCAGATTTGCGCACCTACTAAAGGTTGGTACAGGCAAATACATAATGGACCTCTGCCTATGAATGAAGGAGATGTTAACGAAGTCCGAGTTTGAAGAGTCTGTTGTTCATACTTGGGCAGTTTGGAAGGCGAGGCAGACATAGTTACATGGGGTTAAGGGTCAAGCAATGGCGACCAATGTTGCTTGGATTTCGGTTCTACTTCAGGTTTTCCACCACGCGAACACGACTACCTTTGCTAATGGGGTTGGGAAGCGTAGGACCCGTGTGCATCATTGGTTACTGCCGGCTATAGGATCATTAAAAATGACTACTGATGCATATATCAACCATGATTTAAATAGGTTCAGAATTGGGGTGTGCTAAGGGATAACCAAGGTCGCCTTCTCATGGCTTTTGGCAAACAGATTACACAGCCTCTCTCGGTAGTCCATGGCGAACTCTTAGCTATCCTTGAAGGTGTAAAACTACTCTATGAGAAGAACTTTTTTAATGTATTGATTGAATTGGATTCCTTACTAACAGTGCAAGCAGTCACAGCTATTCAAGATGATATTGGCTATATTGGTGTATATGCTATTGAAATTGGAAAGCATATAAAAATACTAGTAATTTCAGATATTGCACATGTTGGTAAACGGCTAATATAGTATGCCATAAAATTGCTTATTTTGTTCCACCCATCCATCGTTCGTCTGGATGAATGGTGAGTTTCTTTACTGGTTAGTCAGGCTTGTAATGGATTATTATTCTTAATACTGTTACAATTTTCTATCAAAAAAATATTATATGACACAATACAAAATGTAGGGCTTGTTAACTTTCGTTTTCGTTCATTATTTTAATTTAAGTGATTTTATTTTTAAGAAACATTCGATTACTTGGTCATAATCATCATCTTCATCATTATCAATTTAATCTCTTGATATGATCACAAAATAATTGCGCCAACACGATTCACAAAATTATTATAAATTACCCCAAATTTGAAAATGAAAATAATAACTATTTATTAACGTTTATTTCAATTAATTATTTAAAAGATAATGTATCATGGAATAGTGTTATTAAACTAGTATAAGCGCTATAATTGATAAAACTAAGTTGCATAGTCTTTAAATAAATATATACACACACACACACGATTCTTACAAGACAGCGTAAGCACTATAATCGATAAAATTTAGTTGAAATATTCAGTTGTATCGATGAATTAAAAAGATTAGGGCTGATATCTACAGATAAATTATATTTTATTGTTAAGTGAAATTTCTTATTTTCAAGAAAAACGACACATGATTTCAAATTTAAAAAAATGTTTATTAATTCTTAATAATGAAATTTTATCACCTTATTTCAATCTCCTGCCCCAAAATATATATTTGTCAATTTTTAAACCTCCCAATATTATTATGCATGATTATTTTAAATATTCACAACTTATAAAACAAAATTTTTGTATTGTATTTAAATCAAATACATTGTGTTTTAAAATTTTAAATTTATCAGTACTAAGCATATCCCAAAAATCAATTCAACTATAATTTAATAACATTTGGCAAACAAAAACTCTTGGCATTTGTTAAAATATCCTATTAAATAAATTTCAAACTTACTTTTTTATAACACAAATTATTCCCACAAAATCATTCCCCTAAATTTTTTTTTCCCAAATCATAAGAGAGATTGTCTCCCTATACATCAAATAGGGCTTGCAAGGATGGTAGTATTCAACTGATGAGAGGCTTCACCTTGTTTTACATGCAAGAAATAGAAATATTAATTCACAAAAAATAAAAAAAGAGGTCAGTGAAAAAGAGACTACAGAATGTGAAATAAATAACATTCAGTTCACCTCAAATGCATAATTTATTTCTCAATATATTTTGTTGTACAAACCTACTCGATGACAACAAATTTCACAACAATCAAGTTGTGAAGAAACAGAAATCATTCCTGAGGTGCGTAAGAATTTAACTTTCAGGGATTAGTTCAGTTACTTACTAAGCTTTTGAATTTTGTGATACAATCTAATGCACGCTGGAAATCACTGTCTGTCGAGCCGAATGTGAAGCGACAGTAACCAGGGATTCCAGTCCATGAAGCACTATTGATGCACAGACCACAGCTCTTCAGCATGACTTCCCCAATATTTGAGTTATCAAGCGTGATTTCCTGAGTACCAGTGCCGGAAGAGTTATTACTTTTGATAGTCTTGCCAAGATAGGCAGAAGGCTTTGCTACAATGGAGACACCACCATGAGCTTCGAGAACATCCCAACCACAACTTTCAAGTGTCTGTCAAGCCACAGATCACAAAATTTGCATAAATGTGAATAAAAAGATGGCATATCCAGGGATAAACCAAATTTTGATTAGAACTATGACTTAGGGCATCCGCATCCGTCGGAATTAATTCATGTTAATAACTCTCCATCTCATCAAAAATGATGGGGTCCACGAGCCACATATTCATTACATTAACACTTCCCCATTATTAACACACACCCACATTCATTTAATTTCACTACATTTAATTTATGAAAGAACCGTTGGTGAATAATGTTAGCGACGGTTTTTCAAACACTGTCGCTATTAGCGACGGTTTTTAATAAAACCGTCGCAAATAACGACGGTTTTTAATAAAACCGTCGCAAGTTGCGATTTTTTTTAAAAAAATAAGAAAGTAGTGACGCTTTTGAATTTGCGACGGTTTTTGAAAAACCGTCGCAAATTTCGGATTAACGGCGTTCATTCTGATGAATTTTTCTGCTGACTTGGCACAAAAAATTAATAACACCTCCACCCACATTGGTGCTTTAATGTTAATGGGTGTTAATAACACCCATTAACATACCAATGTGGGTGCCCTTAGGGGTATATCATGATACCAAACACCAATATACCATTAAGCCATGACCGATAGAAATAATATTTTAAATCGTAAAAGACTGTGCGCCAAATATGTGACCTCCACGCTATCATCAATAGTATCATTTAGTATTGGTTGCTTAATGAAAAGGAATAGCAAGTCTATTAGTAAAAGTACGGTTTAATTTTTTTAAACCATATTAGGTAAGAAGAGCAATTGTTGCTTCCCCTACAGACACATGCATACACATATATATATATTTATGTGTGTGTGTGTGTGTGTCACAAGTATTGAATGTGAAATATGAAGATATTTCAAAAACTATTATCCCTACTTGACCATGTTTTTCAACATCCCCGCTGAGTGATAGTATTGATATCGAGAATAAATTATACCTGCTTCAATTGTTTATATCTATTTCCAAGAAGTTCAGTCTGCTCTACGATGGCATTCAGCAGATCACCCGTCTTCTGCTCTTGAAGATCCATCAATTTCTTCACTGTATATTTTATAGTGCTATGAGGTTTGCTTAATCCGGCAAAGCTATGGAATGTATCCACAACAGATTGCTGATTTATAAGAAGAAACCCAAACTTAAGCCCACTACTAAGCATCTTAAAAAATAATCCTCCAAGTAGAGATACACAAAATGTTGGATTGGTAGAGGAAAGTTTCTCCAGAGTAGCTCTCAGATTCCAGCCATCTACACCTTTGGAGTTAAATTCAACCCCTGAGAATGAAGTATCTAGTATAACTCTTGCTCCAAACTTAGCACAAATGGATAAAAGAATATTTATCTCTTTGTTACTGTAAACCGTCCCAGTGGGATTGACTATTGGACCAGAAATGTAGATCCATGGTTTGTTTAGAGTCTTCAAAACGTCTGTAAGTGTTTCTTCTGTCAGCTTGAAACCTACTTCCGAATATGTAGGAATATTTACAATTTCGGCATTCAAAAATTTTGCAGCAGATACATAATTTCCATTAGTACCAGTAGGGAAGCACAGTGTACCGCCCTCGTGAATGCAGCAGAGCACCCACTTACAGAAAAGTGCCACTGGGCAGTCTGCATATATCAATTCTGTGCTGCTAGCCGATGGGAAGCCGTAATTACTGCTAATTAATTGTCTTAAACCATGTGCAACATCAATTTCGGGTTCTGTTATGTTCTGCCTAGCGAAGCTCTCGAAGATGGCAGCCTTTACGGGCGTTATTATGGGCAAAAAACTTTGATCGATATCCATATGGACCAGGGTAGATTTTTCCCGTTCATCTGTTGCCAACTCCGCCTGATCAAGTACCGAGATAGTGGAACTAGAAAAGTCATTGACCTTAGAAGTTCTAGTCGGCTTGGCATTTCTCTGCATGGGAGTAAAGAATCAAGCGAACAGTTGATAAAGCAAATTTTTATAATGAATTTGACGTGAATATCTGTTGAAATAACACTCTCATCAGCAATTTAAGATGTTTGATCACATCATAGAATCTGAAATTGGGATAAAAAAATTTAAGCGTTTCAAAAATATCTCAGGTCAAGAACAAAGTACGAAGAAGAGCCAAATCTCTCTGGGTATGCGCATACGTACACTAGTCCAACCTATGCCACGATCCAGGATACAGAATAGGTTAATAATTGGCCTACGACAGAAAATCTTGGAGTGTTGGATTATGAAGTTACGATCATTAGGAAGCCATGAATCATGAACCTTTAGAGATAATTGTTTGAAGTTTTAGAGCATTACAGTTTTGATAAAATGCAGAGAGGATTAAAATATAAAATCATATTTTGGTTCTTCCATTTATCTTCAAATAGTAACGTTTGATAATTTCACGAGGCTTTAAATGGTTTGAAAGGATCGTAACCATCACATGAGATAAATAGCAGATATATATTTGATAATAAACCAGACCACTCAAGACATCTCGAATGGCAGATAGATATATAAGTTGACCAACTAACCTGAGCAGGTGGACGTCGATCAGCAAGTTGAAAAGACAGGAGCTCATGGAAAAGACAACCATAGTAGTACTGACTAACTATGGCTGTACTTCCTTGTAAGAGTTCCACGGTCTTGCATAGTGCTTTAAACATTGTCTCTTCTTCTGTTATCACAAAGGCCACCTCCAAATCCGAATAAACCTAACAGGAACAGAAAAGGTATGGGACGAGCTTAAAATTCAGGTTACAATAAAGAGGTTTAGAAATCGTTTAAAAAAACACTGAAAAAATCTTTGCTTATTTAAATACCTTCTATGTCCGGACTAGCTCCGGACATAGAACAAATCCCATTACCTAATATTAGATAATTTACACACCTTATTTTTTAGTAAGCCACAGACAATTGCTGCATGTGATGGAAGAGGAGTTCCAGCGAGATATTTTAGGACTCCATTGGAAGTGGGAAGACTAGATAACTCAAAATGCTCCGAGATGTCTAGAAACAAACGACATCCAATTTCTTTGGTGATATCTAAAAGAAGCTCAAATGCAGAAGTAGTAACTGACTCAAAATGAGCTATCCCAGTGATGACCACCTCTGGCTTCAATTTTTTTATCAGCTCTACCATCAAATCTGACTGGCGAGGTGCTTCAATGACTGTGATTTGTTCCTCAACATTTCTCCCAGGTTTTGTCCGCTACGAAACAAGCACAAAATATCAGAGTATATTACCTTCTTTCGCTAGGTTAACACATGAAATGTTCACATATGTGCTTAAATCCTCCTGGACAAACATCTGGGATAAGTTCATGAAACTGCCTATCATGTTGTCTGTTTAAATGTCTGCTGGTATTTTTCTATCTATCTTTAAGTTTATATACCAGAAGAGAAAAAACTATGTCACATAATTCAACATATTGAGATAGTCTCAAAGCATTATAAACCATATATACAATAGCGATCCACGAGAAATAAAAAACAATCTTTTAACAAGGAGAGATGGTGAATAAACTGGTTCCGATATAAAATTAGACACAGAACCACTCTAACCATTACTATATGTACATCGAAGTATGCATGCATATCTTAGCTGGGAACAAGAGAGAGTATAAACAGGTGCCTATATGGTAAAATTAAAAAATATCTAAACCACAAATGGAGAAATACAATATTAAAGCACAATATGATAAGATTCACATTGAGAAATAAATTGGTAATAACACAATTTAAAAGCTGCAAATGCCAAAAAATTAGGTGGTCAACATTTTTAAAAGAGAAAATATTCTGCACAGGAAATACAACAAATGAGAGTGTGATTCAGTGGACATGGCCATGCATGTCAGCAACAGACACCTAGAAAGTCTTCACAAACCTTTACTCTTCAGTCTTCACGAATATGAGACAGCAATCGGGAACCACTTCTCTTCAAGGACTAGTATGTACTATTTTCCTGACTCACTGATGCCTTAACGTATTTAAAAAA
Source organism: Primulina eburnea (assembly GCF_022965805.1). NCBI lineage: Eukaryota > Viridiplantae > Streptophyta > Magnoliopsida > Lamiales > Gesneriaceae > Primulina > Primulina eburnea. The sequence goes on from NC_133114.1 coordinate 25,438,153, forward strand.
AGCAATCATACATGGCCCCTCTCAAATATGAAACATTGCTGACTTATAGATTAGGATTATCACTAACTGCATACCATAAAATCAGAAACTGATGTAATTGAACAAAATGACTTCAAAATAACCATACCTCAATATTCAGGGATGTTAACCACTGCCTTGGTAAATGTCGCGATAATTGTTCATCAACAATGGCGAGGCGGGGGGACAACATTCGAAGAGCACTTTCAATTGCTACAATCCTCGATGGAAATATAACAACATTCTAGCCCAAAAAAAAAAGCAGGGAAAGAATGCCACGTCAGATATTTATATATATTTTTTGTAATAAACAACCTCACTTTACATAAGAAATCCAAGTTTAAAAGCTATTCTGAAGATAGTATATCAACGCCAAAAGACTCTTTGTCCATAAAGACCTTAAAGCCGAATAATATGGAAAAATATCAAGTAATAAACTTTCTTCTTTGGAAAAAATGCAAAAAACTTGCAAGTCATCCTAAAATTGAGGTAAGAGCATCTAAAGCTATGTTTGGCAAAATCAGTCTAAGGGCTTAATTTTCTTTGCAGAAGATTATATGACAGATCGAGAAACTACACAAAAAGGCATGACTGAGAGTGCCTCCATGGACAAAGAGATATGATTTTTGACCAATTCAAAAAGGTATCGGTTTCATAAGTAATGAGTGGAATTAACTATACAAGTAAAAGCAAGTCTAACTACTTACCTAAGGTCATAACCATCCCATTTACATTATTTTGGTGCAGGTTTTGCTCTACAATTTTTGAATCTAACACACACATAAAGCATCTTCAATTCACCTATTTCAAATTTTACTCTGGAAAAAAAATCCCAAAATATTCTCTACTTTTTATTTTATCTCATAATTTATTCCACCAAAAATATAATTACAAATCAATATATAATCTTATTGTAATAATTTAAACAATTAATTAAATTAATAATATAAACTAAATATATTAATATTTTTAAGTAATTCATTCCACCAAAAAATAATATTTTAAAATACTTTTATAATATATTGTTAATAAACTAATAATTAATAAATTTAGAAATTTGATGTTCTTAAAAATTCAGATTGTTCTAAATTTGATGTTTTTTTATTTTTATTTATGTTAAGCTGCATGTCGTTTGATATTTTATTTTATTTATGCTATGTTGTATTGATATCCTTTACTATTTTTCATGTTATGTACTATTGATATCGTTGTATTTGTTTACCGAACAATAATTTCATAAATTATCGAGTTTATTATATAAATATATCATGTCAATATTTTTTAATTTTTTTTATATGGCAATAATAAATATATTTAATTGAATAAAGAAAAAAAAAGGTATAAATATGATTATTTCTAAAATAAATAATTCATTAAATTCTATATTTATTTATGAAATAATAAAAAATTATCAAGAAACTTAATTGGAAAAAAATAAAAAAGTATATTAAAATAATAGATACCGCAGCTACAGTGCTGAGGCGCAAAGAACCATAAAGATAGTGAGTTAAGTTATTTCAATCCCAGTCAATAAGAACATCAAATGAAACTCACTTACATCTGCAGTAAGTGGTACGTGATGGTATGTTCTCATGAATCCAGCAATAAGACTGCGAAATCGTCTGCTTCCAGCTGGTGATTCATAAGGGAAAAAAGAAATCTCTTTTAGAACATTAGCAAGATGAGCTAGGAATGGTATCTTCTCATCTGCAACAGAGTCATCTTCAAAGGACAAATCCAAAGAACTGCTGATATCTTTGAATCCATTTCTTAGAAACTCGAAAATTTTTTTTACCTGTCAGAGAAACAGAATGACTATCCTTCACTTTCATAGTTTCTTTACCTAATTGCACCGTATGGTGAGTTTCAAGATGTATCTGTACATTTAAATTTCCATACCTGATTAGGTTGTCGGAGTTGACAATTATATACAGATAAAGCATGAGATATATGACCCCCAGTTTGGGCATAGGCCCAGGCAGTGCGGGCACAAATAGGTTGGTCTCCACCAAGCCCCATGAAGAACTCAAATCGGTGAGGACTATTCTTTTCAATTTCAACTAAAGCTGAAATATCCGTATCAGCAGCCTGCAACATTAGATCTTCAAGATGTGTTTATTTCATGGACATAGGTATTGCATTAAAGTTGTTTTTATCACCTGAATAACTTTAGTTTGCCAAGGCTTGTTCACACGAAGGCCTCGACGTTCAAACAAACGCTTACATACAGCTTGTCCTGGTCGACCTCCCATATTAAATATCATAATCCCGAGAGGTTTTATAACAGAGATACCTTCTTCAACAGCTCTTGCAATAAGCCCTAAGCCAAACTGGTCCTCCACAAAGCCCTGAAGACAACAAATAATAGCTCAACAAACCAGTGGATTGAGCATATTTTGAATGGACTGAACATCTCTGTAAAACGAACCGCGACTAGAATGAAATGAATGGTATATGAAACCGCATGTATTTCCGACAATAAAAACAAACTGAAATATCTTGAACATAAGACAGATAAGCATTGGAAGAATGCATGTGAAAAAACCACGATAACTTTAAACTGAAATAAACCTGACTGAGCTGATCTAGTTGAGAATTGGATTTGTGAATTTTTCAGGAAGGCAGTTAAAAAAAGTTAGACAAATTTTGAGGGGACCAACAAAACTGGAGTTTTGGAGTGAGTACTCAATATTACAGAGTTCATAACTTCAGATACATTACTTAGGCTGCAGGCTGCCTTAGTGACACATTCATGTACAAACAAAACATTCACAATCATAATGCAATAACATCCTTCATCATGAAGCATTTAGATGCGGGTAAGTCAAACAAGTATAAGAATGAAAAAGTTCACATGGTACACCAACCTGGAGGGCGCAATAGTTGCTCAGGGAATGTAAGAATTCTTCGCTGGCATTTTCTGTAATCATCTTGGACATAGCATCAGGATTAGGGTTAAGAATCTGCATAGTGAACAATTTTGGAAGAATCCCTCAAACACCAGAATAAAATCGAAAAAACAAATAACTTTGGCATTACTTTACATGGAAAGCTTATTAATTTCCTAAAAGTTGCATGGAGAATTTCATTCATAAATTGATGAGAATACCTGAGGTATGCATCCAATGATTCGCTCAAGTTCTATGTGATTCTCTCTGCAGTAAGATAGCAGATCAGATTCATGAAATTCGACCCGGTCAAGTAAAGTTTTTTTCTCAGCATCATAAATGGGTTGACCATCGTCATCAAAAGCATTCAAATACAGATTTATCCAAGAAATTTTAACTGCTCTTGGATTTATATCAAGTCCATATACCTGCAAAGTGATTTGAGTCCACTAAGAAACCTCAATAGACTTAGTTATCAAATCTCAGTACAATGAGTGGAACACAATAAAGGTATAATATCTGGATATGGGATGCATGAAAACTGTAACATATTACGAGAAATAAAACGCACAACCAAAAAACTGTTAGGATTGAATGATTCCAGACCTTTAGAGGCAACCATTTCTCAGCAACTGCAATGGATATCCATCCATTTCCACAACCAAGCTCAGCTACCGTCTTCTCCGTAAAAGTTGAGTCCGGATGCCTGTTCAGTCCTTCATAGAAAGTGAAGGACCAATCCTCAGGGACAAAAATGCTTGGTATAACCATCATCTTAAGTTTCTTTCTCTTCTGAAAACCTGTAATAAAGCATACGCAAATGTAAATACAACTAAAGTATGCTGCAAATAGGGAGATGAAGAAACTGTTGCAAAAACATTTCAGTCTGCTAAAAAATGAAATTTGACCAACATAAAAGGAAACCTATAAAAACACAATATAGGCAACCAATAAAGCTCACATATATGGACAGAGCAATAAAAGTAGGCAATTAAACTCATTTGAAGCAGTCCAATATGTCGATTGTTTGCCGTAGACACATACTAATGAGCACTAAGAACTCACCTGATGTTCAAATTCATCCAGTTAGCCACTTAACTGCATTGCTGAATCCATACATCAAAGTCAGCCTAGACTGAGCTCGATTAACTTATGTACCCTTTTAAGGCTTCGACTTCTTTCATTTGTTCAAACAAAATATTTTTTAAAAGAAAAAACAAATGATCGCTCAAATTTTAATTTGTAGGGATAAAAGGTTGGTTTTTTTCTTTTCATTTTTTTTCCTGAAATAATTTCCGTTTAATTAAATTACATTCCTAAAAATAATTTTTTTCCTAATTTTACTTCATCCCAAAAAAACACCAATCATATATTTTATTCCACGAAAATATCACCCAAACATCTTCTCTAAAGTCTCTCCCAGAACTCCAAAACAAAAGCCGAAAAGCATTATGTCAGCATATCAAGACAGAATCTATGGTACTTGATCACAAACATCTTATACACTGTGCAACTGTATACAATCCAAAATAAAAATATGAAGTAAAGATAAATCAAAGGTCAACATCGTGAAATTTTACAAGGAATTCATACATTCTGCTTGCTTTTTTCCGAACCTATACTTTCTACTATCTTAAACGAGTAGACAAAATCCAAAAAGAAGCACCGAAAAACCATCCAAAAAATTCTGTTAATTGATTAATTAAACCTCCCGACATAAAAATCTTCATCAAATTATTGTAAAATGTAAACAAGCAGAATCATCCAATAATCAAACACAAGCAATTGAAATATTGAAGAAGAAAAAATCCTCGACCTTCATACTGATCGAGGTAGACGTCTTGAATTTGGAAGTGGTAAGTCTGAAGGCAACTCTGAGAATCTCCCTCAGATGCGAACCGTTTCTAGAGATCCGACAGGAAGATCCGAGCATTGGTTCGGGTACTCGGGTACTCTAGTCTCTCCAAGAGTGATCGTAGCGCACTGTACGCCGAGTCACCGGACCGTTCACACTGCTTCAGAAACTCTTCCATGGATTCACACACACTCGCACCACCCATTATCGTCCTGAAAAAACGCAGACACTGCGTGTATATGTGCTCTTCTGAGTCACAGAAATGACGACGAAGGGAGGTTTATATAGATATAGGGGTGTGTGTGTATATCTATATAAAGGGAAAATTTATTATAGAGTAGAAAACAAGATATATAATACACGTACAGGAAAAAGTTTCATATTTGTTTTATATTTTTATTATTTCAATTTCGTCATTTGAATGTGCTCTATATTTTTTATTTTTATGGGATGAATATTTTATTTAAATCAGTATAAAAAAATATTGTTTTTTATGTTAAAGATATTATTTGTTGTTGTAAATATAACAAAGTTGAATCGTCTCACGAATAAATATATGTGAGACCGTCTTATATACTATTTTAATATTATAAAGTGAAGAAGCATTTTAAAAGAATTTTGAAAAAAATTATTAAAATAGAATACAAACGTATAATAGAAAACAAAATTGTTAGTTATAATTAGCCATAACTGAAGTTGGTTAAGAATTAAATATAGTTCGAGGCACGATGGGAAAAAATACTTACAATCTATAAAGTATTAACATGAGCATTAGATCGAGACTGACGGTCTCACGGGTCGTTTTTCGTGAGACAAATCTCTTATTTGGGTCATCTATGAATAAGTATTATTTTTTAAGCTAAAAGTATTATTTGTTATTGTGAATATCGGTAAGTTGACCGTCTCATAGATAAAGATTCGTGAGACCGTCTTACAAAAGACCTACTCTTTGATCGACTATCAAAAATAATATTCCTGCTAAATTAAACATCGATATTACATAAAAACTCTTGTCAAAATATCTCTTAGGTTAATTTTGTATAATGGATCTCTAATCTGATCTAAATCATGAAAATTATTAGTTTCTATGTCAAGACAAAAATTCAAGTGAAACCGTCTTTAGGGTAAATTTTATGAGACATGTCCAACTCATGAAAAAATATTATTTTTTGTATCAAATGTATTTTTTTTTCTCTTAATGTGGATTGAGTCAACCAGTCTAACAGATAAAAATTTGTAAGATCATATCACATGAGAGCCAAATATTATTATTATTATTATTATATATATATATATATATATATGGAACGAGTCGATTCATCTAACAGATATACATATGTGAAACTATCTAGCAACAGATATAGATATGTGAAACTATCTCACAAAAGATATACCCGTCCTATTTAGGAGAGATAAATTTAAATTACTTCGATGATAAAATATAAAAAATATATAATTACGAAGAAAATTCAAATCTCGATAGCATCTCTGAAATTATATAAATACTATCAATATGATCTACTGTAGTAGCCCGAATTCCAAATTGGGTAATTAACGGAGTAATGGTGATTAAGAAGGTTTAATGTGTAATTAAGAAGGTTTAATGTGTAATTTTGACCGAGTCATGATCGGACGGACCGAAGATGGTTCGGAAGCACCGAAGAGTTCGTAAGGTCCGAAGTGAGTTCGGTGGATCCGATCATTAGGTGTCAAGAGTTGATCGACACGTGGGAGTTCGGACGTTCCGAAGTGTAGGTTCGGTGGATCCGATCATGAGGTGTCAAGAGCAGCTGGACACGTGCATGTTCGGACGGTCCGAAGTGTATGATCGGAGGATCCGATCATGAGCTGTCAAGAGCCAATGGACACGTAGCGTTCGGACGTTCCGAAGTGGTGTTCGGAGGATCCGAACATGGCCTATAAATAGTGGTCGGATTTCCTCATTTTGACTCGCCAATTCAGAGAATTCCATAGCATTTCAGTCGTTTCTGACAGGTTCTAGTCTTGTTCCGAGATTTGGGCACTAGCGGGGAGCTGCTGGTCTTGTAGCAGAGCTGTGCTCTAGTTGGGAGCTAGCGGCATCAGCGGGCTAGCGACGGACGAAGGTTTGGAATTTTATCAGTATTTATCTCAGGATTATCTAGTTAAGTCTGGTAGATAAGTTTAGTGATGGTTTTCACTTGATGAATAGGCTTGGATTAGACCTGTTGTCTGGTGGTTCCAGTGGATTAGGATTGCTGTGATAGAGGTACGAAAGTACTATCCGAGATATCCTGGTTGAGTATACATTCATATATGTGTTGCATGAGTATTTGCTGCATTGTTATATGTCATATGATGCATGCTATTATGTCACGAGTTATGATGCATATTGCATATCATGTTGAGCCGTATTCTCCTTTGAGATAGCCTTTACTGTTGAGCTGTATCTCTTTCGAGATAAGCTATATCTTGGGGCCGCTCAGCCCTGTCTTGTGGACGCATGGACACCGAGAGTACACAGTGGCCGACGGGTCGGGAGGGCTTCGGTGGTCCGGGACATTTTAGGTCCACGTCTGTCTTGTAGTGGATGCAGTGACCCAGAGGTTGGACCGCGCGGCACTATCCACTTGGCGCCTCTAGACTGAGCATTGTTGAGATCCTTTTGTGATTCCTGTTTCTTGACTACCCCGGTATCATGATCATAGCATGTGCATTTCATATAGGTCTGTATACTCATACTTTTGTACTGGGCGTTCTTATCGCTCACGTCCTCGGTTTTGTTTATTCTTGGACACCCCATTCCCACGGGGCAGGCCTCAGGTTGGACAGCTCAGGAGGAGCAGGAGGAGGACGTTGAGTAGCTGGTTGGTTTAGTTTATCGGTATTGTTTTGATTTCGATATGGTTGTATTGGATATTTTATTTTGAGTTATTCTAGACTTCGATTGGGTTGTATAATCGGTATTGTTGTTGACTTTTCCGCTGTTATCTCTGATTATTGTTAAATAGGTTGATTGCATGCTTAGTTCTTGATTAGTAGGTGATTCTGGAACGGGTCACTACATTTATGGTATCAGAGCATGCATACGATTTTGGGATATAGATTTTTGTTTTGGGATTTCCGTTGACCAATTTAATAGTTTCCCTATTCTATGTTGTAGCAATGGTTGACCACTTTGGTGATGAGAGTAGTCAGGGAAGTGTAGGTCGTTGGGGTGACCAGGACGATCTGTTAAGCGTCATAAGTTACCGCATGTTTCTCTAGACGTCATTCTTTCTGTTTCTACTCCGATGGGTCATTCGGGGTTAGCTAAGCGTCTAGTGATGGGTTGTCCTTTAGATTTTGAGGGTAACGATGTTGTTATTTCGTTTTGTTCATTCTCTTGCCTAGATTTCGAGGACGAAATCGTTTTTAAGGGGGGGAGAATGTAGTAGCCCGAATTCCAAATTGGGTAATTAACGGAGTAATGGTGATTAAGAAGGTTTAATGTGTAATTTTGACCGAGTCATGATCGGACGGACCGAAGATGGTTCGGAAGCACCGAAGAGTTCGTAAGGTCCGAAGTGAGTTCGGTGGATCCGATCATTAGGTGTCAAGAGTTGATCGACACGTGGGAGTTCGGACGTTCCGAAGTGTAGGTTCGGTGGATCCGATCATGAGGTGTCAAGAGCAGCTGGACACGTGCATGTTCGGACGGTCCGAAGTGTATGATCGGAGGATCCGATCATGAGCTGTCAAGAGCCAATGGACACGTAGCGTTCGGACGTTCCGAAGTGGTGTTCGGAGGATCCGAACATGGCCTATAAATAGTGGTCGGATTTCCTCATTTTGACTCGCCAATTCAGAGAATTCCATAGCATTTCAGTCGTTTCTGACAGGTTCTAGTCTTGTTCCGAGATTTGGGCACTAGCGGGGAGCTGCTGGTCTTGTAGCAGAGCTGTGCTCTAGTTGGGAGCTAGCGGCATCAGCGGGCTAGCGACGGACGAAGGTTTGGAATTTTATCAGTATTTATCTCAGGATTATCTAGTTAAGTCTGGTAGATAAGTTTAGTGATGGTTTTCACTTGATGAATAGGCTTGGATTAGACCTGTTGTCTGGTGGTTCCAGTGGATTAGGATTGCTGTGATAGAGGTACGAAAGTACTATCCGAGATATCCTGGTTGAGTATACATTCATATATGTGTTGCATGAGTATTTGCTGCATTGTTATATGTCATATGATGCATGCTATTATGTCACGAGTTATGATGCATATTGCATATCATGTTGAGCCGTATTCTCCTTTGAGATAGCCTTTACTGTTGAGCTGTATCTCTTTCGAGATAAGCTATATCTTGGGGCCGCTCAGCCCTGTCTTGTGGACGCATGGACACCGAGAGTACACAGTGGCCGACGGGTCGGGAGGGCTTCGGTGGTCCGGGACATTTTAGGTCCACGTCTGTCTTGTAGTGGATGCAGTGACCCAGAGGTTGGACCGCGCGGCACTATCCACTTGGCGCCTCTAGACTGAGCATTGTTGAGATCCTTTTGTGATTCCTGTTTCTTGACTACCCCGGTATCATGATCATAGCATGTGCATTTCATATAGGTCTGTATACTCATACTTTTGTACTGGGCGTTCTTATCGCTCACGTCCTCGGTTTTGTTTATTCTTGGACACCCCATTCCCACGGGGCAGGCCTCAGGTTGGACAGCTCAGGAGGAGCAGGAGGAGGACGTTGAGTAGCTGGTTGGTTTAGTTTATCGGTATTGTTTTGATTTCGATATGGTTGTATTGGATATTTTATTTTGAGTTATTCTAGACTTCGATTGGGTTGTATAATCGGTATTGTTGTTGACTTTTCCGCTGTTATCTCTGATTATTGTTAAATAGGTTGATTGCATGCTTAGTTCTTGATTAGTAGGTGATTCTGGAACGGGTCACTACATCTACATTATAAAGTAGGTCTTTTGTGAAACAATCTTACGAATCTTTATATATGAGACGAATCAACCCTACTCATGTTCATAAACTCAATCCTACCGATATTTATAATAAAAAATAATATTATTAACATAAAAAAAATGTAAGACTGAAAGTTGAGTACCAAACTTACTTTTTTTATATAAAAAAAAAAACAGTTGCCTTCCATAAGTAATAATAAATGACCAAACCTCAATTAATCAAACCATATTACCAGCACCAACAAAAACACAAAATCAAGATTATACAAGATTAGAAAAAAAAAACTCATATGAGACCTCTTATTCGTCAATTTTGTTAGACATATCTCTTATCTGACAAGTCTCATTAAAAAATATTATTTTTTTATGCTAAAGTATTATTTTTCACTCTAAATATAGGTCGAATCAATGCATCTCACGAATATAGATTCGTAATACTGTCTCACAAAAAACTTACCCTAAAAATAATTAGCTTCATCGATATCACTCCAATAATTATCGGTATTGGACAACTTTGTTACAAGAAATAATAATTAATAGAACTGAGGTGGGAATACTTTTGTTTCCAAGTATGAATAGAATTTCATAAGATTGTTATAATTAAAATAAACAATCGATTCCGATTTGAATAAATTTTAAAAGAGTTGGTATCATGTGAGATCGTCTCACCGATATTAATCTGTGAGACATGTCAACTCTACCAATATTCACAATAAAAAGTAATACTCTAAGCATAAAAAATTATACTTTTTCATGGATGACCCAAATAAGATATCCGTCTCACAAATTCGAGTCTCATACAAGTTTTTATAACATTTTAAAAACCTTGTGAAAAATGTTGAATAGTTTTCACCAATTATAGAAAATATATAATTGATTTCGAATCTTATAAATAGAATGAAGTAAAGGCATAGGTCTGTGGGTGTGATGACACAAACAACACTAATATGCGAAAAATATTGCAATATTATTGGACTATAGGTACGTTGCTTCTAAATCCCAAATTCAAAATAATTTTATTTTCAGTTCATGTCAAGGAAAAATATTCATGCACTTTCTCATTAACACAAAAAAAATATTACTCTTTGGGTCCATATTTCTTTTCATTGATGAAAATCAATACAAAAATATTGAAATTATAGTATTAATATATGGTATTTGAGTATCTATTGTTATATATTTGATACAAAAGATAAGATTTTAAGTATAAAAATTAGAATGATTTTATTAATATCAACATTTGATACACTTGTTTAGGTACTTTAATATAAGACAAAAACTTGTGTGAGACGGTCTCACGGGTTGTATTTGTGAGACGGATCTCTTATTTGGGTTGTCCATGAAAAATTATTATTTTTTATGCTAAGAGTATTACTTTTATTGTGAATATGGGTAAGGTTGATCCGTCTCACAGATTTTGATCCGTGAGACGGTCTCACATGAGACCCACTCTTAATATAATTCATCCTTTCTGAAGTTTCAATTCTTCTATATTATTATCAGATGTGAAACAATTGATACTCAAATATCATATATTAATATCATATTTTCAATGTTTTGTATTGATTTATATTCGAAAAAAGACGTGTCTTTAATACTAATATTTTTTAGTAGCAGATATGAAATAATTGGTTTTTATAAATACTAATATTTATTAATGCCAGATATGAAATAATTGGTACACAAATATCATATATATAAATCTCATTCACTTTAATGACAATTAAGGATCAAAACAATAATGATTGGATTTAGATTTGCAGTAGAAATGGTTTAAAATTCTTTAAAAATGACCTCAGGATCTAGAAAAATTTCGGCATAACTTCTATGTAAATAGGACATCCCGAAAAACTCAAGCATCCAAAAATAGTAAAATGAATCAAGAGTGACGCAGCGATAACATAAACAATCACATGCAAGTGCCGACCATGCACACATCAACAATTCTCAAGCATCAGTTTAACTAAGCCGACAAGGCTTTAAAACATGCTAAAACAGATCCAAACTAAAATAATAACAAGTCAAACACTCATACAGATACTCAGGGCATCTCCCCGACAAATAAAATACGGCATAGAACTAACACAACTCCAAGACAACCATAAAAACTAACTGGAAAGACTCCAACAGATCTTCCGACTGGTACTGCAAAACCACTCGGGAGATCTACCTTGATGCCCAAAAGCAACCACAACAGCCCCCAGTAAACAACTGAGGTTAAGATTCTGATATAAAACAGTTCAACAATAAACATAAATCATGCATAATAATATAATAAAATGTAATTGCAATACATGAAAAGCTCCACGAATAGTCGGGATAACATGAGTCAATAAAAGGTACGATAATAACTGGAATAATGCTCGAGCAACAACGCACAGGAGAGCTACATCGTCATGCAGCTAAAACCCCTGCCAAGTATGAGAGGTATGCTAGGTTGTGCTGAATAACACCCATGACTCGTCCTCCATACAACTGATACAATACAACAGGATGGCACAACAGAACAAAGTAGATGACACAATCCCAGTGCTCACCTCAAAAGGATACACTAACCACGGGATTGTTCAATCACATCTATGTTCTCATGTGTATAGGTCTATCAGCCACACCATAATCCCGAGATAAACAACAGTGTCAGATAACAATGGATATCAACAACGAGCTAACATGAAAGATATGGCTCAACATGAATGTCATAAAAATATTTCATATGCTAAATGTCAATAATATATCACAATAATAAACATATATCACAGCGAAGGCATTTAACAACTTACAACAGTCAATAAGTCATAGATATGATCAGTGCAACACAAAATGACAATTAAAACATAATTTACGTTTTACCGCTATATGTTACTGAGCTGTAATATACTTATACCAACTTGACAAATCCAAATATCGACTTTACTTCAAGATTTTACGCCTAATCAAAACAACAATAAGCCGATCATTAAAACTACATTCTATTACAATTCCATATTTGGCACTTAAGAGCTTAAAATTTATATCTCGTTCAATATTAACTCAAATCAATATCCGCCAATTGGAAATTAAAGAAAACTCAATTATCTAAATTTTTCCAATTTAAACCATATTCAAATTCCCAATCATTTGAACCTAACATTACATTGAACTCAATATATCAAATCTGCTCTCAGACAAAATTCCAGTAACTGAGCAGTTTCAGTAAAACAAGTATGACTCTCTCCATTCTTGATAGAATTTAACGATTCCAGTACCATTTCGAAGATAACTTGTAGATCTACAACTTTCATTTCAACCATTCCAAATTTCAACTGCACAGATGTCATATTCTCGAATTACAGAAGCATTTCTACACAGCTCAAATGCAGAATTTGGTTTTGATACATTTTCGTAGAAAAATCATATCAAAACAGTTTCTCATCGAAATCTCAATTTTTCAGTGGCTATAGAAAGCTAACAAATATATCTATAAGTTCTATTTTAACACAAGTCGAGATTCTTAGTACACAATACACAAAAACCCGAAATTCGGAAGCAAAAGCTGGAATTGGATCCAAAAATTACCAATATCGAAGTATAAACTAGTCGCTAGCGGTCCGATGTTGCTACTCAACAGAGAAGACGCCAGGAAACACTATTCCCACGCCCAAAATTGAACTGAAAACTAGTTGGAAAACGCAGGCACAACAGGGTGAAAGTTGAGCTTCAAATCCTTGCTCAATATACTCCAAAAAACCAAGAAAAATGAATCAATAGCTCACCTAAGGTCAAACAAGAAACTCGCACAGGAGCAGCCACAAACAGGGCTCGAATGGGCTGAAACGAGCATCAAAAGTAGTGATTCATGGTTCAAAACGAATCTACTGATGTAAGGAAGACAACCCCACAAATTTATTTGATCTCGTGTGTTATTTCAATCTCTATATGTATTTAATATCGTATTAACTCTGATATTCTAAAATACATATTTTTAGCACATTTTCTAAAATTATTTGGTATAAATAATTATTTTAATTTATAACTCAATAATTATTCTAAATATGTCAAATTACCGGATAATTAATTACAGGGTCTTACAATATATTAGTATCATATTTCAATTTTTTGTATCAATTTTCATCCGATAAAAGATATGTGAGCCCAAAGAGTGCATAACATATTTTTGTAAATCAAGGAGTTCAAACACATATTTTTTTTAACAAAGATCGACTATAAACCTAAGTTTGAGTTCGAGAATTTAGAAACAATTTAGACATAATTAGACGTTTTGAGTCCGAAAATAATATATCTAAATATGTCAACCCACATAAAAATATGTTTCTGGTCGTAATTTATTTATGGTCATTTTTTTTAAAAAAATGTTTTAAATATCATTTTTAATTTTATTTTCTTGAAATTATGTATTGATACAATCTTTCCGGAAGCTAATTTTTTATATAAAATTTATACTTATGCACTATATTATAAACATTGAAAAATCTATACTAATTATTTTTGGTCTCCATTGTGTGCGTTTGAAAGTAATCATGAGTGGTGAGTGATTATAAAACTGAAACTTTTATCTCTTTTTTTTGTGATTTCAATTTATTATATTCTAAAATTTATAGGTAAATGAGTCAGAATCTAGGTTTGGTAATAAAATCATATCCTTAAAATTCTTATTATTTATTTGATAAACAATTATTAATACACGTGTATATTTAAAAGAGAGCTTATTTTAAAATTTTGATGCCGTCCACTTACGGTAGCTTTAAACAGGAGTAATTATTACCCGCACCATCACAAATAGAATGAGACCACCATCACTATTATATGAAGACCTTTTTAATAAAATGTTATATTAATACTATTTATGCAACTAGCAGGTGCAATCGTACCTTTATTCTACGCACTATTTTAGTACAAGTTTTATATCCAAATAGTGAAATTTTTGTATTAAATATTATTATTGGTGTTTTATACATATATATATATATATATTCACTATTTTTGCATTAAATATTATTATTGGTGTTTTATACATATATATATATATATATATATATATATATATATATATATATATATATATATATATATATATATATAGGGGCGTAGCCAGAATTTCAAAATATGGGGGGCTAGAAAGAAAAAAAAAATTAATCTAGAAATCAATACAACATTTTCCACATGAAATAAAAATTAAGTGCAAACCACGATTTTCACAATATAATCATCTGTTAGGACCAATGGAATCCGGATATTTCCACACTGGTATGATATTGTCCACTTTGGGTTTTAACCCTCATGGTTTTGCTTTTGGAACTACCCAAAAGGCCTCGTCCCAATGGAAATATCATTTCATCTTTATTAACCAATGATATTTCTCTAGATTTTCCAGTGTGGGATTTTGGTTGCATCCCAACAATCCTCCCCTCAAACGAAGTTGCACTATTATTCTCATGGTCTGAGCCTCCCCTCAAGCCTTATTCGTCCTCCAATCGAGGTTACTCCACTTCACTGCATTGGAGCGCATGCCTTACATGAATACTGGGAGCATAAACCACCCCGAGAGTTTAATCAAGGATTTTTACCGGGAGCCCTCACTTCCTTCGTTTAGGTATCGAGGATTCTACCCACACGGCTCGATCTAGACCATGACTCTGATACCTCTTGTTAGGACCAGTAGAATCCGGATATCTCCACAATGGTATGATATTGTCCACTTTAGGTTTTAACTCTCATGATTTTGCTTTTGAAACCGCCCAAAAGGCATCGTCTCAATGGAGATATCATTCCATCTTTATTAACACATGATCTTTCTAGATCTTCTAATGTGAGATTTTGGTTGCTTCCCAACATCATCAAAGACTAAATAGATAATTCATTGTGATAGGATTCCATAAAAGAATATAATTAATTTATTACAAGTTTTTAATCTTGAACTTAGAATAGACCAAACCTAGATTCAAAAACACTAGAAATTACAAGAATTTTGGGGAAAACTTAAACCAATCAACCCCAAATAATCTAAACTTGAAACCTAACAATAATCAAGAAAGATTATGCTTAAAAAAGATTAATTAAATTATTGAGAGATACCTAACAAGTATATAGAATAAAGTGATCGATAAAAAGATTATAGAAAAGAAGGAGAAAATTGGGAAAAAAAGAGAATAAGGGTCAAAGAGGGATGTGACCAAAGGTGGGACTTGGGAGAATTGAAAGATGAATTCAATTTCCACGCAAGCTGTGAGAGAGGCTTTTTATTTTCTCTTCTTTTTTTTCCTTTTATTTTATTTTGTATCTTATGGCTATATATATATATATATATATAAATCCAAAATCTTGGCTGGGCTTGAGCCCACCCCAGCCCATACTGTCCCTACGCTTCTGTATATATAGTGTCTAGGAAGTCAACTCGTGGTTTGAGCTTTAAGTAACTTTTACGTAAAAAAAATATTTGTTTTAATAATATTTTACGGTTTTATCCAATTATGACATATACTTTATCTGTATACTCATGCAAGCTTTATAGATAGTCTTTAAGGATACTATAGGTACCATAAGTTCTGATTTTCAATATAATATCATGAAATTCATTAGATGGCGTATCGTATATTATAAAAAGGTTTTTAAACGATTCAGCCACCTAAAAGAAGGATAAATGTAGCTTGGGCTTGAGCTGGCATCTATAATGTAAACGTCGTGTTTCATTGGTAAGAACACGAATATGTTCATTCATACAAACTGGTAATCATTTGATGATGCACTGAACAACTCTCTCTCGGACTGTCCAAGTGATTATCACTTATCGAGTGGAATGGTCCGCAGTTATCGTTATACATCATTAGTCCTTTGAGCTATATATATGAGTTGAAAGAACCATATTGTACGCTAACTATAACTTAAAGTTTTTGTAGGAACTACAAGTGATACCTAAGGGATCATGAGGCGATGCTAGTAGACGTTCGTACCATGATCTGATGAGTGCAATCATACTTGAGTTTCGACGTTCTTGATGAAGAGGTTGAAGAAAAGAATGTGTTAGTTAGGATAAGCCCGGATAAGAATAAATGTTATTCTGAATCAAATGAAGTTATGAACTCACAGCTAGTTATATCATTGAACTATTGAGGTCACACAAGTATTGAATTTTATGTTCCCGTTGAGATAGTCAAGTTCAATGAGTTGAATTTGACGACTGTAATTGAATGGAGATCAAACAAAATTATTATAAAAGAATTTATAGGTTGATTCTATGTAATGGAAGATGTGAAAGTTAGCTTAATTGCTAATTAAGTTACAATATTGGAAATACATATTTTAGTGAAGAAGTTCACAAAACTGGTAACTTCCAAAAATGATAATTAGAAAATTGTCCTTTGAAATTTTCATTTTTTATTATATTAACGAGATTTGTAGCATCAACAGATTAACTAGCGTTGACTAATTTTCAATCGGTGTTATATTGAATTCACAATTACTTATTTAGTAAATTTAGAATCTATTAATTAAATAATAATATTAATAGTAAACTTAAGGTCAAAATCATAACAGATTACACCTTTATTTCGAGCCTACTTCACGTATAAAACAAACAATGGGATGAATTACAAGAGAGAAACAATAAAAATTCATATTACACAACAGAACGAATTATGACACATACAAACTTTACGACCATATCACAAAGCATGACGAATTACAAGTTGCACAACTCGACTTCACGTCCAGGTCACATAGCAGAACAAATTACAAGTGAGTAAAAAATGCGATGTTCAAATTAAAACGAGAAAAAATATTTTTGCTTGCAGCACGATGTTTCTTGAATTAATGCAAGATGGATAATAAATATATGAAAGGTTAGCTCGGTCTCTTTTTTAATGTTTGAATGTATTTATCATAGTGTTGAATGGTCTTTTTTTTTTGTATAAATGACCTAATAATGAGTATTTATAGATTGTTCACCAATATTCACTCATGTTTGCACTTCTTGTCAGATAGTACATTCATCATTAACACACATAAATTCTTTGTACTATTTCTACAATTATGGTTATTGGGGTCCACATGTCTTATTATCACTTGATAAGTGTACCGACTTTTGTCTTCAACTGATACATTATTTTATCCAATAGCTTATATATGTTTCAAGCATCAATGTAAGCATATGATTATGTCAATTCATTTTCTGATCTGCTCTTGATTTCTCTGCTTGAACCTTGAAAACTTGAAAAGACTTTGAAGTATTGGATCTGATAATTTACTCAATATATCTCTTCAATTTTTTTATTCTTCTGAAATCAAATCTTATCTAGACTTCTCTTAATTTTTTTTTGAACTGCTTTGATCTTGGTATCTTTGATTTCTGATATGATGATTTTTTTTTATAATATTTCTCGGGTTTTATTCTCAATTCTTTTTCACTAATTGTTGATTGTTGATTCTTCAAAAAAATTATCAATTTTGAAACATAAATCTCATCTTGAGATATGTGTTTTAAGTACTGTGTCACGCCTTGAGATCGGGTGGTCCGCGCTTGCGTAACTGTCCAATAGGCCCTTTTAGAAACTACTTTATATTCGTCTTCACTTTACAAAAATGATTAATCCAAGTTGCTATAGAAGTCCATTGTAGCCCATTATAAATTCATTTTAAATATTTAATTTTTATAACGTGAGACGAGAGATATCACAATCACTCTCTTTCAGAACGCGACGCGGCCTAACCCTTCGATCCACCAGCGCCGATAATCTAAAGGTGACTTCCTACAGGTTCAAGAGGTGGCTCTCATCATGTAGCACTTGTCTCGCAGGTTCAAAAGATTTCTCCCATGCACGTAGCACTTTATCCCGCATAACACTTATTTCCCGATGTTTTTTGCTAGTAACCGTCTCTAATATCATTATGTCATGTCACGAGCGCGGGACGGTCCCGCGTGATTGCACAATAGGCCTCTTAACTACTTCGTATTCGTCATCATTTTACGAAAATGATTAAGCTAAGTTGTTATAGAAGTCTATTGTAGCTCATTATAAATTTATTTTAAATATTTAATTTTTAATATGTGAGATAAGAGGTCATGTAGTGTGATGATCCAAAACTGATATTATAAACCGATCTTACAAATCTCTTTTTTTGGATAAATATTCAAGCTTGAAGCAACCAAGAAAATATAAATATTTTCAGGTAAATGATTATTCTACATTGATCAACACTAGGATTGCACGTCCCCTGCGCATACTAGTCCTCTAAAAAGATTGAATAGATTGTTGGGCCGGTCTAGTTTCCTGTGATTGAGGTTGAGCGGATCTGCGTTGTATTTGTTGTTGTTTGTGGTTTCACCCTTGTGGAACCCTTGTGGAGCATGATCTGTGCTTACGAAATAGTAACGTTCCTAAGCACGGATTACGATATTTATGCAAATCTTTTTTTAAAAAAATTAAATTTGAATAAATTTTTATTTTTAAATTATTTATAAAAAAAACCCTCCATTAAATGTGTGTCGTTTCAACAATGAGTTCAATCAACAATGAGTTTAAAGTCAACATGATTGACATCATATAAAAAATCTATATATATGCACAAATGAAAATATACAAAGCAAAATAGTAAAAAATTGACCAATTGATTTTTTACCGTATGATATTATATCATATTTTTTAAGAAATAAATAGACATATACCCTTGGGATCATTTACATATTGTTAGGTGCATAATTGTCCCTGTTTGGTAGAGCGTTCGAACCGTGGTGCTTGAGCTGCTGTGCGGTTTAAAAAATTTGAGTTGCACCATTACCACTAGCTATAGCTTTTGGTAAAACAGTAAGCACTCGATCCTACAATTGGTATCAGAGCCAAAGTACGGGTTCGATTCTCATTGATCGCAAGGAGTGCAATTATTGAGAGAGAGATTGTTGAATGCAATAATAGTCTCTGCTTGGTAGAACGATCGAACCATGATGCTTGAGGTGATGTACGTTTTAAAAGATTTGAGTTGCATCATTACCACTAGATATATCTTTTGGTAAAACGGTAAGCATTTGGTCCTGCACATATTGTTGGAGTGTGAGAGCACACAATAATTTTTGTTGCCCTCGAAGGCAAAGGTGGTTCGTCCCCGCCTATTGCTTAATATCTCGACCCATTAGCAACCACATAGTGCAGCACTTTGTGTTCGCCGACCTTATATGAGATATGTGGTATCACGATATAAGAGATCGAATAAAGTTTCGTCTCTACTCGCAACTATAACTTTTTAACATTGTGATAAACTCTTGATCATAACACAAATATAATATCAAATATTTTATATGAGTTTTTGATAAAATATTTGTTACATGTAATATTTATGTTGTAAAATATCAGTATCATTGCCTACTTCAATTTTTTTTCTCTAAAAAAATTGTTGTATAAATTAATATATGTTATCTAAAATCATGATACGCTATACATCATACAATTGGTTGTTTTGTAGGAAAGGTTAAGAGCCAATTCTCGAGTAATGTTGTAATATAATAATAAATTTTTAGCACACAAAACAATTAAGGCACCGTTTGAAGTGAACGTTATTAATTTGTTGATAATTTATTTTATTTAATCTTATGTTTATTTGGTCTTATTATTTATCCATATATTAATATTTGTCTTGCATCAATCAAATCATTTTTATCAGTTTTCACCGAGAAGCTGCAACACACAAATTCTGTTTCCTAAAAAAGTTTAAAAGATTTTTCAAATAAAAAATTAAAAGATTTGAATATTATGAGATTTCCTTTTTCTCTTTACCAAAAACAAACGAACAAATAACTAAAATATTAACTCGTCTCAAAATATCAATAATTCGTATAAAACTAGCTATTAGTATAACTCCATTCTCATTAATATGGTTTCATTTGACTAAATTTGTTATATACACGAAATAATTTTAAAATAAATATATTTTAATTTTTTTTCAAATATACAGAGGATCATGGGGTTTCTTCAAAAGCGTGAGAGGTAGCCCAAAAATTCAAAAGTTAATTAAATGCGCTTTATTGATTGCTAAATTTGAATATTTACGTTCTTGAATAATTATATTTTTATCTCTGTAAATTAAATTAAATTCTCTTATATATATATATATATATATATATATATATATATATATATATATATATATATTTGATATGCTATCGTTGAGACATCAAACTTAAATTTTTACTCTCTAAAAAATGAGTGTAATGGTGATCAGAGTCGATCAACATGGACCATTGATTTATTTCTTTCATAATAAATCAGAACGGGAATTAAATAACAACGATGAATGATTAACGAAAGAGAAAATTCAATCTTACAGAGTTCTGATTCAAGGGATTCTACTATTCAACTGTATCACTGGTTATTGGCAAACAAATTATCTATTCATACAACTTTAAGTAATTAACCTTATAATTATATTAATAGCCGCTAAATTCTTGTGTTCTCCTAATTTAATTGACAAAACACAACATTCAATCAAAACTTATCAGTAATCACTGAGCACAAGAACGTTCCATATTAATTAAAAATAACATTTTTGTTTTGTGAAACAATAAATCTTGAAAATCTAGCAAACAAGATAACTACAATTGATAAATACATTTTTGTTGGTTTATTTAGATCAAATATGTTATGATAGTTCAACACACATAATCTATAGCTATTCACGTGTCAATCATTCACGACAATTACAAATAATGAACTCATGGATAACAATAGAAAATCATATATCAAATTAAATTGTCAGATTAATCGAATATAATTTTCATATAAATAAATCATAAACTAACAAATACTCGAACAAAAAATATAATTAAATTAAAACCCAAAAACATCACAGTGATAAAATTGAAATAGCACAAAAATACCTTGAATCAGAATAAAAAACTTAGCTTAAAATTGTGTAAAAAACATGAAAATGCGCTTTTTCTTTCTTTCAGGTGAAGTTGGTGTGGAGTGAGAAGATAAAAATTTAAATAAAAAAACCAAAAAATAGAATAAAACATAATAATACTATGAAGATATTAGGTCTATCAATATGTAAATTAATTTTTTCATGAAATAAAACTCTATCATATCTTTTCTTTCTTAATAGTATATTCATTTCTCTGAAAGTTTTCAATGATTCAAATACCACAGTTAGAAATACTAGAATATGGTATTGTCATCAAACTTTCAAGTTTATCTATGCAACCACAAGTAAGTCGCGAAACAGCCATAAGACGCGATCACATCTTGTTCTAGAAGTTTTTTGTTTTTTTCCTTTTAAAATTACATCTTTGTAACTTTAAATTGTGATGAAAACCATCATTTTAGATCAAATTTGCTTCAAGACCATAAAACTTCATCTTAAAACAAACTAAAATAAAAATATATAAATTTAACATGTCAGAAGTGAGAATAATAAAAATATAATAACAAATTAAAATACGAATTATTACTAACCATTCAATCTTGTTATCACTAATCATTGTGTGTATTGAGCTAGCCAGCTAAATTTCTATTTCTTGTCTCTTAATTTCTTTATCTCTTGTTTTTTTTTTATATGTCCGTTCTGCGCATGCCCTCTCGATCGCAACAAATATTTAATAATTTTATTAGCGGCTTAGGGCTACGTCATTCAATCATATTTTTGTTCGGATAATAATTATAATAATATAGAAAAGCAATAGTTTAATGTCATTTCACATGGGAATGGCTCAGCTCACATGAATCGTTTGATCAATTATGTTACAAAAACAAAGTGGATCGAGTCCGCAGTACTCATTTTGGGGTTTTCGACCTTCCTAAACGGATGCGATGGAACAAATACATACCATCTTTGCAGAAGATTTTTACAATTTTTTTTTTGTTTTTGTTTGATATATATCACAAATATGTGAAGGAAATGGTGGTGTAAATGTGCTTTCAAGGTCTATTTGGTGATTAATTTTTTGTTACATTTTTTAGATTAATAGTTCTGTTATGAGACGATCTCACTGATATTTATCTCAACTTTGATTATATTTACAATAATCATGAGTAATACTTTTCATGAGTCATCTAAATAAGAAATACGTCTCACAAATTTAGTCATGAGAATATTTCTAAAAAGCTTTCGTGTTTTTAATTTTGTTGTTTTTATTTATTTTTTTTGCGTTGCAAGTTGTTACTGATGTTTTATTAAAGACGCTATCACAAAGTCAAACTAGCAATGGACAAAGGAGGCATGTAGATATATAACAATAAATGAATGTGTTGCATACATATACTAGCCAAAAAAAGAAGAATCTTTATCCTGTTAATTATTGAAATTATATATATGTATAATTTAAATTTGCTTATACATATATAAAAACATGATACTGAAATTATATATATAATATGTTGTCCACCAACCGTATCCACATCTATATATGTTAATCGTTGATGTGACACTTACATATTTTACGTGATGAAGCACGTCTAAATTGTACATCCACTATATGAGTGTTATCTCAATTATGAAAAAAGAGGTTAGCATAGATGGTAAACGTCATATCAAAATCACGTGTATATGTATGTGTGTGCGCGATATTTGAATGAATATAATATACATTAACACGCATATAAACATTATAAATTAGAAATCCATATCATTTGGCAGTGTTTGAAATTAAATATAATTTCATTGGTCCATAGCTATTATATAAACATTATTTGAAATTTTGGAAATGACAGACATGACCATTAATAATTGGATTTGAACCTTCATGAATCATGATATACATATTCATAAATTTTACACAAATTGTGGCTAAGAATATATATAATTTCAATGTCATTCATTTTTATTTAAGTACGTCTAGCTAGCATAGGACATGCACAAATGAAATAATAAATTTAAGTAACGTCAAATGAAATTGTCGCTCTTGGCTTCGGGGTGGGACAATCCATGTATGATCGATCATTCCGCTGTCTACTGTCGCTTTTCTTGATGCTTTGATCACTTGGCCCGCCCCATGGGCAATGGAGGTTATGGGGTTTGGACAATCCTTCAGTTTATATCGACTCAAACTGAAATGATGTCGATATATGATATTGGAAATGTGATATTCTTTTTACTTCTGACTCTTTATAAAGATGTGTTTGAATCGAAGAATTAAAGAAAAAATGATTTTATATTATTGTAATAAGTTTTTTTTCCCTGTTCAAACATGTTCATGTGAATTCGAAATCAATGAGTCTCCATTTTTTGTGCTAGTGTTTTTATATAATTTTTACCATAATTGTTAGAAAATAACATATATTATATATGTTTTGAATGAATATTGACTTAAAAATTTTCAGATCTTAGTCCTACCACTAACTAGTTTTTCGAATGAATTTTGTTTGCTGCCATGTCCCTCTATGGCAAGTTTGATTGACTTGTTGGAGAATAATCATATGAAAGATCTAGAATCTATTTTGTTAAATCATCAAAAAATAAACCGATAAATTGTAGTAGAAGCGCACATAAAGTCGTAATCATTAATTTTTTTTGATCTTTTCCAGATTTACGTGTTCTTTGTTTAGCTCTTTTGTTTCTGAACATAAATTTGATAATGAGGTCAGAGATAAAGAACATGATAATACGCGATACGGAGACCATAACCACTACATAGATAATGTTTATCATTATCTTATTATATTTATATTTCAGTTCATTACAAAGACAAAATATTATACTTTTGTCTCTACACATTAAATCTCAATATTTATATTTTAGTCCATTATGAAAACAGAACATTATTCTTTTGTCTCTGCACATTAGATACCAACAACTAATCATATATATTAAAGCCCATTAACAAAACATTTAACCGATTATTTCAATTTGAGTTTCACACAATTCACAACACATAACTATTTACATATAAGTTTATCTAACCTTAATTGATCCAACATGACTATCTTATTTATCAGTCAATATAAATTTTAAATATTTTTTATCATTATTATCTCAAACTATAATATTTCATAACGAAAATGTATTTTATAATTAACTTAATATCTTTTAATCTACTCAATGTTCAAATCGTTAAAATAAAGTCGAAGTTCGACTTGCGATGGGAATAGTCGAATAGGTCCTCGTCAAAGTACAACACATGCGCTCACGTGAAGAAGAGAATCCAATCCCATCATTCTTGTATTTTATTTATATATATATGGCTAATTTATTTTTATAAAAATTGATAATCCAAAAATTACTATGTTTTTACATTAATAATCGATGATTGCTGAAGCAAATTAACGAGCAGAAACTAAAACTACTTTAAAAAAAATAATTTTTGACTTTAGTTACACAATATATATATATACACACACACACACGACAAGAATAATATAATGGTTTTTATTTTGTGATAATGCTAATATAAATAATTTAATATAAAAAATGATACTCGAGAAGTCATATTTATTATAAGAATGGGTTCAAAGTTAGGATATAGAAATAAAGTAATAATTCTATATTTAAAGGTAAAAAACATTTTCAAATGCTAATCATAATAATATAATATAAAAAATATCAGAAAACAAAATCTTAAATTTTGATATCCAAAATATAAAAAAATAAATATATTAATATCCAAAGATTTTAGAAATTTACTCCACTTCACTCTAATTTCGCCAATTATTATTGCATCTATTTAATATAGATTTCATACCCAAAAAATAACAACAACAACAACAATAATAATAATAATAATAATAATAATAATAATAATAATAATAATAATAATAATAATAATGGGGTCGAAATATAATAACTAAAATTATAGGACTACTAATATGAATTATTATTATTAATTTTTTTTAAAAATGTATGTCAATATTATTTAAATATGATCTTATTTTTAATGTTCATTTACTAGTATTAGTAAATTTATTTGAAGGCTATACCAACCATACGTTTTGTACAATAATAGGAATTTTGAAATGGAATCTTGAAAATACTTGTAATAAAAAAGAAAATCAGTGGATCACTAAAACATGAACAGATCCACTGAAAACATGAACAGGAAAATGGAAACTAAAACAAATCAAGAACTAAATCTCAGACAAAATCAAGATTAAAGTGAAAATCCCCACTTATTACAAGAAGAATTTTTGGAGCCCCAAAATTCAATTCATTCTTGGGCGGGCCACTTCCTATCCAGAGAGGGAAAACCTGTTGCCATTTTTACTCCTTTTCTTCAGAACCGAAAAAAGATTCAATCTTTCACATTGAACACGGAAAAACTATGCATCCCTCCATTCTTGCAGCTGTCATGGAGTGATTCATTCCCTTTCCGTACTTTTTTTTTTCTTCCCTGGAGCCCTGCACTATTTTTCCTCTACAGGGCTAGTTTCCACTCTACTGGCTGTGTAGGCTTAATTTCTGCCCCATCCCTTATTATGGCTGTTGGAGGAAAGTTCCATTATTAAAAGGGAAATTAATTATGTCGGATCTGTACGTCCCTCCTCTTAGTGCAAAACCAATAATTTCTTTTGATTCAACTCACATATATGGCCAGAATGTGGATTTGAGGTAGTGTTTATGTTGCTCCGTTGTGTTTGTTGCTGCGGTTTTCTGGTGGAGTAGTGGCAGTAATTTGATGACATCTGTAGAAATGCGCGGCGGAAGTGGTGGCAGAGGTGGGATTGATCCTAGTAACCTGCATTTGAAGAAGGAACTGACACAAATCCGGAAGGCCGCGAGAAATTTAAAGGATCCTGGAACTTCCTCCTCGTGGCGGTCACCACTGAATTCGGCCCCATCCCTCACCAAGCATCATTACGTGCATCATCAAAAGAATGAACGGCATGATTTGATTGATGGTAAAGCTATTTCTTCTTTGTCTGAGCAGTGTTTGCAACGGTCATTGAACGAAGAAATTAACGATAATAGTAGTAATGTTAATGTTGCCAATGATAAGGGCGATGTGAATGTGAAAGAGAAAGAGAGGATGGTGTTTTTGTATAATTGGAAGAGCCAGAAATCTGAGAGCGAAATAAGTCGGCAGATTGGTGTCGACGATATAGAGAACATCAAGAATATAGGGTTATTTTTGAATCAAGAGTGTGTTGATGATGTCGATAACATGAGTGACGGGAGGGATGGTGGTGGGAACGATTCTAAGAGTGATGCTTATTCGAGTGATAAGTATGCTTCTTCTATCTTCAAGTGTAAAGATACGAGATTTTCTCCATCTATTAGGCGTACTATTAGGAAGAAGTCAAAGAGGAGTAATTATTCTAGTGCCAGCTTGTGGAATCATAATGAAAAATTGCGAAAGCAGATGCCACTCGTTGGAGGCACCGAAAATATCGTGGAGGGTTCACCTAGTCTTGGAATAGGGAGGTATGATCTGGCGAGTTTGGTTGATCATTCAGATGATACTGAAGATTACTGCAACTCCGAGGACTTAAGGAGGGTGTCAGCAATTTCTCCATTGCTAGCTAAGCTTAAAAATAAAGGTTGGGCTCATTCACCCACAAAGTTGTTGAGGAGTCAAAGGAAAGAGGACGACTCTATTTCATACAGTACACCTGCATTGTCAACTAGTTCTTATAATAAACATGGACTTACGAATCCTAGTATCATTGAGTCTTGGGACTGCCACTACTGGATCCATTAATGATGCAGATGATGAAGTCGATGATCAATTGGATTTTCCTGGGAGACAAGGATGTGGAATTCCTTGTTATTGGTCAAGAAGGTCCACACCAAAGTCTAGAATTGGATGTGGGAGTTGTTCTCCGTCTCTTTCAGATACGTTAAGGAGGAAAGGGAATAGCATCTTTTGTGGAACCCGGACAATGTATCATAAAAGGCATCACCGGTCAACCGTGGGATCCAACAAGAGGAGACCGATTTCTAGGACTGGTGCTCAAAGTGTTGTCCCCCTTCTTGCCAATAGTGGCAATGGACAAGGAGGATCATCTATGGGAAGTGGAAGTGGGAATAGCGATGACGGAATTTCCACAAATTTTGGGGAGCTTGATTTGGAGGCTTCGAGTCGGTTAGACGGAAGGAGGTGGTCTTCGAGTTGCAGGAGTCAAGAAGGGTTAGAGTTAGCTGCTTTCAATGGGGAAATACACGAGGAAAGTTCTCCTGAAAATGTCCGTAGCCTGTGTCACAGGTATAGGCCTATGTTTTTTGAGGAATTGGTTGGTCAAAATATAGTCGTCCAATCTCTCACAAGTGCAATTACAAGAACAAGGATCGCTCCTGTTTATCTTTTCCATGGTCCTCGTGGAACTGGAAAAACTTCAGCTGCGAGAATTTTTGCCATGGCTTTGAATTGCCTTGCCACTGCTGATTCTAAACCCTGCGGTGTCTGCAGGGAATGCTCAGATTCCATATCTGGTAAGAATAGGTATCTTAAGGAAGTTGATGGCTCTAATAAAAAGGGAATCAACAACATTAAAATTCTTTTGAAAAATGTCTCGGTGATACGGTTATCAGCCCTATCTCAATACAAGATTTTTATTATTGATGAATGTCACTTATTGCCCTCAAAGACATGGCTGACTTTTCTTCGACTCCTTGAGAAACTGCAGCCACGGGTAGTTTTCATCCTCATAACGACAGATATTGACAACATACCACACACCATATTGTCACGTTGTCAGAAGCACCTTTTTAGCAAAATCAGAAATGGAGACATTGTCACTCGGCTGAGGAAGATTGCCGCTGATGAAAATTTGGATGTTGAGTTGGATGCCCTAGATTTGATTGCTTCAAATGCGGATGGGTCGTTAAGAGATTCTGAAACCATGTTAGACCAGTTGAGTTTGTTTGGAAAAAGAATATCTATTTCCTTGGTGAATGAACTGGTAAGTTTGAGTGAACTTCTGTTCCTTGTAGTCTCTCTCTCTCTCTTTATAATTTCTGCTACTAAACAATTTTAGAATGTCTGTTGATATAAGCGATCTGAAAAAATTTATCGAGTGGCATGTTAATAGGAAAGTTCATACAATTCTCGAACTAAAAACATAACCAATGACTTCTTACCAAATTTTTCCTTGTTTTCATGATTTGAATCTAACAAACTACCTTACAAAAATGTGCTTTCTTTCTGTAGGTTGGGGTTGTTTCTGATGAAAAATTGCTGGAGCTTTTGGAGTTAGCCATGTCATCCAACGCTACAGAAACAGTGATTAGAGCCAGAGAATTGATGGATTCAGGCGTTGATCCGATAGCATTAATGTCTCAAATGGCGACTCTTATTGTTGATATCATTGCTGGAACTTATCCTACCCTTGATGCCAGGCACAATGATTCTTTCCTTGGTGGGAGAAATTGTGAGAGCCTCTATTCTTCCTTTTTTCCACTTTGTATTTTGAA
Organism: Primulina eburnea; assembly: GCF_022965805.1. NCBI lineage: Eukaryota > Viridiplantae > Streptophyta > Magnoliopsida > Lamiales > Gesneriaceae > Primulina > Primulina eburnea. The sequence goes on from NC_133114.1 coordinate 25,467,163, forward strand.
TTGTTTGTGGATTTACCCTTTTAATTGATATTGATGGCTCATTTAGCTTCGTAAAAATAGAGTAATACTTTTAGAAGGTGGGCGGTATACTAGCATTATGAGATTGAGGGTCATATTGGTGTCTTCTTCAAGCAAAACAGGTAAATGACAGAGTAAACAATCAAATCTTATTTAGAGCTCAAACTGTCTGAGAGTGAAAACATGTTGATTCTCTCAGTACCATGTCAGGAATTTGATTACATTTTTCTCTATTGGAGCAAAAATAAATGTGTTAACATGTTACCAAGATAAAAGGCTGTCTACACTTTTTGATTTTTCTGGATTTATTGTAGTTGGAGAGTAACTGCCACTGATATTTTGTATGGCTACTTATGTGGTACATCGATCGAGATTCAAGATGTAATGTGTATTTGTGCTGATGTATGGCTACTTGTGTGGTACATCGATCGAGATGTAATGTGCATTTTTGCTGTTCCTTGATGCTATATCTTTTGGCAGCTCTACTATTCTCCTACTGCTCTTGAGTATGTGGAGTGTGCCGTATTAACCATCACATTTAGGCTGAATAATTATTTCGTGATTAAAGATAACGATTTTGACTTTTGTTTATATAATGATGTGTTGCAAGTAATGTATGATTGAATTTTTGTCAGTGTCTGAAAAAGAAGTGGACAGATTAAAGCGTGCACTGACACTCCTCTCCGAAGCAGAAAAGCATCTAAGACTTTCAAGTGAACGATCAACTTGGTTCACTGCTACTCTGTTACAATTAGGTTCCATGCCTTCTCCCAATCAAAGTCATTCAGGAAGTAGTCGACTACAAAGCTCCAAGGCAACTGAAGAAGACCGAATAAGCATCCTTAAAGAAGCTGCTGCCCACAAGCAGAGAACCGAGGGCCAGTTTCTACCAGATAAATCGGGTTCTCCCTCATCCTTTGTGATAAATGCTGTTCACCGCAATTCAACTAACAAAGAGAATCCCGTTTCACTAACATGTGCTGCCAGTTTCAATTCCAATACCTTTCAAAACCAGTTTTTGAGTGGTGAAGGACTGAGATACTCACATGATGACTTCAGAAGTGGGAAATCTAGTTCAAGAAGCATGGACTCAAAGATGTTGGCTGATATATGGCTCCAGTGCATTGAGAAGTGTCATTCCAAGACATTGAGGCAACTCCTCCATTCTTATGGGAAGCTTGTATCAATATCCGAATTTAAAGGTAAAACTGTGAAAGTTGCAAAGAACTTGTTATATATTCAAAACCTGTTGTTATTTTGTCTCCTTTTGCTTTTTACATGCTAGAGAATAATGCTTGCCTTTGTTCTCCTGAGTCGCTGCATATGTAGCACAGTAATTGAAAATGTGTTTATTTGGGCTTGTATGGTTTTAAAACTTTGAGTTGTACTGTTATCCCTAGCTATAACTTTGGAAACAACGAATGGTACTTGGTTCTACAATTTGTTTATGAGTAAACCCTTTACGGGGAGCACTAGCATCATGTGTGTACACATATTTTGCTAACAATCCCCGTTTTTAATCAATTTTTGTTGGAATTAATGTGTAAAAGTGAACATTTTCTTAAATAGTCCCCAACCTTCAAACTACTGTATGCAGGTGGTTTTGTTGCTCACATTGCATTTGGTGATAGCAATGTCAAAACCAGAGCAGAAGGTTTTCTTAGCAGCATCACAAACTCTTTTGAAATTGTTTTACACCGCAATGTGGAGGTTAAAATTATCCTGGTACCAGATTCTTCAAGTCAAACGAAGATGGACAAAAACAGAGCAATAAACATGGAAAACAAATCCACACGATCAAATATAACAGGAGGTAATTCTGATCTTGATTTACTCCATATCCCATTGAAGGTATCAAGAGGAAGCTTTAATGTGTCCGAAGGTCATCAAATAGAAACTTCCGAAAACACTAGCATCTCAAAAGAGAGAAAGATGGATATTCCTGTCCGGAGAATCGAATCCAACATTCAAGAGCAGAGATTAGAAACTGCTTGGTTGCAAGCAATGGAGAAAGGAACTCCCGGATCAATGAGTCGTTTGAAACCCGAAAGGAATCAAATTTTGCCACAGGATGGAATGTATAATCCAAATGACATGGAGCCAATGAATTCTCTGGATGTGGTGCCAATGAAGCACTGGGAAGATGAGTTAAATCATGAAATCAAAGCTCTAAAGATCAAGGATGAAATGCAACAACAAAAGGAACATGTTGTCAAGGGGATCAGTCATTGCCCCATCTCTCCAAGCTTGTTGCATAATAGCGGCTTTACCAGAGATTTCAACAAAGATAACATGTGAGTTACCAACTTAATGATTCCATGCGTTTATAATTGTTGGAGTTTTTTTAGCTCTGTTATCTCTGATGATTTTTATGCTTTGACATGCATAATATTATCACTTGAAATCTTGAAATTTGGTTATCACTGTATATAAATTCAAATTTCGAGTATGGGCTTGGTCAGTTATCAATATAGACATAACAAAATATCAAATTTGGTATAATTGGCGGAATTTTTAGTCTTTTAGGAGCCGAAGGTTACGTATAGCTCGCCTTTTATAACAAATGAAGAAGTGGACTTTGCTTCGTTTGGTATTTGCTTGAAAGCTCTACCTTTGTTTAAAGTCTTTAGACGTGAAATTTAAAGTAATCCGAAATAAACTAAACTCAGCTTCCATCCAAGTTTTTCACTCCTTGCTACTTGTAATCTATTACAATCCTTCGATTATTTTTTAATTATGCGAGATCTGTCAAGTTAATCACATCAAAGTCGATATTGTGTTATTGTTATGAATAGTGTATTATTTTATTGTGATTAGTGTTTACCCATATGATATATCTCTACAAAGGGATGGTAATTATTCTAAAGTAAAAAGAGACGGGGATTAGTTAAAAGTTTTGTTTTTTGGGCATTTGGTCATGGATGGACAGAATAACATAGTTTTGAGTTGCTTTTCTGAAGAAAATCAATAGCAAAATTCCAACATAATCTCACGAGGCTGACCATGAATAAACAAACAAAATAGAACAAGTTTTTGTACTGAAAACGAGGTTTTTTTAAAAAAAAATGCTGAAGGAAAGCTAATCCTTGCTGCCACGTACTAGCCAAGATTGAATTAATACATTTGTATGAACAGATTGTCTCTTAGACAAAAACTAGTGGTGGTATTGTATATCATATCTTTAAACTTTTCATAACTTCGTCTGATTGTAATTTCAATTCGTGCTTTCTGATCAGATCATGTTTGTTTGTTTGTGGTGGAGAATTTAATCTGCAATGCAATTGTTCCGAGAATGAGGCAAGGTCGGGGACTCGGGGTTCTTAAGTAACTTAGAAGTGATCATATGATAATCATGATTCTGTGACAAACACTTGGACAGAAGAAATCTTTTCTTAGTTTCAATTTTCTCTTGTGATATTTAATTTTGGTTCCTTCTTCCTGGTTGTTTTTCCCTGAACAATGGCTTTCTTAATCTAAAATTTTAGTACACAACATGCTACATCGTTTCCAAAAATCCAGAGCCAACTCGTGTTTCTTGCATTCAATTTAGGGGATATGAATCAGGATCAGGAGCAGGCGGTTGCACTGCTTTGTTTTGCTGGAACAACACCAGAACTCATAGAGGGGGAAAGGTAAGTTGTCACATCTCTTTCCGTTTTTCTATACTAAATTAAATCCTTTACAACTCGTGTGTTACAAAACCAGGATCAAAGGGGAACACCTATTAATGCACACCAAAATGGACGTTTTTCGTGGTTTGGAGTTTGTGCGAGATCGAGGACATCAGATAACAGATACCGTAGATGATACAAAAGGGTATGACCTCAAGTTTCGACTTCGTTATTTTGTCATCCATATTGAGCTGCTCAAGTTATCTCATCCTTGTTTATTTTTTATTATTACGACTTTGAAGCAAATGTGATTTACATTTGGACCTCTGCATATTTGCAAGTCCTGAGCCAATTTTAAATGAGAAGACTTTTTCCCTGGTGCTGTTATTTAGATAATTTGCACAGTAGTTTGGGCATTTTGGAGCTAATTAGAGGTGATATTAGATTTTCGGACCGTTTAGGGGCAGCAACGGGGCAAGACGGGGCAGGTTTGCCATTCCCGTCCCTGAAATCCATCCCCGCCTCCATACAGCCTGATCCCCGCTTTTATTCCCTGAAACCAAACCCGAACTCGCGGGATCAAATCCCCATCCTCATCCCAACTCCATTTCAAAATATTAATGGGGAGAGCTTGAACCCAAATTATTTATAATACTAATATTATTAATGATAATTATTAATATTTTCAAAAAAAATATAATAATAATAATAGTAATAATAATAATACTTTCGTGATAGGTTTGTGGAGGAGGATAATATCTCCGTATCGTTCCGAATTATTTCAGGATTTAAAAAAATCTCCGAACTCTATCCCAAAAAAATCAAGGATCTATGTCTCTGTTTCGGTTTTTTCCCACGGCCCCAAATCCGTGGATAAAATTACCAAGCCTAGGATCAGTGTATCTGTGAAGTTATTTATAAATTTCACGAAGAAAAGTTTCATTCCTCTTGCTGTTGCCATTTTGGTGCTAGTTAGTTTGTGTGTATGTCGAATTTTTTTCCAACATTCAACAAACCAATTATCAGGTTAAATTTAATTTGGTAGCTTTGAGTAAATTTTTTTTATAAATATGCTGTCAAAGTATGAAATAAGCTAATACTTTTAGTTTGGTGGAAAAAATATTCAAAAAAGTGTATAATTACAATGAGTTGACAGTGAATACCCGTTTATAAAAAAATATTATCACATAAAATTAATTATTTTATATAAATTAAAATATGCAAAAACTTGTGTGAAAGTGAAACTAGACATGTCAAAACGGGCTGGCGGGGCGGGTCGACCCGCCACCCGCGGCAACCCGCCATTAGGCGGGGCGGGGCGGGTCGGCCCGCATTTTGGCGGGCCTTTAAATGGCCAACCCAAACCAACCCACATTGGGCCGCGGGTTAGGCGGGCCGACCCGCTTATTTTTTTTAAAATAAAAAAATGCTAAACATTATCGCAGTAAATATAGAAGAAAAATATATTTCAATCAAATAGTTTCATAAAATACTTAAAAACATTGAAATAAGAAATTAAGAAAGCATACAACATAATCCATAAAAAGCAAAGTGATTAAACCAAACATGAAGATTGAGACATGGGAGAGAACATAAAGTAAAGGAAAGAGACAGTTGTAAATTTTATAAAATATTATGTGTTCAACAATACACATAATTAGCAACCCTCCATCGGGTCCAAAAAATTTCACTGCAACTCGTCGGATTTCAAACGAAACCGCTCTTGGGTTCACAAACACCTGTTATGCTTAAAAATTATTTTTAGATTCATGAATAAAATTTACAGAGATTGAGATTTTACCAGAGTGAGTGATGGAGGCGAGGCCCATGAGAAAAATAAAAAATAAATAAGATAAGAGAGTGATGGAGGCGCGTGAGACTTATTCCAATTTTTATATAAAACTTAAAAATGTATAATTCTACATTAATTTGGCGGGCTTTGGCGGGCCAGCCCGCCCCGTTTGGGCCCGCAACCCAAACGGGCTCAACCCATTTGGCCCGCCTCCAGACGGGCTGCTATTTTATCAACCCAACCCGCTCAATTTTTATAGCGGGGCGGGCCGGCCCGACGGGCCTAACCCAATTTGACAAGTATATGTGAAACGGTCTCATGAGTCGTATTTTGTGAGACATATTTCTTATTTGGATCATCCATGAAAAAATATTACTTTTTATGCTAAGAATATTACTTTTTATTGTGAATATCGGTAGGGTTGACATGTCTCACAGATAAAGATTCGTGAGACCATCTCATAAAAAACCTACTCATTAAAATATTAGATAAATTAAAATAATTTGATCATATAAAAAATAAATATATGTGAACATGCAGAATATCTTAGAGAAACTTTAAATTTCAAATTTTATCACCGCAAGAAATTCGCTCATTTTGGTCTCGTCAATTATCTATTACGAAATAAAAACGATAAACGTACATGTCATTTGGAAAAATATTTTAAATTTTGAGTAAAATTATTTATAAAATTTGAACGCAAAAAAAAAAAAAATTAGTTTGAGTAAAGGTAGTTGTTTTTCCACATCCAGAAGTCCTATTATTACTCAATTTATTTTCATTTTTGTACTCTAAAATCTAAAAATATTAGGTCTTTTGTGAAACGGTCTTAAGAATATTTATCTGTGAGATGAGTCAATTTTACTCATATTTACAACAATAATAAATAATACTTTTCATGAATGACCCAAATAGAAGATCTATCTTATAAAATTGACTCGTGATAACGTTTTGCAAATTTTTTGAAATCTAAAAGAATTATTCATTTCGTACAATATTATAACAATGATATAACTTTTTTGCTACTACCTTAGAACCATCCAAACATCTTAAAAATAACTACAAAAGCACATAACTAAATTAGAATTAATCCAAAATCACAAAAATGCACCAATCAAACATTATAAACCAAACAAATACTCAAAATGAAAGTTCACGATCTCAATAGACACTATTTTACTTGGACTAAAACTGTAATAATTCAACTGTTTTCGGTTTACATTTGAATTCCCTGCTATTGAAATAACAAGATAGATGTCAATACTAATATTTAAAAATAAATTTAAACAAATTATTATTATTTGTTTTAGAACTAAAAAGTAAATAATTATGTAGAACCATCATTTTTTCGAGACTTTCAATTATTTCAAATATATTCATAGGGTCACGTCACGTACACGGGCGGAGGCACATCAAGCCCGGGTGTTCCAAAAAAATTTACAAAATTTATATGTAATTTTTTTTATAATTTTGGATAAATTTGATATTAGTTCGGGTAGATCAATTTAAAATATTATAGAATTTTAGAGTTTAAAATTCTAGTCCGGGTAGAATCGGATACCTGGCTCCGCCACCGGGCGCGTAGAACTATCATTTTTTCCTTTTCTTTAGTCCGAACGGACTACATGAATGATTTTTTTTTTCTTGAACCATTAGAGAGAGTGGTGCGGTGCATCCACGAACAGTGAGGAAATCGAAGAAAGCTACAAAGGAGGTTAGAGTTATAGCAAGGGAAGCATTGGGAGTTAAGTCACCAATATACACTGGCCAGGAACCCTACAATGTACTTGGACTTCACTCTCAAGCTCGGAGCTCGCATCCTATACAACAAATACCCATGTCTTGGAATGCATTTGTGTACGTTCTCGAGGGCGAGGGGATATCTGGAAATCCACGATCTTCGTGTAAGAAAATTGGCTCATATCAAAGGAAGAAAAAACGTGTAAGAAATGTCGACGACCATTGTCTATAAATTTTGATAAAAGAATATGCGTACGCCACCTCAATTTTAGAAAATTGAGATGTGCATGCGCCTCTTCTTTTGACAATAAGGCTCCCGCAATAACTCATCGATGGTATAAAATTCCTATAAATAGCAGCGATTGAGGTCCCTAAGCACGCACCTCATAAGAAAAATATATATCATCTACAGAGTGTGTTGAGTGTTTGGAAGACATCAATCGGAGGAAAAACATAGAAATTAAAAATTCTCAATGGCCGGAGGTAATTGAGAAAAATCTCTAACACTTCGCCCGTATCAGTTGTAAATTTTTTGTGATGAATACTCTCAAGAACAGATAGATCAGACCATTGAAGGACCTCCGAGTTCCCTTTTCGTAAAGAATCATTCTCGCAGACAAAATTTATGGAGCTCAAATATCTATTTGACGTGGATTATGAAGCTCTGTAGATCATCAATGATAAGTTCTTCACTCAAATCAGCAAAACTAACCGATTTATTGACATATTTAAAAATCTCACATGAAATTAGTGATGTCGCCATATGAAATATTTTTATTGTGTGGGAGAAAAGTGAAAAGAAAAGTAGAAAATATGACCAATTTATTGGCCACACTCGAGTATAATTTAAGTGGAACAAAACTCTTTCATATATTAGGGTTTAGTTCTTGAGAATAATAATCGGTAATAAATTAGAGACTGATGCTACAGTCACGACGAAACTTGTACAATCATTTTTGCATCATAAAAAATAAATACATAAATTTTATTTATCAAATCTCGCAGTGTATTGAATACAAAAGGTCATAATATAATATCAAAATCTCACTACATAATAACGAAATATCATGTTATAATTGTTGTAAATATCGTTGTACGATATATTAGTTGTATATTTAACAGTATTCTAAATTAGATACATTTTGATTCGGGATAAACAAAAAAATTGTCCTTTGAGTTTGTTTTTATAGGTGTTTATTGTTCGAAGTGATCAAATTATGGTTTTAATTCGATAGGTTTGGTTTCTTTACAAATAATTTTTGTTACCATGTTAAAACTTGTGAGAAAAAGGATTTTAAAACTTGGCTTAGAAAATCAAAATAAAATCTATATAAAAGACAAATTTTACTTTTTTTTTGTCCCCTAAAAATTAATTACCAACCAAAGGAACAAATGAAATTGATACAAGATTTCATGTTTGCTTGCAAATTACTTTGGCCTTTACCATAACTAATAGTTTTGTCTCAGCAGAGTCGTGATTTTTCTGGAGCAATTCTATCATTAATATAATAATGGCTATTATAAATTTCAAGTTGAGACATTATGTCTGGATTTATTTGCGAAAGTTTTTAAGGAACAAAAAAAAATATTGTGAGACGATTTTATTGGTCAATTTTATAAGAAAAATATTCTATTTAGGTCTCTCATGAAAAATTATTATTTTTTATGCAAAAAAACATTGCCTTTATTGTAAATATGGTCAGTATTGACTAGTCTCATGAATAAAAATTCATGAAACCGTCTCATACACGTTATCATATTTTTTAAAAAATACATTAAACAGTTTATATATGCATAATATATTTGGTTTTGTGTTTCGAATATAATATTTTAACTCTAAACAATTTGTGTCCTGTCTCAGGCAAGTGATAATATTTTAAAGATGTGATGAACAAGTGATAATATTTTAAAGATATGATGAACTTTTAAAATCTTAAAAGATAAGTTATTGGAGAAAAAGTAGTAATTACATTAAAATAAATAAGAATATATTTTATGAGGAAAAAAATAATATTTTGTTCCAATTCATAATAAAATGAATCTTAGAAATAAAATTAAATACACCATTATATATATATATATATATATATATATATATATATATATATATATATATATATATATATATATATATATATATATATATATATATATATATATGTATGTCAATTCCTTTGGAAGTGAAAACGATTCATACACAGACCAGCTGCAGACAGAGTACATTTGGGATCTTGTCAGTACCATGAAACCATAGAATGACAAAGAAATTCATTATTTTTTTGAACAAGGAATCCCAATGCTTGACTCCATACAGATACTATTTTAATTTTGGAATCCCCTTAGATAATTAAATATATAATTTTTGTGGAGTAAAATAATTAATAATCTTTTAGATAAAGAAATTTCCAAAACTGTTGCTTTAAATGAAGGGGCCAGAATAAATATTTTCGTTCAATATGAAACTTATACTTCCACATTTTTCTCCAAAATCTGTTACATTGCTAACTCACTAGCACTGTACTTGTTCTAAAAAACTAACACAACTTAAGCTAAAAAATATAAATATATTCAAAAAATAATAATTCTCTCCTTTAACAGGATGAAATAATAGCTAGATATATAAACAAATTAACCAATAGCATCCCCATTTCGGTTTAGGATTTCCACTCTTAATTAATGCATTTGAAAACAATAATTTCTTGAAGTCAATGGCTAATATTAACAGCCATTAAAATTTAAAGAGGAGCTTTTAGTTACTACAAATTCGAAAACATTGAAGAAAAGAAAGAAAGAAACCCCGAAAACCCTAATTAATAAGCAAACTAACATTAAAAGTCTTCATCATAAATTTAAATGTATCATGTGCTTAAAAAAGAGAATCAACATATTAGCACTAGCTAGGCACATAATATAATCAGTGGATTATTTATATATATAAATTATATGCATCAATATATATTGTTATATAAGAATCAGTTACTTGAAATGACTGTTGTAGTCCTTGCTTGCCTGATCTGATATTGAATTCCAATCCCATAATCTATCCGAGTAAGCCGCCTGAATTGAGCCCGGAATCACGTTCAGAGCAAACTGTTGCTGCTGCTGTGGCTGAGGCTGCAATGTTGAGAAGCGGGAAAGGAGAGTGGGGACAATAATATTATTAGAGAATTGATGGTTTTCTTGATTTATTGAGTGATTATTCACCAATTTATGGAGATCGTCAATTGCATGTGAAGTAGATGAATTTGCAAATATGGTAGTGCATATTTGTTGGGAATTATTGTGAAGAAGAATCATTCTATCCCTTTCTACAGAACTTGGAGCAGCTGCATCAATGGTAGAAGCCATGTGTAGTAATGGATTAAGGTTGTAAGAATGGGATTTTGAAAGTGCAAGTGATGTTCCAACGTTTGTGCTACTACTAGGGCTCGATTCGCTCATGATCCCTTCGGTTTGGAATGTTTCGATTCCAAGGTCCATCGTTTCATGTTGTTTTTGTGTTGATTGTGACCCTCGTGAGGAAGACAAAGACGAAGCTTTTGCGTGGAGGGAACGAGGCAGAGATGGATGGTCTTCGACTCCAGCTCGTTTGTAGACTCGACATAGAGAAATTTCCGCCTGAAAATAGTAATAATTTAAGTTTCCAATAGATAAGATCAAATGAAATTAAAAAGATAACAGAAGAGTTTGAAATTTGAATGAAGATTAATGTCTTGCCCTGTCTTTTGGTCACAAGAATATTTAAAGAGTTTGAAATTGCGAACTCTATCCATAAATAAGAACAGAACTGAAATTATTTTCACGTGTCCTAATAAATCAGTTAAACTATTAATTCTTGCACTTTTTTCATGTGAACCCTTTAGTTATAAATCATGAAACAGCCTAAATACTGAAAATTGGACACGTCTTTTTAGATCTTGCGCCATGGATCTCATGAACTTTCACATAGTAATTAATGAATCAAGAACGAAACCAGTTTCTTCTTATATACATAATTTCATGGGATATATTATTAATCTATGGACATTTTTCAGAAGTGAGGTTTTCAACAAAATCAGAAATTAGAAACTTAAAATTCCTTAGAAAGAAGTTTCTTTTAGAAAGACCTAGATGGTAAAATTTCATTCTAGTTTTTTCACATATTTCCACCATTATTGATTATATCTTACTGAACTATCTCATACCTTCTGTAGGCGTTCGGTTTCGTGGTGAGGCAGTCGGTATTCATTCATGATCCAACTAGTTCGGATCCCTTTTGGGGCCTTGCCGGAGTAGAAAACAAGGGTTTTCTTCAGGCCAATAGACCTCAAATTCTCACTTCTAATCATTCTATCAGCTCCAGTTGCCTTCCAATATCCAGAAGTTGTCACACGATTAGGCCGATCCCCGTTGCGATACTTCCTATCTCTAGGCACATAGAAGTACCATTCTTTCTCCCCTATTGCAGCTAAAGCTAAGAAATTTAAAGCAAAAGGGGAAAAAAAATTAATTAAGTTCCATAAATAATAACACACACTTATGAAAAGTAAAAAGAACTCAATATATTGAGAACATATATAGTTTTAGCTAGCAAGATAACAGATCGGAGTAAAATATAATAGGTGTTCGACCGTTTGTCCGATTTTCTGTGATCAGTTGTAGTGATCAGTCAGAACAAACTTATAGATAGAAGCTCTTGAAATTCATTTCCATGCTTGTGGAAAAATGAAAATCAAGAAAGGAAAAAAGGGTTGATTTTCTCCAATTGCTCATACTGATCTATCTCTAGGAACTGGTTTCTAAAAACCCTTGGAAATTTTCTGTACAGCTTGCCGAAAATTGAAAATAAAGAATGTAAAGAAGGGGTTTTTTTTAATGATAAATTATGCCGATTCGACAGCATCATGCTGAAAGCCCTTGAATTGAAAATAGATGAAAAGAAATGAAAATCAAGAAAGAAACAGAAGGGATGATTTTCTACCATCGCAACATGAATTCGGCTAGTAAAAGCCCTTATGTATCTACATGCTTGCGTAAACTGAAAATCAAGAAATAAACAGGAGTGAACTATATAGTAGGTCTGCCACTGGAAAGGGTTCTTTTAAAAGATAAAAACACACATAGATTCACAAATATAACACAAGAAAACACATGTATACCAGGAAGTTCCCAAGGGTCATAGCGATAAAGGTCTAAAAACGTGATAAGTTCGACATTAAAACGCTTGCCCTCCACCTTACGGCGGAGGTAGAATTCCACCAGCTCTTCTTCTGTCGGATGGAAGCGAAAACCCGGCATGACCATGTCATGCTGGTGCTGATCATCTTCTTGCTTGTTAACAGTTTCATCTTCTTGACTATTGCTCATGGCTGCTGCTTCAGCTGCATTAATGCGATACAATTCTTGATTCAGACATTTTATACATGCATGGGATGAAGCGCAAGTGGAGACAGTTGTTCTTAGACAATATAATATCTAGAAGAGTTGTGGAGATCAGGAGGAAGAAAATGGTGAGATGAGTTTGAATTTGAGGGCCTACAATTGGGAAGATATATTGAATTTTTAGGTATTTAAAATCAGAAAGGGACATCTCATTTACAGGACAGGGTGGCCAAGTTTCTTTGCGGTGGGTTTGGACCCTTTTAATTCCGCCATTAATTTTGTTACTTTCGAAAATTATGGGGTAGGTTTTACTTAAAAATTCTGTAATTTTTAATTTTATTTTGTTATTATATTATAATAATTTTCCTCATCACCGTCATTATCTATCCCTCTAAAATATATATTATAATAATTTTTCCTCATCACCGTCATTATCTATTCCTCTATATATTTATATATTATAATTATAATAATTTTCCTCATCACCGTCATTATATATATATATATATATATATATATATATATATATATATAATTTGAGTGGAAAGTCATTACATAATTATTTTTTTTACACCAACTTAATTTGGACCGAAAAATTTATAGTTATTTCCTCATCTGCATGTATTTATTAATCTTGCTTCAAAAATAATATTAGTGTTGTGTATCCAAATGTTTTCTTAAAAAATACTTGCTCGGCTTTGTAACTTGCGTGTTTTTTAATTTTTGTCTTGTTATCGATCAATTCACTGTCTTTGTTCACTCATTTGTATTTTTATCCGAGTAAGAATGTCATCGAAAAGTGCTGATATAACAATGTAAATGGCCGAGGTTGTCACTCTGAATAAAAAAGATTAAAATTGAAAAAAAAATGTAGATTGTGAACTAAGACCATGGATTGACACGTAACAAAATAAAAGATGAAAACCATAGCTATATATGTTATAATTTATTTTTCACATTATTTTGCATTATTAACATTTTTCAGGTAATTTCCCATCACTTTAATGGTGAAAGATAGAGCAAAAATAGCTATATATATATGTCATAATTTATTGTTAATTCACATTATATATATATATATATATATATATATATATATATATATATATATATATATATATATATATATACGTCATAATTTATTGTTAATTCACATTATTTTGCATTATTAACACAATAAATATTGATCCACTTGGTTGATAAACTCATTCGCGAGTTGTATCTCCTGGACCCAACGCTTGACAGTATTCTTACCGACGTTAACGAACCATGAATGTGTGGCATCAGATTCATACATAGAATCTTGCCTTTGTGGGCTTGGAATGTACGAAATTAATACGAAAGCATATATATATATATATATATATATATATATATATATATATATATATATATATATATATATATATATATATATATTTTTGTGTGTGTGTGTGTGTGTTGAAACAGATTTAAGTACTCCAAGTGTGCACTGAATTTTTCTTAATAATGATGCAAGAATTAAACACTTGACACATTTGTATGCGTGTCTGTCTCCAATGTTGTATCTTTTGTGAGAAGTATTTCTCTTGTTATAGAATAGACCGAGCCATTATTATTGATTATAAACATAGAATTTTCAATTTAGAAATGCATTGGATATATATAATTAATTCTATTTAAATATAGTTTTCCATTTATAAAGGGTTGGGGTCTACAGCAGCTGCAGCCCTATAGCTATATCTTTTATATGCAATAATATAACTATATTATCCATTAACTTTTTTTGTCATGAAGTTATTTCAGATCTTCGTTTATATGGCTAAATATGCTATATTGACAATCGAACTATTTTAGAACCTTCTATATATAAATACAACATATATATATATATATATATATATATATATATATAAATTAAAATTCCATACTAATTATCTAGGCACTTAATGAAACAAAATAAATAAATAAAGATCAACTCCGATACTTTCCTAGCATTACCCCTAAACCTGTATCAAGTACAAAGAAGACGCAAAATAAGTTAGGTTTCATTCTCTATTTAATAACATTCGTGATAAGGAGTTGCGAGTAACTCGATTCACTTGTGAGTAGTTTGCCAGGACTTCGTCTGAAAGTTCTATTTCAATTGAGAGCACGGCCTCTCTAGTAGCTAATCGTGTCGAGCTCGAGTATATTTTATTTGGAGCTACTATTTAAGAGTCATGTTTATTCACTTTTTCTTCCGTTAATTAATGGAATTCCAGCTAAATTCTGAAATATTATTGATTTGACAAACAATAAAATCAGGAACATTATTTACAATTTTGATAATGTATAGTCACTTCTTTGCAATTCCCGTCCTCATTGTTGTCAAATTTTAATATCAGTTCTACATATTTCAATTTTTGACAATTTTAATAATTTTCATCGAGAGTGCTACTATGGTAATACGTACACGTCATATCAGCGCCACATTGATGCAACATAGGCGTCACATTGGAAAAAAAAGGATTAAAAAAGTGCAAAAGAAAAAAATTAGCAAATTACGACGGAAATTGGACAATATAGATGAACAAAACCCTAAAAAGACAAATATAAAAGACTAAAAATTGCAATTTTCCCAAAAAATATTGGCCTGAAAGGAGACTTAATTAGCCATCTCCAACTAATTTTTGAAACAGAAATTAAAGGTCTCTCGATACACATATCGATCGAATTCATGTAATTAAGATGATCAACAACTCAATCAATCTCTAATAATGCAAATACAATTAATATCCGATCGAGTCGTTCGAGTAGACGCGATTAAAAACAGACTTTGTAATTATCAACCATAATTACTAAATAGTTAACTTTCATTTAATTTAGTTAACAGGTAGTTTAGACTAGTATAGGGTGGTGTTGGGGTAGACAATTTGCTGCACGCATATGACTTAGGTTGGGGACGCCAGTGTATTGCATGTGTTGGGGTACACTAATCTGCATAGTCAAGTGAACCCCGTGACCACTCTAATAATTTAAAACATTAGAATTCATTCCTTTTTTTTTTAATATAATTTTTATTATAATTATTGTACTCTAGCCCTATTTTTATTCAACGTACTATTTAATTTTATATATGTGTAATTTAATTCTTAAAACATATATAATTGGTCCCTCTAATATCACTTTATTTTGTATCTTATGCTGCATATTTTGGTACAAGGTGCGCCCCCTTGTCACAAATGCTGCGTAATTCCTAGTCAATTAAGAATAATTAATTTATGATATCATTTATAAATTTATCCATGTTCTAATTAAACTACTAGGACTAATGACTTTTTGGATTTTGAACTTGTAGAATTTTTTTTAAAAGAATTTTGTAAGAAAAATAAAATTTCAAATTCGAGTTTTAGGTTCGAATTTCATTGATCTCGCTCCAAGCTTTGTTTTAAACTATATTTTTGAACTCTTGGGCTTTATTAAAAAGATTATATTAGGATTTTAGCTTGGCGAGTTGCATGTTAAATATATCTATAGATTAAGAATATATCAAAACTAAGAATTATTGATAAGATAATTTGATCTTAAATTACATCAGAATATATTTGAATATATATGTTTAAGCTAATCCAAAATTCAGTTATTTTAACTACAAATTATTAAAAATGTTTATTTGTGTCAAGTAAAAAATGCATATGTTAGCTCGATTTATTCACATTCACTATCCAAATTAGGGAGTTTCCCTGGCGTCATATCGTGGAGTTAAAAAAAATTAATTTTAGCCTATGAAAATTAGAATCAGCTATCAAATTTTAGGTACTCTTTTATTTGTATTTCCAACGTTTAGGATCGGTGGAGATCTCTAGAGAGAGGATGATAAATATCTCGCAAAATTTTCTTCTCCCGAGCTTAAGAGACCTCAACTAGCGTCAGCAATCAAAGATCAAATCTCAATCTTCGGAGTGCAATATACAACTTGTAAAATTAGTGCGAAAAAAGTCCAACTGAATTCAGTGAAACAAATCTTTTAAAAATCAGTAAACGAAGATCAGCACACAATAAAAACGAATGAAATGCGGAAAAGTAATTGCACATAGATTTGTTTTTAGAAGTTTGAAGGACAAATCTCTTTTATGTCTCTCTTTCTTCTGTTTCCAGAAAGATTCCACTAAAAGACTATGATAATATCAAAGATTGCAATTATCCACTTCAGTAGGACTCACAAATGCCTTACTGAAACTCTTAATACTCAACTTAAACACTTTGGAATAATAATATGCACATAAAAACAATTTCTCTCATTACAAGAATTACACTTGAAATAATAAACATTTGATATACTTGTGAATGAAAAACTTCAGCACAGATGATCCTGAAAATATATCTGATTAGACTTGGAGTGTGTTCTTAATAATATATATTAGTGGGACTTAAATCTCAGATAAATTGTGTAGGCAATTTGTAGAGTGTGTAGAGTTTTTTGATTCTTGAATTTGATCTTATACAGAGAGATTGCAACATTCAGATTTGAACGATTATAATTTAGTTATATTGAGGCCGTAATAGAAATAGAACTTGATGTCAATTTTCATTTGATTTTTTCATGAAATAGAATATGACAATAAATATCTGAAACACTGATATAAAATGGTCCGGTTGACACCAAGATTTAATAGGGCAAGTCAATTCGTCTTCCCAAACTGAAATCAGTAAGCCTATATAAAGATGTCTTTGAGAAGATTTCAAGTGGCCTTCTCAAATTATTTGTTTCTACTAGTTTGTATTTTTTATTCAATTTTATTAATTGTCACCTTATTGTTGACATTGCATCAGACACTTCAGGATTTTCGGGAGCCACACCATTATGTCTGATGCCTATCATATCAACACTCCAATGAAAAATAAATAATTTCGGAAAAATATGTAAATTAATGGACTTAGACCGTGAATGCTTTGCAATGGGACAAAAAATGAAAAACGTTGCGATTTATATAATCGGAAAAAAAACTTTTCTAAATATCAATCTCTAGGACAAAAAATTCAACACAGCATAACGATTTGCTAGATCTTTTCGCTTTAAACTTGACATATCAGACCCATGTGCTTTGGTGTTACATGAATAACATTATTTTTGTTCGGTAATGGAAAGCCAAACCGTGTCTCATTAGACAGACATGTGACTTTGGTCCTCGCAGGTGGGCTAAAATAAAATAAAATAAAATAAAATAAATTTTCACGTATAAATTTTCTGAAGATAATTAGTATTTTTTCTTATCCTTGTGAGAAATTCTCTTTAATATTTCATTAATATGTTCTTGACTTTATATTTATTTCTTTATATTTTATTTGCGCCTACAATAAAATTATACACAAAAATTTGTGATACAGTGTCTCACGAGCCAATTTTGTTATACGGGTATCCTATTTAGGTTATCCTTGAAAAAATATTACTTTTATGCCAAAACTATGACTTACTATTGTAAATATGGGAAGGGTTCATGACGCGTCTTATGGATAAAGATTCGTGAGATCGTTTAACAAGAGACTTACTAATAAAATTAATGTTACAGTTTTCGATTTAAATCTAAGAATCGTGTTAAATAGCACACCGAATTTTCAAAAAGTCCTTATGAGCAGGGAATTCCACCGCGAATTTGTTTTCAAAGACAAATGAAATTACCCCGTCAAGTAAACCAAAGCAATACAGGACTTTCGATCAAATTCATGAGTTCTTTTTCCCGTAATTCTTATGATTGTATGCATCTCAATTGGAAAGGTATGGCTGTGTGTAAAATGATTTTAATTAGGATCAAATTGCATTAATTAGATAGGAAAAATCTTCCAATTTAATTATTAGGAAAAATACCCAAAAGTTTTCCACTAAGTTTATCTACTTTATGGTTGTGTATCGATTTCGGTCCTTTTTTGTGGGAGTGTTGACGTAGCGACGGAAAATACTGACATATCCAGCACGACGTCAACAGTCTAAAAAAAAACCGAAAATCAGGACATAAACTAACTTACATAAGAAAAACCCAAAACTAAATACTTAACAAGGCTAAAACACAAAATATGATAATTTAGAAGATATTTTTTACTATTATCCTTAATTATTAATTTAAATTTAAATCATCATTACCAAACAAATTACCACCGAAATTTGAAATGATGTATACCAACTTGAGCATTTTATTCATGAAACTTGGAATTTATGTTTATTCTGACACACGGAGTTTACATAATATAATAATCTCCTAAAATTAAATATCTCAAGAAATTAAATTTATATTTTGAAAACGTAAGATGATCTGAACTTTGGTTCTAAAAAATTAATGAAAAGGTAAAGGATTTTTTTTTTTAAAAAAGGAAAAAATTAGGGCTGGGCCATTCTAGAGAGAACCGTATATCAATAAATGGAGATACATATTTGTCCCACAAGAATCCCGTGGTCTGGACCATTCTGGCGGTTGTCAACCCTAAAATTTGTAATTATTCTTCCTTATATTTCAAATCATTTTTTTGTTACGCGGAATACATTTTACAAGTACATAAGTTCAAAAAAGTTACTTACTTATTGAACTTTTGTATATATACTACAACTCGTTACGATAATCATGGCACCAATTAGAGAATCAAACACGATTTCTATTAATTGGAATATTTGGACCGTTTATATATATACTCGACGATACTGTTCTTGAGTCAAATAAATTCGTTTGCACAAATTTTTGATGACGGGCTTCTCTGATCTTTTACCTCGCTTCCTTCTCCTTAGGCTTGAATTCGATTAATTGGACACAATTTAATTTAGGGCAAACAAATTTATTGTAGAATTTAAGTGTTTCTTGTTTCACTAAAAGTTATAGGTGTTGTTGTAACGGTGTAATTTCAATTACGTAAATTGTGCAACAGCTCAAAGACTAATACTGATATTTAAAAAAAATGATCCATTTTATACTTGGCAAGAATATTTTTAAAAAATTGAGACTAAAAATTCATAATCATAAAATGCTGATGATGATATGATAAATGTCATCATTACTAATTATATATAGATAATCGTGGTTTATTCTAACAATAATTTTTTTTGAAATAATACTATTTCTTTTGAGTAAAATAATATATACCATAGCTTTGACCATCTTTTAGGCATGTGTTCCTTGGGTTTTCGAACATGATAAAATAGGTTTAATTCTTTCTTGCCATGTAATTAAAGATGTGAGTCGAATTAAAGAATACCATTGAAAATGTGAAATTGTATTTGATAAAATCAGTAGTATTTTTCAAATAATATATGCAGTGGAAATACAAAAAAAAAAATTATTTAATTATCAAATAAAATAGAAATTTTAATATCTATTATCCCCTTGGAAAAGTTCCAGTAAATTTAGCCTATTCTGGAAGGAGAATGAATCTTGAAATTTGCAATTGTCACTTGTAATTAAGGGTTATGGAGATACTGAAATTATATAAACTTTACTTATATATGGTTGTAAAGTTTGATGTGTACCAAACCATCCGTGCGTAAACAAAATAAAACTTTTGATAATTGAGACAAGCTTCACCTTCCCGTAATTTTCATAATGAGATATTATATATATGAGAAAATCTTTATTTATAGAAACTTTTGATAAAACTTTTTTTTTCTTGTTCTTTGAATATTTTATGTGATTTTAATTTTTTTCTGACATAATAGAAATGTGATGTTGACATAACGGAACATGACATTGATGTGTACAGTATCACACTATCACTCACGCGAAAAAAAATAGCTAAAATTGTCAAAAATATAAAGATACATAAAGAAAAATAAAATCGCAAAGAATCAAACATACAACACCAAATATAAGGACGGCGTAATCAATATTTTGAATTTGATTCTTTTTATATAAAATTTTCACGAAATTACCAGAGAATGTAAATCAAGAAATAGTTATTCGGATCATTTAACAACATGCATGGTCCAATCTTGTTCTTGTGCCAGGAAAATAATATAGAAGTAAAATCAAATTTGTGGTTCCAGAAGAGATGAGACAGATGGACCAAATGGGTTCGAAGCCAACCAATATGCCGACCAAATTGGTCCGTCGCAACATATTCGCCGTCGGACCAATCATGTTATAATGTGTACCTGTCAGGATCGGTTGTCTCATGTTATAAACTCGTATTTAATATAGTATTAGGATTTGTGGACATCAGTTTAAGATTCAATTAGGTTGCATTCATTTTATTGTCTCACATTAATGTAAAAGTCTAAGAGACGCAATTCGAATCAGATAATAGGGAAAATCATATTTTGTTTATGCAACTTGTAAGTTTTTTTTTTTTCATTTGTTATCGTGCTAAAGATCAATTCATTATCTTAGTTTAATAATTTACGCATTTTTTTTCGACTTTAGTACTATTTCAGAGAGTGATGGTGTGAAGCTGGAAATGGTAATGTGATATCGGAAATAATTATGACGTGACGTCATATATTACTGAGATGTTCGGCCCATAAGATTAAAAATGTAAAATAACGAAATTAGAAATATGATTTTCCCTCCAAGATTTTCATCGAAGTATTTATCAATATCAAATGATAATATATAGTCGAATAACAAACAAGATTGAAAAATCAATATAAACATTTAGAGTAGATCTTTTGTGAGACGGTCTCACGAATCTTTATATGTGAAACAGGTCAACCCTACCGATATTTACAATAAAAAGTAATACTCTTAGCATAAAAAATAATATTTTTTCATGGATGACCCAAATAAGAGATCTGTCTTACAAAATATGACTCGTAAGAATGTCTTACACAAGTTTTTGCCAAATAATCTATGGATCTCTAAATAATAAACACATCATTAGTCAAAATGTCACTTGTGAAAGGGTCATAAATTGGACATTTAAACTTTAAATTATGGCTCGAAATTTTGATGCACACCCAAGAATTTTGAGCCTCGAACGTGGGCATTAAACAAACGAAGAACAAATTTTGATCTTAAATGAGACAGCAACTTCTCATGACAAAACTTAAATAATTTGTCCAAAAACCTTTTCGAATTCACATGTAATAAAAATTAACTTTGGAACTAATCCACATGCATTAGATCCTAAGCTTGATCAGATTAGTTGACGTACATGTTTTGTTTCATGGAATTCTTTGTTTTTAATTCAAACGTATATATAAACGATTTGATATGTATCTTTTGTTTTTATTGTGTCATAATATTTTTTCCTAAATTCTACGACCAGACAATTTAATTTTTGTTATTTATTTTATTGATTATT
Source organism: Primulina eburnea (assembly GCF_022965805.1). NCBI lineage: Eukaryota > Viridiplantae > Streptophyta > Magnoliopsida > Lamiales > Gesneriaceae > Primulina > Primulina eburnea. The sequence goes on from NC_133114.1 coordinate 25,488,925, forward strand.
GTGATAGCTTTTATTGAATAACGTTATCGAATCTAATTAATATATGTATAATACAAAATAAGTTCACAATTTTTAGAAAAAAAATTAAACAAACTGATAACTATATACGCAAGTGAATTTTAATTTTTATATTTAAACCTAAATTTCGCGTATAAAAGTATTAATTTATAGAGTAAGTATCTTATGAGACGCTCTCACGAATCTTTATCTGTGAGACGGGCCAACCCTACCGATATTCACAATAAAAAGTAATTAATACTCTTAGCATAAAAAGTAATACTTTTTCATGGATAACCCAAATAAGAGATCTGTCTCACAAAATACGACCCGTGAGACCGTCTCACACAGTTTTTTGCCTAATTTATATTACTGAACCTACTATCTATTAAGATTGAGATTTGAATATAACTCAACACCAAAAGCTAACTCAAGGATAGAGTATTGTTCAAGTCTACATATAAAACTCTCAAGAGCTTAATCCAGACGATGTGGGGCGTTTAACACACCTCTCACGTCCAAGAATGAACAATTGAAGCGTGAAGTTTACAAGATATTATCGGATGACTCATTATCCTGACAACATTTTAAGATTGAGACTTGAATCTAACTCAACTCCGAAAATTAATTCAATAAAGAAGATTGTTCAAGTCCATATGTACAACTCTTATTGATTTTATCTAGCCGATATTAGACATTTAACATTAGCAGTCACGTATTTTTTTTAAATATAATTAATTTCTAATAAAATTATGAAAAATTCTTAGAAATATGATCGAATGGTTCATGTGAATGCAAAAAAATTAAGTTTTGATAAAATATTTAATACTTAATTTAAGATGTTTTTCATAGGACAAAATATTAAATCTAATAGTTTCATATTTTTTTAGTATAATACTTTCAGTTAGTAGTTGCGCTTTAAGGTATAGCAAGCTGAAATGAACCAATAAACCTCTATTCCATGAAAGAGAACACCGCCAAAGGGTGGGAAAAAATACCGAAATATCGAAAAACCGTACCGAAAAAATATTGAACTTACAGAAAAAATTGATATACCGAAAATTTCGGTATCTGTATCGGTAAGAAATTATTTTTTTTCGGTATTTCGGTATATACCGAAATATCGAAAATAATTTATTATTATTATTTTTTAAAAAATTTAAGTTATATACCGAATTACCGAAAATAATTTATTATTATTATTTTTAAAAAAATTTAAGTTCGGTATACCGGATTAATATTGTACCGACAAAATTTTTCGGTGTCGATACGATATCCGATATGAACTTTTTTCATATCGAAAATTCGGTATATCCGATATCGATCTCGGTATGGAAAATTTCCATATCGATATTTACGATACGTATACGGTACGATATACCGTACCATATCTACCCCTAACACCACCCTAGCTTTAAGATAGGTCTTATCCAAGTTTTCTTTTAACATGCTCAATATAATATTATTTAATGAAAAATATCATGATATATTTTTTAAATCTGTTGATATTTTATAATTTTAATTAAAATACTCTTCATTATAACTAATTATATATACAAAATGTCAATTTTATTCTTGTATGTATTGGTGTGTGATATTTTTAGTCGTATATGTTTCAGTTAAATAAATTATAATCCTATAACTAATTATCATCATCAAACTTCGCAAACCTTATTTATCTATATGCTATATTCGATAAAGTTAATAAAAAATTACAATATACACTTACAACAACTTATGTTAATCATTTTCGTAAAACAATAACGAATACAAAGTAATTGTTATAGAAGTCTATTATGCAGTCACACCTTCATGGACCTGAGCCCCGGGCGTGACAATAGCTGATTACTTCGATGATTTTTATATGATGGTATTTTCCCTATGTTCACTAAATTTTAACTATTAAATTATTTAACATTGGATTGTAAAATAATTAAGTGAAAGATTAGAGAGCCGTATCTTTAACTCTAAATCTTTTATTCTTGATAATGCATAATAACATTATATAGAGTTGGAGTGTATCAATTTCAAATAATATTACGAATAATAAATTCTTGAAATTCAACTGATAAATTAATTTAATATAAACTTGTACATAGATGGGCCTAAGAGCTGGAACTCGGATGGGCCAAAAACATACCAAATACACCGCTATGGCTTAATATTCCATTGTCCCTAGTCCCAACTCTCTCATTTATTATAAGTTGCAACGGAGACTTTATTTTGACTCTCAGTCTTCAGGGAATTAAATGATTCGACGGATTCCACTTTTTCTTTTACGTATATATGTATAATACTATCATAATTATACGTATGAACGACAAAATGTCAATTTTAATCTTGTATGTATTGGTGTGTGACATTTTTAATCGTGTATGTTTCGTTAAATAAATTATAGTAATATAACTATGTTTTTATAATCAATTTTAGTTTTTTTTAATCAAAATCATTTTTCTAAATTACCAATATCATAGATAAAATTTAAAATTATGTTGTTAAACGCACATGCATATCTTGAGAATGTTTGTTTAACCACATTCTTACAAATATGTAACAATAATAATGGTAATTTAATTACACGATTTTGAAAAGAAAAAAAGATTAAAATTGATCAAAAATATGAGTAAGTTTCTTGTGAGACGGTCTTACGAATTTTTTATCTGTGAGACGAGTCAACCCTACCGATATTCACAATAAAAAGTAATATTCTTAGCTTAAAAAGTATTACTTTTTCATGGATGACCCAAATAAGAGATTTGTCTCACAAAATACGACACGTGAGACGGTTTCACACAAATTTTTGTCCAAAAATAGAGTTGCATGACTATAATTGATCTAATGAAAAATCTAGGCGAAAGCCATGCTAAAATTTTAAAATAATAGTGTAAAAATTAAACATGCGCACCTGCATCCGGGAAGAACTTTTTGTACAAATTCATGGGATGAAAACTCAATTTTCATAGCTTCCTATAGAGGGCATACATGATTTGAAATGTTTTGACATTTTCTTTTAGCTTGTCTTGGACAGGCTCCTCGAATAATCTACATATTTGATTATGTTAGAAAAAATAGTGATGTTCATGAATAGAGATGTAAATAAACCAAACCGTTCGCGAGCTATTCGGAGCTCGGCTCGATAAAAAGCTTGTTTAAGTTCGTTTGTTAATCATATCAAACCAAGCTCAAGCTCGATTTTGAGCTCGACAACTTAATAAAACCAAGCTCAAACCTATGCGTATTCGACTCGTGAGCTCGCAAACATGTTCGTTAATAGGCTCACAAGCTCGAACTCGGCTCGTTTAGGTGGCTCGTAAGCTCGAGCTTGACTTATTTGTTGAGTTGACGAATAAAAATATTAGTACTAATAAAAGTTAAACTTTTATGTCTAATATAAAATTAGTTCATAGATATATTTAATTTTAACAAGCTCGAATCAAGCTCAAATTCGAGCTCAATTGTATGTTTTACGATCTCGAAAACGAGTCGAGCTCAAGTCAGGCTTGTTAAATATGATAAACGATCTATTAATAAACCAAGCTCGAGCCTGGCTTAATTAACATGATAAACGAGCTTTTAACGAGTAGAACTCGAGCTTTTCACAAGCTTAGTAATTTCAAGACAAGTCAAATTCTAGCCTGATGATAAAAGCTCGAATAAAGCTCGAGCTCATCAATCTTAAACGAGCCAAACTCAAGCCAGATTATAAAAGCTCGAATAAAGCTCGAGCTCGAGCTTGAATTAATCTTAAACGAGCCAAGCTCCAGCTTGATACTGTTCGGCTTAGGTTGGATCGTTTATATCCCTATTCATGAAGAAATCATCCGTTGGGTGAAACCAATCTAAGAAACAAGAAAACTCTTTTGGGAAATCTTAGCTTAGCTCCCTCGGAGGATCCTGATTTAGTCACATTCTGCGCGCTCTATTTGTTTATCCGCGAAAGAAAAATGAGTATAACCTAACATGAATGTGTCTAAGTTCGTATATCTATAAGTTTAGTTGAGACTAATAATTTAATATGTTCGGGCGACAAATTATATATGTTTATAGTATGTTTCTTATAATACAGTCTCACATATCTTTATCTATAAAATATATCAACTCGGTCTATACCTACAAGTAAAGTACTACTTTTGACATTGAAATAAATTTATAGGTCATGTTGGATATGTGTATTATAAAATTGATCTGTGAGATAATCTTTTTAAGAATTTTTTTATGATATTTTTATAAAATAATCATGAAATAATTGAACAGAGATAGAATATTGTTTAAATCGAATAATTTGTTAGCTTTTAATCAAGCTATTTGTATGGGGGATGTGACGTGGTTGATTGATGATAACTATATATGGTGCAATGAATGCAGCGGCGGGAGACTCGTGAATCCTTTTACTGCCGCCAACTGCATGAAGTGACCTTCCTTAATAATTAGGACTTATCCACGTTAATTCATATTTGCTATTTTTCATTTCAACTTCGACATTTCAAGCAATCCACATTTCTATTTTGAAATTTTGTTAGATATTGAACTTGTATGTAAAATAGTCCAGCTTGAATATATCTTTTCTTGTTTTTGTTAAGTTGAGAGATATATTAGTAACTGATACTCCATAAGAGCTCGGGTCATTAATGACCCAATATTAAATGGATATCTTAAGTCATGGTCAATCTCCAGGATTAATTCTTCAGAAGTTGGACAGATGGATGCCCGGGACATCTTCTCCCCGAGTTACTAGAAGCCCAAGCTCTCATACAAGCTCCCAGATGATTTATACCCGGGCTACCTCGAAAATAACACCTCACTCAAGTACATCAATATAGGACACCTTATGCTTGATAATCATACTGTCAGAACTACAAGTTTTTGGCGTGTCAGAGAAGTTATCAGAGGTAGGGTATGGGCAGCCACTTTATACCGAAAACAAGGTAATCATGAGATTTCCTCCTATAAATATCATGTATGTATTTCATTTGAGGGATTCTGAACTTTTGAGCATTGACGTATATTCACTCACATATGCAGTTTTTTTTCTTCATCATTCACCTGCTGACTTAAGCATCAGAGTGGTCACGCCGGACACCCTTCTGTCGCTCATTCATGAGTTTATTTCCTTGTTTGTAGGTTACATTTGAAATCACATCCCTTGCTCATTTTCCCCAAAAAAACTTTCATTCGATTCGGTGGATTGCCCCGACTCCACGTATCCAATTCACTCGGATCACATCATTAACAATCTAGTTTCGAATTTGAAATCTTGTTTCAAATTGGAGAATCTAGATGATTTTCGTTAAATTAATTCATTTTGATACGATTAATTGAGTAGAAATAATGGTATCATACTTCGTAGTTTGTAATATAATTAATGTATATTGAATCGACTTTTAATATAATAATTAGAAATAACTACGCATTGCATCTCTAATACTTACTAGCGAGGCATATTTTTATATATAGTTATAACATGATATTGAGATTTTGTTGTAATGTTATATCAAACTTATGTATTTCTCGTATTGAGAGAAGTTTATATCACTACATCACCGGTATGTATGTTTTTTTAACTGGAAAATAAGTTTGTTACAACTGAGTTTCGAACTAGAAATATCGTCTCAAATTTGAGACCTTGGTGCCAGCTGAGCTATAAATTATCAACGGATTTTGACAAACTTTAGGAATGAAAAATCATACTTTTAAATTTATTAAAAACCAAAACAAAGACGATAGTGTTTATGGCAAATTTGAACATTTATATATCGTGCATATGTATACTCAATGCCCATCCAATATGATTTTATGTTTGGAGGCCCAATAGTACCATAGCAAAAGGCCCTGTAAGTCCATGGACGGTCTTAGTTGGACTCGAGAGGCCCATTAACAGAAAGATGCCACTATTTTCTTTATGTATTTTCAATCAATTTATCTCTATTTTTATTTTATAACTAAGTTAACATTTTTATAATTAAAATTATTAAAAATTATAAATCCTTTGTTTTTAACTTTTATGTAACATATATGATAAAAATGGCAGTTATATTTAGTTTTAAAACTATCCGTCAATATATTTTCGAAAATAATTTTTTTTCCCAAGTTAACCTTTCTCCTCAAAATCTAACTCCTCGATTCTCTATTTTATTTCAAAAAATTATAATATTTAAAAAATACAATTTTATGATCAGATAAAAGTTAGGGAAAATAAAGCATGCTTAATTATATTTTTGTAATTAGGTATTTTCAACCAAAGCTATCATATCGTGAAAAAGTGTATTTTCGAAGATATTGTAAATAATAGAATAAATTAGTTTTAGAAACGATAAAAAAAAGAGTTGGATAGTGTTGGTGAATGTAGAAGGAGTAAGTCTCTTGTAAGATGGTCTCACGAATATTTATCTTTGAGACGGGTCGACCCTTACCGATATTCACAATAAAAAGTAATAGTCTTAGCATAAAGATAATAATTTCTGATGGATGACCCAAATAAGAGATCCGTCTCAGAAAATACGATATGTGAGAACATCTTACACGAGTTTTTGCAACGTAGAAATGAGTTGTTAAAATGGTTAGTTTTGAGAAAATAATACATTATAATGCGTGCATGCTTTGTTTATTCGAAATGTGCACAAAATCGATACGATAAGAATATATAGGCCTCGAAAAGATATATATTTCACTTTTTTTTAGATAAAGAAACCACCCAGTAAGAATCTTGTAAAAAATCATGATATATATAATATTAGAAAAGTAAAAAGATAATACATAATTAAGCCACTCGAAACTAGACTCGGATTTGAAAACTTCACAAGCTAGATGATATGCAAATTCATTCGCCAATCTTGGTATATGTTATAGCGATAAGAAAACCGGAGGTATCAAAAATATCAATATATCATAAATTTGTTTGTGAAACGTCTCAGAATGATAGATATCCTATTTGACTTATCCATGAACAAATATTACTTTTTTATACCGAAAATATCTCACTATTCAAATATAATAAACTACCCAACATAGGAATCATCATCATCATCAACTTTGTTGGATTTTTATAAGGAAAATTGTTTTTCCAATATTTATATTTGACAAATTTGTGATTTTGGTCCGTTGTGTAATCATAATACAATTTTAGTCATGTCTTTCATTTTTCTCTCAATTTCTGTCTTTTATTTTGGAATTTTATTCATTTTTACATGAAACATAACACCAACGTCACGTTGAAAAAAGAATAAAATTTTAAAATGTACAAAATAAAGAGCTAAATTGACAAAAGTTAGGTAAGAAGATTAAACAACCACACAAGTTAGGATGACCGAGATTTGATGGATGAGAAAAATTAACTGGGTTATCTAAATTACTTCTTTGTCAAACCGAAATTGATTTGAGTTTATTTTCCTTCAAAATAAAATAGGAAAATAAAAGAGTTTCTTTATATGGCTATTCCCTACGAGGTCGTGGAAACTGATCTACGTAAATTGTTTTTATATTATCCTATAAAGAATCACAAAATTTTAGATTAATCATCCCAAAAATCTCTCCTCTCGATGGATAAACCACTAGTTCTAACAAACCAATCTACATGATATTATATATATATATATATATATATATATATATATATATATATATATATATATATATATATATATATATATATATATATATATCCCAACTACGTGATCAAACAACATGATCAAGCTACTTATATATATATATTATATTATATATAATCGTATACGATGATCGCCGCCGGAGCAAAAACCACCGTGTCGAAAGAACCAGTATGCATCACCGGAGCAAATGGTTTCATCGGCTCCTGGATCGTGAAAACCCTTCTGCAGAACGGATACACAACCATCCACCTCTCTGTTTTCCCGGGCTCGGACCCTTCTCACATCTTTTCCCTCCCCGGGGCCGCCAGCCCCGCCGTGAGGTTGGTGGTGCACGAGGCCGACCTCCTCGACGCTGACGCAGTGGCCAAGGCGGTGGAGGGATGTGCGGGTGTCTTTCACGTGGCGTCGCCTTGCACGCTTGAGGATCCCAAAGACCCTCAGGCGGAGCTGCTGGACCCCGCCGTGAAGGGTACTCTGAACGTACTCGCCGCCGCGAAGAGGTTCGGAGTGCGGCGCGTGGTGCTGACGTCGTCGATATCGGCCATAGTTCCGAATCCACGGTGGCCGGAGGGAAGGTGTTTGATGAGACTTTGTGGACAGATCTTGACTACTGCCAGTCTCGACAGGTCTCTTTCTACTTCCTACGACACAAGTAAAAATAAAGATTAAATTAAATTTTAAGGTCATGTTTATATATTGATAAAATTATTTAATAAATACTAATTATAATAAATAAATAGATAAATGATCTTACAATTGTTGTGATATTAGTTAAATATTTCTTGCAATTAATGCTTTGAATTTTTTAAAACATATATAAGAGCTAATGGTAAATCGTCTCATCTGATACATGTTTATATATGTAATGTGACAGAAATGGTATCCAGTTTCAAAAACTTTAGCTGAAAAAGCTGCCTGGGATTTTGCGAAGGAAAACGGGTTGGATGTTGTGGCGATCAATCCAGCCACATGTCTCGGACAACTTCTGCAACGGGGATTGAACGCAAGCTGTGCTGTTTTACAACAGCTTCTGCAGGGTTCTAAAGATACGCAGGAGTATCACTGGTTAGGGGCTGTGCATGTCCAGGACGTAGCTAAGGCACAGTTGTTGCTGTTCGAAACTCCTGCTGCCTCGGGTCGATATCTTTGCACCAATGGCATCTACCAGTTTGGGGATTTTGCAAATCAAGTCTCGAAACTCTTCCCCGACTTCCCGGTTCACAGGTTCGATGATTTTTCCCTTTTCAGTAGATATGTCAAGGTTGTTATATTAAAGAAGTTCAAACTCGAGGCATAAGTGATAAGTGGAATACTTGCTACATTTGACAGAGAAATTTTGCCTTTATTTTTTTAAATAATGCATGAGAAGGGATTTTGCTGGTATTTCATGAGATTATGCAAGCATATCAAACACGTTGATGACAAATGATCAATGATTTAAAGCTCGAGCCTTTGTGAAGGGCTGGATCAAAATTTTGGTGTTCAAGCTTTTTACTTTGTTTTTGATGATGTAAACAGATTATGACTCTATTTCAAACTCGAAAGCATGATTCGAGTCAAAAGTAATTGACCATAGTCGTGAAATCACTGGCTTGATTCTTGAAACTTTATCTGATTGAAGTTTCCATGAATATGAAGGGAGATGAAATTGCTCAAGGCTCAAAACTAGCTTGATATTTGTTTGTATTTCTCTTGCAACTCGGTTCATGGCTGCTGAATTTCGCAAATAAAATTAATCATTGTGTTGTGTGTTCATATGTCAAGTTTACGCGTTCGATACAGATTTACAGGCGAAACGCAACCAGGCCTGGTGGCTTGTAAGGATGCAGCCAAGAGACTGATTGATTTGGGATTAGTGTTTACTCCAATTGAAGATGCTGTGAGGGACACAGTTACTAGTCTCAAAGAAAAGGGGTTTCTGGGGCAGGAACGATCACTATCTTAAGTCCACTTTCAAGTTTATTTGTTTATATTTCAAGTCGTAGAAAACTCAAAATAATCAGTTCTCTTGAGGGTATCTGGATCGGATTCATTGACATTTTCTGGATATTATTTGAACTACTAATTCAGTTTGATTCAAAATGACATGATTCATATAAAATTTTGCACGTGCCTGTTGTCAATAGCTTACGGAAGATAAATTTTTATTTTTTTATTTTTCAAAAAATATTTTCTAGAAGACATAAAAAACAAACCCAAAACAGACCAATAGATAACTACTTAGGCTCTAACCTTGAAGAAAGATAACCTGCACTGTATGAACACAGACTTTCACTACCGAAGGATGATCATGACCTCTGTTTGCTCCATAACTCGCTGGTGATGACGCAGATTCAGCATTGGGATTCAGACCACATAGAACCATGATGTTCTCTAGTTCTTTAAGCACTTCACCCATAGTCGGTCTATTTTGGGTAATCCTCCAATGGTGTAACAAAGCACAAAGTAGAAGCAGAAGCAGAACAAGAAATAGTAGTTCAGAGGTCAGCACAAAGCACTATGCCAAAGGTGTAACAAATTGGAAAACAAGAGAAGAATAGAAAGCCCACAGAATCAGCAATTCGGATAATCCTCCAATGTCTGATGTTAGCTGACCACTTAAACTGGTGGTTGCCAATGTGCTCAAATCAGATATCAGGATTAAATCATCAAGTACATTAGTTATTATTTATGACATACAATGTATACAATAGAGAAGATTTACAAGGAGACGGCATGATTATTGGTGCAGCTAATTCCATCCCAACCATCTCCACAAGGATCAGCCCCAACCCAGTTGGGTGGTAGATTTTTCCATGCATTTTTCAGGGCATTTAGAGCAGGAACTGCATCACAGAATCATAAAAAGGTTTCTTGAAAATGTATGGTTCTGGAGTCGTAACCATAGATTACAATAGATATTGCGCAAATTTCACGTGTAACAATTAATACATGATTGAAAACAAGGGTATTAGAAAGAAACACGCTCTCGCACACGAACGAGTGAACTTACAATCCTGTCCACCTGTCAATGCCGCAGTTCTAAGAACTTGGACAGAAGCAACCAGCAGAAAAAGATGAAAGCTCCAAATTATAATTGATAAAGCGACAAACAATCGATTGTGATGTTCAAAATCTTACAAAAACAAATCACGTTTCAATATGTCACAACCATGTTTGTGATTTCTCCCGGAGATACCTTCCAAATGACACCTATTTCATGACATTGACTTTTGCCAACTACATTGAACTCATCCTCAAATCTAACCAGTTCCCATTTGATTAATTAAACTTCTGAAAATATCTAAGGTTCAACCATATAAAATAGTAAGCTATGACAGCCTTTTCAACACTATTTTTCATTTTTTGAGATCTTGTTAAAGAATTTGACCAAAATAAGGACTAATCACATTACTTCTTCATGTTCTCATGCACGTACATTCATTTTTATCTGATTCAACTTTATTATAGAGGTGAGCCAGTTTGAAGACTTGGAAAATTTATATAAAATATCAAGAAAGGTAGAGCTCTTGTTACGAGTCCACGTCAGCAACACCATACATACAATATACTTGCAGATTGGTACCTAACCAAAACCATGCAAATAAGGTCATCTTGTCCTTCTGCCTCTCCAGAGAAATACTACGGCCATATATATTAACAGGTATTTGGTTATCTAATTTTAATAAACCATTATTTTTAAAACATACTTTTCTACAGTGTATTTCAAATACCCTTTAGAAAGTTATTTTTAAAAAAAATAGTTGATAATATCCATTTTCTTAAAAACGCAATATTTACGTGCCATTTCAACTCCATAAGATATATAATCAAGAACCAATTTATGAGGAACATTCCAGCAAAATTGACTTAAAGCCAGTTGATTGTTAAATTAAGACAACCACGCAGCTTCAGCAGTAGATTATAGTAATTTTTCAATTATAAGCACAAGAAAGCAGAGTTTATCCATCTACTGACTAGCCAAACGCCACGCTTCTCTGCGTTCAAAGGGGAAAAAATGAAAACATTTGCCGAGTCATCATCATCAAAAAAAAAAAAAGCGAGTTCCTCAAATATCCCACAAGTGAATGAATGAAAATATTAATTGTGAAGATTCTACAGTTCTTCGAAATACATAATTTGACAACATAAATCTCAGCAAAAACGATGAAGAACAAAGGCTTTAGCAGTGCCAAGTTTCTTGAATCCAGAGTACAGGATAGAATCCATGGAAATGAACAGGACTCACCAAAAGGTATCGTCTCTAATGCATACCCAAAGACACAGGCTGACCCCCAAGTTTTTTGATATTTCTCTCGCCCCGCCAGAAGGCTTCCTGGAAAGAGCTATTCTTCCGATTGTCGTTCGAAAAACAAGGGTGGGTCGGCATCAAAATATTGGAGTCCTCGAATTCGGTCAACGTTTGGTTTCCTCCCAAGGTGTTTCAACGCAATCTGACCTGCCTTTAGTTGAGACGTCATTCTGACACTAGGCTTACCGAGTGAAACAGAATGATTCTCTGGTGAGGAAGTTTTTAGTTTGCAGAACAGTTGGATCTACTTCAAACAAAACGGATTATCCGGCATCGAACAGGAGGGAAGGGACCAAGTTTCAGATATGTTACTGAAGAATGGGACAAGATCGAGAAGTGAATAATTCTGTCAAGAAGTTGGGATTTGGGTTTCGAAATTGATAAGTCGGAAACAAGATTACACCATTCCTTGTGATAGAAACGTTTGATTCAGGGAAGATAAGAAATGTGCACTGACTACTGCTACGCTGTAAGAGAAACGAAGAGACTAAGAAAACAGAAAAGACCTTAAATTGATACATCATTCGGACTCCAGGCAACAGAACCAAGCAGCCTTCGATGCATTGCATCTGCTTGTTAGCGAACGGAGCCCGAGAATCCCAATCAAATGTAGATGACAAATATAGCATTATCGAATAAGGTTTGACCTTACTTGAGATAGTTGGTACCATGAATATACGTCAAGATTCAAAAAAAAAAACATCCAATCTAGTGTAATTGTTAACATTGACATCAAAGTCATCGGCCATTACTGATAATTCCACCAGATTGAATGGTTTTTTCCCTCCAATCTTCTGATATCCATAATACCAAATATCTCAAGTAAAGTCAAATCTAATTGGATGATACTATATTTTTCATCTGCATTTGATTGGGATTCTCGGGCTTCCATTCCCCTGTGTAAGCAAATGCAATGCATCGAAGACTGCCTGCTTTATTCTTTATTGATCGCTACATTTCTCCAAACAAATTTGGGCAAGAACAATGGTATAATTTTGCTTTAAACCATCAATATATGTACCCAAATCTCATAGACAATTCGAAAAAACGAGTAGACAACTCAACCAAAGATCTCAATTTTTGGGCTGGTGGGAGAGGCTGCTAGCTAAAATAATTCAAGAAAATATTTGCCTGACTGCTCCGACTCATTCAACCAGTTATATATAGAGTGTACAACAGTGTGGTGTTGGGCCCTTGTTGCCGTAATACGATAGCTTTCTTGTAAGTAAGCACTGAGATTCCTTTACCAATTCCATCGAACAAGCGAGTGGGAACCCACCCCACTCGCGGCTCAAGGAATGCCGGCTAGTAGACTATTTTTTCAAAAAAATTACTTTTAAAACAGGAACGGAATAATGAGATCATCGTCCAAAAATTAGTTCAAAAGAAAAGATTTGTCTAAGTTCTTATATACAAATCTCAAAAACTTAATCCAACTTATATAGGACATTTAACACCGGACGTGAAAGGGATTTAGTTGGATATTGTATTCATGCATAAATTATGTATTTACAAGTTTATTTTATATAAATATATATCAATTATATTCTACATAAAAATTTATACCGAATTGATAATCTAATTATACTTTTTGATAATCAGTTGAGATAATTATTTAAGTAGTATACTGTTTTTCAAGAAAAAAAAAGATATGTTTTGTGTGAGACGGTATCATGAATCTTTATTTGTGAGACGGGTCTCCTACCAATATTCACAATAAAAAGTAATAATCTTAGCATAAAAAATAATATTTTTTTATGGATGACCCAAATAAGAGATACGTCTCACAAAATACGACTCGTGAGACTGTCTCACACAAGTTTTTGTCAAAAAAAAATTATGGTATTTTGCTATTTTTATTTTTGTTATTTTTAGATTTGAATAAGGTGTGATATAGTTGCTTTGTGATTAATGATTGCACGGATGATCCTCTAATTTTTTGTTTAATGCATAAATAAAATATTTAATAAGATGATTGATGTCACGCCCCGAGACCGGAGTTAGTCGACACCGGCGTTGTTTTACAACCACACAATTGAAAATAACAAGCCTCGTAGTACATTATAAACAAAAAACCAGTTTATTACTCATAATCAATCAAAAGATTGTCTTTACAATATAAATATCAAAATAAACTGATTAAAAGGTTTAATAGTGCGGAAGCGATAAACATAAACTAAGCTTCAAAACTTCTGGAATAACTCGATATCTTCTACTATTTCCAAAATTTGCTCTTGCTTTTCTTCATCCATTTGCTCTTCGTTCTTATCTGGGTGGGGAGGAAGTAAGGATGAGTATTTTGGGAAATACTCAGCAAGTGGAGGCCGTTCGAGCATAATATAACAATATGCATAATTTCGAAAATCACATGACTTGCACTTGCATAACATCATTCATATCACATGCATAACATTTACCAGCACTGAGATTCGTCTACTTTCTATGGTTTACTGATATCAGTCCCTAATTTTTACTCCTCTAAGGGGGCGAGGCCGTATAGCGGTTATATCCCCCACCACGTAAGAGTACGTCATGGTTGGGATTCTCACCCATATCCAGTCGACTCCTCACAGTGCTCAAAATCGTATGACAATCAACACAAGAAATGAGTAAACGAAGAATGTACTCGATCGTATTTTCAAAAACGAATAAGATAAATGCATAACGAGATTTAATCTTTAAAACAAGTCCACTTACCTTATGTTGAAAAAAAACGTGAAGAACTCAGAAAACATAGAAGAATCATGCAACCGACACCTCAAAAACGCAGCAGCACATCTACCGAAAAAAATCAGCCACCTTGTAAATTTCTTTGCGCCTAAATGAACCATTGGATCGGGCTTAAAATTTTACAGTACATTCACAAGTACGTTAAATAAATATGAACGGTGGATATCGGGTTTGGAAGTCGTTTAGGCCTGTTCATACAGAAAAACCGTAGGTATGCTGAATTCTCGACTAAGATCTGAGCAGTTTCTTTCAAAGGCTATAAACGAAAAACTAACCGTTGGATTTTGCTGAAATTTGGATATGTTATGCGAAACATATGAAAGAATATTCTGAACGGTGGAGATCGGATTCCGATACTCCGAGCGAAATAAACGAATTTTTGAACTTTGAAATAACTTTGATGACTCGTGCAGAATTTTGGAGAGAAATTTCGAAAATTTGGAGCAAAAACTCGAAAATTAATGTATGAAGTTTGAATGATAGCTTCTCCTATTTATAGGGGTGAGGTGAAAATCTTACCATAATTCGATTGATATACTTTCCAAAATTTCGAGATAATTATTCTATAATTATCGAGATACTCCTTCCTTAAATATTAGGATGCTATCTTGTTGAGAAAATCTGCCTTGTGTGTAATATTTCCTTCCAAATTGATTGATATTCAGCCTTATTTCGAAATTAATACACGATTTGTACTGAATATTGAATTTCATGTATTTATTGACTTGGAATTTCTAATACCATGTATTATTTAATATTTTCGAATTTATTATAACTCGAAAATAAATTCTTATACATGTCTATATTTCAAAATTGCACTCCCAAAATTTGGGATTCTCACAATTGATTCCATAAAATTAAACATATGGTGCTTTATTAGAAAAGTAGAATAATATTATTTAAAATTTTAGTAACTACATAATAAAAAATGTTTACAAATTAATAAATAATAAATTTTACCTTCCAATTTTACGTTGACTTTTTTAGAAACAAAAAAAATATTATCACAAGTTAAAATCTATCAATTTTATTCAACTCATAATAAAACAAAAATCATAATTACATATTTTCATATTAAACATTTTATAATATAACAAAAATATTTTAATAATAAAATATTATAAACTAAGATAGGTGATTAAGATATTCATTATTCAATTAAATGTAATAAAAATATATAAGTAGATAATTAATAATATATGTATGGTTTAATTAAATGATTTTGAAATCAAACATAAACATTCCATTTTTTTAAAAATAATACCGGTAGACTTTAGAAAAGTTTGCGTCAACTTTAAAAATACATTATATTATTTTATATAAAAGGTTGTAGAATTGTTTTTAAAACTCTCAATTTTTATTTATTTTTTTAAAATGTAATTCTAAATTTGGAGCCCGTTAGCTGCTTCTTCTTTCGTTTTCAATTGATCTCATAATTACCTGAGTCAAGGGGAATATAGTTTATTTGCAGATATCATTTATGCACAATTTTATAATTTATTTAATTTAAATATAATTATGAATCAATTATTCTGAATGATTTAACTCAGAAAATAAATGTAATATCAAAATAGTTAATTGATCAAATAAATAAAATTTAAATAAATTTGTTTTTTGTTGTTTATCTAAAGGTTTAGAGATTCTTTTTAGAAATGACTGGAAAATCACAAGCAAAGAAAGCGACGGGTTAACAACTCCATTTCTTTTTACTATTTCGATCTTAGTTCATTGAATTTTCTCCATATAAACTCTAACTGATATAATAATTATATTATCCCAAGAAAGTAACATACATTTTTAAATGATTATGTTAATTGTTATATCGGTTGGATAAATTCTTTGGCATTTGTATCTATAGATTTGAAAAATCTTCCTCTTTTGAGCAAATTTTTTCGGTTGAGTTTAGTCTAATTAAGTTTCGATCTTAACATGTTATCAGAACTCAAATTTCACTGTTATGTGTTGCATAGCACACAGCTGGATCACTTGTAAATTTTACGTTCTAGATGTTCATTCTTGAGCGAGAGGAGACGTGTTAGTTGTCTCACATCGACTGGATAAAATCTTTGAGAGTTGTATAACTCTTGAACTAGTTTTTGAGATTGAGTTATGTTCGAGTAACAACTTGTTACAGTTGAATGCCTAACTCTTTAATTTCAGCCAAAGTTATA
This sequence comes from Primulina eburnea, assembly GCF_022965805.1. NCBI lineage: Eukaryota > Viridiplantae > Streptophyta > Magnoliopsida > Lamiales > Gesneriaceae > Primulina > Primulina eburnea. Next base: position 25,505,718 of record NC_133114.1, read on the forward strand.
CTGTCTCGATCCATTTGAGATACCAAGTATATTATTTGGCTCTCAAAAGATGTATTTTTTGTATCCATTTTCCTAAGAAATACATATTTTTAAATAAGTTTCTTTTGGTTCTTGCAGTGTCGTGTCGTGTCGTGCCATATCGTGCCGTGTCGTGCCTAGAGGTGTTATATTTGTCATAAAATTACTAATTATTGGTATGAATGTCGGATTTTTTTTAAAAAAACAAAAAACTGCTATTTTGACACAATACTCGTTTAGGTTGCTTGTGATCGGTTGGGTTTATTAATCTTATAAATCAAATATTTAACTGCAATTTTTTTACAGCTCAATATTAAAATAATGTAATATTTGCTACAACAAGATTTTGATATAATTTTGTTAAAATTTAATTTTTTTATTAAATATTTGAAATATAATTTGTTAAAAATATATGCAATATAATATATATAAAATTTAAACCCGTGACGATGGATCAATCATTGTGCTTGCTTGAAGCAATGATTTAAGAGGACTTTTCAATCTTATCCAACTGAAACCTTTTTTTTTTAAAGACGGGTCTTAAAAAAAATTGAGTGTTATATGAGACCGTCTCACGGATCTTAATATATGAGACGGATCAATCCTACCGATATTCACAATAAAAAAATAATATTATTATCATAAAAAATAATATTTTTTCATGGAAGACTCAATAATAGACATGTCTCACAAATACGACCCGTGAGACAGTCTCACACAAGTTTTTGCCTTAAAAAAATCATTTCTCTTTTTATTTGGAATTTTAAGTGGTTTTCGAAAATCGATAGTGAAAAAAATTATCTCGGGAGTCGAGGCTAAAAATATATATATATATATAAATAAATATATATCTAGATTTGATCCGAGATTACATCTATTATCTTAACTTCATGGTTGATTCGACTCGAGAGGAGGCCAAAACAGTCGTGTAATAATAGTTAAACTAATAGGCATCGGATAATTTAGGTAACTTGATTCTTCTCCCTTAACTATCTTTTTTAATGCCTGAAAGTCAAAATGTGCGGCTATTGTATTCATAGTTATCCACTTTATTATTATTTTGAGGAGATATTTTGTGAGACTGTCTCCCATATATTAGGTCAAATCTATCGATATTCACAATAAAAGTAATACTCATAACATAAAAAATAATATTTTTTAATGGATGACCGAAATAAGATATTCATCTCACAAAATAAGACCTGTGAGACCGTCTCAAATAAATTTTTATCTATTATTTTTGGGCTACAACTTATTTGTTTTTCTTACCACATTCGTGAAATCATATCATAGATTTTTATTCATACAACGAAACAATTATATTCATATTTATAAAAATTATTTTTTTTATAGATAACTCAAATAAAATATTATTTTTACAAAATTGACTAATGAACTCGTCTCACGCGAATTTTTGTTTTATCATTTTCTCTGTAAAAAAATCTTATTACTATATAAGTTTTATCGCCAGATATGCGAAAATTATAAATTCAATTTATTAATAATCTTATATAATAAATGTCTAATTAAGCTCATGTATATAATTAAATACAAACATATATTCACCGGTAGAAAAACAAATGTTCAAAGCATTCACAAATTAAAATTATCCTCAACCTCAAGAATGTCTGATTGTAGGAACAGAAAACACCAACCTACTCACAATCTTTCTTGCTTAACAGTTAACAATCAAATTTGGGCCGGGAACTTTTTTTTTTTTAAAAATAAAGTTTTAAAAATATTATTAAGTTAATACAATTAGAGTGGTTGATGAAAATATAGTAACATGTTAAATTTAAATTAATACATGGCATAATGATAAAAAAAATGAGTAATATTATTTAGAGTAGGTCTCTTTTGAGACAGTCTCACGGATCTTTATCTGTGAGACGTGTCTACCCCAACGATATTCACAATAAAAAGTAATACTCTTAGCATAAAATGTAATATTTTTTCATGGATGATCCAAATAGGAGATCTGTCTCACGAAATTGATACATGAGACCGTCTCAAGAGAGTTTTTGTGTATTATTTATGCTTTAATTTTATTATATATAGTACTCTTTCTATGAATAAAATAATTCTTAATTTTTTCGATTAACAAAAAAATATAATGCAAATAACATCAATCATGTAAATTCTAGAAATCAAATATCAATCAAATCAGATCAAACATATAAAAGATATCACATTGATCGCTAAGTTCATTATTACAATCTGCAATTCGAATTTAAATTATATACACCAACACAAAATATTAAAATATATAATAAAAAAACTTGATATATATATATATATATACATGTTTGCTAAAAAGTCAGTGATACATCTACATAATATGTCACATTGTTATGTTTATATGTATACTTCAAAACAAATCCTACCCACCAAATTTAAAATCTCTAACTACACCCCGGGGGGAGAGGTGGGAAGATGGGGGCGGGAGAGTTAAGGGGAAAACCCGGGTAAGGCGAAGGGGTAGCCCAAAGTGAAAGAGGTTAGGCTGAGGTCTGGGTACATGCGATAGAATGATAGTAGAGGGGACTTTGTTTGGGGGATTGGCATAAGTGCGTGGAAGGGTTGCGGATAGAAGGTTATCCCAAGTTCGGTAGGTATGGCTTGAGATGGGATGCTCGATCTGACGAGAGAGATGGATTTGGGGTGGTTTCTTCGAAGAAGGGCTTGGATGGTAACCCGAGCTCCCAGGCCGGATGACCGAGCACGAGCTGGATTTGGGGTGGTTTCTTTTAATAGCCTTCTGACATTTGACCTGGAAATTATAATATGATATATTCTCAAATGATAATCATCATGTTTTATTGTATATGCATAATTATTGTATCTACTAGTCGTGTTGGTGCATAAAAGATATGTATTACTATGATGATCACTCCTTCTATCATATTGAATTGTCAACCATACTTGTATTTTTTTTAATGATCAAATCTATCGTCTTGATTACATCTTGTTTGAGAATTTACTCGACTCATTTATCTCCTTGTTACTAGTATTTTGTAATTGTGAGAACCGAAAATCTTTTAATAATATAATGAAACAGTTGTAAGGAAAATTGTTGAGATTTTATTACTATATTTTTGGGTACACATATTTTGACGAGATATATTGGAATGCATTGGAGATTCAATACTAAGTCAAACATACCATGCAATTTAGAAGCAAATCTACTCACCTAATCCCCATATTTTCGAAATATTGAGGGACAAGTGATTAAGGAAAGGATCCCACAAAATTGGAAAATAAATCAGCAACAATGGCAAGGATATTAGAGTCAATATTAGGAGATTTGACACGATTTTTGGTATGATTTTTGTGCCAAATTTAGCTCCATCTTCTTCCCCTATAAATAGTGCATCAACCCTACTCATTCAAGACACAAATTTTCGAAATTTCTTGCTGCATATTTTCGAAAATTCAGCAACTTGTCCTAGCCGAAACTCTGCCGAAAATCTTCCAAGAAAAATCGAGCCGTAGTACCGCCGAGTGAAGAACAAGGAACGATCCACTTCCCGAAGCCGAGCACCTATGTTTTTTTAGCATCAATAACTACTGTAAGTGGGCTGTTTTAAATTTTGTTTTATGCACATGAAAATTTCGGTTTTGAGGTTTAAAAATACGGTCGAGTACCGTCGTTTTGTCTATACGTTTTACGAAAGTTATTACGTTTATGTTTGACACTGTGAGAATTCCCCGAAAATGGGTGGAATTCCAACATATGGCCCTTAACAGTGGGACAGAACTGTTTTATGGCCTCGCCCCCTTAGATGATTAAAACTTAGGGACTGACGTCAGTAAACCATTAAAGGTGAAAAATCGCAGTGTTATTATGTTATGGAATTTACGTTACGATTATGAAAAGCATGGTGTACGTTATGATATGTTTCGAAAATGTTAATAATTGGTTATGTTGTGTTCAAAGTCCCCCATTTACTGAGTATTCCCAAAATACTCACCCCCTTACAATCCTTCCCAGATAAGTCCGAAGAACAGGTTGAGGAAGAGGAGTCCGAATAGTTCTGGGGCTGGTGATTCACAAGATTAGTAATAGATTTTACTTCGAAATTTATGATTAAATAAATTGTAAGACGTTTCCGCATTAAAACTCTGTCGTCTTAATTATTTCAGTTTTGTAAAGACAATGTTATTTCATTGAAATTATGATAAATAAACTGGTTCGGTTTATACTGTGCTACGAAAGGCTTGTTGTTTCGATTGTGTGATTGTTAAACAACGCCGGTGTCAACTAACCACGGTCTCGGGGCGTGACATTTAAGTGGTATCAGAGTCGCCAGGTTCATAATCCGAGTGGAAAAAATCGATTTTCAAAAAAAAAAATTTCGGGAATTCTTGCCAAACAGGTCCTTAGCGCGCGCCGCCGCATTTTTTTGCCGATTCCGGCCGCTTCCGGTAGTATTTCTTTGATCGGAGACCAGATCTAGGACCGCCTCGATGAGACAAACAAAATCCCTCAAACAATTTCAGAATTCGTGCTTGGGTGCAACCGGAATTTCGGATCTACGAATTTGGCGTACGATTCCTAACGTCGAATTATATTTCGTCCAATTACCCTATCAATCCTACTCCGATTTTTAATTCCTTTTACCCAAACATTATAATATCCATGGGTAACGTTTCCCAACAATCAATTTTGAGATCGGATCAACCAATCGGAAACGCCCAATTTCAAGTGAGTCCACCGAGTTTGAGCGAGTTCCGACCAAATTAAGTAGTTTTCCAATCGATTCTGGCCATGCCACCACCGGTTCCGTGATCTTGACACCTTCATCGACACACGCCTTTGCTCCGACCATACTCCGGCGAGTCAACCCGGCGAGTCAACTCGGTCGAGTCAACGAGTCAACCCGCCATCATGTGCTCTTCGATTTTTTCGTAGAAAACTCCGAATTCGGTTCCGTGAACTGATCTGAAATCCTCTCGACATACTCTTCGAATCCATACGCCTATCTCAAAACTTTCCATTTTTGGAAATTTTCAAAAAATTTTAATTTCAGTATCTTACTCTATCCTGGTATTTTATTCTGTCTTAGTGATTTTTTTCTAGGAGTTTTATTTTACTTTTGTTTTTTCGTTGTTGCTATTTTACTCAGTACGACTTTTATTTCCTTTAGATTGGTCATGTTCTTTCTTTTAGAAATCAATAAAAATTTGTTCTATTTGGTTCATTGATTTCAATCTATTTCAGCACAATCTATTGTATGAACTTTACTCGTACAACAAATTCTTAGAACTTGCAATCTGTAGGAAATGGCCGGCAGACCCCCAAGACAGAACCGCAACCCGCGTTATGCTAATATCAACCGTGAAGGCGGACAGGAGAACGAGCAAGGAAATGGACACCCGCCGGCAGTCAACTTAAGCCAAGCTGATCTTATGACCATAGCCACTATTGTGGCAACAACACTGCAAGGGTTGAGAAACCCGAACGCCAATCAGCCACCACCACCTTCACCACCAAATGGAGTCAAGTTCCATTATGAGTCCCTCCGCAAAAACAGGTGTCCAACCTTCAGTGGGGATGCCGACCCCGAAATTAGCCAAAGCTGGCTAAAAAGCGTGGAGACTCAATCGCGACTGTTGGAAGTCCCGGATGCACTGAAAGTGGACGTGATAGTGCCTTTCCTGGAAGATCGCGCAGGCCAGTGGTGGGAAGCAATCTCGCCAGCCGTGACAGCTGCAGGACCAATCACATGGCAGCGCTTTCGAGATGCATTCCTCAAACAGTTCTTTCCAGCCGAGGTCAAGTTGCAAAAGTTGAGTGAGTTTGAAAATCTGACTCAGACTCCGGATATGTCAGTTGTAGAATACACCTCCCAGTTCAACGCCTTTGGATCTTATGCTCCGGCAATCATGGCAGACGAAGTTCTAAAATTACACCGCTTCAAAAAGGGTTTGAACAGCAGAATACAGTCGGCTTTGGCAGTCTACCAACCTGCGAACTTCTCAGACTTGATGGGCGCAACTATCCGAGCTGAAACTGATATCCAGCGCAGAGAGAAGGAGAATAGGAACAAAAGACCTATGAATTATCAGTCCTCTCATAGCAGTCAATCGTTCAAGAAACCAAACCATTCCGGTGAACCATCTAAAGGGACTTCGCCTGCCTCAGGCTACCAAGCCATTAAGCCTTGCCCAACTGGCCACTTACGACACATGGGAGAATGTCGTAGAGCCAGCGGCGTCTGCTTTGGATGCCGAAAACGAGGACACCGTATGGAAGATTGTCCAGCCGCCGCAACAAAACAACTGGACCAGGTAAAGGAAACGGGTCAAGCCCAGGGGCGAATGCCAATAAACCACGGGAGAACAAACCAAATGCCAGGGTGTTTGCCATGACGCAGGAGGAGGCAGATGATGCAGGCGATGTTGTGTCAAGTACCATATTTTTTCAGCAAGTGTCTGCTTATGTGTTATTTGACTGTGGCGCTACACATTCATTTATGTCTAAGAGAATTGCTAAGAAGCTAAAACGTAGGCCCATTAAGCGAACCGAACCTTTCCAACTAGCCACGCCTACTAGTAGAGCCATTGAAACTGACGAAATTTACAGAGATTGAAAAATCAGTATTGGTAAATTAGATTTTTGAGCCGACCTGATACGGTTGATCATGGTCGATTTCGATATCATCTTAGGAATGGATTGGTTAGCAAGAAACAATGCGGTAGTAGATTGTAAGGGAAAGGAATATCCCTATTTATTTGGAGACCGAGTCAACTCCAGTTTCGAGGACGAAACTTCTCATAAGGAGGGAGGGATGTGAGAACCGAAAATCTTTTAATAATATAATGAAATAGTTGTAAGGAAAATTGTTGAGATTTTATTACTATATTTTTGGGTACACATATTTTGAGGAGATATATTGGAATGCATTGGAGATTCAATACTAAGTCAAACATACCATGCAATTTAGAAGCAAATCTCCTCACCTAATCCCCATATTTCGAAATATTGAGGGGCAAGTGATTAAGGAAGAGATCCCACAAAATTGGAAAATAAATCAGCAACAATGGCAAGGATATTGGAGTCAATATTAGGAGATTTGATACGATTTTTGGTATGATTTTTGTGCCAAATTTAGCTCCACCCTCTTCCCCTATAAATAGTGCATCAACCCTACTCATTCAAGACACAAATTTTCGAAATTTCTTGCTGCATATTTTCGAAAATTCAGCAACTTGTCCTAGCCGAAACTCTGCCGAAAATCTTCCAAGAATAATCAAGCCGTAGTACCGCCGAGTGAAGAACAAGGAACGATCCACTTCTCGAAGCCGAGCACCTATGTTTTTTTAGCATCAATAACTACTGTAAGTGTGCTGTTTTAAATTTTGTTTTATGCACATGAAAATTTCGGTTTTGTGGTTTAAAAATACGGTCGAGTATTGTCGTTTTGTCTATACGTTTTACGAAAGTTATTACGTTTATGTTTGACACTGTGAGAATTCCCTGAAAATGGGTGGAATTCCAACATATGACCCTTAACAATGGGATAGAACTGTTTTATGGCCTCGCCCCCTTAGAGGATTAAAACTTAGGGACTGACGTCAGTAAACCATTAAAAGTTAAAAAACGCAGTGTTATTATGTTATGGAATTTACGTTACGATTATGAAAAGCATGCTGTACGTTATGATATGTTTCGAAAATGTTATTAATTGGTTATGTTGTGTTCAAAGTCTCCCATTTACTGAGTATTCCCAAAATACTCACCCCCTTACAATCCTTCCCAGATAAGTCCGAAGAACAGGTTGAGGAAGAGGAGTCCGAACAGTTCTGGGGCTGGTGATTCACAAGATTAGTAATAGATTTTACTTCAAAATTTATGATTAAATAAATTGTAAGACGTTTCCGCATTAAAACTCTGTCGTCTTAATTATTTCAGTTTTGTAAAGACAATGTTATTTCATTGAAATTATGATATATAAACTGGTTCGGTTTATACTGTGCTACGAAAGGCTTGTTGTTTCGATTGTGTGATTGTTAAACATTGACGGTGTCAACTAACCCCGGTCTCGGGGCGTGACAGTAATTATCTTATTGAATGATTCGGCGTAATTTTCTCATTAAAATATCATCACACTAAATGTGATTCTTATATAATTTCTTCCAAATGATGTCTTGGTTAATCATCGAATGATTTAATTTAAAGTGATTAAACAGAATAGAGTCCTAGACAATTGACTTCAGTATGGAGATTGAGTCTATTGAACAACGGCCGCATATGTTAGTTTTTGTCTCGATTTCTTCAAGAATTCTTTTCTACTATCTTTTTTCGTACATCATATGATCGTATGTTAATTGTATCGCTTATCGAATTAATAGTAAAATTTAATATCATATGGACCATTATTTAATTCTCATTAAATCTTTATAGACTTAAGCTTTAATTTTTTTTATCTATCGTAACTTCCAGCTTTAATACAAGATTGGTTATAACCAACGAAATAAGGATACATGAAGCAAAAACTTTTGAATCTCAAACACAATCGAGAAAAAAATATCTTATATGGTTGATCAAGGCAGTAGTATGGTGTTCAATCTTGATAATCATTTTCCTTGTATTCTTAAAATGGGGAATGCCCTTTCTTATACAGAAGGTACTTCAAGTTTTGCTTTCTGACTTATTTATCTCTTCTAATTCATAACTTTTCCAGTTTTTTACGTTGTTTCGCTCTTTATCGAAAAAGAACTTTTTGTGAAAGTTTTCCAAAGCATTTGATCTGTATTTCAATTTTTTAATAGGTTCTTTCTCCAATCTTGCGATGGGAATCCACTGCATTTGGTCGTCCAGTTCTTGCACTTGTACTCGTAGCTTCTTTGGCTTTATTCCCTGTGTTTCTAATTCCCTCTGGTCCATCCATGTGGCTAGTGTTATCCAAAATATATAAGGAGACAGAAAGGTATAATAAAAACCAAGGAGCTAGTATCGTAAACAAAACAGTAGTACAATGCTTAAAATAAAGCAAACCGAGGCCTGTATGAAATACAATGTCCTTAAAACAGATTCGTCCCCTCTGGGATGTGCTTCGAGGATGAACTTGGACGTATGTTTTCCAGGATACAACGGAACAACCAGCAGTACCCTAGCATGAGGTACCACTGAGGCGAACTGAAATGTACCTGAACTTTATCACGAGACAGAGTAACGAGAAAGGAGTAGCAGCAACAGCCGGGACAGCAAAACAAGCACAACTTAGAAAATATCAGAATGTAGGAGAGTGTGCTGGATGTTATTTGAAGGACTATGTTACCTCTATACATAGGCACACTCCGGCTCCATATGAACAGCCACTGTTGGTCATCCGAAAGGCCAAAGGTCAGCTGGTCATCCGGAAGGCCAACCCAGCTGGAGCACCAACAGTCACACAGACCATATGAAGAGTCGGGCATATGGAAGGTCTTTCATAACTGAAATTTCGAAAAAAATATAGCAAAACCTAGGACATTCCATTTTGCCTTGATCGGTCCGACATTCGACGCACCTAGGTCGCGCTCGTACGCTTGCACAGAAGTCAAGCCTTTTTCCACTGCAAATCGGGCCCATGATTTGCACCCCCTTGCGCCGGCGTGCGCGAGAGAGATCCTCTTAACCAATCTTTCTTACACCTCCACAAAGTGTAAAACAATATAAGCTCATCAATGCCATATTCTTTTTCCTATGTGAGACACTTCTCACTTACCATCCACAAACTTGTCCAATTTCTCATTCAAATAGACCAAGCTCAATACACATAAGTCCAACAGCTAGCTGGGATGATTTTTTGATATGGCTTCGGATTTGTTATTGTCACGCCCCGAGACCGGGGTTAGTCGACACCGGCGTTATCTCGCAATCACATAACTGCAAGACAACTAGCCTCGTAGTACAGCATATACCAAACCAGTTTATTTTCATAAATTTCCCAAAAGTTCAACGTCTTTACAACTCAGAAAGAAATAGAAACATGCGGAAGCGTAAATACGAAATACTGAAAACATAAGACTGAATAATAAATCGCTCACGAATCAGACTGCTTCTTCACCATCCCCAGAAGTGTTCTTGCTCCTCATCCTCAATTTGATTCTCATCCTTATCTGGGTGGGAGAGTAAGGGTGAGTATTTCGGGGAAAATACTCAGTAAATGGGGGGCCAATCGGACATGAAAAATATCGAGATTATACATATACACGAATTATCACAATTTCAATAGGTAGCATGTCGAATCGGATACAAGAAAAAGACAACGGATACAGCACTGAAATCATCTCATTTTCTATGGTTTTTAACTGATCAGTCCCCTATATGTTACTCCTCTAAGGGGCGAGGCCAAAGGAACGGTTATTATAACCCACCGCATCAGGGCCTAAACAAAGATTTCAAAGTTCGGAATTTCCTTTACCATTTCTAAGTCGAATCATTACAGTGCTTAACAAATACTCAACATGCTTTCAATAAACGAAAAATTCCAAGAAGCAGAACGAATATATATGTCGATATAATTTTCAGAATCATAGCTATTTTCGAAATATAATATGCCAATCGAAATAGTAGCAAAAACCCACTTACAGTATTTCGGTTGCTCAAAGAAACGTAAACACGAACGGCGAGATTGCGGCAGAGCTTCTAGAGGGCGAAGAGCTTCGAGACTACAATGTTGCTAGAGAGGATTTCGAGAGTGGATGTGCCAATTCGAATGAGGAGCCCTCCTTTATATAGGCACGAACAACCTTCTACAAGGTAGGCTCCAGTCGCTCCATGAATTACGCTGCGTTGATGGCTCCCTGAATGACGCTGCGTTGATGGCTCCATGACTGACGCTGATGGCTTGATCAAAGGGTTGGTTGCATTAACTTCTCCCGGATGAATGTGGCCACTTTTTGGTTCAAGGTGCTCACTCGATTTTCATGCTGAATTGGAGTGATTTCGGCTGGTGCATGGTCTTCACAGTTATAATCATGGTTGGAACAACCATAAGAATGATGCTACCTTATTTAATCGGATTACTATTTCGAGACAGAATTCATGTAAGAAATAGTCAAATTCCTCATTTGTTTCTCGGTATACTCTTTCCTGACTAAGCAGGCTTTGTTTTTTTTTATCCTGACCTTTTATTACCATTCTTTTGATGCATAACCATTGCCATGATTAGGCTGGTTGGAGAAGGAAGTTGGTTTCAACAATTTAAAATGGTTGCTCTTTTTAGGATTTCGCCATTTCCATACACGATATTTAATTACGTGGTTGTGGTAACTAGAATGAGAGTCTGGCCTTATTTATGCGGATCAACTGCTGGAATGATTCCCGAAGCCTTCCTTTACATCTACAGGTCATCTCACCTTTTACATTCGTTCTTTTTCCTGGAAATGGTGTACAACTCTTTCTTTTCTTCGTATTTTAATTTTTGACACGGGTCATTGTATCTGCATTTGGGGATTTGCTTTCTCAGTGGCCGGCTTATTAGGACGCTAGCAGATGTCCAGTACGGCAACCATCACCTTACTTCAGTGGGGGCTGTTTTGTTTTATAATAATAGCATGTATAAATAATTTTCTTGAAATATGGAGGGATAGTTTCAACTCACCCAAATCCAAAACAAGAATGCGATCTCAAATGAATTTTGGAACAAAATGAAATGAATCAAATAAAGAACGAGGGCCGGTGTAGGGAACCAGAACAGTTCATCAGAAGGTCTCACTCTTGCCCCTTCAGTCTCATCAGCTCTTTGTGCAGCATCAGCAGCTGAAAAAGGTTGGGGAAAGAAAAAAACAGAGCCATTAGAACACATGCACGGCACGTTTAGGTAATCGAAGCCCGTTTCTGTAAATTTATCTAATAACCAAGAATTGTGTCACTTACAGCTAAAGGTAAAAATGATATCCAAAAATATAGGTGCCATCCTGCAATATCCATTCAGTGCAAAATGTTAGATCCATCATCATATCTTTCCCACAAATCGAAAAAAATCTGAATGGTAGTAATGATAAATTTATGAAAACCCATCCAATACTATAACTAGTAGGAAAAGGAACGTTTTCAAAGTACTTACCTGCAATTTTTAAAAGCAAAAAGATCACAACAAAGAGCCAGCTGTTGAAAAATCATTTTCCAGTATCAGCAAAAGTTTCAAGCTTATGTAATAAGGTTTCTTGTAAAAATAATGATATTTTTTTATAACCTTGTTCCTACGATTTTCTTGAAATTTTATTCCAATGTTCTCATCATGTACTTGTGAAAATCGTAATTTTGGTGGCTAGGACAATGTTCCTGCACCAAGAAATTAACAGAAACAGATGTTTAACGAATCTAAGTTTTTCAAAATGCGAGAAAATGTCGATATGGTTAAGAATTTTACACGAATAAATCCTTGTCGTAGAGCTATGTAGTCTGATTTAGTGACCGAGCCGTAAACTACCTGCACAAGGAAACAGATATGTATGCATTGTGTGCAGTGTTTTATTTTAGAGGTAAATTTACTTCGGTAAAACTAGTTGAATCACAGGTTGATATTTTTTAGTACTTTCTATATTCCAACATCAAAACTAGTCCCAAAACCTTTTTGGATTTATAGGTTAATGTATTTTTATTATTTTTTGGTTTTAGGATTTTAATTTGGTTAGTTTTGGGAACATAAAATTATATGTGAAACCAAAATAACGATGATGAAAACAAAATAGTTGTTCACGAAACCTATTATACCTAATTTCGCTCACATGAAATCGAGGCATTAGGCGCAAAAAAGTAGAAATTCAATATATTTCAACTTTATTCATAGAACGAGAAATTAAAAAAAATAAAAATTAATTTCTATTCTTGAATTAAATTTATGAGATTATTCATATAAATTTTTAACCAAGATAATTCTTATAATAAATATGAATTATAGTAATAATTTATTAACATTTATTATAGATTAATTTTTATATATATAATATTTTTTAACTGAGTATTACGAATTATTTTATTTATATATGTGTTTTACTATACATATTTTATTTTCTTGTAGTGTATTAATCATCAATATTAATTTACAAATGACACATTCTAATATAAAATTAATTATCTATAATATGTGTTCTAAAACTAAACAGAGAAAGTTAAACAAAACCCGCAATTGGTTAAAAGTTAGCAAAAGCATCATCGATATTTAACTTAATAACAAGTTTAATGGTTTTATTTTAACATTATCATGCTAATTATTTAATTAAGAGATTTTTATTTGACATTCACTATGTATATTCCATTTAAGTACAATGTGGTTTTGGTTTTAATAAAATTCACTATTCTGTTAATTTTTTTTTTTTTGTTTTTCTATTGTGAATGAAATCTTGGATGAAAAATATATTTGCTAATTTGATAGAGTTGTCATTATGTTGTAATCACACATATTGAAAAGTGTCATATAAATAAGTGAATGTATATGATTTATTGTCATGATATATTTTTATATATTGTGTTTTGATATATTTAGATTGATAAATACTCATAAACAATATGTTATTCAAACGATTTTAAATATTATCTAAATCTTTCGATTATGTTTTTCATTATTAGTCACCCACGTGCATAACACATGAACATTCCTAGTATATGTGTGTGTGTGTGTGTGCCGCACATACATGCATAGACATATGGGCACAAGCTATTCTTTAGCTTTTGTTTTTCTAGACTACTGAGATTTGATAAATTCTAAATATGATAGTTTAGGAAGAATAAGGCTTATGAATAATCAAATATAGATGCTGAGATTGATTAGATGAAGCAAAGATTTTAAGACATCGTAGGAGATCAAGCACATATATCGGTAATTTAATAAAGAGCTCATAGCCTAGACGTATTTAAGTAGGGATATAAATGAACCAAATCGTTTGTGAGCTATTCGATGCTCGATTCGATAAAAGTTCGTTTGATCTCGTTTAATGAGGCTCGTTAAAATTAAAAAAAAAAAACTCAAGTTTTAAAATATTCAGTTTGTTAGCTCCTGAACATGTTCGTTGGTAAGCTTATGAGTCATCTCTTAGATAAAAAAAAAATAATAGTTTTGATATTTGATTTATTGATTTTGCACATTACTTATGAAATATATAGAAAAATCTATTAAATTTATTTATTATAATAAATTTAAAAATTTTAATAAGAATTTTATATTTTTCTCTAAATATTTAATTTACTTTTTATTGAATTTAATGAAAATTTAAACTTATAATTCATATTTATTAAGATCGTTTAGGCTCGATAAAAGCTTGAATAAGCTCGTGAGCCATGAGTATATACGTTAAATAAAGTTCGAGCTCGGCTCGATTATAAACGAGTCAAACTCAAACATTCAAGAGTTCGGCTCGATTCGACTCGATTACATCTCTATATTTAAGTGTTGTCGTGGATTGTTGAAGAAATTCATGCACAACGCCTAACCATTGTATTGATTAGAGTGATATTTGTCAAAGAGGAGCTTGGCTTCACAAAAGTTGCTTTCATAGTTTTTGTTATTTGGTTTGAAAAATGTTTTGGATGCACTTTTCTCCCTCACTTTGTTAAGGGAATTAGCTTTTATTTATTCATTAGTATTGGTTTTGCAAACTACAAATTTTTTTAGTGAATCTTTTGTCATGAGGCAAAGCAAAAGCGTAACACTTGTGCACGATTAATTTTGTCTTAATTTAATCATCAAATTTTAATTATGTGATAAATTATATTCTTATGATATATGTTTGTGTTAAAGTGCTACAACACTCCACACAACACATATATCTGATTCACACAATCTCCATCTATTTATTATTTTTATGTCAAACAAGTCTTTCACATTATACTATGGTTCAAAGCCTTGATCTTAAATAATAATAATATTGGTTGTGTAATATCGACATATTGTGGCTAGACGTTCGATCAAAATGTGACATTACCTTTAACAAATCCCTTTTGGACAAATATTGAATAAAAGATTCAAAAATTTCTGATATTTTTTTATACTAAATTCTTCATCATTATACGATAAATGTTGCAAGATTCCAAATTCAACGGATGTATAGAACTAAAATTCAACGAAAAATGGTTAAATATAGACAAGTAGCTCATTAGGAGTAAACCAGTCTATGTAAATTGCACGAATGCAGAAGCAGCTGTGACAATAGGAGTTCCGGGCTTAGGCGATTCCGTTTCTACAACCGATCGAGGGAGAGCCAATGCTACCATTGAATATGCCGAGTTTGGTTAGAGATCACATCATAATAATAATAGTTGAAACTGCGATTCCTCCTATCTAGATTCTTCTCAAAACAAGTGTAGCTAGCTAGCATAGCTGCATTCCATCCTCTTTGCCTAGAACACATCTGTTTTCGTATAGTCATGCAGGGCGAAGCAACAATCATACAACAGATTATCGAAGCACTAGCGCTTGCAGCTATATCCACGCTTGTCGAGTGAAGACTCGTTTGATCTCCACATCTTACCCACTATGTGAGGCCTGGGGCCGAAGAGAGTGAGGGGTGATCGCCGGTGCCATGAGATTGCACAGACAATGAGCGGCTCCTGACAGGCTTCTAGACGGAGAGAATATGGATGAACCGATCTTACACCAGAAGGAGAGAGATTCCAAAACTGTTCAAATATGAGACTGTGCAGTTGAGGATGACTTAAAAGATTTGACATGTATTACTCATCTCAAGAAGTTGCATCTTCTTTTCGGTAGGTCATCGCATAAGAACTCCAAAGTTAAGCGTGCTTGGCTTGGGGCAACTATGGGATGGATGACCCTCTAGAAAGTTTCTTAGGATGCGTGTGAGTGAGGACATAGGTACGCTGGAAAGACTCGTCTTGATGCAGTGAGGACAATCGTCGAATTTGGGACGTTACACACTAACCCTAGCTATATCTCCAATGGCCATTCAAGCACCATTATATGACAATTAAGTGCATGGCAGGTGAAGGCCTTCTAGTTGAATTAATATAAGGTGGATGAATAATTTTGCATGTTCTATGAATTGCCATTCCATCTCATTAATTAATTCAGCTCTCATAATGGTGCAAGAATACAAAGTTGATGAAAGGTTCAGAGACAATTCCTCTAGTCATTTAGTATACAGTACCATATTATTCAATCTGCGTGAAAGTTGTTGGTGTGACCAATATCCGCACACCTTTTGATCAAGAGGATGAGTTTGTTAAAATTCGAGATCTCGTCTTAGATTTGAGAGACGTTGCCATTTGGTTCCTCATAACTGTGTAGAGTATCAGAAGAGTCACTCTTTAATTTTGACATTAAAAGTTGATCAGTCTTCTTTTCACAATACATGGATTATCCCCTTAATTTGGCGAAAACTTGTGTTGACCCGTCTCACATATTAAGATCCGTGATACGGTCTCACATGAGACTCACTCTCAATTTTTTTATATAAAAAAAATTAAAATTTCGAATCGTTTGAAATTCCGAATTAATCATGTGATTATATTGAGACGATAATGAGATTAGGGGAAGATTAGAAAGTAGTCTCTCTCCAAGACTCGTTTAAATTATCAATAAACCAAATCTATAGAATCCAAAAAGCATACACTTGATTAACATATCCTTAAACCTTAATTATCTTTTTAATCTGTCATTTAGCTTCTCTTTAACTCATTATTAAGTTTTGCCCACATGTTTCTCTATCATCTTCGTTCATTCTTTGTCATTACACTTCCATCGGAAGTTTCATTATATCTGTCTGGGTCCTTACATGTAATTTAAATAAGCCAGCTGTCACAAATAATTGCAATATTTATTAGGGAAAATTGCAATTTTAGTCTGGTAATTTGACGAGTTTTAGTTATATAACTTGTCAAAGTTTGGTTTTCATACAGTAATTTGGAATTTTTTGATGTGGTATTTTTTTGTATGAAACTGCTAAATCCATCAAATATTGTTTATTTGATACCGATAATCTCTTATGTGACTCATGTGACAAGGATAAAACTTATATTATGCACATTACAATATACATAAACTTAAATAAATGAAAATTACATACTTTTTTCCTACAATTTTGAAGTATTTAGAGCAGTTTTGCTCTATTTTTTCTTTTGTTTTTGTTCATATTGATTTTAATTTGAGTAATATGTGTTTAGTTTTCCTCACATGTGTCATTTAGAAAATAATTTGTGCTAAAGATATCATATTCAATGGATTTAGTAGTTTCGAACATATAAAGGACCAAAAAATTGTAACAAGTTATAAGACTAAAAACGAAAAGATGTCACCCGATAAGGCTGAAATTTCAATTTTTCTTTCTTAATATTGTATTTTAGTTTTTTTGGGAAAAATTTATTTATTTATTTTTCTAAAAAAGAAAACAACTGGAACAAGTAAGCATTTTCTATAACTTCATTTTCAAGCATTAAAGCAAAGTGTCAGTTTTGATCCATAAGTCCTACTCCGATTAAATTGTGACTTGTCCTTCGGGATTGAGTTTATGCTGGAGGTTTTTTTTTTTTGTTTTTTCGTTTTTTTTTTGTTTGTAAGATGGTAGTCAATCATCTTCATTTAAACAAAAAATATAGAATACATCAATATTTTTAAATTTTATAACGAGAAGATCGACTAATCATCTTACACAAACACACATTCTGTATAATATAAACTCAGCATGTCCTTTGGATAGACAAATATACGTATCAACTTATTTTAGTAGTTTCGTACAAGTTATTTTTAGCATTACAAATATTAACTGATTTGGTTGGATTCTGCTATATAATAATTAGAATTAATTGACTATTTTATTTGAAAAATATGATAATTTGACAAAACTTGTTGTCAAAGGTTTAGAAATTTGCCATCTGTTGCAAATTAGTTTAATACACCCCAATTTTCATGGTGAAGTCACAAGGGCTAGTTGCCTTTGGTCATGACGTATATATGGATAAAAAATTTGAATAATTAATCTCACGGTTATTCGAGTTCAAGGAATAAATTATCGTGATATCAAATAGACAAAAATTTATATGAGATGGTCATACGGGTTATGTTTTGTGAGACATATCTTTTATGTGGGTCATCCATAAAAAAGTATTACTTTTTATGCTAAGAGTATTTTACTTTAGGCAAAAACTTGTGTGAGACGGTATCACGGGTCGTATTTGTGAGACGAATCTCTTATTTGGGTCACCCATGAAAAAGTATTATTTTTTATGCTAATGATATTACTTTTTATTGTGAATATGAGTAGGGTTGACTCGTCTCACAGATTATGATCCTGAGACGGTATACATGAGACTCACTCTTTACTTTTTATTGTGAATGTAAGTAGGATTGACATGTCTCACAGATAAAGATATGTAAGATCATCTCACAAGAGACCTACTATATCAAATAATATGAGTTAGATTTTTTTCCATCAAACTTTTTTTTGGTTGAATATCTCGTACATAGTTTGTCTAACAAGGTATCCGACTAACCTAATTTCCAGGTTACAATGTTAAATCCAAGAGTTATTCTATTGCACATTGAACATAACTGTTTTGGTTATCTTAAAATAAATAAATGAATAAAATAATGACATAACCCGAACAAGAAAATTTGAACAAAACGTTAGAAAAAAATGTATTTTATTTAGGGAATAGAGAAGTCAAAAGTTTATTTCTTACAACTTACGTAGCTTAAAAAGAAAAGTCCTAACCGTGAATGAAATATGGAACGTACAAACCCGCCATAATTCAATAAACCATTAATTACATGAGACCGTCTCATGGATCATAATCTGTGAGATGGGTCAACCCTACCTATATTCACAATAAAAAGTAATACTCTTAGCATAAAAAGTAATATTTTTTTATGGGTGACGCGAATAAGAGATTCGTCTCACAAAGATGACCCGTGAGATCGTCTCACACAAGTTTTTGTCAATTACAAATATGATTATGGTAATACAACGTACAATAATTTCTTATCGAGAATCTGTTATATTTATCTATAATATTATTAAACAATTTAATATATTATTATTTATATTATAAAGTTATTTGATAAGTTGTTAAATCAATTACGTATTTATCTATAATATTATAAATAATTTAATATATTATTATTTTTTTATAAAGTTGTTTGATAAGTTGTTAAATCCATTACGTAACAAATTTATCTTTTAAAGTAATATATCTTGTGATAAAATCTGTTTAGTTTGTTGTAAATTCAGTTGAAACAATGACAACGTAAAATAAAATTCTTATAAATTTTTTATTATATTATTATTATTATTATTGAATGAAATTATTATTAATTATTATTATAAAGATTTAATTTCATCCATTCCACGCGAAAATACGTCTTCTAAGTTGTGCGTAAATTATTATTATTAGTTATAACAAGCGCACTTATTCCATTGTATTTCACGCATACATAATGTTTCCTAAAAAAAATCGTGAAAGAATCTAACAAGTTAATTTTATGATATTAATGTTTTATTTAAATAATCTATAAAAATATTATTTTTCATGCTAAATATATTATTTATTATTATAAATATAGACATTTTTCATCCGTTTATTAGAATCGATTTTCTTTTACCCAAATCGAGTCTCGTTCAAATATTTCATATCAACTTGTAAGTTTAAAATATTTTTTATAAACATCATTAAAGTTTATTTAGTCAATGTTGTCGAGCTATTTTTCTAGCATTAGATTAATATTAATGATACTAAGCAAAGTAAAACCAACTTGAATGAACGAACTCGAAATTTTTATCACTAATTCGAGCCAAATTCACACCTATATTAGTTCTTATTTTTAATTAAAATAAATATATCGATTCACATGCATGCTATCCAAGAAACAAGCATGTATAAACCATAGTGACTATTTATTTCCATTAAATCAATAATTAATAAATTCCTACGTATTATTATTATTACTACAATTGAATAAAATTTAAATTATATTTTTAGTCTTATAACTGATATCTTTTTCATTTGATTATATATATAAATTAACGATTATAGTTCAGTAATTTGTATTTTTTTCAATTTTATTTATTTTTCCATCATAGTGTTGACGTAATATTTGACACGTTAGCAATGTTTTATATCACGTCATCGTTTTTTAACGTCGTCTCTTTGTTCCGATGGAAAAATAAAATAAAATTAAAACAAAATATTTACAATAAGAAGATGTTAAGATTGAAACTTGTACCTAACTCAACCCCAAAAGTTATCTATATATCCAACCGACATGTGACAATTAACACAAGAAAAAAAAAATATAGTCATCCAATAAACAACTTGAGTTTGGAATTACTAAAAATGAATCCAGGTGTGAGCCACAAGATTATATTACAGGCATTTACATCCCCACTCCCTCTCAATAAAAGCCGCCACCAAACAACTTTTATTCTCGCTTTCCCATCCCAAATCCCATTTCCCGACCAACAGAATATTAAAAAAAAACCGCTGTATGTATAGGCCGTAGCTAGCGGCCATGGCGCTCAATTACTCCAACATGGGCCCGATATTCAGCTTCAGAAACGAGACGGGATACACGGAGCTGGAGAAGAGGCAGCTGTTCCTGCGGAGCTACCAGTTCTCCAGGAAACAGAGTGTTCCGGAGAGGATCAGGAGATCTTACTTCAGAGTGAAGAGGGTCATTTGGGTTCGATTCAGACCGCTGAGGAAGCTGAAGAAGATGCTGTGGTTGAAGCTCAAAAATGGACTGCTCTCGTTCACGGCCAGGAGGAGGAGGTTGTTCCGGCGGCTGAGTAATTACAATCAAAATTACAGTAAGTATAAGTTGTACCTGGGGGTGAAGGGTTCACGCATGAGTGCTTGGGAATCTACTTGTTTGTGTTAGGATTTGGGATTTTATTTCTTTTAAATTTCTTATTTATGTTTGATTTGGAATTGTACTAATTGATTATTGGTTAATGGGTGCTTTTGAGTTTTAATTTCTTAAAAAAAAAATTGTTTTTTGGAATTTTTTTAAAAAAAATGAAATTTGTAACTTAATAAGATATAATATCGAAATGACACATCGTTTTTGTTACTACATAAATATTAAGTGCTTTTTTGTGTCTTCTTATATATTATATATAAGTATATAGAGATATTAATCATCTTATTTTTTTTTAGAATATTGTCATTATTATTGTTCACTGCTATTTTATATATGTTAAATAAATTCGAATTCACTAATTATTCGTTGTGTAAATGAAAAACGAATCGAATGTGACGAAAATTTGAATACTCGAATTCGGTTCGAATTAGTTCTATTCGAGTTCGAGATCGATTCGAATTTCGAAAACTTACAATTTTGGTTCGAATTAAAGCTCGAGCTCAAGTTCGACTCGAAAAATTCGAAGATGTTCGTAAATTATTCGAACTATTGTTAAAAATATCTACTTGAAAGGCTCAAAATATTTATTTAATATAAGTTACATTCTATTAATAAAATATTAAAATTTGCGAAATATCGTTCAAAGTAATTTGGGTTCGAGTTTGGTTCAAAAGGTTTGAATATGTTCAAGTACAAATAAACTATTTTTTGAATCGAATACGAATCAAATATTTTTCGAATAGACTCGAAAAATCGCGAATCAGCTCCATTAGTCAACACACATCGTATACTTTCAAAGGGGAATATCAAAAACTTCACTTTTTGAGCACCACAATGAAATATTAAATTGATTGTCATTCTGCTGTGGTTCGAATATTAATTTATTATGCCTGATTTGTCTTTATTTTCCTAATGAACTGTAATGATTAAATTTAATTCATATAATATGGTTAATACAACGAATTTAAATTAAAAGTATTAGTTTTTCACAAACAAACAAATCGAATACATCATTTAACAATTAATTACATGCAACAGATCGCCATAAACAATTAAAGAATATTTGAAAATAGGTTACAAGTCTACCGGGGAAAGAATTGAAACTAATTTAATCAGCATAAAAAATATTTTGCAATAATACGCGCTCGTAATTTTGATTTGTTGTTCATTAATCGTGTTTATCTTTGAGTTTATCACATAGATGACACTCACTTATTAGAGTACACTTTTAGGTTGGCTGGCTTCTTACATTGTTTTAATTTTCTTGTCCAATGTGGCATATTAATTTATGGAGGATAGAAATATGAATTATTCCAAGTTTACACATTAAGCAACATTAATATGTTGACTTTGATGGATGCAAGCACAGTCCAAAGAATTACCTTTTATTTTTTTTTTACATTTAAATTTTTAAAATTAATTGAATTGTCTTGATATTAATCAGTTGGCAAATAAATCCATTCATTTGTATATATATTTATCAAATGATTTATGTAGATCCTTACATGTGAGGTCAACTGAAAAAAAAAAAATCATAGATCACACATGTAAAAATAAATATAAATCATTTGATAAATACTTGAGATTTTGTCCTAGAAATAGATTGAACTTAACCAAATTTCTGTAGTTTCTAGGGAACAAATTAATTCTGGCTTGAATTATGCTTGAAATTGGTCCAATTTTAATTTCTACATCAAAAAAATATGAAATATTTTGCTTTTGTATGAAAATTAATCAACTCATCAATGTTTTTCATCAATAAGATGACTATAAATCAAGATTATAAAAAACGTGAAGCATTGCAATGAAGTATTGTGTTCTTATTTTCATAGTGAAGCTAAGACCATCTCACGACTTGAGGCATCAGCTATCTTGTTTTCTTTGCTTGGGTGGTAGCTTGTCGTTAAATCGCAGTTTTCCAAAAGTACAACGCTTCTCCTCTGTCTCATGGCGAACTCCTTGTGTGTGAACAAATAAATACTCGATCTTTGATGATAGGTGAATATAACATTTGGCACAATAGAGATATTTTTTCCAATTTTTTTAGCGCGAACACTACGACAGCTAGTTCGAGATTATGGTAATAGCCAAATACTTGATTAAATAGTTGTAAGCGGACCACATGCGTTTTTTTTATATGGGATCGTACATTGAATCACACGAAAAATACATATCGTTTCCTTACCAAAATTGGATCAAATATTAAGGTGTTATTCCAATACTAGGATCGAACTAATCTTCGTCTCACACGCGGTTTGTTTGTTAAAAGGGAAGAGTACAATGAGAATTGAATGGAGCCAATAGGCACTTTTCAAACAAAAATGCTCAGAAATTTATGTAATTCTTACTGCAGATTATGCATAAATTTGTAAATTGTAAGGACAAAAACTTGTGTGAGACGGTCTCACGGGTCGTATTTGTGAGACGGATCTCTTATTTGGGTCACCCATGAAAAAGTATTACTTTTTATGCTAAGAGTATTACTTTTTATTGTGAATATGGGTAGGGTTGACCCGTCTCACGGATTATGACCCGTAGACGGTCTCACATGAGACTAACTCAATTGTAAGATGTTCATACAATAGGTAAAAATAAATAAATATATAAATAAATAAATAAACACGCAATGTAGGATACAAGAAAGTATATTGTCTTTGATTTGACTTTAAAGCCAAACTATAAATACTCTAGATAATGGATATGGACTTTGTTTGAATCGTGGCATGGCTGACTACTTTGCACCTTTAATTAATCAAAGTTCATCGAATTGATTATATATATATATATATATATATATATATATATATATATATATATATATATATATATATATATATATATATATTATTTTTTCATGAATCATCACAATTTAATTAATTAAGCTATTTATGATCAGATTTAAAAATGTTGAATCTTTTAAAAAAATTATCAGTTGTTGATTATATAAAATTTTACTCAAAGTTTCAACTTCTCGTATGTTTGATGTAAATATTTTTTTGTATTTTTTTTAAAGTTTATTGAATAATCCCTAATTGGAGAGTAATTTTTAGTTTTAATCCTTCTAAAAGAATTATTATTTTTTATCTCCAATATAAATAATATTTACTCATTAAAATTACATCACCTTTATTTTTGGGAAAGTTAAACAATTAGGGCGGCCGCATTTTAGTTGACCATTTAATTCAAAATTAATTTAGTCAAATATTGCGAAAAGATTGCACCACAACACAGCTGAGCAATGCTTAAACGGCCAGAGTTACTTTGAGGGGACAATAATTACCTTTTTTTCCACCGTAGAATAATTAAACGTGACGTTGAATTTTATTATTATTATTATTATTAATTATAATTTTTAGTAAAACGACATTGTTCAATCTTATAATTGATACTGGAGTCAAAGTCACGTGTTTGATTCTCTACCGAGTAGGAGAAATTATTGCACATAACAATCATCTTTCCAATAATTACACTCCTTGCAATCGATGAAAATCACATTTTAGTTGACCATTTAATTCAAAATTAATTTAGTCAAATATTGCAAAAAATGTAATTATTGAAAAGATGATTGTTAGGTGCAATAATTTACTCTACTCTGTAGAGAATCAAAATGTGGCACTTGTACTGCTATACGATTTAAAATATTTGAATTGCATCATTATCACAAAATATAATTTTTGATGAAACCGCAAGCACGTGATCATACATAATTACATTGTTTTGTTATGTAATAGTTAATTACATATGAACTAAAGTAATTAATATTTTTATTTAATTCGACGGAGACAAACGAAATACTTTAAAGTTGTATTTGGATTGATGAATTTAATTTGAAAAAAAAAGAATTGATGGATGAATTTCAAATACCTTCTCTTAGATGCATTTGAAATCATTCAGACATTCACCGTCCTTATTATAATTACATAATTTAATATGAAGTATATATGAAATTTACTGTAATTTTGTCTATCTAAGTAAGTCAAAGAATTTGAAAAAAATCAATGTATTTGAAATTAATCAGTTCAAATTTCAAACACAACTTAAAGTTACGCTTCGATGAAAAGAGTTGATTTGAAAATCACATTTGACATATACATTTACAGAAACTAATAAATAATGAGTGGATTTGAAATTCGCTCAACGTTATTCAAACAATATAATAAAATTGAAATTCATAACTTCAAATTCATCTATTAAAAATCTAATTTGTTAGCAAATAAAAAAAAACTAATTTGTTCGCAAATGTTTACATAACATAGTGGACAGGAGACGATGAAAATGATGTCAAAAAGCAAAGCTGGAAAATGTTCGGATAAAAAAGATTACTTTGCTGGCATTCCCTTTCAACTTCGTTTTCCCGCAACTATTCAACAGCCTTTCGTACCTACCAGAAATAAATTCTCAAAGTTCAATAAATTTTTTTCTTTTAAAAACAAAAATCTTCCTCAAAAAATCAAATTCAGAACTTGTAAATTTGAAAGATTGTCACAAAAAGTAGACTAAATTTGAAAATTTTAGTCTACATTTAGAGTTCATATCCTAGCAAATTATCCTTACCTTGAGTACTATCTGTCAAATTTTACAAAAAAAAAAAAAAACTCAAAACCTTTCAAGTATTTAATACAGGTATTAATCATTGCACATGTCTTGTGTATATTCTTTTATACCTTCCAATTATCATACAAGAATCTTCATCTTAAAGTAAATAACCTTTTACTGTACTTGAATATTTTCCCTTCATTATTTCCAAGAATGCAATGAATTACATATTTGGTAGCATGCATATAGTGTTAGCCATATGTGGAAAGAATCCAAAATCTGGCAATTTTCATTAACCTCCAATCCCCCCTCCACTCCCTCTAAAACCTCGTCGCATAACATATAATCTTCGCTCATAAAAAAAAAAAGAGAATCCATCGAAGTACGCATTGCTAATCTACTGCACGTTACTCGAATCCCTTTTCGTTTAAACCAACAATGCTTCAAATACGAGAGGATCGTTCATTGCGATCATATGAAGCCGGTGAGGCCTAGATCACGCTACTGTTGGATGAAGAGAAGAGTTAAAGGTCTTAGGCTATATCGCGGAGTAAGAAACTGAACTGGAAGCCCTTTTCGATTATGTACCTCTTGTCAAGAAAGAGAGGTAGGATTTATGAAGATTTTGTTAAAAAGATATATTATTTCTACAATATATAGCTAGGAATTTGATTTGATATATATTATTTCTAGTCCCAAATTTAAGACTCATTTATATACAGCGATCTGCAATAACTACTGTATCAGTCTTCCAATGTTCCCACACATTGGCATTCACCCCAGATGGAGTTTGAGAGTTACTGCGCCAATTACACAATGTCTTCTTGTATAAATCTGCAACTAGTGCATTCCAAGTTTCCTTAGTGTCTGCGTCCAATCGAGGATCACAACGATATTTTTTCAGCAATTCAAATTTTAAAATTACACGATTGAATTGAAACTATACCAGTATGTTATCTTACCTTGAATTCCTTCCAACGGAAGTCTGTCTTTTCATCCACAAACTTCCAAGCACGCCCCTGCAAGCACAGCAACTCTGCAAATAGGTCGGTGATGTAGGCAGATGCCTTATGGCGAAACCTGTTAATAAATTTTAAAATAATTAACCAAAACTCATAAATTGCTAAATTAACTTATAGTACAAGCATAAATAAACAAACAATTTGTTAACACCAACACAAATTATCATAAACATATCCATGCATATATTATCGGGGAAGTTATTGAAAAATCCCCAATCAAAAAATTTCTTTGGCTTCACTCCCTACCCACAAAATTGTGGTACTATGTCATACAAAATGTGGTACATTTCATGTGAAAATGTGATACACTTCATGTGGAAATGTGGTACTAAAAAAGGACCTAGGTACTGAACACAAAAAAAAATGGCGGCTGGAGACTGAACCCAAATTTCCCGTATATCGAAATATTCATTACGTGACAAATTTATTCATATAACTCTCATCACAGGAGTCAACATAATGGTTTTCATTTTCTTCATCTTTCGACTGCGTAAACATCGTCTTGTTCAACTTCAGCTAACAATTTATTCATCTAACTCTGAGGTGATTAGTAAATCTCATTAAACAACGATTTTCGGTAGGAAATCTGAACCCGTTAGTGTAAGATCCAGAATATGATTTGATCTTATGTAAGCAGGCCTAAGGCAACATCTTTCAAACATTGGTTTTGAACATTAATCTACCTAAACATTGAGACACAATTAATTAAATTTATAATGTTTAAAATATCTACATAAAAGAAAGAAATATTGCATAGTGTTCAAACCATCAGACAAATTCAGTTTGTAGTCTCGTGGTTTCACCTCATCACAATAAAGCAGTACATATGTACGTATTGCATTGTACTCATGTGTCGTCTAACCACCTATACTTAGATGAACCCATAGGCCTTCCAACGGTTTCAAAAATCGAAATCAATTCGTCATTAGTTGGAATCTCATCTTCGTGGTTGCGAGATTATTTCCCTACACATATTTTCACACTATTGTGAAAATAATGAGAACAAAACGTTGATGCTTCCTCAACCAAGTAAGCATTGTAGATAGAGCCCCCAACTCTTGCTTTATTGTGCACATTGCTTTTCAACCGACATAGAAACCTCTCAAATGGATACATCCATCGATATTGAACATGGCTAGCAATGTGAGCCTTATATGCTAGGTGCACATGCATATGCGCCATAGAATCAAAAACTTGGGGGAATATTCTTTGAAGAAGATACCCGACTCTGTGAGAGCTTGACACACATGATCCGGAAGTAATTCTCGAAAAATTATTGGGATTAGCATATGCATAAGCACATGACAATCGTGGCTTTTTATTCCGAACATCTTTAATTTGTTAATATCAACACATCTCGACATTTGTGAGCCATAACCATCATGAAAATTCAAATCTCTAAGCCAATTACACATTGACCCGTCTCACGAATAGAGATCTATGAGATCGTCTCACAAGAGATCTATTGTCATGCCTCAGGGATGAGGTTGGTCGACATCGTCGTTGCTCTCTAATTTACATTCGAAAATAACAAGCCTTAGAAGTACAAAATTCAGAAACCAGTCTTTTTATTCATAATACTGAATATTTCATTGTCTGATACAAACTCAAATAACTAATATTTTACAGCGGAAATGTAAAACCAGACATAACAATCTCTTAACAGATGCAGCGAAAAAACATAAATTAAAACTGAGAGACAACAGTCTTCTTTACCAGCCCCAGAACTGATTCTGCTGTTTTTCTTCTAACGTTTCTTCTTTGTTCTTATCTGAGATGAGTTTGGTGGATAAGTGTCACGCCCCGAGACGGGGGTTGGTTGACACCGGCGTTGCTCTCAAATTTACATTCGAAGACAACAAGCCTCAGAAGTACAGAATTCAGAAAACAGTCTTTTTATTCATAAATACTGAATATTTCAATGTGTGATACAAACTCAATGCCAAATAGTTTTACAGAGGAAATGTAAAAACCAAATATAACAACGTCTTAACAAATGCAGCGGAATAAACATAAACTAGAACTGATAAACAACGGTCTTCTTCACCAGCCCCAGAATTGAATCTGCTCTTTTTCTTCTAACTTTTCTTCCTCGTTCTTATCTGAGATGGGTTTGGTGGGTGAGTGATATGGTTGTCACTCAGTAAGCAGGGACGGGAATAACTCTCAGTTTTCGAAATCGTTTTCAACAGAAACAGTAATATAATAATATACAGAAAACTCTTATTTTCATAACAGAAATCGGAATTCAGAATTACAGGTTTCAGAACAGAAATCAAAATTAGTAAGCACTGAGCACGTTAGTGAATTTCATGGATAAACTGATATCAGTCCCCTATATGTTCTCTCTTATAAGGGGTGAGGCCAGAATCAGAAAAATCAGAATTCAGAATATATATTCCTACCATTAATTTACTAGGAGGTTTCAGTGCTTCAAAAATCAGAAATCAAACATACAGAAACTGTGCTTCAAAACAGAATTATCAACTGATTTCAAGATATTTATATATAAGCCCACTTACTGTAATTTACTAGAAGTTTCGGTTGAAATCTTAAATCTACTTGTTCTTGCTACTGGTTTCTACTGCTCGAAAATCAGCACTTTTTTAGCTCGAAAATTCAAGTGATAACTTAAGCTTTGGGTAACACCAATTCAGAGATTTGAGGGTGTTATTTATAGACAAAAATCTGACTGTTAGCCTCTCAATTAATGACCATAATCTGACATTAACAGCTTTTATTTCACGTTAAATGATTCGTTTACAAGTCCTAAGCTGAATCAGTAACTGTCTGCTGGAATCTCGTGGTACTGAACTCTTCTGCTGCTGGTATCTATCTGCTGGAAAATTACCAGCTTCTAAAATATTAGCTTCTGCTGGAAATTTTGCATTGCTGCTGAATATTCATAACTGCTGCAAAAATGCTAGCTGCTGGAAATTCGGATTCTCATAATAAGTGATTTGGTCGTCACTTAATAAGCGGGGGCGAGAATAAATCCCAGTTTTCAAAAGCATTTTCAGCAGAAACAGTTGTACAATTATATACATAAACTCTTACTTTCATAACAGGAATCAGTATTCTGGAATAACAGGTTTCAGAACAGAAATCATAACTTAAAATTTAGCAAGCAAGCACTGAGCACGTTTGTGAGTTTCATGGCTAAATTGATATCAGTCCCCTATATGTTCTCTCCTCTAAGGGGTGATGCTAGTACATAAGCCAACTTCTCGTAATTTGCTAGAAAGTTTCGGTTGAAGTATGGAATCTGCTTGTTCTCGCTACTGGATTTTTCTGCTCGAAAGAAGGCACTCTCTCTTAGCTCGAATTTCAAGTGATAATTCAAGATTTGTGTAACACCAATTCAGATGTTTGAGGGTGTTATTTATAGGCAAAATTCTGACTGTTAGCCTCTCAATTAATGGACATAATCTGTCATGATATGCCATTAACAGCCTTTATTCCATGTTAAATGTTTCAGTTACAATTCATAAGCTGAATCAGTAGCTGTCTGCTAGAATCTCGCGCTACTGAAGTCTGAACTATTCTGTTGCTGGACTCTATCTGCTGAAAAAATATCAGCTTCTGAAATATTAGTTGCTGCTAAAATTGTTAGCTTTTGCTGTAATTTTTGCATTGCTACTGAGCATAGCTAGCTGCTGCAAAATGCTAGCTACTGCTGGAAATTCGGGTTCTCACATCTATTATTTGTAATGTATGATATATTGTTTTTTTTTTATTTTAAAAAAAATTCTTCTAAATTCCAAAAATTTCACTAATTTTCGAGTAAATTAAAATATAAAAAAATTGAGGCACTTTATTTAAAATAAAAAGAAAAAGAAATTTGAGGCACATTATTTTTAAATGATTATTACCACGTTTCTTCTAATTAATATGGACATAGATTCTACAAAGAACATACGTTTGGGTTTGGCATCTGAAAAAATTCCAAAACTCCTATGGAATCAAGTAAACTTATTAAAAATAATTATTTGGCAAAAAAATAAGTGATTACGAAGATGAACACGTGTCGGAGAAGCCCCCTGATCCATTATCTATCGAAACAAGAAAAAAAAATGCAATAAATTTGGGAGCTGTGTGTGACGCACCACAATCCGACAACTTTCGATTTTCTCCTCGTCCGATTCCGTTTCTCATTCTCGAATTGAGAAATTCGATCCGATTTCTTAACGCCCTTCAAAATTTGTCGCCAAATGTTATATATTTCATCGTAGGCCGCCACATGTGTGGCCATGTTTTGTGCACCAACTTCTCCCTGTGTCATGTGATTCTTGTCAATTTTTTTATCACATACACAGTGATCGCGTAGTGTGTTTTAATTTTTGATGTCTGATAAAGATCGATCAAAGGATGATGATGGAAACGACGGAGGAGGCGGAGGAGTTGGGGGAGGCGGCGGTGGCGACGATGAGGATGGAGAGGAAAGGAAAACTTCCAAAGGGTGTAGTAGGAGGGGCAAAAGGGTCACTTTGTTTCGGCTGAGAAAGGGCAAGAAGATCATGGGAGAGAGGAGGAGGGAGGGTGTTTATGTAAATTCGGGATGTTGGTGGAGGAGGAGGAGGAGGAGGAGGAGGAGGAGGAGGAGGAGCAAGATCCCCGGGTGTTTCTCGTGCTTGAAGGAACCAGGGACACTGGATTCCTCAAGTGAGTCACCTACCAGTGATCCTAACAGTTCCGAGTTTACATTTGATTTGTTGATGGATCTTATTGAGAAGAATGACTTTTACTCTAAAGAATGCAATACCCATTTGGATTGAGGTGTTTATATGAAAGAAAGTTTGGAGGAATATGTAAACAGAGTGATCCATTTTGGTTCTTGGCCGGACGCAATTGAGTGGAACTGTCTTTTTTTCTTTTAATCTAATGTTTCTCCTCTGGTGATTTGTTATCGGTAGAGAAATCAAGTGTGTATACGAAGATTACAAGAATCTAGATTGTTTTATTGACATTTCGGATAAAGAAATCAAGATTAGAGGATCAAAATTCTTTATCAAATTCGATATATGTTTGATGATTATATACAACTTCATTGTGTTTGATGGAATTGGAAAGGATGTTTTAATTTCATATGGTATGATGGATTCTTAGTTATCTCGATGGTATATGTTACTGAATTTGCACCATTTTATGCTCCCTCGTTGGTATCACAAAGAATTGTGGAATGATCAATATTTTCGGGAAGTTGTTCCTTGAAGTATATCAACATTTTATATTTGGGCTTTGCTCTTTGGCCTTATAAACTAAAATAATGGTGGATGGGTTAGAGATTATTCTAGGAATATATATATACAGTGAAGGAAAGAGGCAAATTCAGTGTGAAATGAATTGAGGAAATGACATCTTTTATGTCAAGATGAATTGTAAGGCGCCTGCTTTCTTCAGACATTCTTGGAAAATGGTGAAGGAGGCCATACATTGCTATAAAGATTGCTAATGATGCTCTGAGGGCTCGGATGTGGACCTAATGCTTGTGGAATTGTATTGACTTGCAAGGTGCTTTTTTGCCAATAGGCTTGTGTAATTTCCATTTGATACTATTATACAAGGCACAGTTTATTGTAATGATCATGGGTCATAGCAGAGAATGGGCCTCGGCTCATATCCTCGCACCATTATGCATATGACTTATCCAGCCCAAGTACTGGAGTTTTTACCTTCTCAGGATTAAAACCCAAGACCTTCTGGACTTAAATAGATTCTGGCAGCAATCCTTGTACCATTACGCATAGGACTTATCCCGCTCAGGCACTGGAGTTTTTACCTTCCCAGGATTAGAACCCAAAATAGGGGATGACAATTTCTCAGAACCCGTTGGAGGATCGATACTCGACCCGAATAGAAGAGGGTATGGAGGGATTTTTAGACCTGATTAAATAATTAGTTAATCTGGTATGGGGATTTTCGGGTTTGGGTATATATAATCGACCCACACCCGACCCGAATACCTGTTTAAATTAATATATAAATATATATATATATATATATATGTATATATATAGTAATTATATTTATTTATATTAAAGATTCATCTTCTCAAATCCAAGTAAATCATACATATGTAGTAATTATATTTATTTATATTAAAAATTTATCTTCTCAAATTCAAGTAAATCGATACTTTTTCTTTTCTCTTCCTTTGCTTTCACTTTTACGTTTCAAGATTTTACCGCTCTTTTATTTTTCATTCAATTTTCCATCTTGTCCATTGGTAAGTTTATTCTATGTTTGACTTCAAAAATTGAAAAAATATTTATTTTTGTTGAATTGAGTTGTGTAATTTTATTCAACTAATATAAACCATTTTTTAATATTTTGTTAATTTTTCTATAAAGTTTATTTGCAAATTTTTATCATTAATAATTTTTCATATGGTTCATTTAAATAATTTTTTAAATATTCATAACTTCATTGAAACAATTTAAATTTGAAAAAATTCAATTGTATATTATAATAGGGTATTTGAGTAGGATATGAGTATCCGATAATCCGATGGGTATGTGTATGGGAATGAAATTTCAAAAATGAAATTTAGCTACCATTTTTTATAATGAAATTTGAATTTATCTTCTATTTTTTGGAATGAAATATACACTATGTTTTCTTTTAAAAAAAAACAATATCTATAATGAAATTTAAAATAAATAGAAGAATAACGAAATATAACCTTTTTTTAAAAATAATTATTTTTTTTATTTATCTATTTTTTGTTTTTGTTTGATTTATGAACTCTATCTTTATGTTTTAGGATTTTCGTTTGTTTGATTTCTACTTTTTCATTAATCAATAAATTTAAAAATAAATCGAATGAAAAAGGAATTTATATTTTTGTTCGAAATTTTATAGTTCTCTAATTTTTAAATAGATCTTCTCTAAGACGGTATATCTCCAAAACAGGTCGACATTTTTCAATAATTAATGCTAATGTATTTTAAAATAAATCGAAAGTAGGTATGTCTCTATCACGATTAATGAGATAATGTATTTTTCAAAAACCGTAATTGTATTTTTCAATAATTAATGCTAATGTATTTTTCAAAAACCGTCGCTAAATGTCTATATAATCCACCACTTCTTGCTCATCACTACGATTTCTTGTCTCGCTTCTATATTGCCGCGTTTGTTGTCTTCTCCGACGACCCGTCTTCCCGTTTTTGAGGTATCAAACTCGAGATTTCAGTGCAAGTTGGAAGATCAAGGAGATATCTATTCACCAAATTGAAACTCTCAAACCGATTGGCACGTTTGAAGAAGTTATTGTAAGAATTTCTTATCAAAGATTATTGATGTTACAAGACTAAATTATTAGACATAATTATAATTACATTTATGTGTGTGAAGAAGAGCCACACAGTCGCACAAATTAGGACAGATTGTGAATTTCTCTGACGGGCATAAATGCATGAACTTATCTCACTGCAGTGGTACTTCCATTTCCGCAATACCTACGAAGTAGGTATGTCTCTATCACGATTAATGAGATCCTATTTATGTGGGCACTGTCCTCACTTCATTTAAACGGGTAAGATCTTGTCACACATACAATTTCAAAAAAAAAGTGGGGCCTATATATGCATGGGCAAATCTTGGTCATTTATCCTATCATGGAGACAATGCCCACATAAGTAGAATGAAATAAACCATCTATCACAGAAAGCTACGAATCTCTATTACAGAAAGCTACGAAGTTCCAGCAATTAACAACGGAAATAAAATTTAACACGTCGCTCTTTTGTGACGAATAAAAGAATTTAGGCACGTTGTCAAAATCGAACCGATCGAAAAAATCGAAATTTTTTAATTTAATAAATTTATTTATATATTATATTTTTTATATGATATTTAGCGAATTAAAAATGGTTTTGAATAACTTTTAGTTGATGGTTGTTTATTTGATTCATTTAGATTTTATATTTAAATATTTACTATGAATTCAAATAATTGTAACAAAATCGAATTAATCGACCGAAATAACTGAACTGTTTTGGTAGAAATCGAACCGAACCGAAGCGAAAAAAATGATTCAAATATTAGATTATATATTTATAAATCGAATCAAACCGAACCAATCGATATATGTTTTGGAGTAATGGGCTTATAAAATGAATTGTTCAGCAATAGTATATTCCTCAAGGGATCAGGTCGATTTTCCTATCCGGCTTGAGGCTAGGGATGACACCCTATATATAAAAAAATCACTCTCTCCCTTCATCAAAATCGTGGGGGAGAAAAGGAAATATACTTGTGTCTTTTATTTTACTATGTATGTTTTTTAACTGCAAACATTTTTTTCGTGTAGAATCTATCAAGAAAGATAGAATCTCAATTGTCAACTATTATTCTTATTATTGTTTGAATTTTATACGAATGTGTTTAAATGTTAACTAGATTCTGCTGAATTTGCAAACGCTTGTTCGGAAGAAGAATAAGCGGACTGTAGAAGGTAAAGTAAGCCTCAGATGAGCTGATTTCTTTCTGTAAGTTATTTTGTGTCCGCTAAATGCTCGATGAAGTGCCTCAGATAATGATCTCCTTCCATAATTGAATTGAACCCATCATTATTAATGGGTGCTTAACGTTGAACTTTTCTTGTTGCCTATGATTTTGCAGGGTGGTGTTTCGGGAGCAGAGTGGCGAGCCAGAATGAAGTTCAAAGTTGTGTGCAGGAAAGTTTTCGATTATGTTCGATATGATCTCAAGGAAATAGCATATCCTTCCTCTTTACCTGATCCACCTCACTTCAAGAAACGTCCTGAACTGACATGGAAAGAGCGATACCTCGTTAGTTTCCTCGTCAAATATTCTTCGTAATTTATGCCTTCTTGGACATCTTGGTGTGCTTCTAGTAATCTTTATTTTATGACCTATTATTCTGTTTAATATGTTAAACAGAAATTATGACATGATTATTTATTCGTGCATGAGAAGGTGACTTATTCCATATTCAATTGCTGAAATAGGTGCTGAAGGAAGCATCACGACTATATGCGGCAAGTTGGGTCAGGGATATTGGTCCAGAACTCAGGCCAAATGATTACAAAACTAAAGAAAAGGACGGAGAAACGTTCAATGGTGAAAAGGGTGCTCCAAAAGAGAGGGAACCATCAACTTTGGAGGATCTTGGTAAGGAGCAGTCCAACTCATTGATTGTTTATGAAATGTAAAGATTAGATGCTTTGAGGTCTCATCAGTTCACGATGGAAAACTTGACGCACACCACTAACATGATGGATAACGTTTGAATATAAATTTGCACCTTAGGGTACGAATCAGATAGCTCATCTCTTTTAGCACTATCAGAGCAATATGTGTCTAGACATTTGAGAATCATACTAGTTTAGACAGGGGACATGCAATTTTTCATGTCTATAATCCTTGCTTCATTGGCTTGTCGAGACCCGATATGAATTTTAACGATGTTTTTGTACCAAACTATCATTATTTGTCCTTATGTAACTAGAGAAAATCTAAAACCTTCTCTAAAACATATGTTTTACGTTAAATAGAGATTACTAGGTTTATCACTTGACAAAATATTTAGAAAATCAACGCACGTAACAGTGGCGAATCCCAAATATAATCCAAAATCTTCAATCCGAGTTATAGAAACAATGAATGCGGCAGCCCGTTACTCTCACAGTGTCAGAAAACAAGCCATGGTGCATTGTTCCTCGAACAGAGATGCGGTAGTGCCTTGGATTCTAAGGATTGATCGTTCACAACAGTAACTCAAATTCTCTATTCGACAAGTGGAAATCTCTAAGAACATTTAGGGCGAGGTTATTCAACAAATTTAGCCTAGGAGCACCTCTTTATGTATGTAGATGCTTAAAGTTATGTAAAAGAAATTCAGCAACAACACATCACAAATCCGGGAGTTTAGGTTGATATCTTATTTTCATACCACTCATTGACGAACATATTTAGATGCTACAATCATAAAGTATGTAAAATCACATTCGTGTGGACTATAGAAATCTTTAGATATTTATTTATGTACGTGCATGAGTATCAAGAAAACCTTTTCCATTGAAACCACATATATTCAAAATAAGACATGTTCAAATTTTTTAACATTATCAGTCAATAGTTGGCTTGGTAAACATCTCCTCAGACAAATATTACATATGCTTTCGGAAGAAGGGATACTATCAAGATTCATTCTAGTGGCAAATACACGAGTTGAAGTTTCATCAAACTCTTCTACCAACTGAATTGTCTTGGTGTATCTTGAAGATGTACACTTTTTTTGTCTTCCCATTTTTCCCATTACAAGTTCGTACATTTAATACATAACTGTTATTTTAGTTACAAGTAATGTGATGATGGTCTCCTTTCTTTATGGACATCAAGTATTAATATGTTTACTGTAATTGCAACATACAGCTGTGGCTGCCAGGGGAGGAATGGAGACATTAAAGCCAGCATTGCAGCGTGTTTACATGACAAGAGCTTCTGCTTATAGAGATGCTCTTAGAAGTTTTATTGAAGGTTATCAAGAAGGTATACAACAAGTTATGGAGAAAAAGGAAGAGAGTAAATCTCAACAAGGAGAAGATGCTCCAAAAACACCAACCTGACACCCTTTAACAATCGATGCATGTTACCAAGCTCTTTTCTTCAGATCAAATAAACACAAAAATTCATGGATCTTGAATGTTCTTCGTTTATTAATAAATATTTTAGTTGTTGCTTGAGGTGAGTCTAATGAGTTTTGATTCTTGCCTGAACGAACCACCATCCAAGTGGTCTAAACCATATCACCTACCGAAAAATGTATAACCAGATGAACAATGTGGCTTAATTTACACTTCATGGTCCAGAAAAAAACTAGCTAAACGTCATTGACATTAGAAATTTTAAGTTTTACATTCGGAAGACAAATAAGTTTGTTATGAAGATTTATGTCTATATTGGTTTTATCTCTACCAGATAATGTGCTGATCAATACTTAAGATCCACCTTAGACAACTATGTTACGCTTAGGCCATCTCCAACGCTGGCGCAACGTTCCCTTCTCTAACGGAGCTCTATATTTTGTACTAAAATAGTGCACCCTTTCTTTTGCACCAAATAAATGCCTTGCGTCAAATTTGGTGCAGTCATTTTATTTTATTTTACTTTTCAAATACAAATTTTTTTTATATAATTGTAAGTAATGTATAGATAATGATTTAATACTTATTTTATTTGTTTAATAATTAATATTTAAACATAAAAAATTAATTATAACTATTCAGTTAATTTTATAAATAAATATTAAATTATTGATTTTATTTTAATACTTATTTATATTAATTATAAATAATTAAAGAATGCTTTGAATTATTGATTTATGAATAATATAACAATCTAATACAAATGCAAATAATTAATATAACAATACAATTCATAATTAAATTGAAACACATAATTGAAATACAAATGTAAATTAAAATACATAATTCAAATACAAATACAACAATTGAGAAGAAATCACATTTAGAAGATAAACAAACTAGATACATATCCTCCAAAATCACCCAAATATTTCCCAAATGGTCAACATCTTGTTGTGAATGTCTTCTGTTTTTTTATGTAATTTTTGTTCGTTCAATTCAAACTATTTCATGCATTTCTGGATTATCATTAATCTCAAATCCATGTACAAACTATATTATCCTCTTGAAGGGCAGCCAATAAAACTTCTTGTTGTCCAGTTTCAATTTTTTTTTTTTTTTGCTGATTTTTTGTGTCAGCATTTTAATATCATTATTTTGTTGAAGTTAAGTGGATCTCTTTTTTAGTACATTCATAAGATCGTGATGTCACCTGTATTTTTATCCCTGCTTAAATTAATTGAAAAGAAATGTAATCCAGAAGAACCTGATATTGAAGTCTCTCGTGTCTGAGTTTCTAACTCTGACGAATCCAAGTTTGTGATATGAATTTTAGGCATCAGGCTTAATGGATTGATGTCACGAGTTTTTTTATTTGAAAAAATTAATTATATTTTTCACAACAAATTTGATATATGAATGAATTTTTATTATTACAAGCGCGCTTCCATAAATCAAAAAATAAACACCCCCAAATTTCATTAACGGATTATTATATCCAAATGTAAAACTACTTTTAATTTCTAAAAACTTGTTAATAAATATAGCTTCATAGAATATTTTACGAAGGAGGATCAAGCTTAAGATTAAGATATAATTATTATATTAATTTTTAAAAGATAAAAAAATATCTTCAAGCTACAGTCTTTATCAGCTTTGATTGTTAGTTAATCGGCAGTTAACAACACAGTAATTGTTCGGAGCTTCGCTAACTGTAAATTTACTATTAATGGAAATGTATTTTTCTGACACTGTTAAAAGGTCACTATATATGTATAGTAGATAGAATGTGTGTGTATATATATACGTCAACTGGTACATTTACACACCAAGAGTTCTACTTCGTGCGGTGTATTTGGTGATATATTTACTTCTACTTTCAGAAGTAGGAGTAATTTTTTAAAAGTAGAAGTGATTTTTTTCCGAAGCTTTATCTCTACTTTAGATTCGTTATGATATATAATTTCTTCTTTCCTAGCTTTTAAGCAATCTGGGCTTATTTTTGGCCATCAGGTGAGGAGGCGTCGATCAAGATTTCGAAAGGCGGAATTTTGAGGAATTTGAGCTCAGATACTACACTTTATTGGGATTGAATTTAGTGGGCGCAATGGGTTTTTTGGGATTTTCAATTCGGGGGGCTTGAATTTGTTTTGGGCTTCACCGTTTTTTGATTTCTTCTTATAGCTTGAGCTTTGTTTCTTGGCATCTACGAGCTTCGGATAAAGTTGTACGTCTTTCTGATTCGAGTTATTTATTGCATAATTCTATGTTTAGTAACTTTGATGAATATTTATTGTTATCTGCTTTTTGAATTGATGTTCTGTTCTAGCTTTTCAGAATATTTATTGTGTCTCGCCTTTTGATTCGTGGAATTATTATTAATTTAACTAGCACATGGAAGGTAAGTGTCTAATAAGCAGGCAGAACCAGTATATTTTACTGAGGAAATTCAAGATACTAGGCTTGAAGTTCGAATATATTTTCAGTTGAAAATGAAATCCTTCTCCGGGCATGTATTTCCTGTAGTTTGCTCTTAAACTTATATTTTATTGTTAGTGACGACTCTGATTTTAATGAATAAGGATAAAAGACTGCTATGTCGTAGTTTGAACTGTGTAGTGAAGCTGGGACGGATCCGGAAATTCGGAACAGGATGTAACACCCAACAAGAGAATGGGTGGTAATTGTATATATTTTTGGGACGAAACTTATAATTCTGGAAATAAAATTTCCAAAAAAAGATATGTTTGAGGGGTTTGCTCTATTGGATTGGCCCTTGTGGTGAAAACTGCTCCAACTGGTAATCCTGGAAAAAGAAAGTCTCAGTGGTTCGCACTTCGCCCTCTGCAGTGGTGTAGTAATAACTAATAAGATTGATTGTTCTTGTTCCTTGATTATCATATTATTGTAATGGTATTTTATATTTTGTACTAACTCCCTCAATCATCTGTTATTTGATGGAGGTTTTGGGAAAATGCAACCTTTATGGTCTTTCTTAGAACGGTATCGTAGAAAACTCTATTGGGGACCTGATCTAAATGCCGCATACCCTGCTGTTGTTTTTGACGCAAAATATTAATCGTGTGTTTTTTGCATCAAAGCACAATTGATTAGTCTTCTCACAATTTTTTCGCACTTTATTAGATTTGAGATAGAATGTCATCTTCAAAACATGGCCAATCTTCAATAAATTCTGCACGACCAAGGGATGGTGCAAGGATAATTGCACAGACATCTATAGATGCAAAGCTCCAAGCAAACTTTGAGGAATCTGGCAGTTCATTTGACTACTCGAGCTCTGTGCTTGTTAAAAATTCTGGCAATGAAGAGCAAACATCTAAGTCTGGCAAAGTGACTACCGATTATCTCCATCAAATACAGAAAAGTAAGCGAATCCAGCCGGTTGGATGCCTATTGGCCTTGGATGAGAAAACGTTCCAAGTGATTGCCTATAGTGAGAATGCTCCCGAAATGCTAACAATGGGCAGCCATGCAGTTCCAAATGTCGGTGATCACCCGGTTCTTGAAATGGGGATTGATATCAGAACAATTTTTACAGGTCCTAGTGCTTCGGCCTTGCAGAAGGCATTAGGATTTGGAGAGGTTTCTTTATTAAACCCAGTTTTGGTTCATTGTAAAACATCGGGAAAGCCTTTTTATGCCATAATCCATAGAGTTACAGGCAGTTTAGTTATCGACTTTGAGCCTGTGAAGCCTCATGACGTTCCTATGACTGCCGCTGGAGCTTTACAATCGTATAAGCTTGCAGCCAAAGCCATTACTCGCTTGCAGTCCTTACCGAGTGGGAGCTTGGATAGGCTATGCGATACCATGGCACAAGAAGTATTTGAACTCACTGGTTATGACAGGGTAATGATATATAAGTTTCATGATGATGATCATGGAGAAGTGATCACTGAGGTAAAAAACCCGGGCCTTGAACCATATCTCGGCTTGCATTATCCGGCAACTGATATCCCACAAGCTGCCCGTTTCTTGTTCATGAAGAACAAGATGAGAATGATCTGCGATTGTCGAGCAAATTCTGTAAATGTGATTCAAGATGAGAAACTTTCTTTTGATCTTACTTTGTGCGGCTCGACCCTTAGAGCCCCTCATGGTTGCCATTCACAATACATGGAAAACATGAACTCAATTGCATCCCTAGTAATGTCGGTTGTAGTAAATGAGGGAGATGAAGAAGGCCCAGATTCTTCTTTGCCGCAAAAGAGAAAAAGGCTTTGGGGATTGGTGGTTTGCCACAATACTACTCCAAGGTTTGTTCCCTTCCCTCTCCGATACGCATGTGAATTTCTCGCTCAGGTCTTTGCTATACATGTTAACAAGGAATTAGAATTGGAAAATCAAATGGTCGAGAAGAATATTTTGAGGACTCAGACGCTATTGTGTGACATGCTGTTGCGAGATGCGCCCTTAGGTATTGTGTCCCAAAGTCCTAATGTAATGGATCTTGTGAAATGTGATGGGGCCGTGTTACTATACAAGGATAAAAACCATAAATTAGGATCGACTCCAACTGACTTTCAGCTTCGAGATATAGTTTCATGGCTCGAAGAATACCACAGGGACTCAACAGGTTTGAGTACGGATAGCTTGTATGATGCTGGTTTTGCTAGAGCTCTAGCTCTTGGGAACGCTATCTGTGGAATGGCAGCTGTAAAGTTAAATGACAAGGATTGGCTTTTCTGGTTCAGAGCGCACACTGCTGCCGAAATTCGGTGGGGTGGAGCGAAGCACGAATCTGGTGACAAAGACGATGGGTCAAAGTTGCATCCTAGGTCGTCATTTAATG
The DNA here is from genome assembly GCF_022965805.1 of Primulina eburnea. Classification (NCBI taxonomy): domain Eukaryota; kingdom Viridiplantae; phylum Streptophyta; class Magnoliopsida; order Lamiales; family Gesneriaceae; genus Primulina; species Primulina eburnea. Next base: position 25,547,524 of record NC_133114.1, read on the forward strand.
CGTTCTTGGAAGTTGTGAAGATGCGGAGTTTACCTTGGAAAGACTATGAGATGGATGCAATCCACTCGTTGCAGCTTATTATAAGAAATTCGTGTAAAGATTCCGAGGCAATTGATACAGACTCAAAGGCAATTCATACAAGGCTCACTGACCTGAGAATCGATGGAATACAGGAGCTTGAAGCAGTGACTTCTGAGATGGTACGACTCATTGAAACTGCCTCCGTTCCTATCTTGGCGGTTAATATAGATGGGCAGGTGACTGGATGGAATAGGAAAATTGCCGATTTAACTCGTCTACCTGTCGATAAAGCAATTGGTCGGCATTTGCTCGAACTTGTTGAAGAAGGTTCTGCAGATACAGTGAGTAAGATGTTGGGATTGGCACTTGAAGGTATGAATTCAAGAAACTGATACATGATTCTTTCCATATGATATGTAAACACACGATAAATCATGATAAATGCCGGCTTTGTCATATTTTTTCTCCATCTTTCCCTGATATAGACCCTTTTATGTGTCTGCAATTGGTAACTGGTAAAATTTAAACTATTTTCCTTTTCTACCAGGAAGAGAAGAACGTAACGTGCAATTCGAGATTAAGTCATATGGATCAAATAGTGAATCCTACCCAATCACCTTAGTTGTCAATGCTTGCTCGAGCAGGGATGTCCGGGAGAATGTCGTGGGAGTGTGTTTTATTGCTCAGGATATAACCGCACAGAAGGATATAACAGACAAGTTTACGAGAATAGAAGGAGATTATAGATCCATCGTGCAAAACCCAAATCCATTGATCCCGCCAATATTTGGTACTGACGAATTCGGGTGGTGTTCGGAATGGAATCCTGCTATGGTAAAAGTATCGGGATGGACTAGAGACGATGTGATCAATAAAATGCTCATGGGAGAGGTCTTCGGGACACAAAACTCTTGTTGCCGTGTCAAGAATCAAGAAACCTATGTAAATCTGGGTATTGTACTCAACAGTGCTGTGAGTGGTCAAGACATTGAAAAATTACCGTTTGGTTTTTTCTCTAAGAGTGGAAAGTACGTGGATTGCCTTTTATGTGTGAGCAAAAAGTTGGATCGAGAGGGTGCCGTTACCGGAGTGTTTTGCTTCCTGCAGCTTGCTAGTCAAGAGCTCCAACAAGCGCTTCATGTTCAACGGTTATCAGAGCAAACTGCATTGAAAAGATCGAGAGACTTGGCTTATATTCGAAGAGAGGCGAAAAATCCTCTTTCTGGGATTATATTTTCACAGAAGTTGATGGAAGGAACCGAACTAGATGAAGAGCAGAAAAAACTTTTGCAGACAAGTGTTTTCTGTCAAAGTCAGCTTGACAAAGTTCTTGACGACACGGATCTTGATCAGATGATTGGAGGGTATATTAAAATAATTATTTAATCTTCATATGCGTTGTTTTACTTGGGGGATTCCTTGTTCGATAGACGCATTTCACGGAGTTTTTTTCCATCACTTGTTAGGTACTTGGATCTTGAAATGGTGGAGTTTAAGCTACACGAGGTCTTGATGGCTTCTATAAGTCAAGTTATGTTAAAGAGCCACGAAAAGGGCGTCACAATTGTCGATAATTTGACTCCAGATATCTCGAATGAAACACTATTTGGGGACAGTGTAAGGCTTCAACAAATCTTGACTTCTTTCTTGCTGACATCTATTACTTTTACACCGAGCCATGGCCAGCTTGGCGTTGCCGCCACTTTGTCAAAAGATTCTATCGGAGAATCTGTACAGCTCGGCCATTTGGAATTCAGGTATATGCTCACAACAAGCTAGAATCTGATATAATGAAAGTCAAAACTTTTGTTTCTCAGAGTCATTGTGATGATTTGCATTTGCCTCATTGAATGATAAGACTACATGTTGGGATTGACCTTGTGGTGTAGGATAACGCATAGTGGCGAAGGAGTGCCTCAAGAATTACTGAGCCAAATGTTCGGTGACGATGCAGATGCAACTGAAGAGGGGATTAGCCTTTTTATCAGTAGAAAACTGTTGAAGCTTATGAATGGGGATGTTCAGTATCTTAGGGAGGCGCGGCGAGCCACTTTCATCATCTCTGTTGAGCTTGCAATCTCGAATACATCTCGCTTCTGACGAAATTTAGTTATCCTTTGACGTTGTAGAGTTAAATCTAATCGCGCTGTTTTTTAAAAATTTATTCAAACCTATGTTGTAAATATGTAACATACGTTTGAAGCCAACCTGCTGACTCTTTGTTTTTTAAAGTAGATGAGAAGTGCTGGTTTATTTTTCTGCTGTTCTAACCTTAAAACATTTAGGTAAATAATTTTGCTCTCTTTATCAATATAATTATTTTATATTGAGGTAAAGGTAATATTGCAATTTTGATTCTACGTTTTGTTTTTTTTCTACTATTTTGATTGTCTATGATGTCAAATTTAATTTTAATTTCGTATATATCTATTTTTGACAGTTTTAATAAGTGTTAGTAAAAAAACTAAAATCAAAAGAAAAGATAAGCAAACAAATTAAGTGTGAGAACTCGACTTTTCAGCAGCTAGCAATTTCAGTAGCAAATGAAAATTCCAGCAGAAGCTAGCAATTCCAGCATCAAGCTAATATTTCAGAAGTTGATATTTTCCAACAGAGCAGACATGTAATTTCCAGCAGACAGAATCCAGTAGCAGAAGAGCGAGAAAGCAGCAGCAGCAGAAGAGCGAAGAAGCAGCAGACGGTTACTGATTCAGCTTAGACTTGTAATTGAAGCATTAACATGGAATAAAGGCTGTTAATGGCAGATTATGGCCATTTATTTGGGAGGCTAACAGTCAGATTTTGGCCTACAAATAGCACACTCAACTCCTGAATTGGTGTTACACAAATCTTGAGATTACAACTTGAAATTAGAGCTAAGAGAGTGCATTTTCGAAGCTGTAAAATCCAGTAGCGAGTCAAGAAGATTTCCAGACTTCAACCGAAAACACTTTTAGCAAATTACTGTAAGTGGGCTTATGTATAAATATCTTGAAATCCGTTTGATAATTCTGTTTTAAAGCTCAGTTTCTGCATGATTTCTGATATATGATTTTGAAGCACTGAAACTCCCTAGTGAACTAATGGTAGGAATATATATTCTGAACATTTCTGAATTCTGATTCTGATTCTGGCCTCACCCCTTAGAGGAGAGAACATATAGGGGACTGATATCAGTTTAGCCATGAAATTCACTAACATGTTCAGTGCTTACTAATTCTGAATTCTGTTCTGAAACCTGTAAATTCTGAATTCTGATTTCCGTTATGAAATACGAGTTTTCAGTATATTATTGTATTTCTGTTTCTGTTGAAAACGATTTCGAAAACTGGGAGTTATTCCCGCCCCTGCTTACTGAGTGACAATCATATCACTCACCCACCAAACCCATCTCAGATAAGAACGAGGAAGAGTTGATAGAAGAAGAGGAGCAACGTCAGTTTTGGGCTGGTGATGAAGATCGTTGTTCTTAATTCTGATTTATGTTTTATTTTCTGCTGCATCTGTTCAGACAATGTAATTTTATGGTTTTACATTTCCGCTGTAAAACATTTGTCATTGAGTTGTAACAGACAATGATTATTATGAATAAAAGACGGGTTTCTGAAATTCTGTACTTCTGAGGCTTGTTGTTTTCGAATGAATATTTGAGAGCAACACAGGTATCAACCAACCCCGTCCCGGGGCGTGACATTAAGATAGTCAGGTAAAGAACCATATTGGCGTGTCCTATTTTGTATCTCTCGGCGTTTTTAATGATGTTTGTGACAAAGCTGACAACTCGCAAAACTTGAAGTCGGTCAAACGATAAACATGACATTATTTTAGCGAAAACTAGAGGCACATTTTGCATGCAAAATTAGAAGAATATAGTAAAATCGATATTATTTTTGTTGGAGGAAGGGATGAGTGAGCTACAAACAAAGAAAATACACATAAACTCGATATCATATCACGAATCAATTTTATAAGATGGATCTTAAATTCGAACCGACACATTAAAATTATTATTTTTATGTTAAAAACATTACTTTCCATTTTAGATGTAGATTGAATTAACTCATCTTATGTAAAGCTCGAGATTATTAGTTTTCATTGAAGTACGACTCGGAGGATATGAGAATGCATGTCATAAGATGAAAGTACAAAATATTTCATGTGTGAGAGGCCGCACCCGCGCTTAGAACAAGAGTGCACCCGCGGTCATAAATTATGGAATTTTGAATGTGCTGCCGAAGCCACACCGCACATGCGGTGCTAGGAGACACCGCACCCGCGGTGCATGGACAGTAAGTTGGCCAAAATTTCCGTAGCATCACCGCACCCGCGGTGTAGAAGGACTGCACCCGCGGTCTTGCAGGGACCGCGCCCGCGGTCGTCACTTTTGAAAAATAAAAATCATGCCGAAGCATGAGCGCACCCGCGGTCTAGACATGAGCGCACCTGCGGTGCTGCATGCGAGAAGTCCACCCCTTCTTCTTAACGTGACACATGGCATGGTATATATATGGAATGGTGCTGATTCGTGTTTTCTTCACTTCCAGCACAGAGAACCGAGACTTTCTCTAAGAATCCTCAAGTTTTCTTCAAGGTTTGAGGTAAGATATCTCAAGATTTAGCTACCCGAATTTAGTTCCGATATCGGTTTTGAACTCCTTGCATCACAGGCTAGAAAAGGGTGTAAGTTTCCTTCAATTACAACATGTTTTGATTCATATGTGTTGGGAGAATTGGGATTTGAGTTAAGAAATATGTTCTTATGATTATAAGGATTGTAGATTTGAAACCGGAACGAAGAAATGATATCGAACTCAATTGTTATAAGTTTTAGCATATATTGACATGAGATTATGCAGATTTTGAGATCTTGACATAGATATTATGATGATTATAAGTTGAGAATTGTACAATGTTGATATATGTTGAATTGGGTTAAACGGTATCGAAGAATTATGTCGTTATGCCGTCGATTTATACCGAGATTGATTAAGAATTGTATAAGACTTGTTGTGAGTTGTTTGATGATATGGTATCTATCAACCATTGTCATTTCAGATTTGGAGTGACAGAGGTTGTACCCCGACTTCGAGACTTCGACTTATTTCACAACAAGAAAGGTATAAGCCATGTTTTGTTTGGGGAAGATACAACTCAAATCAGATATTATTTGAGTTTCCCAACCAAAATCACATACTAGATTTATTGTTTATCTTGAATTATGATTGTGATTTGTTTATAGAATTTGTATTCAAATCTTTGAATTGATTATGCATTGTTTACAGACTGTTATGCATTACATTTAAGATAGGGAGTCTTGACAGAAACAGTCAAACTTCTAGATGTTCGGTGATATCACAGCTTAGGAGAAGATTCGTCTCCTATTGTAGATGTGGATACAGATCAGGCCGAAGTCTAGGAATAAGACGTACCGTCACCCCGATTGGGAGGGTAGGTGATAGATCGTCTTATTCACACCGGGATCCCTAGAGTTCTAGTCGAGTCGAGTCCAGACATGGTTTGATTCGCATTGCATTGCATGTTTATATGGATGACATTCATTATAGCATGTTTCATGTTTAGTTTGATTATATGCATGTATACATGTTTATACTGGGATTTGTTCTCACCGGAGTTTCCGGCTGTTGTTATGTCTGTATGTGTGCATAACAACAGGTGGGGCAGGATCTGGGTCAAGACAGAGACGAGATTGATATAGCGTGGAGACTACGGGCGCAGCAGAGGACTAGTGGTTTTTAGTAGACTTGGACTATTTGTATTTGCTCTTTTGTATTAAACACTAGTTGGATGAATGTACTAGAACAAGATATGTTTGTATGTTGTAATATAAATAAGACTTGTGCTTGTATACATACATTAGAAGTAATGTTGTAAAGCAAAAAATTTGACACACTTTTTATATTAATGATCTATTTAATCCCAAAGAAAAGATTTAGAGCCCGGGTCCGCACATCTTATGTGTCATTCCCCGAGCCCGTGCCTGCGTAAGTCGTAACGCACAATAAGCTCCTATAGCAACTACTTCATATTCGTTCTCGCTTAACGAAAATGATTAACCCAAGTTACTATAGAAGTCCATTGTAGCGCGTTATAAACTCATTTTAAATCTTTAATTTTTATCATGTGCAACAAGAGGTATCACAATCACCCCTCCATTAGAACGCGACGTCCTCGTCGTTGCCTAACCCCTCGATCCACCAGTGCCGAGAATCTAGAGGTGTCTCCTACATGTTCAAGAGATGACTCTCGTCATATAGCACTTTGTCCCGCAGGTTCAAGAGGTGGCTCCCATACACGTAACACTTTGCTCCACATATCACTTATTTCCATGTAGACCTAAAACGAGTTGTAACAACCAGTAGAATTATGGTCATTAACCTCATTGGAGGACAATGATGACCATTAAAATCGAGCCATTTAATCAGCATTTTGACCACCTTTGTAAACGATAGAATTATGGTCATTTAACCACATTGAAGGACAAATGGCGTTCAGAAATCACATCACAAATCACTCCAAGTTGATGTCAATTTCCAAACCAATACTTGTCCAAATTCGAAGCCTTGAAGCAGCCAAATTCGAAGCCTTGCAGCAGCTGTTTTCGAAGCAATAATCGAACAGCCTTCCTTCTCGAAGTCTAAATCAAAATTCGGTTCCAACTTGAGTAACCTTCCTTCTCGCAGTCCTAATATTTATACACTGTAAGTGGACTTATATATGTGTTTTAAAATAATAATGTTTCTGCTTTTGAAAACTCGATCGTACACTACATGTTTCATGTCTTTTGATTTCATATATGTTCGTTCTGCATGATTCCTCTATTATTCCATGGAATTTTGAAAATTCATTGTTATGATTCAAATTAAAAGTGGTAAGTAAATTTTCGAAACATGATAAAATAAGATAAGACCTTGATGCGGTGGGTTAAAATAACTGATATATGGCCTTGTCTCTTAGAGGAATAACAATTAAGGACCGATCAATACATCATGAATAACAGTGCCTTGTTTTGATATGTTTTGATGTCTTGTTTCGACTTTTGTTTGTCTCATGTCTTGATTCATGTTGCGATATGTTCTGCGACATTTCACCTTTGAACCCATATTATATGTATATTTCGATATTTTGGCGTACGGTCGGCTCTCACATGCTGAGCGTTTCTCCAAACACCCACCCCCTTATTTCTCTACTCTGATAAGAATGAAAAGGAACTCGAAGAGGAAAAAAATACATAATCTTGGAAGGATGAAAAAGGAGACATTCAGAAGTGCCACTATTATTTGATTTTGTAGTCCCTGTGATAATAAGTTTTAGCTTCTACTGTATTTGGTTATGATTTGTACTTTGAGACGTAAGAACAAATTTCGTCATGAAATAATATATTGATTTTTGGTTAAATTTTGTACTATGAGCTTTTTATTTTTGAATTTTATTCGAAAACAACGCATGCCGCACTCTCAGATTCAAGACGTGACATTATGAATAATTATATATATAAGATCGTTTTATAAAAGAAATACTCAAAAAAATTAAATTATAACAAAAATATAGTAGCCATAAAAAAACAACACAAATAATTTATCGAGATTCGAATATTAAATAATTTTATATTCTCCTTTCTGCAGCCATAGCAGTGCCAGCTAGAGAATCCTATGCCTGCCAAATGACTTTAATGGGTGAGAGCACAAGTACTGGATAAACATTCGACATTGGTCCTCGTATAAAAATATATACTTATATTATAATATATTAATTAGTTATTTAAAAATATTTATTTTTTTGAAGGAAAAAGACTTTTATAGTTAAAATATATCGAATTGACGCATGAACTTCAACTAAAATAAATCCTGCTGAGTCCATACAGGGAGAAGCGGGTATGATATGTTTGTTTACCATTTCTTTGGTCATGTAATAAAATGCTTCTTCTCGTGCTCAACTTGGATTTGCATTGTCTATGAGATATTTGTTTATACAGTATATTTATATATAGATTCCTTATTTATTTTTTTAAAATTTGTTAGTTGTTTCACATCGGTTGGATAATATATTTATGAGTTATATATATGGACTTAGATATCGTTCTTCTTTGAGCTAGCTTTTAGGGTTGCGTTAGTTACAATTTCCAATCTTAACATGGTATCAGAGCTCAGGTTTCACCGTTATGTGTTGCACTAACTATAATTGGACAACTCGTTCTGCTCATAATTAGATCATTTGTAAACTTCACGTTCCAAATATTCATTCCTGGACGTGAGGGGGTCGGTTGGATAATATACATAAGAGTTGTATATATATGAACTTGGATAATCATCCTTCCTTGTGCTAACTTTTAGGATTGAGTGAAGTTCAAATTTCATTTGGGATTGAGTTAAGTTCAAACTCCAATCTTAACAAAATTTAAATAATCAAATTAGATACATTATATAAAGAATGAAATTTATATCTCATGAATTTTTTTTATATATTACACAATTCTTATATTATATATATATGATCCAATCATGAGACATCAACAAAAGCTAGCATGTCTTCGTCCTTTTGCAGTATAATTGCTTTATATACAAGTAACTTTTTTATCCTTAACTTTTATAATTCAAATATTATCAATGCATTTCCACTTTGTCAACTAATTTGCCAATAAATCAGTGTTAGCTAACATGTTCCCACTTTTAAATAAAAATGCACCATTGTCTCCCCTTGAATTGCGTCACTCACTCAGCTAGTTTTTTCTCAATTAAAAACATATAAACAAACATGCATAGTTGAACTTTACTATTTAAACAATAGTTCATATAGTTCGAGAATATGTTCGAAGATTTCAAGTCAAACTCGAGCCAAAAAATTAAGAAAAATTTGAGCTTCGAATCGAACTCGAACTCGAATATATTGAATTTGAACCAAAGTCGAACTTTAAATTTTTACTAATTTTTGATTTGATTTAATTCATTCATTCATCTACACAACCCTGTCTATATATAGATGTTAGACATCAGCGCACGTACATACGAAGTACTATCCTTAAATTGTCATTATTTTCCACGATTATTCCACAATTTTTTTTTAAAAAAATAAAAAATAAAAGCTACACGGAGTTATAATTGTTCAATATAAGCATAACGAAAACTGTTTTTTTTTTTTTCCATTTTATAAACCATTAATATTAATTTTTTTTAATAAAAAAAATAATAAAATCAGAATGTACTCGCGAAAAATAAATTTTAGACGTGACCGACGTAAATTGAAGTATCAGACTATTTAATTTCTATTTTTTGTATTTATTTTAATTTATATTAAAAAATATAAGTGTGTGATATTTAAATCTTATAAAAAATTGTAAATTCTTAGGATGCAATGTTCAAGTTATCACATTGATTTTGGCTTCTTCTTTTCTTTTCTTTTCTGTTACTTTAAAAAAAGTACTACTTCAAATAAATTAGAGTAGGTGTGACGATCTCATAAATCTTTATCTCTGAGACGAGACAACTCTACCGATATTCAGAATAAAAAGTAATACTCTTAGTATAAAAAATAATATTTTTTCATGGATGATCCAAATAATAGATCAATCTCACAAAATACAACTCGTGAGACCGTCTCACACAAATTTTTGCTAATAAATTAAAACACTTTAAATAACTTCTAGAAATTCAAACTTCATTGTACACCTTTATTGAACATGCCAAGTGAAATAAAATTCTTACATCTTAACATTTTTCTTCTTAATATTATTTTTGTTTTCAATCAACTAATTGCGCAAAAAGATTTAATTAATCTCTAATTAATTAATTTAATCATTTCTTGGGCCAATCTGGATTTGATCTTCTTAATCTCCTTCGTCCCCACCTGGAACGTCTTAGTCAGAACATTATCCGGCACCGGCGGAGACGCGGCAAACAGCGTGGCGGCGATGGACTGAGTGCCTGGGAGCTGGCTGTTGAACGCCGCGATCGCCGCCGCAGCAACCTTGCGATTGTTCTTCTGGAAGTGAACCAGGCCTCTGGGGAAGACAAAGACCTCCCCTTTCTTGATGGTCTTGGAGATGAGGACATTGGCGGTGGTGATGAAGCCCACATCGATTTCACCTTCGAGAACGAACACGATCTCGGTGGCACGTGGGTGCGTGTGAGGCGGATTGAGGCCGCCGGGGGCGTAGTCGACGCGTGAGAGTGACACGCCGAGTGTGTTGAGGCCCGGAATCATCAGCACATTGGCGGCGTTGACCAGCGAACCCACGGAGTTGTTGACGACTCCGGGATTAGCCAAACCGGCGAAGAAGAAGTCCTCCGCCGTCACGTCTGACTTACAGGCAAATCCGTTCAATTTTACATCTGTCAGAATTTCCTTTTCGTCAATAAACACACAAATCCCACACCAATATATTGAAGAGAATTCTAGCTGAAATCTAACACGATTTAAACTAAGTACCAGAAGTGAGATCAGCAACACAAATATCTTGAAGCAAATCCGGATCAGCAGAAACTTTTCTGGTTACCATGAGTACGGCCATGATTACAAGCATCCCTCTGCACATAACAGCAGAAGCAGCCATAGCTAGCTTTGTAAAAAGTAAGCCAGGAGAAAGAAAAGAATTGGGAAGAAATTGAATGGATGGATTTTTATTTTATTTTTCTGAATTAAAGAATAAATAATATAGAAGAATCGAGGTTTGAAGATGAAGTGGCGTGAACATAATTCGTAAACTCAAAGTAACTTAAAAAGATTAGATTTTACCATAGAATTTGAACTTTAATTAATTAATTAACATAACCGGCACCTTACGCTGATCCCACACCATTTACATCGGGACTATTTTATTCAAATATGAAATCTTTGTGGGAAATATATGTTTCGACAAATGTTATGATTTATAATTAATAATTAAAATTAATAAGTACGAATATCTTATAAATAATTAAATATAAATAAACTAAATCGATTATACATTGTATAATTAGAAAAAAAAAATATTACAAATTTTGAAAATATAAAATCATCGTTAGACTGTCTCATGGGTTAATTTTATGAGGTATGTCTCCTATTCAATTTAACCCACAAAAAATAGTAATATTTTTGACTCAATATATTGATCGGACCGATCCGTGAGATCGTCTCACAAAAGAGTCGTTGCTTTTTTGAAAAACTTCCTTAAATATAACGTTTGTTGTTGAATTTTTTTGTTGTTACATATATCACATATCAAAATTTTAGAACTCTATGATAATGTTGAGTGCAATAATTGTCCTTACTTGGTAGAGCGATCGAATTGTGGTGCTTGAGCTGCTGTGCGGTTTAAAAGATTTGAGTTGCACCATTACCACCTATAACTTTTGGTAAAGCGCTTGTCTTTTGGTATCAGAGCTAAGGTCATCTGTTCGATTCTCATTTATTGCAAGAAGTGCAATTATTGGGAGGGAGATTGTTGGGTGCAATGATTGTCCCAGCTTGGTAGAACGATCGAACTGTGGTGCTTGGGCTGCTTTGCGGTTTAAAATATTTGAGTTGCACCATTAACACCAGCGATATTTTTGGTAAAGCGACAAACGCTCGATTCTACGGATACGTAACTCTAGATGCAACGAGATACAATTGATCCTGACTGAAAATGGGATTCTTTGAAAGAAATTCCACGTGAGACAATAATTGACCTCGACTTTTGTTGATTTTCATTTATATGATACAATCAATTGATATTATCTTCGTTGGAGTTTAAATATTTCCATGTCAGATATGACAAAAATAATAATTGATATTTAGGTGTAGTTTTATTTAATAAGTAAATGTTTATTTATATTCTAGCCAAATAATATTATACAAATAGACAATTAGCATACCATGAAGTCGTCAAGTACATAAAAACTAAGCCATCTAGGCATAAATTCCAAAAACTCACAGCCCAGCTATACCCACTACACAACCCTTGTTAGCCTCCAAGGACTGTGTGTCACCTTGTATCCCCTCAACAATAAGTGCCTCGAACCGTAACAACTGCCCGGACGACATTGACGGCATCGTTCTCTAATGCCATTGTAGTCAAAGTGATGTTCAAACCCCTTCAAACATCAATTAATTCCGCCAGATATGGAGAAAACATACCGGCGCATCTCGACAGACAACCCCAACTCGGAAGTATTCATTTGACGACGATACTACAGCAGTCGTAATGGAGCACGATGAGAAATTGTTGGCTAAGAAAAGCTCCCCACAGATGAAAATTATTGATGATTATATATGATCACTAACATTTTACATCCTGCATATGATTGGATTATCAAGCAATCTTGATTGAGTTCGAGTTGAGTTCGAGCACAGTCATCCTGAGTCAAACTCGGACTTTGATGTCTTGGGCTCCTGTTATTAAATTCGAGAAATTTGTTTGTTGTTTTTATAATATTCATTAAATTCTTGTTTAGAACTAATTTTATTCTATCCTCAGTTGTATAAAGTAGCATTAATTAAATTAAAAATTTTAAAGTGTTTTTTTTTTTTAAGTTAGGTGAAAAATCTCCAATCAAAACATTTCTTTGGGTTCACTTATTACCCACAAAATTGTGGTACTATGTCATAAAAAATGTGGTACACTTCATGTGAAAATGTGGTATACTTCATGTGGAAACGTGGTACTAAAAATATACCCATGGACTGAACACAAAAAAATATCGACGGCGGAGGATTGAAAATGGCTGTTTCTGTGAGAGCTGATTTCCTCTTGATTGTCCGGCCATGTCGTCGCTGGAAATGGCTGTTTCAGGCCGTTTATAAGCTGTACTCACACCCTAGGAAAATTTCGAGGCAAGTCCAGCCATTTACCAGCTCGTTCCTTGAGTTTTCCGGCGCGATTTCAGCATCTCTGCTGCGCGACCACCACGAGCTGCCACTGTTCCGATCAGCTGGTTTTAGCTTCGACTTTGGGACATTTTCGAGCTCGATTTCCATCTTTTCTCGAGTTACACAGGCTGCCCGAGTGAGGATTTTAGACAGCTTCGATTGAATTCTTTTCGTTGATTTTATCGCAACGTTATTGATTAATATTCAGATTATTGTTGTAGGTATGGTGACAGTGTATCAAGAATTGATATTGATAGCATGTGTTCAACACTTGAAGATAAAAGATATCATACTATTGAACCCTCATATTTGAAGTAAATTAGTGAGGTTGCAATTGATTATATCTTTTGCAAATTATGATTGATTTGTATTATTTAGACCATGATTTAGCTATTGGATCTTGCGTACAAAGGAGATGGTCGTGAAAATATGAAAATAGTACGAGGTAATTCATAAAAACAAAGTCTATATTTTATGTCTTATAAAATATTTTAAAATAATCGACAATGATCATTTGTGATCATATTCAGTATGTCCATGATTTCTTAACGCAATTCACTATCCATAATACTCGATCAAAACAAAGTCAACTGGACCTAATTATCAAGATGGACTTAAGAATTGAAAGGTTGTTCTGATATCGGAAATAGATCGAATAGAAATAGGGCAAGCTATTTATTACATAAATCTTGAGCCATATATTTATTTTTAAACGTGTATTGTTGTTCATTGTTGCTCGGCTCTGATAGTTATCTCAGGTTCATGGTGTGGCTGATAGGCTTTTTATTGATACATTTGAGAATGTAGATACGATTGAGAATTCTCGAATGCAGCCATTCGAGGTGAACGCTAAAATTGTGTCATTCAGTTCTGTTCAGTTTGTGTCATTCTATAGGACCATTGACAGTTGTATGGAGGTCGAGACATGAGTGTTTTTTTAGCATAAGAGATGACATACCTCACATGCTTAAATCAATGCAGTTTAGCTGCATGAGCGTGACGATGTGGCACCTTTGCGTTAGCTCGAGCATTATTTATGTTGTTATCGTATCGTTTATTGACTCATGTGTATTTGAGCTTAGTTACATATATTGCACATTGCCTTCATAAATACGTTTATGCATAATTTATGTGTATCGTTGTTGTTGTTTAACTGATTTATATTGGATTCTGACCCTTTTTCTCAAGGGTTTGTCATGGCGGCTTTGTGGCGCCATGGCAGGCCATTCATAAAATTGGTGTCTGGTTCTTTCAATACGTCACTATAACTGATAAATATTTCATTGTATTTTAATTAAATGGATTAAAGTAACAAGGCCTCACAGACACGCTGAACAAATAGTACAAATTAAATCAATATCTATGATTAATGTTAAAAATTTGTATCCTAGTAAATGAACATTCTTCTTCTTATTAGTATTAATTACTTTAAAAAAAAAAAAAGGAAAGTAGCAAATGATTTAGTATGATACAGAACACCTGTTCGAGGCCCGACCTGTAAAAATGCCTACCTCGGCTTCGAGCCCATAAAGTACTATACTACAATATAAATAATCCAAAGAGAAGAGTATGATAAATGGGCCAAACAAGATGATTTTAAAACTTCAATAAAACTTTATTATTTTTTTTAAAAATAAAAATAAAAGAATATATGGATCGGGTCGTATAGAAATAGCAGGTTTAAAAAACCCAAATTCAACTATAATTACATATATTCATCAACGATTTTCATTGAATTTAATGTCTCAAGTTCCGTATACACTACCAATCCACCAAACGCTCGGCTTTTTCAGACCAAATATCGAGCGCATTTAACAAAAAATACTCAATCCCGTCGTGTTGGGGATGCGAAAAAACGACTAGGATATATGTTATGCGTCGGAATGTAAAGATAGTTGGAAGCGAAAAAGATGTAATTCCATTATTAAGATATTTTTTATTTCTGAACTGATAAAAAAAAGGGGGGAGTCTGGGGAAAAAAAAGATCACATTTGAAAAGAAGTTGGAAAAACAAAATAGAACATGGGTCGTCATCAATTAATGTATGTGCATTTAATTTATCGGTAAAATAAGACTCGCGGAGAAATATTTGCCCCTGTGATTTGCTCAATCCACTCATTTCATCCTAAAATATCCAAACATCCCATACAGCTTTATCGTACCTACCAAATTTGTTGACTTTCGCCTTTCATCCAGCTTTATCACACCAACTTCATTTGTCCAATTGGTCCCCTCCTAGTTCAAAATTAGTATTATTGTTATTATGACAAAAACTTGTGTGAAACGGTCTCACGAATCTTGTTTTGTGAGACAGATCTCTAATTTGGGTCATCCATGAAAAAGTATTATTTTTTATACTAAAAGTGTTAAGAATTGAACTTGGACCCAACTCAACCCCAAAAGCTAGCTCAAGGGGGGAGGGTTGTCCAAGCCCATATATACAACTCTCAAGTTTATTATCCAATCAATGTGGGACATTTATCACACCCCTCTCACGCCCAGGAATGAGCATCTGGAGCGTGGAGTTTACAAATGACCCAATTATGGGCAGAACGAGTGACCTAATTATAGGCAGTCCAAACACATAACGGTGGAACCCGGGCTCTGATACCATGTAAAGATTGGAACTTGGACCTAACTCAACCCCAAAAGCTAGCTCAAGGGAGGAGGGTTGTCCAAGCCCATATATACAACTCCCAAGTTTATTATCCAACCAATGTGGGACATTTAACAAAGAGTATTACTTTTTATTGTGAATATCGGTAGGGTTGGCCCGTCTCATATATAAAAATTCATGAGACCGTCTCACAAGATACCTACTCATTATTATTTCACATCCCAATTCAAAGTTATTAGTAATATCGTCATCGTCAATAATTTTTATCTTTTAAACTATACAACAATCAAGCTGCATTTGCTGATTGCTTATTTTACACATGAATTTTCGAAGATATTATTTTTCATTCAAGATAAATTAAATTTGAGCTTAAAAAATATATTAAAACTAAAAGATTAACGACGAACAATAATTGTTATTTAATAATGGAACTACCCAATTAATTTGTATCATATCACAAGGCTATGGAAAGAGATATAGCACACATATTTATCAAGGAATAATTGTTGGTGGCACCACATGATCTAACCGTATATCTTCATAATACAACACATCACTTCAAATGCCACAATCATAATTAAATTTACACATTCTTTGAATTGATAAATCTATCATCAAGAATCTCTCAAATCAAATAAATCACACACACACATATATAATTTTTAAATGGGAAACTTGGATTTTTATAATGAAATTTACACATTCATTGAATTGACGTGATGTTATAGGAAAACGTCGGCAATATCCATCACTATATCAGTGTTTTCTAGTGTTCTAAAAACAGCACTTAAGCGCTTGAAGCTCGACAAAAATGCCCAACTTCGGAGAAAAGCGGAAAAAACGGTTAAATTGTAGTTTGATCGAATTAAGCGGTTAATTAAGTGTGTTTAATCACAATTAATCGCATCTATTTATTTTTAAGTTTTTTTATTTTGAAAGTATGTCTTTTTATTTTAAAATAATAAATTAGGTTTATAATTTAGATGTTTATTTTTAAACTATGATTAGCATATAAGATAATGATTTGAAAAATATTTAACATTTAATGTGGTCAAATTGCAAAAATAAATAAAGATTATAATTTTTATATTTTTATACTTTTATAAATATAAGAATTAATGCATCAAACTTAAATTTATCATATTCATTTATTATTTTATCTATTTATTGGTTTGAGATAATTACAATTACACTAAAGATAAAAAACGTTTTTTCACGGTTAAACATGTGCTAATCTCGCTTAAGCTCGAAAAGCTTGGAGCTCGACATCCGCGCTTCGGGGCGCTTCACACTGTCATGCCCCGAGCCCGGGCCCGCGCCTGCGTGACTGCATAATGAGCCCCTATAGCAACTATTTCGTATTCGTCTTCGCTTTACAAAAATGATTAACCCAAGTTGCTATAGAAGTCCATTGTAAACCATTATAAACTCATTTTTAATATGTGAGACATCACACACGCTTTTTATAACCTTGGTATTTTCCGATGTTATGTCAGCAATTTTATGAAAAATGAAAAAAAAAAATTGCAAATTAGTGTATTAAAACCATAAATTAACCGAAAACATGACCAAAAATATAATTTTAGTTTCACTCGTGCTTGTCGAAATTCATAATATAAGGTTTTCAAACTTTGAAAAGTTCAACTTTGTGTGAACAAATATATTCTATAAGATTAAATGGCATTGGAGATTGAAAGCGACTAATGATGATATCCCAAGATAGAAAAAGGTGTATGTGGTTCTGTTTTCTGTTCTGTCAATAATTTGTTCATTGGCAGCTGACATCCAATATTCACTCTGCATTGCATATAATATAATTAATGTAAAGTTATAATTGGAATAATATAAGATTGGCCAAAATAAAGCTAGCTGGTACAATTCCTCTTAATTTAATCAAACATTTCATTTGATTTATGGCTCTATTATTGAGAAATAATGATGCCCATGAGTTGATATTCCTCCCAATTCAGTTGGAATTATGTGAAGTTTCCGGATTGATTTGACAATAGTTAGTATGAGTATTAGTTTAAGCATTGAATTTAGCTAGTGGGCTTAATTCTTGTTAGGAAAAGAACAAATCAAAATATAACTTAAGGTTACTTTGATTAATCATGCAACTGTTTTCATTATTTGTATGGTCATATCATTCTCTATCAGAATATATATATATATATATATATATATATATATATATATATATATATATATATATATATATATATATATATTTTTTTATGAGTATGTCTCTTGTGAGAGGTCGGTCTCGAAATTTATATCTGTGAGAAAGGTAGATCAGATCCATATTTATGATGAAAAATAATATTTTAGCATAAAAAGTAATAATTTTTCATAGGACGAGATTTATATCACAAAATTGATCTGTGAGATTGTCTAACAAAAGTTTTTGTGATGTTTTATATGCAAAATAAATTATGGAAACAAATTAATACATGTATGAACAATGAGAAATATTAATCTACTAATTAATAAGTTTATTTAGGAAATTCAAGTTAAATCATTTTCTTTGATGTACAAATGAGAAAGCGAAAATAGTTGATTGCGCATTTCCTGAGGGGTTTCAATGAATTAGGCAGACAGGAGGACTTCAGGCTCACTTTTACTTCGCCTAATTTTTTATTTTTTTTAGCTTAATTCAATTGACATAATACTAGTTTGCTTTAGATTTGAGTTTAATTCATTTATGTTTGTTTACATCTAATTTAATGATTAGTAGACGGTCGAAATTATGGTAATTTGATCGTATTATTGAATATTTGTGATGGATTTGTATATCTCTAATGGCAATAATAGACTTCTCTCTTCTTCTTTTTTAGACTCGTTGTAATTTCTTTATACATGAGAAGATTGTTTTGGACTTTTGGTGGATTATGATTGTACTGATTTTACTTCTAACATCGGAGTTTTCCACCTCAAATAATTTAAAAAAAAAGAATTTTTTTTAAAAATTAAACCTGGATAATAGAGCTTAATAAAAATAATGATGATGATTTGATATATTCCAATAACAATAACAATAACTAGTTGCATATTTAAGTACATATTTTATGAAAATGGGTTTAGTCAAGGAGTAAGTTATTTGTGAGACGGTTTCATGGATCTTTACTCGTAAGACACATCAACTATGTTCATACTTACGATAAAAAGTAATACTTTTTCATGGTTGATACGATAGAATATTTGTCTCACAAAATTGACCTATGAAACCGTCTCACATAATTTTTTTAAAAATAATTTTAATTCAACATTATAATGTTATTATATTTTATTTGCCACTATAAATGGTATCAAATTCTTTTGGGTGTGAACCCAAAACAAGGACTGCCCCGTCCCGTCTGAGATGCATAAGCAGGAAAGGATGGGTTCGATATTTTTTTTAAAATATTATTTTATGTCGCGACTTGTAGATTTAGGATTTTGAAATTGAAAAGGAATTGCATTATTATTTTTCAAATATGTACATAAATAGAAATAGTATATGGAATTTCGGTATTTTTCCTACCCCTAAATGTAATGTCGCTTCGTGTAAAAATCACCAAGCTCGAAAAATCCGTAATCCAAAAAATCAATCGTCTAATTTTCTTGACGAAAATTTATAGAACTTAATTTTGTCATCCAAGCGATCTTTAAAATCAATAAATTTATTGACATTAGTGTTTTTAAGAAAAAATTGTTAACTTATATGTGAATGAATTATTTGTCGTCAAGATGATTGGCCAGAAAGTTGGATTTAAATCATTTGATATTTTTAATTATTCACTTAATCACATGCCCGATTCGATAAAGTGTTTAATGAAGCATTGGGAACGTTAAATTGAATAGAAATGTACCATTGACTCGCACATTTTTTTCTTTTGTGTGTATATATAATTTTTATTTATGATTTGCATTCGATGCAGTTTTGAAAATTGGGATTAACTCAATATGTTGATTTTGAGTGTGCAAAATTTTATGTAATATGTAATATTTGTCCTCTTTTTCGAAGAAGTGTTTTTTTTTAATCCCTCGAGGTGAACGAAGAAGTATTGTGTCACATTGATTGTTCATGCTGGTAGAACAATCAAAATGTGGTGTCTGAGCTGCTATATGGTTTAAAATATTTGAATTACACTGTTATCGGCAACTCTAACTTTTGATAAAATGACAAATATTAGAACAAAAGTTTCAGGTATTTTGGTCAATTCAGATAAATTAAACCTAAAAGGTAGATTTTTTTAGTAATATCTGGAGTTCAATTGAATTATTTGTAGAATTCGAGTCAAATATCATATGAGTCGCAAATATATATATATATATATATATATATATATATATATATTTTACGACTCATATGATATTTGACTCGAATTCTACAAATAATTAAAATTATAAATTATTATATTATCCATCGTATATTGATTTATTATCTCACGAACAAAACATAAAAAAATTATTTGACAGGGAACAGACGGGCAGATGATGCTTTCACTCTATTCACTCACTATCATGATTATTAGTATTTTCATTTACATACACAAATAATGCATGTTTAGAATAAAAAGTAGACATTTTAATTAACCAATCAAAAAATTAGGAAATAACACGTGAAATAATCTTCTGCGATATGAAAATGATTGCAATTTATTTAATCGTAAATATTTGCATCCAAAATAATTTCAATTTAAATGTAATATTTTTACAACTTTAAAAAATTGGATAAATAAAAATTGCACAAAGTTTTTAGATTAAATAATTGGAACAGTGTAGAGCCAAAACGAAATCCCACCTCAGTGTAATTAAAGCCAAAAGGTTACAAAGACAGTAAATTATCACGGCAAAAACTTGTGTGAGACGGTCTCACGGGTCGTATTTGTGAGACGGATCTCTTATTTGGATTATCCATGAAAAGTATTACTTTTTATGCTAAGAGTATTACTTTTTACTGTGAATATGGGTAGGGTTGACCCGTCTCACGATTAAGATCCGTGAGACGGTCTCACATGAGACTCACTCAATTATCACATGGCTTGCAACCTGAATAAAGATCCCACTCACCTTTCGTATGACCATGAAAAGTAGCTTTCTTCATTTATAATTCCCATATTTCTTTTCTTACATATTTAATTATTAATATTAACTAAAGAAATTTCAAAATAAATTCAATGAAAGTATATTATTTTGAAATGAATTTGGAATTATTACTTAAAATGACAGAGACATTTGATTGCAAATTTTCAGGATCGGAGGATTGGTAAGAAGAAGAGTTGAATAAATAATCACACTAGTTTGTCTGAACTTCGATTGGGTTAATAATTTTGAATTTTGTAATTATCGCTAAGTCAATGTCAGTTGGTTAATCATATAAGTTATGTGCGGAAGGAAGACAAACTGACATATTGAACACTAAAAAATGGCTAAGTAAGAAAAACAGTTAGATTATCAAGAATATACCGTATGAAATGTAAATAAAACAAAGATATTTCTACATGTTCGGATAATTCAATAACTCTTATGCCACCCCTTCTTTCTTTTGGGAAGGATGTTCACTAGAAGGCAAAAACTTGTGTGAGACGATCTCACGGCTCATATTTGTGAGATGGAGCTTTTATTTGGGTCACACATGAAAAAATATTACTTTTTATGCTGAGAGTATTACTTTTTATTATGAATATGGGTAGGGTTGACCCGTCTCACAGATTATGATCCGTGAGACGGTCTCATATGAGACTTACTCTCACTAGAAAACTTTGGAAATTCCAAATTTTGTAACAACTCGATTCAGTAAGACTTTATTACTGACTAATTGAAACTCCTAATTCAACTTATTTACTTAAAGTACACTAAACAATACACTAACGGTCAGTTTACAAGTATTTTAAAATGAAAGATATTAATCACAAATTGATTCTTAATGATCTGACATAATACTTAAGTGTGTGATAAGAACTCTTGAAATCAGTTGTGCTATTGAAAGCTTGGATATTTGAACTTATACAATGATTTCAGAGAACCTAACTGATTTACAAGTTCCTCTATTTATAGACTTGGATCTAACGGGCAGTAAACTAAAAAACTATATCCGTTCCAAATAGGATGACCATTAATCCCGTTTTTCACGTCACTGTCTCTTCTGACAATTCGTACACTGTAGGTAGTGCTCGCGGATTTCTGAAAATTTAGAAACTGTTTGTACGAAAGACTTTATCCAATAATTCAGCTTTATAACTTTAAGTAGCCCAACTGGTTCTTCAGAGAATGTTTTTTAATTTAGCTCAATTATCTTTCAGTCCAATTGGTCTTCAGCTATCAGTTTGGTAGACTTAGATATCGGTTAAGTTTCAAAAATCTTACAAAATTTATGTTTAGCTCATATTCAGTTTAACTCATATCAATTCAGCTTATTATCATTTTGACTCATTTTGTTAAATCATAAAAACTTAATTGATCAAACACAAATGATTCATATCCATTGTCTAAAATTAACTAAACAAGTGTGACAATTTACATCTATTTAGAAGTCTAGAAATTTTCACACATTATATGATGCTTTTAAATATATATATTCAACTTGTGAGGGTAGGAGAAAGTTTTGGTAAGGATAGTGAGTAATATTTTATGGTACTACGGCGAAGAATATTGCATGTCGTGTCCGTGATCCATATCGATTTAAGGTACAACATGCTTTTCATAATCGTAACGTAAATTTCATAACATAATAACACTGCGATTTTTCACCTTTCAACGGTTTACTGACGTCAGTCCCTAAGTTTTGATCCTCTAAGGGGGCGAGGCCATAAAACAGTTTTATCCCACTGTTAAGGGCCATATGTTGGAATTCCACCCATTTTCAGGGAATCCACACAGTGTCAAACATAAACGTACCAAAATTTCGTAAAACGTATAGACGGAACGACCGTATTTTTAAACCAAAAACCGAAAATCACATATGCATAAAATCGAATTTAAAACAGCCCACTTACAGTGTTTGAATGCTAGAAAAACAAAGATGCTTGGCTTCGGGATGGATCGCTCCTTGTTCTTCACCCGACGGCACTACGGCTTGATTTTTCTTGGAAGATTTTCGGCAGAGTTTGGCTAGGAAATGCTGCTGAATTTCGAGACTTTCAGCAAGGGGTTTTTCGAAAATATAGTGTAGGCTACGTAATGATTAACTCAAATTGTTCAAAATTAGAATATGAAGATGGGTACGACATTGGAGTATTTTAGTTAGTTTCTTTATTACTACTAATTATTTTTTAATGCAAAGCTTAATAGTAAAGTGTGAAACGGTCCAAAGAATTAGGTGTAACAAATGTGGAACAAGTAATATTTTGATTGTACATACTGTCTGCTCTAATCCTACGCTCACTCGTCCGACGAACAGTGCGAAAACACCAGTGACATTTTCTTGACAATTTTTTTTTTTAAAAATATTGTACAAAATATTATTTATATTCTTCTAAATATATTAAATGTGTGGAATAACTAATATTTTGATATAAAGAAAAATCAAAGACTCTATTTCAGTCGCAGTTGTGAATCTTTGACCCAAAGAAGCAATACAAGTGCATGAATTTAAACTAGATGGGGTCCTTAATAAAGATAATTTTTTACTTAAAACTTCAATTGGAAGTTACGACATATCCAAATGAAAAGAATTGATAAAACAGTAACGAAAATCCAGATTCGACGTTTAAAAGACAAAACGAGTGTGAGTACAAGGGAAAAAAAAAAGATATGGAGGATTTTCACTTGTCACCAACATGCAAATCCCTCTTGGCTGCATGGTTTTACATGGGCCAACGTCGATTGTGCTGGGATCAATTTAAAGATTGTACATAATCTTTTAAAAGCCAAAATCAACTTTAAAAAGTTTTGTATTTTTTTTTAAAAAAAAAGTTGTAAGAAATCTACTCATAATCCTATTCAAGCAATGTTTGTATGTCAAATAATCCATTGGATCTAATTAAAATTTCGATCCTCATGATTTAATTTTGAATTCCAATCACATTGGAATCAAGTGTGCATTCGGTAGGGGTGATATGTTAGAAGCTTCGAACCAAGAAATGAGGAAATTCATATGTGAAATATTACTTTGCACTTGTTGTAAGTACCAAAATGCGATAATGTAATCTATAAGCATTCAAATATAGAAATAATGGAAAATACATAATTAAATTAT
Source organism: Primulina eburnea (assembly GCF_022965805.1). NCBI lineage: Eukaryota > Viridiplantae > Streptophyta > Magnoliopsida > Lamiales > Gesneriaceae > Primulina > Primulina eburnea. The sequence goes on from NC_133114.1 coordinate 25,571,184, forward strand.
TTTATTTGCGCTAATTAAATATGATAGACATGTTTAAAATATGTTTTTCTATTAGAATGTATAAAACTGTGTTTTAAAGGTTATTCGAGACGCGGTCGAAAGGGAAAATATTTTTATTATATGATTATTTTTAATTATTTAATATATTGTATTTTCGAAAATGATGTCTTTTGAGGTGTTTTTACGCACCGAGTCGTATTTTAAACCGGCAATCGATTTTTGAAGAAAATTAAGATTTTTTGGAGGCTCGACTAATATTTTCGAAAATTTTCCTAAACGAAACAATTTTCTTACTTTCTAAATGGCCTAATATACGATGGTTATTGGGCCGAAACTTGTACCATATATATTTTATATTAAACTTGAGGTTTTGGTTGAGTTGATTAAATAAGGATAGATTAATAGTCAAATATTTATCGTTAAAATTTTAAGTTGTTTTAATAGTCATTTTGACCCGGTTTAAGATCCAATTTTATGGATAACTATTTGATTAATAAAATTGGATATTAAACCGGGTCAAAATGATTATTAAAACATCTTAAAATTTTAACGATAAATATTTGACTATTAATCTATCCTTATTTAATCAACTCAACCAAACACACCCTAAAATAATTCATATCACACGCCACCAAACTTCAAAAGACTCATAGTTTTCTCTCCACCATCACAAGGCCACACACCTCATGTTTTCAAGAAATTCACATGAGTTTTAAGAGATTAAACACATCAAGCTTCCTCTCCCGTCTCTCTGCCAATGTCCATCACGTCAAGGATTGTTTTTCGTGCGTGAAACACGCAAAAGCACGCCTTAATCTTTCTTCACTCATTTTTTATATCATATTATGTGTATTTAACATGATTGCATGAAAAACATGATCTCCTCTTATATATTTTCGTTTTAATGGCTTGTACATGATAAAAAAAATGAGTTTTCGTGCCTTTAAATTCATGATGTACAAATGAGCTTCCATGGTAGGGTTACTAAAATAGACGTTTTTCAGTATGTTTAAGGGTCTATTGAAGCATGGCTAAGGGCTGGACACGTAAGGAAATAAGCTGAACGAAAATTTGGGTTTTAACAAGCTAGGGTTTCTGTTTTGAGGGCCAGAAAGGAGCAGGCCGTGTGCTGGTGTTGGGTTACATCCAAGGGTCCTAATGGGGTCTAGTCATGGTCCTAGATGGCTTGAGAGAAGGCTGGTGCAATGAGGAAGATCGTAGGTTGAAGCTTGGGTCGCGCGGGTCTTGTGGAGTGACGGGTTGAGGGGTATGCAAGCTAGGTTCGTTAGATCTGGTCCACTAGTTTGTCAAGGGCTCGAGTATAGTCCTAAGAAGGTTGCATATGGTTTGGACATGGTGGTTAGGGTCTAGGCTTGAAGGAATATTTCATTTTTTGTTCAAAGTAGGGTTTTTGAAAAAGGTACAAAAAAATTCAGTAGGTTTTTAGGCTTTTTTTAGGGTTTTAATTGGCTTGATTGGGTTGCAAAATGTATGGTTATGTGTTAATAAGCTATGGTTCAAGTTTGGTAAAGTTTGACTAAAGCTTCGAGTTGATTCAAGTTGAAAACGGGACGCAGGTTCAAGTTTCAAAACAGATTGAGAAATTGGTCGATGAGCTTAAATTTACGCCTAAGAAATATCTATGGGTATATTTTAAGGTGTCATGTTAAGTTTGGATGGATTTGGATCGTCGTTTTACGGTCCAATAGGTAAATTGGGAAGTTAGGGTTTCAGGGGCAAAACATTCATTTTACAACTGAAAAAGGCTAGACGTCATGGCAGTGCCCTGAATGCTGTAATGAATGATTAAATGTTTATTTTGAAAATTCATGAGATTTTATGATGAAAAACGATATATGATAAAAAAATGTATTGCATGTTTGGTTTAAAAGAAAAATGATACTAGCTAACAATTACGAAAATTACGTTTTGTCGCAGAAAAAGAGAAGGACATCTCTCCAAATTTTTCCACATAAATCACATAACTCGTGCTCTCATATTCATTATTATTTATGAAAATTGATTTGTCATCAATTTTTTTTCTCAATAATTTTATAATATTTGTTTGTTATTAAAGAAATCCAATGAATGGAGGGAATGATATGGAGAGCACAAAGAAGATAATAATGGAGATAAAGAGAAGACATGCACACGAGCTTGACCATGTCCTTTAGCTTGGATACCTTTGTACCTAAATAATCACACTCTTTTACTTTAGTTGCCTTGTGGCAATGGACATGCCATGTAGCGTAGGCCAAAAACTTGTCACATCCACTACAAATTATATTGACCCTACAACCCCCTCCCGAAGATAACCCAAGCACTTACTTTTGCAATTTGATTATAATAAAATCATCATATACCAAGCACTTACTTTTGCAATTTGATTATAATAAAATTGTAAGATCGGTCGATTGTCGCTTTACCAAAAGTTATAACCAGTGGTAATCGTGCAACTCGAATCTCTTAAACCGCACAACAGCTCAAGTACCACGGTTCGATCGTTCTACCAAGCAAGGACAATTATTGCACTCAACAATCTCCCTCCCAATAATTGCACTCTTTGCAATCAATAGGAATCGAACCCTGACCTTGGCTCTGATACCAATTGTAGGACCGAGTGCTTGACGTTTTACCAAAAGTTATAGCTGGTGGTAATGGTGCAGCTCAAATCTTTTAAACCGCACATCAGCTCAATCACCACGGTTCGATCGCTCTACCAAAGCATGGATAATTATTGCATCCAACAAAAATCAGCACATATTTATATATATATATATATATATATATATATATATATATATATATATATATATATATACAATATTTTAAATTGTACAATAGTTCGAACGCTGTGTGTTGACAGACTCGTAGCAGAAACAATTATTGTATCTCAATATATATATATATATATATATATATATATATATATATATATATATTGAGATACAATAATTGTTTCTGCTACGAGTCTGTCAACACACAGCGTTCGAACTATTGTACAATTTAAAATATTGAAAATACACTGTAATCATCAGTTATAATTTTGATAGAGCAAAATGAAAAATTACTTTTAATAGAAACTTTTTGCATATAATCAAGGTTGGTCATAATGATGAAGTATAGAAGTTGAATTGATTACAATCAACACATGAAAAATATGTGGACAAAATGTAAATAAATATCACTAAATCACACTTTTTCTGGAAAATGAGTATTGCGAGAATTAAACCGTTTAAATAAATTATATATTAAACTTGAAAATTATTTTAAGAAAATAGTTTCTCTTATCTGCCGTCAGTGCTTCAAAAACTTGTAAAAATTTAAAAAATTTGTTTTTTAGAAAAAATGAAATGGATTGCGACAAGGCCTTCATTATTCTCTACACTTCTCTTTCTTCCATGATCCGAAATCGATACCTTCTTTCAAACAAGAAATGCAAGTGCTCCAAAAATAAATTTCGATCTAATAGATTTAGCTAGGATAAAATTAGCTAACGAAGTCCAAGAACACTAACATAAGAAACATACCAGTTTATTCAGAGAAAGTTTGAACCAGTAAAATTGAGGAGGAGAAAGTTCTATTTTTTTCCATCAATTTTTATATATTTTAATGTTTTATAGATTCTAGCAGTTTATTGTGAAGACAAAAAATATGTTTGGAGTTTATTTCGATCTTAAATTTCGAGATTATTTTTTTAACATTATATTTTCTACTGATGATTAAGTTTGAGATTCATTTTCGTTTGATTAATTGTAAAAGTTATATTTTTTACGTTTTAAACAAATTGGTGCAATTGCACGTCTACAATAAATTGTGCAGTCATATAGGACTTGGGATTTGAGATTAATTGTTTAGAATAAGAAACGTAATCTAAATAGTTTCATATTATTAAATTTATATTTAAAATCAGTAAATAATATATTGTATTGAACCCAGTGACCTATACAGGAAAAAAATCGACATTGGGTTACCTGCAAAAATATGGGGTCTCGCAGTACTATGCAAAATAATTTTTGTTTTTTTGAGAAGAAAAAATTAGTTTTATTCTTTCGCTAAAGCACAAAAAATTATTATAACACGATTTGGTAATAATTCTAGTGTTCGAAAAGTGGTTTGAGTGAACGAAGTTAAGAAAATAACATGTGAAAATTATAATTTACAGATGAATTTTATAGATATAAAATCAAATAACATATTTGACCAAATCTACATCATAAACTGAATATCGATGTTTTATGAATACGAGTGAGTCTCATGTGAGACCGTCTCATAGATCATAATTTGTGAGATGGGTCAACCCTACCTATATTCACAATAAAAAAATAATATTTTTTAATGGATGATCCAAATGAGATATCTGTCTCACAAATACGATCCGTGAAACCGTCTCACACAAGTTTTTGTCTATGAATACTTAGCATTATATTTTCAGGAAATCAACAAAAAACTACGTCGAGTTTTTTAGGACAAAAACACACTTTGATATTTACTTTGTTGGAAAATTCAAAACAAAAAAATTTCGCATTTGTGTTTTATTTTTACAAAATTTCATACCATATATATTAATTTGTTAGATAATTTATTATCATTTACTGAGTTTTATGCAAAAAAAAAACATTTTTTTGAGCAAATTTTTCTGTAATCATATACTTTGATTTATTAATTCAAATAAAGTTATATTTAGTCTACTAATTTTATTTATGGACTACACTAAAAAAAATAAAAACTTATACTTTATAATATTTTTTAGCACCGATTAAGTTAAATAATTTTTATTATACATATAAAAAATTAAATTAAATAAAATGAATATATACATTTTCTAAAAAAAATAACTCGGGGCCTGATTGAACCCTTGAACTCCAAAGATGCCATGATTAATTTGTAAATAAATTTTGTTTTTATTTTATTTTATTTTTTATACCGTGAGAATTTCAATGAGCATTGCGTAAAAATTCGAACTAATGAAATAGCTTGTAATCCACGTTATCCAAGTAAACTATATTGGACAAACCATATATGACATTACAAGCTCGTCTCAGAAAATATTGACAGGAGAATCAAAATTTTGACTATTAATCAAATGATCACCTACTTTACCTACTCAGATATCTTCTTGAGAACATAAATTTTGTTTTAAATTCATGATTGACTTAGTTTTTCAATGTTAACTGAAACTAAGGAGGATGAATTTTATCATCATCGTCATCTGTTGAACCAAATATAAATTATAAAAAAAATTGATAGTTGGACAATTAATTAGTCAAATCTTGATAACATAAAATTTTATTTAGTCATAACGTATTCACCTTTACAAAAAAAAAATTACGATGGGTATTTTATAATAAGAAAATTGGAAATATATAGATTAAATAATTGATGGTTTTCAACAAATCTTCCAATTTATTTAATAGTACAGTCTCCACTCTACTGTTATTCGTACTGACATGATATATTTTTTATTAACATTTTACAGTAAAAAATTTTGACGTTGATTGAAAATATGACATCGAAGTTCTAACAAAGTGAATATAATATTAGAAATAATATTGATAATTACGTTTCCAACGAACAATGTATGGAGATCGAAGAACACAAGCCTCTGTCTCTTTTTTATTTATTATTATTATTATATGACTTTATGCATAAGTTGTAAGGAATTTACATCTTTTCCCATTAGATTCAATTTTTTTAATATACTACATCTATATTTTTTATAATATTTTAAAAAAATCATCTTGAAAAAATGATGAGAGATGATTTGAATAGAAATCTTTAAGTCGGTAAAAGCAATCTTTCTAATTTATTCTTGTAATATAATTGTATATTGTATCATGTGAAATGTGAATCGAAGAATGTGGTCACCAAATTTTTTTTTTTTTTTTTAAAGAAACTTGGAAAATTTCTTAATATGAATAAATTTAATAATAAATTATATAATTTACGTACCATATCTTTTGTCAAACTAGTCATTTAATTCGCGAAAATGTATGTGTTGGTCATAAAAAGTCAAACAAGTACTGGACTTGCAGAGGGATAAACCAAGAAAAAAAAGGAATTAAATTTCAAAGACATTTCATTTGAATTGATTTTTTTTCTTCTTCTCATGTTCATAATGTATTTATTTGCTTCGTTTTTTTGTCTTAATTATTGCAATAAATCTCATATTTCACTTATTAAAATGTATTATTATGCCGTTATTGTACCTGATATGTATGTATCCCACTCAATTTTTTTTTTTTTATTATTGAGAACTCGTAACCCTTAATTTTGATGCAGTATAAGTACATCAAAAAATCAACGCAATAGTCTGTAAATTACGTTGACCAAATAAGTTACATTAGACAAGCGGCCTAGTGTGACAGACTCAAAGAAGTAAGAAAAGACCGAACATCTGACCTCTTGGTAAAACCATACTCTCAATCCAAGCTATCTTTTAGAGCCACTCAATATTATATATATGAGATATATCTTTCACATGAGATAGCATGTATTTTTTATTTTTATTTTTTTGTAATTTTTTGAGCTGATATTTGTATAATGTATTTGACCGTATATATTATTGCAAAATATGTTACAATGTCACACTATAATTATAATATCACACGTAAAAGATATTATTATGTGTACTTTATTTTATATTATATTTTATTTCATGAATAATTCTACTTTCTGAATACGGAATTTTATGAAAAATAAAATAATTACATCCTTCAAATTACAAGTACCGACATATGCCGATACTCATAATTTCTGTATTCGAACTTGAGTATGAATTTTACTTGAATTTGAAAAAAAAAAAATGATTTATTTCAAACTCAAATATGGATTGAATTTGAGTCCGATCATAAAATTTGTTTTTAAAATGACGCTTCATTTTTTAATAATTTTTTCTCACCTATATAAATCATAGTATTTATATACTCCATTACACACACAACACATGTATGATATCCCTCATCCACTAATATATCGGATATTTCGAGAGAAGACTAGCAACTCGAATAAATAGAATAATTTTGGCTCAAATATCACTTTAGAAAAGTAGGATTAACAGATGATATCACATATCTTTATTCATAAGACAAATCAAGTATATTCATATTTACAATGAAAAAGTGATATTTTGACATAAACAATAATATTTTTTCATCGTAGATTTAAATAGAATATCTGTATCATAAAATTTACTAACGAGAAGGAGAACATCTCATAATAGTTTTTATGATAAACTATATATATACACACACACACAAATTGACTGGACTTGGATAATTTTTTTTAATAAAAAAAAGATCAACTTCAAAAACTTGTAAGTTGGATGGATTTGTTTGGATATGTAGCTTAAGACCTCAAGTCATGTTCCCATGGTATAACTTAGCTAGCTTTGTGCCCACACCTCCACACACAAACACCAACTCATACATCACCACTCCACTAGTGTTTCGTGTCCTAATCATGAATTCTTGGAGAGAGAGGGAAGAAAAAGACAGTGAGAACAAGAAAGCGATCAATTACATGTCAATGGAGGTTATATGCACCTTTCTTGATTGCCTATATTTATGATTGAGCCACTCCCCCCATTTCTCTTGCATTTCACACTCTTTTCTCTCGTAACTAGGCGACAACGAATTGGGCTTTTGCCTTACTGAATAAGCGGTCATTTCTTGGCTCCCAACCATGGTGAGTAGTGTTGTAGATATTTTCTTGAAAAGCCCTCTTTTACAAATGGGTTTTGTGTTTTAAGCTGATTGATTTGTTGCCCCATTCAAGCATGGGGAAAACATGGAGACAGGGTACGACATTCTAAGCCCATCGAAAGTCAATGATGGCAGAGGAGGATTCAGAGCAGTTTCTTTCATTTTCGGTACCAAGCTTAATCCTTTTAGTTCTTGATGGGTATTTTCTTGCAGAATTTGTCAGTGAGAAATATGTATTAGTCCAGGATTTGATGTCTTGTTCTTGCGTTTGTATGTAGTTTTGGCGGCATTGGACAACATGGGTTTTGTTGCAAATTTAGTGAGCTTGGTTCTCTACTTCTCGTACAAGATGCACTTTGATCTGTCTAGTGCAGCAAACACTCTTACAAATCTCATGGGATCAGCTTTCTTATTGTCGATTGTTGGTGGTTTGATCTCAGATACTTACATTAACAGATTCAAGACTTGCCTAATCTTCGGCTCTCTTGAAGTGTTGGTAAAACAAATTATATTGAAATGTCCCTGTCTTGAATCTGTTTATGATTTTTTTTTGGATAATTCAAGAATCATGGAATAAATTATGAGGAAATATGTAGTTATCTTGGATATAATTTGGGAACCAAAATTGCCACGCGGTCCTATATCCGCTACACTACTATTTCTAAATCTCGAGGTATACAATGTCACCGGTTATGATTTTGATATTACTAAGTTTGGTCTTACGCACTATTTTATCTTTTTCACATCGAAGGGCTTGTATCAATGTCATGACATTGATATTTGCAATTTGGTTAGAAAACATTCCATCTGGTTTAAAGTTTTTGAAGTGTACGAATTCTTGAACTATTGCTTGATGTGACTCATGAGCTGCTATGCATATGAAATCCTTTATAATTAAAGAACTTATGTCTTGTTCTTTATATGTTAGGCTCTATCAATGATGACAATTCAGGCTCATGAAGATAATTTACTACCAAAACCTTGCGCCAAGTCAAGTTGCATTCGAGGTGGAATTGCTGTCTATTTCTACGCATCGCTGTGTTTATTGGCGTTAGGTATTGGTGGGGTAAAGGGTTCTCTTCCAGCACTTGGTGCAGACCAATTCGATGCCAAAAACCCGAAAGAAGCCAAGGGTCTTGCTAGCTATTTCAACTGGCTGTTGCTTAGTACTGTTGTTGGTTCGTCTGTTGGTGTTACTGTCATTGTGTGGTTTGCTACTAATAAGAACAATCATAATTGGTGGAAGGGATTTCTTACTTGTGCTATTGGTTCATTTATCGGATTTATATTTCTTGGGGTTGGAAAACCGTTCTATCGCCTTCAAGTCCCGCGAGAAAGCCCTCTTGTAAGAATTGTACAGGTACAAATATATACATTGCTTTCACCTTGTTTCTATGCTAAATCAAGTATCTTGTTTTGCGTTACTTAATTGAATACACGTGGTCCACTGTGATTTGACAGAAATTATGTTTGTTATGATATAAGAGTTATGATTCCTAATTCAACTTTTTTTTCAGCGCAGGTTATAGTTGTGGCAATAAAAAACCGTTGGCTGTCACTTCCAGTGGACAATAGTGAGCTATATGAGCTCAACGAGAAAGATTCAAACCCAACAGCTCAAAAAATTGTTCATACCAATCAATTTAGGTAGTCTTGTAATCTGATATGAGCTATACTTCCTATACATGTCTCGTGTCACTTACGTATAGTTCATTCTCTTATCTAAGCTGAATTTGAATCCCTTTTCAAATACAGATTTGCCTCCTTGGTAATTAAAACAAGGAATTTTGAGTTTTGTTTGAAAAACCAAGCTGAGTTAGGAGTATAGTAAGCTACGAACATATACACGCTGATCATGTATACATTCTTGACTGTATCTTTTACTGTAGATGGCTAGACAAAGCAGCGATTCTCCCTAGAAGTGCTCAGCCCTCCCCTTGGAAAGTTTGCACACTGACACAAGTGGAAGAAGTAAAAATCCTTACTAGAATGTTGCCAATTATTGCTAGTACAATCCTACTTAACACATGCATGGCACAGCTTCAAACCTTCTCAGTTCAACAAGGCTATCGAATGGATCCCCATCTTGGTTCTTTCCAAGTCCCGGCCGCTTCAATCCCCATCATCCCATTACTCTTTATGATCATCCTTATTCCAATATATGACCGTCTTTTCATCCCCTTTATTCGTAAGTTCACAAAGCATCCATCTGGAATCACTCAGCTTCAAAGAATAGGTGTTGGCCTAGTTCTCTCAGCTCTGTCCATGGCTGTTGCCGGAGTTATAGAAGTTAAGAGAAGAAGTCATTCTTTGAAGAATCCGTTGAAGCCCATAAGTCTTTTTTGGCTGGCATTTCAATATGGCATATTCGGTATTGCTGATATGTTTACTTTAGTGGGATCACTTGAATTTTTCTACAAAGAAGCTCCTGCTGGCATGAGGTCACTTTCAACCTCTTTTACGTATATTTCACAATCTTTCGGGTATTTCTTGAGCAGTGCTTTCGTGAGTGCTATAAATTCAGTAACGAAAAGAGTCTCACCAAGCAAACAAGGTTGGTTGTATGGACAAGATTTGGACAAGAACAATTTGAATTTGTTCTTCTGGTTCTTGGCAATCTTGAGCGGTCTCAACTTTCTCTGTTTTCTGTATTTCGCAACATGGTACGAATACAAAAACAACGACGAGAATGTCGTCGATAAGAATGCCGTTCCAACTTCTCAGTCTATCAATCCTCTCTTCAAGGCGGTGGAGGAGGAAGATCCCTTGAAGGCTGTAAATGGTGACTCCGCCGTGGAGCACACGAATGTGAAAGACTGATATAGTATATTTACATGAAACAGGAGATGAAACTTGAATGGTATTTCGTAAAGTTATAGACTTGATGGCCTTTTCAATTATTATTATTAATTTTTTTGTGGGTTTTGTGTGCTGTGATTTTTTCTGATCTTTTATTGGCAGTATGGCTTGAATTGATACATAGATGTACCCACTTACAGCAATATTGTAAAAAAGTTTTCGAAGGAATGAAGATTTGTTCTGCAGTATACAGTAAATATGAATGGATTTTTATTATTCTGAGCACCAAATCTTTTGGTTAGTCCCTCTCAAATAGTATTTGTCGCATGTGAGCATATTTTTTCTGCAATATTCGAATGAAGTTGCTTAATTTTACATGGATTCTTTCTAATATCCAAAGTTTAGCATGAACTTTTATTAGTTTCTATTGATAAAGTGATTTTAGAAACTAGAGGGAAATGAAGTTACAACTTACTACACGTAATTTGTTCAACTAAAATTATTTTAGTGATGATTGAGGTTTATTTACTTAAACAATTATAATTATAAATTTGAAAAAAATTGATGTAAAAGTTAAAACATATATTATTATACTAATTACTAGGGGTATTTGCCTATTTGTCTTTGTGAGACGGTCTTACGAATCTTTATATGTGAGACGGGTCAATTCTACCGATATATACTCTTAGCATAAAAGTAATACTTTTTCATGGATGACCCAAATAAGATATTCATCTCACAAAATACGATATATTGGCTTGGACAATCCTCCCCCTCTTGAGCTAGCTTTTGGGATTGAGTTAGGTCCAAGTTACAATCTTAACATGGTATCAGAGCCCGGGTTTCACCGTTATGTGTTGGACTGCCTATAATTAGGCCACCCGTTCTGCCCACAATTAGGTCATTTGTAAACTCCACGCTCCAGATGTTCATTCCTGGGCGTGAGAGGGGTGTGTTAAATGTCCCACATCGGTTAGATAATTAACCTTTGAGTGGCATATATTGGCTTGGACAATCCTCCCCCCTTGAGCTAGCTTTTGGGGTTGAGTTAGGTCCAAGTTCCAATCTTAACACGTCTCACATAAGTTTTTGTCCGAGTTGAGTTAATAAATAATACCAGGTATAGACATTAAAAATGATAGATGAGTCCATTTATTCACAATAATGCGCAGAGAAAAGACTTGTGAACATTGAAAGCGTCATCTCAAGACCCATTTCAAATGATTTCATAGTGCTATCATTTAGCGACTCTTGTCCCTAAGGATTCTTGTAAAAACGGGTTCGGATCGAAATTGGGTAAAGATAAAGATGAATCAGATCCAGAACCGTCTCTGATCCATTTCACAATAAATTGAACCGGTTCAGTAACCGGTACGATAGTTTATGGGATTTGGACTGGAACCAATTTTTTTGTAAAAAAACAAAAATAAACGGCGATTGGGCCAAATTGCAGCAGAGGCCTAAGGCCTTTTTTAAAATTAAAACAGCCCACGGGACAACGGCTGTATCATTTGTATTCAGCTACTGAATACATTAAATTAATTGCAAATTGGCCCTCAATTTTCGGCCAAATTGCAATTATATTTTTTTACCCAAAAATCCAACTATAAATACAAAATTGTTCTAAACATTTTCACACAATAATTTTCTTTCAGTTCTACATTTCTCTGTAATAAATTATGTCTTTGCTATCATTAGGCAACATATATTTAATCAATTTAGTTATAACTTTTTTTACGTTCAGTATTCTCTTTATTATTATTTACTTACTATTTCATAATTTATTCTTATAAATAATTCGAATTTTAATGGCGTCACATTCAAACCGCGGTAGTCAGGAGGTGACTACATTTCAAACTTTGGTTAACTTTTTGGTTATATACCTGAATTTGATGAAGTCGAACCTGGTCACGAAGAAGAAGAAGCCATGAAACTCCCCGACAAAGATGTCGGGAAACCATCGTCCGTCCGAACAAGCAACACGATGGAAACGAGCACGATGATAGTCCGAGCAAAGCGAAACGAAGTTTGAGATCACTTTGTTATTGAAAAAAAGATACGAACAACTCTTTTGCCTTACGTAAAATTTACAAAACCAAATATTCTTATAAAACGAGTGGTGATTGCGGTGGTACCGACATTTTGAAAAAAAATATTTAGTCAAAGTACATAAACTTGACATTGATACTCTACAGCCATTCGGTAGAAACCAACCGAATAACAAATTAATCCTTCAAGTAATAAACGTTTCACAATTACAAAAAAAATTTCTCGAAAAATTGTCGTTAAAAATATTTTCAACCTTTTATAATAGTTGTACAAAAATGTTTTGTTGAATTTATCACTACTATTCAACCGGATTTTCATAATATTTATAGACACATGCTTAAAAAATATTATTTTGATATATCCAAGGAATATTAATAAACACCAAAATCGCATCTTTCAAATATTTCTTATAGAATTAGTTTGACAACTGATATTTAGTGTAATTTGAATATAACATTTTCTTATTGTTATATGTCATTTGATTGATAAAATTTGGACTATGACAAAAGAATTTTAACATTTGATCATTTAGAATCGTCACACAACACATATACTATAACTAGATATGTTTTACATGTTGTTAGGATTTATGACATATTCATTACAACCGATTTTATATGGTAATTTTCTTTATGTTAATTATGCATGTCATATTATCAACTTATGTGTTAAATGTGCATTTGATGAACATATATCTACTGTAATAAAAAAAAAATTCAAAGTATGTGAGAATTATTACGTAAAAGAACACGTGAACATGATTGAAAAATACTACTCAAATCAAATAATATTGCGGTAGAGTCTTTAGTGTTGACTGAAGATATTTCGAATATTTTGAATAATTGTGTTTTTTTTTTTGGAAATTTTTAAAGAAGCAATCGAAAAGTTTTATGACATTAACTACCATACTTCAACCATATTTCCACATTTTTTTTTTCAATATGTTATATATATTTATTGAATATCATGATGATGTTGTTATGCATGATTTTGTTTCAGTTATAGAAACAAAATTTTAAAATATTGGGAGAAAATTCAATTGTGCATGACTTAACAACATTGCTTGATTCTAGTCATTCAAGGTGAGTTAGACATGTTTTTTGAATATTATACTAAATTTATTCCGAAGAATGTTGACGATCAAAAGAAATCAATCACGCATTCTCTTCAAGAATTTTTTATTTGTATGCTAGTGAACAATGTGAACCTTGAGTGTGCAGCCGTAGGAGAAGCCAACAGAGAAAAGCAAAAATAGAGCACTCAAATTCTTTCAAAGTTTGAAACAACACAAGTTCAAAGGAAAATCGGCGTCAACAACAAATTACAATGATATCCAATTTTATGTAAGACAATATATAGAGACTACAAAGGATTTTAATGTTATTTATTGGTGGAAAGTAAATTTCCAACTTCATCTAGTGTTAGTGAAAATCATAAAAGATGTCTTAGTTGTTCAAAGTTCAAGTTTTGCTTCTGAATCAACTATGTGGAAGAATCATGAACAAAGAACTAATTTAATTCCAGAAACACTAATATGCCCACAAGATTGGTTTGTAACCAAAAAAATAACGAGACCTCTGGAGCAATCGAAGAATTTTCAAAGCTCGAGCTCCTGTAAAGATACATAATATCCAAAATATATTTTAATAAATCGTAATGAAGTTTTTATGTTTAATTGTAAAAATCAATGTTGAGGTTAATTTATTTTTATGATCAGTCTCAAAATACTAAATAATAAAGCTCATTAATAAAAGTAATTTTATATTAAAAATAATAAAATACAAAACCCGAAACCGATTCGACCTTATAGAACTAATCTATAGTTTAGATACCTTGGAACCGGAACCAGGAAGCCGTTAAGCATGCCTACTTACCCCTTTTCAGTCCACCTAGGACTTGTGGATTTGTCATGGGTGGACTTTTTTGTTTAATTGAGGTTTCGTCTTCTAGCATGCTTGCTTCGATATACTCGTGTGTGGGCTTGCATTTTTTCGATTTCACAATTTTATTAGATAACGATTTGATGTATGGATTTCAAATTAGAGGAGTTTTATTAGATAACGATTTGATATATGAATTTCAAATTAGAGGATTCCAAATCCTCTTAAAACCCATAAAATTGTTTCGAAAAATTCCAAATGAATATGATGTATTTAGAACATGAATTTAAGATAATTTGATTTCAAATACTTCAATCTAAACGCATTAAATTACTCTAAAAACAATGAGTATGTTTTCACTGAGAAAAAAAAAACAGATTCGAAGTTTTAAATAATGTGGACAAAGAACCAAGCTAGTGAAATCAAATCTAACTTACACTCATAGTGTTGGCGTAGGTGTCCAGCGAGATAACTTATGCCAAAATTTTTATTGATTCTTATATAAAAACAATCTTTATTTTAATAATGTTTTACTATTTTATCCAATTATGATAATTAATTTATTTGTGTATCTATGTAAGATGCATGAATAAAGCTCTTGAATATACAATAGATACCATGATGTTTGTCTCGCAACGTAAGATCATGAAACTCATTAATAAGTATATCATATATTCTAAACATGTTCCTAGTCGAATAAGCCACATATAATAAGGATAAAAGTCACTTGAGCTTGAGACTAACATATGTGATGTAAATGTCATGCTTCAATGATAAGGAAATGAAGATGTCTGTTCATACAAATAAATGATCATTTGGTGATGCAGTGAACAACCCTCATCCGAATTGTCCAAGTGGTTATTACTAATCGAGTGGAATAATAAGGGTTATTGTTGTACACCATTAGTCCTTTGACCCAGGACAACGTAGATGGTCTACATACTAGTATACATTTTGATCCATTTATTGACTCCATTAAGGGTTAATATGTGGCGAGGTTGGATGTAGTTTCAAAATACATATGAGTCAATGAATTGTAGTCGGGGATTCAGTATTATTACTCAAATATATATCACATCGTTATTGAATTCATTTGCAACTCTTGATATACCAATAATTGCATATTCGATCAAGATATATGAGTTGAAGAGACAGTATTGTACGTTAACCATAACTTATCTTGCAGGAACTATCATTGATATCTAGTGGATCACGTGACGATCCTTCTAAACTCTCTTACCATGATTGGATAAGTGGAATCAGACTTAAGTTCTGACATTCTTGATCAAGAGGTTGATGAAAAGAATTATGCTTAAACTCGAATAAGAATAAATGTTATTCTGAATTACAATAAAGTTGTAACACACGGCTAGTTGTATCTTTACACTATTGAGGGTCACACAAATACGAGATTCAGTGTTTATGATGAGATAGTCAAATTCTAGGAGTTGAATTTGTCGACTGTAGTTTGATGCAGATCAAACATATAACATATTTCTTAGAAAAGAGTTTATAAGCGGATTCCATGAAATAGTAATTGTGGAAAATAGCTTAATTTCAAAATTAAGTGAGGAAAGTCAAACTATTTGTTTTAGTGAAAAAGTTCACAAAACTAGCAGTTGTCAAAAAAAGATAAATGAAAGTTTTGTCCTTCAAAATTTTCAATTTTCATCATATGAACAAGAATTGTATCTTTGATACATCGGTTCAGTTTGATCGTTAATCGAAGTTATAATTAGTTTACAATTATTTATTTAGTAATTTAGAATCTAGTAATTAAATAATAATGTTAATAGTGACAACTGTTATATGTAAATAGTTCTCATGGAGTATTCTAAAATGATCTAGAATTGATTAATTATTTAACGGTTAATTAAGAAATTAAATAATAGTTGTTTGGTTTATATATATATATATATATATATGAAAATTATAATTAATGAAAATAAAAGAATTCTAAAGAGATTAGGATTATGAATCTTAGTAGCATTATATTAGTGTATTTTTATTAATATGTTAATCAAATATTGATAACATGTAACATAACTATAAAAGAAAAATACACAAAAACCCCTTCCTCGCCTAGAAGCAAATTTTCGGCCACCCTTCCACCACCGCTCCGCCACCCCAACGCTGTTGCAACTCCATCGGATTTTTGAAATTCCGGTGATCCAATTTCGATGATAAATCATTTAGATCTCTAGTACGATCTATACTAGAAATATCATCTCTGATCGTGAACTTTATTCGACGATCCAAAAAGGAGAAAGTTTAGTTCGTAAATATTTACAAGAAGGACCAACTCCGCTAATCTCGAACTGATTTGCTATCCAGCGTAAAATACACAAAGGTAAATATATCTAAATATCCTATGAATGTTTTAAATCATACTATGTCCAAAGAACATTTTGAACGTCAAAACAAAATTTTTAAACTTCTGATATGCATTGAGTGCGACACATATGAATTCTTATTCTACACGTTCTTTACCCGTTCAGGAATTATAATCTATCTTTTCAAAAACGTGATTTCTTTAGACATCCTTGTGTTTTATGCTCTTCAGTTTTTCTATGTAACGAAAAAATATACCACGATCACTCCAGTTTCTATAATAAATGGATATAGCTGGGGATACCCAGATCTACACTGTTGTTTATGGCCTATGGGCATAATTTAGTTATGGATTTTTTTTTTTTTCAAAATGGAAATTAAAAAACTACAACTACAGGCAGAGACGGAGCCAAAAAAGAGACGATGGATGTGGTCACCCTCTCTTGATTTTTTATTTTATTTTAATAAAGTAGGGTCTTAGATATATTTATTTTACTTCACTTTCTTTTCCTTCAATTTTTTAATATATTTTTGCGTCTGTTTGACTTCATTTTTCTGGTTTCGTCCCTTATTGCAAGATAATAATAAAAAAAAAAAACTTTGTAAAATTGTTCAAAAACAACAATGGAGAAATATTATTTATTCAAAGATTATTTCGTTAGCTTCAAAGTTTCGAGAAACGAAAAACAAGACTAAAAAAATGGTGAATATATATTTTGTTTTCCCTTTTTAAGAGTTGGGCCAGTATACATATTTATATTAAAAATAAAATTATATTTTTGGTAATGTTAATTACACAATTTTTATATTCTTGTTGGTCAATTCACGATGTTCTTAGAATGATTTGTCGGTTTTTCTAATTTTAGTAATTTTTAATCGAATTGTTGACATCAAACATGTCAGTAACGTTCTATGCAACATTAGCAGTTTTTGGTGGTCACGTCAACATTTTAGTAAAAAATAATTAAAATTAATTTTAATTAATTGAAAATTAGTAATTAAAATTGTGAATTCAAGAATAAAAGGTGGAAAATGAAAAACATCCAAACTACAAGATAAAAATTTTAATTTTCCTTCTATTTAATAAATGTATGATACTGCATAAAATAACTTTTTGAAGTGTTCGTGTAAAATATGGATCGATACCAAATAACAAGCAATTTAAATCATAAACACACACAATCAATGCGATGGAGATGTCACAGCTAAGACGTATTCATTATCTTTTGACAAGTCTACGATACAAACCTAATTAAAACTTTTAAAATTTACCAAATTTATTTTTTAGTATACAAATGACAATTAAATTCGTACATCCTAATTAATATTTTCTTAAAAATCATAATATAACTTTTGATTGTGACATCAAAAATTAATTAATCTCAGCTGTTGACTGGTGTGCTCAGCTTAACTACTGATGTAGTTGCTTTATCTAATCATCTCAACCCCATATATATATATATATATATATATATATATATATATATATATATATATATATATATATATATATATATATAGTTTTGATATCCTGCACACCTACCGTGCACACCTTTGTGAGCACCAATGATGTGTCACTCACTCATTGGATGTGATGAAATATAGAAAAATTATGCATCCAATGGGTGAGTGACACCTCATTGGTGCTCACAAAGGTGTGCACGGTAAGTGTGCATGATATCAAAATTGTATATATATATATACATACGGGAAATTTGTGTTCAGTCCCCAGCCGTCGTTTTTTTTTTTTGTGTTAAGTCCCTAGGTACTTTTTTAGTACCACATTTCCACATGAAGTGTACCACATTTTGTATGACATAGTACCACAATTTTGTGGGTAGGGAGTGAAGCCAAAGAAATGTTTTGATTGAGGATTTTTCACCAACTTCCCCTATATATATATATATAATATTTTAAAATCGAAATTCGAATCTATTCTATGTGTGTCATTAATATACGTTGTTCTTAGATAAATTACGATCATAGTCTATACATATTTATAAAAGACGTTGTCGATCAAATCGACCAAGTTTTTTTTTCTTCCACGGAAAATTCCGTCTTTCATATATATAAACAATAAGGTTGTGTTTAATGTCGGCAATAAAGTCAAATAAGGTGGCCAATTGGAGGAGACAACATTTAATGTGAAGTTGTTGCAGCCTTCTTTGAACACGTTTATTTTGGCAGCTAAATTTCAGAAATTGCGGATGTTCATACTGGAATGATGCATCTATAAATAGATGCATCATTCGACATTTCTTGTATCCCGTTCTGAGTTCCTCTCTCAGTATACACATGTTTGAGTGTGTTCTATAATATTTGTGAGGTGTTTTGTTCGCCTGTATTAATAGAGTGTATGTTCTCTTTGGAAACACAGTGAGTGAGTTGTACACCACAAAATATTATAGTGGAAATTCTTTTCATCTTGCCCGTGGTTTTTACCCTAATAATTTTTAGGGGTTTTCCAAGTAAATCTCGGTGTCCAGTTTATTCTTTATTTTCGGCTTTTATTATCTCAAATTCCGCACGTGGGACCAAGAAGTGGTATCAGAGCCTTGGTTTAAAATTTCTTAAGATTCTGAGTATGCTCTGTGGTTGCAGCCTAGACTGATCTTCCACATCAGAAAAGATTTTTTGAGATTTTTTATTTAAGGCGGGATTATTTTGTCCAGTCTATAAAATTGTTGTAGACAAAATGGCGGGAAGGTACGAGATAGCAAAGTTCAATGGAAGCAATTTTATGCTGTGGAAAATAAAGATACAAGCAGTTTTAAGAAAAGAAAATTGCTTGGCGGCTATTGGAGATAGACCGGTGGAAGTTACGGATGATGAAAAGTGGAATGAGATGAATGATAATGATGTTGCCAATTTACACTTGGCTATAGCTGACGAAGTTTTGTCAAGTATCTCTGAGATAAAAACAGCCAAAGTTATCTGGGATACTCTGATAAAGATGTACGAGGTCAAGTCGCTACACAACATGATTTTCCTAAAGAGAAGGCTTTATACTCTTCGGATGGCGGAATCCTCATCGATGACCGACCATATCAATACACTAAATACTCTATTTGCCCAACCCACTTCCATGGGGCATAAAATAGGGGAAAATGAACGTGCGGAGCTTCTACTTCAAAGTCTACCAGATTCATATGATCAACTTATCATCAACATAACCAACAATATTCTTATGGGCTTTCTAAGATTCGATGATGTCTTAACTGCGGTTCTTGGAGAAGAAAGCCGGCGCAAGAATAAGGAAGATAGGTTGGTATCCTCAAAGCAGGCAGAGGCGTTACCGATGATAAGAGGAAGATTTAGGGACCGTGACTCCAGTGGGAGCCAAAGACGAGGTAGATCAAAGTCAAGAAGTAAGAAGAAAAATATTTACTGCTTTAAATGTGGCGGTAAAGGGCACTTCAAGAAAGAGTGTACGAGTATTGATAAAAGCTCTCAAGGAAATGTGGCAAGTACTTCAGGAAGTGGTGAAATATTATTCAGCGAAGCGGCAACTGTTGCAGAAGGCAGACACAAATTTTGTGACACATGGATTATGGATTCAGGAGCGACGTGGCACATGACGTCTCGGAGAGAATGGTTTGATCATTATGAACCAGTCTCAGGAGGATCTGTATTCATGGGAAATGATCATGCCTTGGAAATCGCTGGGGTCGGTACTATCAAAATTAAAATGTTTAATGGCATCATTCGCACCATACAAGAGGTACGACATGTGAAAGGACTGACGAAAAATCTTTTGTCCTTGGGGCAATTGGATGACATCGGGTGTAAAACTCGTATCGAGAACGGGATCATGAAAATTGTGAAGGGCGCGCTTGTGGTTATGAAGGCGGAAAAGGTTGCTGCAAATCTGTATGTTCTTTTGGGAGAAACACACAAAGAGGCAGACCTCGCTGTTGCATCAATTGGTTCAGGAGAAGAATTAACAGTGTTATGGCATAGAAAGCTCGGACATATGTCAGAACGAGGGTTGAAAATTCTCTCAGAACGGAAGCTGCTGCCGGGACTTACAAAAGTGTCACTACCCTTTTGTGAGCATTGTGTTACCAGTAAACAACACAGATTAAAGTTTGGCACTTCTACTGCCAGGAGCAAAAGCATATTGGAGCTGATTCATTCAGATGTTTGGCAAGCACCGGTTGTATCCCTAGGAGGAGCGAGATACTTTGTCTCGTTCATTGATGATTTTTCTAGGAGATGTTGGGTGTATCCAATCAAGAAGAAATCAGATGTTTTCCAGATCTTCAAAGAATTCAAAACGCGGGTTGAACTTGATTCTGAAAAGAAAATAAAGTTTCTGAGGACTGACAATGGAGGAGAATATACCAGTGACGAGTTTGATGCATTTTGTCAACATGAGGGAATCAAGAGACAGTTCACGGTGGCTTACACACCTCAACAGAACGGAGTGGCGGAGCGGATGAACAGGACCTTGTTGGACAGAACAAGAGCTATGTTGAGGACTGCGGGTCTAGAAAAGTCATTTTGGGCAGAAGCAGTCAAAACCGCTTGTTATATTATCAATCGTTCTCTTTCAGTGGCGATTGATCTGAAGACTCCGATGGAGATGTGGACCGGGAAGCCGACAGATTATTCTCATTTTCATACATTTGGAAGTCCTGTGTATGTTCTGTACAATGAGGAAGAAAGATCAAAGTTGGATTCGAAATCCAGAAAATGTATCTTCTTGGGTTATGCTGATGGAGTAAAGGGGTTTCGCTTGTGGGATCCTACTGTTCACAAGCTTGTCATCAGCAGGGATGTTATCTTCGAGGAAGATAAAGTAAAGGGAGACAAAGGCACACTGAATTCAGAAACAACTATATTTCAGGTGGAGAATAAGACAGACGAAGGTCAAGTTTCTTGTGAAGCAGTACCAGAGCACGAAGAACAAAAACATGTTGAGTCTGAGGTTTCCAATGTGAGGCAGTCAACTCGAGACAGAAGACCACCAGGTTGGCTTTCGGATTATGTCACTGAAAGCAACATTGCATATTGTCTATTATCAGAGGATGGTGAGCCATTGAGTTTCCACGAGGCTACTCAAAGCTCGGATGTATCCTTGTGGAAGATAGCAATGCAAGAAGAGTTGGAGGCATTAGACAGAAATAAAACTTGGGATCTTGTTACACTACCACGAGGAAGGAAAACCATTAGAAACAGATGGGTCTATAAGATCAAGCGTGATGGCAATAACCAAGTGGAGCGGTATCGTGCTAGATTGGTGGTAAAAGGATATGCTCAGAAAGAAGGCATTGACTTCAATGAGATATTTTCTCCTGTGGTTCGGCTTACAACAGTCAGAGTAGTATTGGAATTATGTGTGGTGTTTGACCTACATCTAGAACAGCTAGATGTGAAAACGGCGTTTCTTCATGGAGATCTTGAAGAAGAAATCTATATGCTCCAGCCAGAAGGTTTTGCGGAAAAAGGCAAAGAGAACTTGGTTTGCAGGTTGAACAAATCTCTGTACGGTCTCAAACAGGCGCCGAGGTGTTGGTACAAGAGATTTGATTCCTATATCATGAGCCTTGGATACAACAGACTGAGTGCAGACCCTTGTACATATTTCAAGAGGTCTGGTGATAATTATATCATTTTGCTGTTGTATGTGGATGACATGTTGGTAGCAGGCCCCAACAAAGATCATGTCCAAGGATTGAAGGCACAGTTGGCTAGGGAATTTGATATGAAGGAATTGGGACCAGCAAACAAGATTCTAGGGATGCAAGTTCACCGAGACAGAAGTAACAGAAAGATTTGGCTTTCCCAGAAAAATTATTTGAAAAAATTTTTGCAACGCTTCAACATGCAAGACAGTAAGCCAATTTCAACCCCTCTTCCTGTTAACTTCAAGTTATCCTCTGAGATGTGTCTTAGCAGTGAAGCAGAGAGGATGGAGATGTCTCGAGTACCATATGCATCAGCAGTGGGAAGTTTGATGTTCGCTATGATCTGTACAAGACCAGACATTGCTCAAGCAGTGGTAGCAGTTAGTCGGTATATGGCGAATCCTGGACGAGAGCATTGGAGCACTGTTAAGAGGATCCTTAGATACATCAAGGGTACCTCGAATGCTGCATTATGTTATGGAGGATCAGATTATACACTCAGGGGCTATGTCGATTCAGATTATGCAGGTGATCCTGATAAGAGGAAATCTACTACTGGGTATGTGTTTACACTTGCGAGGGGAGCAGTAAGCTGGGTTTCAAAACTGCAGACAGTTGTGGCATTATCTACAACGGAGGCAGAATATATGGCAGCTACTCAAGCTTGCAAGGAGGCAATATAGATTAAAAGGTTATTGGAGGAGATCGGGCACAAACAAGAGAATGTTCCTTTGTTTTGTGACAGTCAGAGTGCCTTGCACATCGCAAGGAATCCAGCCTTTCATTCCAGGACGAAACACATTGGAGTTCAATTTCACTTTGTGCGGGAAGTAGTAGAGGAAGGAAGTGTGGATATGCAGAAGATCCATACAAAGGATAACATAGCTGATTTTCTGACCAAGCCAGTGAACACTGATAAGTTTGAGTGGTGTAGATTCTCAAGTGGCCTAACAGAAACGTAAGCAGCAGGTAATGACAAGATTGAAAGGATGTGTGGAGATATGTTTGATTCTCAATCAAATCTCCAAGTGGGAGAAATGTCGGCAATAAAGTCAAATAAGGTGGCCAATTGGAGGAGACAACATTTAATGTGAAGTTGTTGCAGCCTTCTTTGAACACGTTTATTTTGGCAGCTAAATTTCAGAAATTGCGGATGTTCATACTGGAATGATGCATCTATTTATAGATGCATCATTCGACATTTCTTGTATCCCGTTCTGAGTTCCTCTCTGAGTATACACATATTTGAGTGTGTTCTATAATATTTGTGAGGTGTTTTAATCTCCTGTATTAAGAGAGTGTGTGTTATCTTTGGAAACACAGTGAGTGAGGTTGTACACCACAATATTATAGTAATGGAAATTCTTTTCATCTTGCCCGTGTTTTTTACCTAATAATTTTTAGGGGTATCCACGTACAATCTCGGTGTCCAGTATTCTTTATTTTCGGCTTTATTATCTAAATCCGCACGTGGGACCACATTTAATCCGTTGTTTATTTAAAAAATTGAAAATATTTAAACCGAAAGACATGCTAATAATTGGATTTGAGCATGATTTTTAGACCTTAATTTGTGTAAATATATACTATATTATTAAGTATGAAGACATGATAATAACTGACTAGAGAGGACATCATTTTTTTTCTTCCGATTTTACCCTTATATGATACTAATATTACACTTTTGTTTTTTTTTTTTAAATTTCTACACACAATTTTATTTTTATTTATTTTTATTTCAACAATTCAAATATCAATTTAGTCCCTTCATAATTTGTCAATTTTTACTTTAGTATATCGATAATGATTAAAAGATTGTGTTCACACGTATTACGTGTGCAGAGTAACTAGTATAAATAATTTTCGGCGTGCAGAAATGGAAAACTCATAATCTATCATTCATTCATAACTTTTGGTCTATATAAATGGGGAAAAAAGAAGAAAAAATTATGAATTTTTTATTTAATGAAAATATTAATCGAAATTTTTAATCAATCAAAGTAAATATATTCAAATGCATCAGCGTGCCATTTATTTCTCATCATGTTAGTCACGTTGAAAATATTCCTATCAAATAAATAATATTTGATGAGCTTAATGAACAATATAATTCTGTTGAACTAATTACCAAATCTAAAAAAAAAAAACAATTCAAGTTAATTTGACAATTTCTCGCCAAAATCCAAAATATACTAACTTACAAAACTAAAGTTCAACAGATTATATATAATGATGGATAAATGAGCGGCTAGACTCCTCCTAGCTAGCGCTTGCATAGTAAGTGGTCCAACCGGTAGATTAGATCCTACCTGTGTGGGCACTATCTTAACTTCATTTCAACGGGTAAGATTTTGACACACATAAAATTTCCAAAAAAAAAGTGGGTCATATATATATGCATGGATAAATCTTAGTCATCTATTCTATCATGAGGGCAATGTCCACATGAGTAGGATGAAATAAACCGGTCCAACCCCAATCGAGCTCTTTTTACTGAATAAAATTATTCATTTATTATTAAATTGGGCATCGTTTCGTTTGGATGTGTCTGTTGAAGGCAACTTCTGGGATAAGATTCTATAAATTCCTCCATAAATTCTTCATCAAAACGTAAAAAATAGAGATGAATATCCATACATTGTCTAAATATTCTCTTACCGCCTATAATTTCATTTTCTCAAATATGAATTATTTAGAGTAAACTATGGATGTTTAATAAATTATTGAGAACAATAAAGGAAAAAAAAATATAAAAATTAGCAAATTAGACATTATAAAAAAAACTAACAAAATTTTAAAAACAATGTATCCTTAAATCATTATTCAACAAAAATAACATCAACTCTATACTAATAATTCTCTCAATCACATCCAACTAATATTATTCAAATAAAGCATAGTAGAATTAACATCATAGCCAAAAAAATCATATATATATATATATATATTAATTTAATCAGATATTCAATCATATATCAATAAGATTATTTAAAATTCGCCTCTATCCTCGTATCCCATTAATTTTTATTTAATCATATAAATATCTCCTCTATATCTTCTTTTATTCAAGGTTGAGCGTCGGATTCTCCGTCAAGTTCGAAAGAAACTGTCATCCTTAGTAAAAAAAAATGTCAAACTTAAATATATGAGATATATTGAGTAATAGATTGTTCCATGTGTATAATTCTAAAAATATAATAGTAACTGAAAAAATACATATATAATATATTGCATGATTATAGTAGAAAACACTAAAAAAATATATCACACATTTTTACTTTCCCAAGTGACGATTAATTTTCTGGTTTATTTCATCCTATCCATGTGGACATTGCCCCCATGATAGGATAGATGATCAAGATTTGTCCATGCATATATAGGGCCCACTTTTTTTTTGGAAATTGTATATGTGACAAGATCTTACCCGTTGAAATGAAGTGAAGATAATACCCACATAAGTAGGATCTCATCTACCTAATTTCCTACCGTGAAATTCGTTAGTATGACAAGAGCCCCACCGCACCGAATGACACGGTTCAAAGGCAACGGTAGCGGTAATCTCACGGATCTGTGTTGAAAGAGAAAGAGTCAAAGAGATTCCCGTCGGTTACTTGGACACGTGTTACGTGATGATTCGTGGTGACACAAGAAACTCGATGTGGGCACGTACAGCTTGGCTCGTGGCTCTTAATTCATTGAATCACACTTGTATCAATTTAATTTCACATGAATACATTTATATATTACTAAATCTTGAATTTAATAGTTATTATTATATTAATCACCGAAACTTATAGAAGTCCATATCATAAATTAATTTTATTAAACATATCTCCTACTCGACCCGAACAATGAAACATATTGTCTTTTTAATACCAAAAGTATTACTTTGATATTAGTATGAATTTTAAGTCTACACAAAATATATGATTACATATCTCGACGTTTTTTAATAAAAAAATATACACTTTTTCTTTAATATATAATGTTGAGTGCAATAAATGATTTTGTTGGGTAGAACAATCGAAACGTAGTGTTTGAGCTGTTGTACAGTTTACAAGATTTGAGTTGCACCATGACCATTACCACTAACTATAACTTTTGGTAAAACGACAAATACTCGATCTTATAATTGGTATTAGAAAAAATTTCACGGGTTCGATTTCCATGATTGCAAGAAGTGCAATTTATTGAGAAATAGATTGTTGTATGCAATAATTGTCTCTGTTAAGTAGAGTAATCGAAACGTGATATTTGAGCTGCTGTATAGTTTAAAAGATTTGAATTATACCGTTACCACTAGTTCTAACTTATGGAAAAACAAGAAACGCTCTATCTTAAATAAAATATCAATAATGATTATAATGATTAAAATAGAATAATGACACATATATAATGACCTTGTATTGGTGGATGAAAACGCTTATTCCAACTTTTTCCTCAAAAGAAATCTTGCATTTTGACTTTTAGAGCAAAGAGTGTGCAGAATCGGCATTGTTTGTGTGAGCTTTTCTTAGTAGGGAATTTATCTTTTTTATTTTAAAACTTTAACACAATTTTATAGGAGTGGGTCTCATGTGATACCGTCTCACGGATACTAATATGTGAGACGGGTCAACCTTACTCATAGTCACAATAAAAAATAATACTCTTAGCATAAAAAATTATAATTTTTCATGGATAACCCAAATGAGAGATCCGTCTCACAAATTCGACCCGTGAGACCGTCTCACACAAGTTTCTGTCATTTTATAATGCGTGAATGATAAATCAGAATATACAAATAACATAATTATTTTTTAATTTCAGTTATCATATATTTCGAGCTAAATTAAATACTGAATAAATTAAAAACATACAATCTTATTTTGAGTATGTCTTTTGTGAGACGGTCTCATAAATTTTAATCTGTGAGACGGGTTAACCCTACCGATATTCACAATAAAAAGTAATACTCTTAGCATAAAAAATAATATTTTTTTATAGATGACTCAAATAAGAGATCTGTCTCACAAAATACGACCAGTGAGACCGTTTCACACAAATTTTTGCCTTCTATCTTTCTAACCAATAATTTTTTTTAATATAAATTTGAATTACCAAGAATATTTATACATTAATACGTATATATAGGAAAATATATTATATGCATACAGCCAAACAGGGAAAACGGGAAATATAATAATCTTTAAAATGCCCGGCAAAATTGCACGGGCTGCTTAGATCTGCACACATTATTTCCCTTGAAGAAAACGGTGCCTCTCCCCAAGAAATTCTACAAACATTTCTTGATAAGCAGATTCTTAAATCTCGTTTCATAGATTTGGTCAAATACTTGCACTTTTCCCTGATTTATCTCATTATTTTAATATAATCCCTATACTCTACTGTATAAAAAACATCGAACGTGATTAAATTCCATTGGTGACTTTATTTTATTCTTGGAATATTTGAAAGTGAGTGGCAATGGCGAACTGGATGGGATTTTGGGTTGTGATTTTTGTTGGGTTTGTTTCGAGCAAATGGGCTGTTAGAAGTTTCGAATTTGACGAGGTTTTTAGGAAGAATGGAACAAAGTTTTCGTTCTTGGAGTCCGTTTCTCACTTGGACACCATATATGGAGTGTCTGCTACAGCTCCTCCAGCCAATGCTCTCATGGTGGGTCTCACACTTATTCAAGGAGCTGCTGCTAAAGGGGCTGGTACTTCTCTTTCTTTTTCCAAAGGCTCTCTAAATCTAGAATTTTGGTTCTTTTCTTCTTTCAAGATCCATTTTTTGTAACAAAATTGTTGAGGGGATTGAGTTTCTTCCTTTTTTTTGAGGTTTAATCATAGTTTCCAATGTGTTAAGAAAATTCAAATTTGCACTGAATTTATGTATTGAAATTATGGTTTATGATTTGATTTCTGGGGATTTCTGTTCTTTTCTTTTCCATTTTTATGATATTCCTCTCAAGTGTTTTGTTTGTTTAGTTTAACTTTTAGTTTGATTTACTGTAATGGATCTTCAATCTTGTGTTTTATTTCTAGTTCACTAATTTTTTTTTTAATTTAGACTTTTCTTCTGGAAAAAAATAACTATATTATAGTTGCCTTCTCTACTGTAATAATTTCTTTTCCACTTGTTCAATGCATAATTCATGGAATGAATTAATTGAGAGCCTTTTGTTGTATAGCTACGACGCTACTTTACAACTGTTAGACCATCTCCAGCAGTTCACATAGTTGTGCAAGTTTTGCGCTATTTTTATGTTAAATCTGTTGCTGGTCATAGTGCATCTCCAGCTGCTACTAAATTTTCACACCAAAAAGAAAATTCTTTGTTCTATAATTTAAATATGAAATTATAATTTATAAACTTGTTTTGTTGTATTTTCTTGTTTATGTTTATTATATATATAATATAATTATTTTGATTAAAATTAATATTAATTTGTAGTTATATATTAACTATCTTTTGTTAATTTTTTATGTCATATTGGTTTAAAACTAATTTGTTTTCTAGTAATTCGTATATAAATATTTTTAACACTAATTTTGGGTAATAAAGCTTAATATTACAATAAAAAAATAAAGGGAAAATAAATAAAATAAAAATAAACACCAAAATGCTTACACTGTTCATTTCACACAAAATGCGGCGAATGATGATTGCCGTGTAGCTGGAGTGAAAGTCATTTACAATTTAGTGGAATACACTTTTTTATTGTACTTCTGGAGATGGTCTTAGCTAATGAGTGCATCAATAAGAGTTTGTTAGGTAGTTGATGCTGAGCTATCTTTTCTTTTCTGGTAGTTATTACAGTTGCTATAATTAGAACTCACATGTCAAGAAATATTATATCGTTGATGGCTTTAAACTTTAATACCGACGATGAAAGTTTAGGAGACAAAAGCTCTGCCGGTGTAGCGTGGTATGGACGGTTTTCGGATGATGTAAAGCAACCTTTTGTTACTTTTGAGTTTTGAGTGTAACAGGTTTTCTTTATTCGTAACCCATGTCAGTATGTTTGGATGGTACTCTACCTGGCTATCACTTGCATGGTGGATTTGGAACTGGAGCAAACAGTTGGCTCATCCAGTTGGAGGTTTGTTAACAGAACTTTGAAAATTGTCATTTTCTTGATCGAATTCAATATCTATTAGGTTTTTTTACTTTTTTCTAGTTTGGTGTAAATTTATGAACTTTTCAACCTAAACAAACGACATTTTAGTCTTTTGAATTTAAATTCTTTTGTTTATTTGGGCTTAAATGGGTGGCCATATTCTGTGTCAATGTATGGATCACTCATTTGCCAGGATTGTTGCACTGAGGTTATTTTCCTATGTGTGCTAATGGGTAATTTTGAGTATCCAAACATTCAAGATGTACGTACTCTTCTTGTTTTCTACTATAATACCTTATCTTTGACTTTGAGACTTGTGTTAGGGTGGAGGGTGGTGCAACACCATAAGATCCTGTGTTTTCCGTAAAACCACACGTCGTGGATCATCCAAATATTTTGAGAAAGAACTCCCATTTACAGGGATACTAAGCAACAAGGCTGAGGAAAATCCAGGTTCAATAAAGAGAAACTTGTTTAATTCTGTCAATCACATATTCTTGTCTCATCTTGATTGGTTTATCATTTGTATGATCTTAATATTCGACTTGCAGATTTTTTTAACTGGAATAGAGTAAAGATAAGATATTGCGATGGGGCCTCCTTTGCCGGTGATGGTGAAAACAAGGTCGGTACCATTACCATTCTTGGCCATGACATTTTATCTATTATTTAGTTATAAATCGGTTTCTCCTGCACAATTACTAGCTATTCGTTCTAAGGGTTTTTATGGGCATCTTGCCGATTTCAGCACCCAAAAGCCTATACAAGCAAGACTTTGCCCAATTACCCCAACTGCCTCACTTTATGAAAATAATAATAATCAAAGTTACCCAGAAAATACGTCTCATATAAACTTATAAAACTCCGCAATGTGACGTGAGAGACAGGACAAGGGTTTTACACATTTGGTGCAACATTTTAAGCATTCTATGTTTTGATGGAAATACTTTACCCACTGATCTGGTTGTTTGGTGTTCAAGCTTCCAAATTATGTTTTATCTATTAAAAAAACACGGTGCAGGCTGCAGCATTGCAGTTCAGAGGACAACGTATATGGCAAACAGCAATTGAAGAGCTTATGTCGAAAGGAATGCGCAATGCTGACCATGTAATCAAATAGATATGCCACTTCTTTCAATTAAAAGTCATTTCACGTTTCTAAATTTACTTAAATTCTGATGATGAAATTAAAATTTGACAATTAATTTTTTCGCTTTAATATTTTTTATTAATTTTCAGGCACTTCTTTCCGGTTGCTCTGCGGGTGGTTTAGCTTCTATATTGCATTGTGATGAGTATCGAGAATTTTTTCCAGCAAGTACAAAAGTGAAATGTTTGAGCGATGCTGGATTATTTATGGACGCGTAATTTCCAAATTTTAATACAATATTTCCTTTCAGTAATTTGGTTGTATGCTCTGTTTACATTTCCTTCCCTAGCAGCACTGATGTATCTGGAGGACACACAATGCGAAGTTTCTTTGGTGGTGTTGTTGGCTTACAGGTAATTGGTTCTTTCAAAGTTATAATCTAACAGGTTCATGTATCTTGTAAATTTATTCTGAGTTTTGAGTTAGATGGCGCTGTAAGAATACTTTACTCCTGGATTATTTATCAATTGACACGCTTTTCTGCTGATAAGTGTTTCCTAGCTAGTGTTCTTTGTGATATAACCAACTTCATGTCGAAATGGGATAGGAGTATTTCTATAGTCTTCATTTTGAGAAATCATTACTAGTTCGATACGTTTTTACAGAGTGTTCTAAGCAACCTACCAAGCACTTGTACCAGTCACCTTGATCCAACATCGGTAAGTTTTCAGCGCTCGGTTTTTTCTGTCACTGACTCGTCATATTTTGTAATACACACATCTAATTCTCTCCAATTGTGCCGTTATATATTGCAGTGCTTCTTCCCTCAGAATTTGATTGCGAACATCAAAACCCCTTTGTTCATTCTCAATGCTGCTTATGATTCATGGCAGGTAGGAAACTGTTTTGGTATTTTAGTTTCCTTTCTGAAAGCGCAAAATCATTGTTGGACCACTTTCACGAGTTTCAACTTCTAGAAAAAGTGGTTTCTAAGACAATTCCGGAGTCATGAATCACATATCCTCAAACCACTTATCCACCAAAACCATATATTTCTTTTACTTGGATTTGGGGCTAATTAGCGCGCGACAGATATATTTTCTGGTCTCCATCTTATTGACGGTGACTTGTTAAATATATAAAACTATTGTGAGAATACTTTCTACGAAGTTGAACTTTTGGAAAAAAATGGTTTCGGACACTCATGTTTCAACTGGTTTGAACGACTCTACTTCATATGGAGTGTGATATATCCAAATAAATTCTTCTTCTGATATCGTGTTCAGGTTCAACAAAGCTTGGCTCCTCCATCAGCTGATCCAAGTGGGATGTGGCGTGAATGTAAAATGGACAATGAAAAATGCTCAGCAACACAGCTTCAATTTCTGCAAGGTAATCTGATTAATTCTATTTGTTCAGAGTTTTTTAAGCAGTTTTCTCATGTTTGGAGCATTTCAAGTTCTTAATGGTTCTGCCGTGGTACAGGTTTTAGGAATTCAATGCTGAATGCACTAAAGGGCGTCGAAGGGTTGGATCAAAATGGGTTGTTCATAAATTCTTGTTTTGCTCACTGCCAGTCGGAGAGGCAGGACACTTGGTTCGCAGACAATTCTCCAGTACTTGGGAACAAGGTATGCTTTTCCAAGAAATCATTATGATTCCAATAATTAATTCAAATTAGCTTCTTTTACATGCCTGCTGAAGGTTTTTATTTGTAAGACGCTTTCTCACATTGAATGGAGTTGTCTAAACATTTTAAAAATCGAGTTGCTTTGTTATAGTCTGCCATAATTTTTGGAACAGCGACACACTCATATTCACAACTATTTCCGGATGTTTGATGGTAAATACTAAATTTGATTGAGTTTGTTTAACTTGGTGACAATATTATTTTGCAGGCCATCGCCATTGCCGTTGGAGATTGGTATTTTGATCGAGGAAGTAACAAGGCGATTGACTGCGCGTATCCATGCGACAAAACATGTCACAACCTGGTATTCAGTTGAACCAGTAGTATCACTTAATATACTTGTACACCATTTATTGTTGGTTTGATCAATTGATCATCAAATATCATTAGTAATTTAAGAAGCCATTTGCTGTAAGGAAAAGAAAAAGGGAAAATCTAAGGCAGTTGACAACTTAAGGCCATGCTCGGTCATTTGGGTCATGGATTTTATTCAAGAAATATAGCTGTGAAAAGCAAAAAAAGATGTTTTATAGTAATTCTCATCATGCTGTTAGAAATATACTCCACATGCCATACACCATTTTTTTTCCAGGGGCCATGCACCGCCGTCCCTTTAAGGGCGACGTCTTGAGTTTGAGACCCAGTTGGAAACACCTTCACATCTTATATCAAATATGCATGTGTCTTGAACTTTAGGGTTAATTTTCCTTCTTGATTCCCCTCCAGTATGTGGTTCGAAGATTAAAACAGATCAACTGCTTCGAGGATTAAACCAAACTTAGCTAGACTATTTTTGCATTGATTGGTCCGACGTACAATGCATCCAGGTTGCGATTGTACGCTTGCGCATAAGTCAAACATTTTCTAGTGTAAATCAGACCCTTGATTTACAGAGAGATTATCTTACCAATCAATCTTATACTTTCATAAAGTGTAACATAATACAAGTTCATCTATACCATTTTATTTTCCTATGTGAGACAAACTCACCATTTCCCAATTTCATTCACACAAATAGAAAACCTATTAACACATAACCTAATATATATATATATATATATATATATATATATATATATATATATATATATATATATATATATATAAAATCCAACATTTGAGTTATTCATAAAAAAAACATTAGTTTTTATGCTTAAAATATTACTTATTATTGTAAATATTAGCAGAGTTGATTCGTCTCACGGATAAATATCTATAAAATCATCTCATAAAATATCTACTAAATTTTAAAGAATCTGTTGCAATAATAATAATAGTAGTACAAAAATAAATAATGTGGGATGAGAGGTATTATTAGGCGGCTGTGTTTCTATTAATTATATTGTCACATACAAATAATCAAATCATTTGTTTTTTTTATGAATTGTGTGTCTTTAAAGTCAAATTTCATGGCAAGTGTCCTTTGTGGAATCAATGTCTCCATGCGTAGCCTCGTCAAAGAAAAAGATCGAAATGAAATGAGACATCAGTAAACTAAGCCTCTTTGTGATTACGACATTTTGAGAAAATTGTTTTATGCAAATTTATTTTCAAAAGTTGAGTTGGATAATCTGAGAAATATATTTTTAAGTTAAAATATATATATACATAATATGCATATATATTATATATATATATGTATGTATATGTAGTAATGTTTTGGGTGAATCTTATTTATTTATGTTTCTAATAGTGGGTTATTTACCACCTTTTTTCTTGTGATAAAAATAAAATTATCAGTGATGATTTGTAGCTCATACGACATCGAAGATCTCAAGTTTAAGACGATGTTTCCGGTTCAAGACTCAATTATAACAAAATTTTCTCTCCAACTATAAAAAATAAAAAATAAAATTAACAAGTCGATGGAAACTTCCAGCATATATAGGTCAGTTTGAGATAACCTAATATGTGAACCACGAATTAAAGAGTAGTTTTTAAATTCAATTTATTTACTCTATTATTTTTTCCTAAAAAAACTTATAGATGAAGAAAGTGAGCTGCTAGAAAAAAAGACTATTTTTTCTAATATATATATATTTTTTAAAAAAGGGTATTATTGATGTAATTTCTGCAAATATAGTGATCACGAGTAGAAATGCATTCAAATATGATAAATTAATTAATGCAAATATTGTGATTGAATTACAACATCGTACCAATTTTGTTTTGTTCACTTTTTGCTTCATTATTTCTCATCGCTATCCATCATTCAGGCACGACGATTAATTGTTATTGATATTACAATAAAACTATAAAATGGAAATTTGGCCAATGGTGTCGACCGGTTAAATTAGATTTTTAAAAATGTAACATGTAATTTATTTAATAATTTAATTTATTACAATTTTTTTTTATACATTTTATAAATTATATCTGACATTGTATTACATTCATTAGGTCACCTAAAATAGGTGAACTCGCCAAAAAGCGTCTCGCCTGACGTATCTCGCTAGCCTGATTTGATATATCTACACATAACTACACGTATTTTAGATCGAAATAATACTGATTATAGGATCAAGTGTGTGAGATCCCGAATTTTCAGCATTTCAGCAGCTATGCAAAACTCCAGCAGAAGTTAATATTTCCAGCAGCTAGCAATATTCAGTAGCAAAGGAAAATTCCAGCAGAAGCTAACAATTCTAGCATCGACTAATATTTCAGAAGTTGATATTTCCAGCAGATAGAATTCCAGCAAATATAATCCAGCAGCAGAAGAACGAGATTCCAGGAGACAGTTAATAATCCAACTCATGACTTGTAACTGAAACATTTAAAATAGAATCAAGGCTGTTAAATGCAGATTATGGCCATTAATAGGGAGTCTAACAGTCAGATTTTGGCCTATAAATAACACCATCAAGTCCCTGAATTGGTGTTACACAAATCTTGAGATTTTAACTGAAATTTTTGAGCTAAGAGAGTGCCTTGTTCTAGCTGTAAAATCCAGTAGCGAGAGCAACCGGATTTCCAGTAGACTTCAACCGAAACTCTAGCAAATTACTGAAGTGGACTTATATATAAATATCTTGAAATCAGTTCGCTAATTCTGTTTTAAAGCACAGTTTCTGTATGTTTAATTCTGATATATGATTTTGAAGCACTGAAACTCTCTAGTGAACTAATGGTAGGAATATATATTCTGAACATCTCTGAATTCTGATTTTTGATTCTTTCATCACCCCTTAAAGGAGAGAACATATAGGGGACTGATATCAGTTTAGCCATGAAATTCACTAACGTGCTCAGTGTTTATTAATTCTGATTTCTGTTCTGAAACCTGCGAATTCTGAATTCTGTTTGAAAATAAGAGTTTTCTATATATTCTTGTATTACTGTCTCTGTTGAAAACGATTTCGAAAACCGAGAGTTATTCTCGCCCCTGCTTACTGGGTGACAACCATATCACTCACCCATCAAACCCATCTCAGATAAGAACGAGGAAGAAAAGTTAGAAGAAGAGCAGAATCAATTCTGGGGCTTGTGAAGAAGACTATTGTTCTCAGCTATTATTTCTGTTATTTCCGCTGCATTTGATAAGACACCGTTATGTCTGGTTTTACATTTCCACTGTAAAACATTAGTTATTTGAGCTGTAACAGATAATGAATTATTCAGTATTATGAATAAAAACCGGTTTTTGAATTTTGTACTTCTGAGACTTGTTGTTTTCAAATGTAAATTTGAGAGCAATGCCGATATCAACCAACTTTCGTCTCGGGGCATGACAAAGTAGTTGTCGTCCTAGCCGTATCAATATATTAAGTTGTTCTATAGCCATTCCTAGTACCATTAGGATTTAGGATGTCATAATCATCAACCATTTTGCAACAAAATCACACGGGATTGTGATCAATTCCAATATCCTCATCTATGCGTAAGCACAATTGATTTGTAGGATACCGAATCCAATATTTGAGATACAAAATTAAAATACTATATTGTGATGATCATAATTAAATTATAAACTTGTAAGGCCTTTTTCACCCTTCTTTTTTCCTAATTTATAATATTTAAAAGCAACAAATTATTCCAAAACCTCCACAATCTCATCTTTCCACTTCGAGCCAAATAAATCCCATTATTTTTTTATGTTCAATATTATTATTTTCTTGTGGATATAAAATCGTAGGGCCAATGGAAAGGAACTCAATAATTTGCTTCACATGCATTGATATCGAAAACGAGTAAAATAAATGACACTCCATACATAAAAAATTATGATTCAATTAATTTGGGAAGTTTACGTTTTGGAGTGTGCACGTGGGCTCCGAAAAGATACCTCTCCCTTTTTTGGATCCATCGTCTCCCTTTATATATATATAAACGATAGTTGATGATAACGACGAGCAGCTCAAAACCTCATGTTTCGATTGTTTAACAAGCAAGAATAATTATTTCACCCAATAATCTCCCTCCCACTAATTGTACTCCTTGTAATCAATGAGAATCGAACCCGTAACCTTGACTCTGATATCAATTGTATGACCGAACGCTTGCTACTTTACCAAAAGCTGTAGCTGTAATAACAGTGCAACTCAAATATTTTAAACTGTACAGTAGCTCAAACATCACGTTTCGATTGTTTACCCAACATATATCTTTAGGAACAATATACATACGACTGTATAGTCCATTTTATATGTTACGAAGGGGCCTTCTTTCTATGATTGAAATTTTCGAAACTTTTCGTCAACATGCACAAAAGTATTTGTCTTTTTGGAACAAGTCCATGTACAAAAGTCCATATTTTGTAATTCTTGACACATTTGATCGAAGATTGAAGAAGTTGAAATTCTTGAATTTAGCCTATTTTATTTTTTACTTGAAAAAACGTGGAATTCCTTCCTCTTCTCCATCTTTCCATTCATGTTCGATATCAAGAAATACCCCACAAAAGGGGACCATCTTCTTGTGTTCTTTTTTCCCCTGCAAGTAGTAAAAGTAATGCCCCTAGAGGGTAGGGTTTTGTCGC
This sequence comes from Primulina eburnea, assembly GCF_022965805.1. NCBI lineage: Eukaryota > Viridiplantae > Streptophyta > Magnoliopsida > Lamiales > Gesneriaceae > Primulina > Primulina eburnea. The sequence goes on from NC_133114.1 coordinate 25,608,439, forward strand.
TTAATTTTAAAGTGTCCAAAAGCAAATGAAATCCATCCAATTTGTGATATTTCGAGTGGCAAGCAATTAAAGATAAAGCCTAATCGACTTACACATCTTGGAAATTCTTGATCCATTGGTGATCTCTTTAGATAATTATGCTCAGCGTCACGGGGCAGATGGAACTAGTGGTGGGGATAGTAATCATAGACAAAACAAATTTTTTTTTTCTTAAAAACTATTATATCAGTGTACGAAAAATCAAACGTAACGCTTGTCGATTGAAAATATAGCTGATCGTAACGGTTGGACTCAAATTTTTTGAACTGTACATTAGTCTAAACGTCACATTTCGACCGTTTTCATAACATGAACAATTATTACTTCACAACAATCTTAATCTTAAGAATTGCAATTATACTTTTACTTCATGAGAATTGAACATGTGATTTAGATCCGATATTTACATGATCAAGTGGTTGTCAATTTACATAAAACTATAGCAAGTAGAAAAATACAACTTATTATTATTTTTTAAATCGTACAACTGCCTAATCGTATATCGTATCAAGACAAAAACTTGTGTGAGACGGTCTCACGGATCGTATTGTGAGACGGGTATCATATTTGTGTCATCCATGAAAAAATATTATTTTTTATGTTAAGAGTATTAATTTTTATTGTGAATATGGGTAGGGTTGACCCGTCTCACTGATTAAAATCCATCAGACGGTCTCACATGAGACTCACTCCCGTATTAATATATTAAGTTGTTCTACTCGTCACTTCCTTAAATTTCCAGGGTGCAATACCTAGTACGATTAGGATTTAGGTTTAATGAGTTTTTTTTTTTTAAAAAATTAGTCTTTCTATTCATTTTGGATGAGAATAGTCATTCTCAGTCCTCATTTTCTATGTTTATAAAATGTTTTCCTTTATAAATCAATAATAATAATAATAATAATAATAATAATAATAATAATAATAATAATAATAATAATAATAATAATAATAATAATAATAATTTAATATTTTATTGAAGAAAAAATATTTAATAAACAAAATACTACTTATAGAAATAAAATTAAGATCAATAATGATATTATTTTCTGGATAACGATAATTTTATAATAATTAATAGAATATCAATATTTATAATTTAATAATAATAATAACAACAACAACATTTTTGAGTAGCTATTATAATAATTAATTAAGAAATTATTTGACAAGTAAAAATAATTTCATTCTATTTATGTTTAAATATTTTTGATACCAATAATTTGAATGGAGAAAACTTTATCATTTTATTCTTATTCTTATTATATTCTAAAGTTGGTTCAATTCCTACTTTATTTCATTTTAGTTTATCAATCATGACCGAAATACTTAAAAAGATAATAAAAAACTGATAATCCTTAGGACACGACGAAAGAACAATTTAAGGCAAACAATTCATTTGAATTTGTTGGGTTAAATGTGTATGGGTGAGAGTAATACCGAGAAGAGCAACGTTCTGAAAAGTTCTCGTAGGGCTATGTCACTTAATCTGACTGGCTAGGTGGACCGTAAAATAATGAAGCTAATTTTAACAGGTAATAATGTATTTGCTTGAGACATGTTTTAAGATAGAGAAATGATAAGACTGATATCTAAGGGATATAAGAAAATATCAACAGCCTAACTTCCCGATCCAATAGCGCTCAAGTATATATACTCTGCCCTGTCACAAGTATAAGAAAATAAAGTCGTACATTGGCTAACGACTATAACTTTAAGCATAGTGTTAAGCGCATGATAATAACAATTGGTACAAGAGTGAGGTCATGAGTTCAAGTCTCCAAAAAAACGTGCATGAGTAAAAGTAGTAATATGATAGATGATGTCCTAGGAGGTTCTTGTGCGTCAAACTACTGATGTTACGCCGCTTGATCCGGTTGGCTAAGATGACCGTAAAAGAGTAACATCATATCTTAACGAGTAATATTATCTCTGTTAGGGACAAGACTGTCCATAGAAAAATGGAAATACTGATATTTAAGTATTATGAGACAACATTAGTTGATAGACATACACCTTTTTGGACTCATGAGCATAACAGTTCGACACATTAATGATCAAGAATGTGCATATTTCAATTTTGGCTAACATCTCTATTTTTTGACCTAATAACGTAAACGTTTGACCTAACAAAATCTAAGCATTTTAATGCCTCTTCAATTTTATTTAGATGTTCACATTTCTTTCGGATATTGTTTTATGAATAGTACTTACAGAGTTGGGTAATTTGCCGACGTTAGATAAGTGAGATTCGGACGGTCAGTCACTTTAATGCCTCATAAAATCGGTCCAATTATCGTACCCATTATATTGGATATAATTATTTTTTAAAGTGAAGTTAATTAGGGTTTTTTGCAAGTTTATTTGTTTAGTCTTTTAACAGCACGGTGTAAAAAAAAAATACATAAATGTTCTTTTTTTAAAAAATTACACTTTTGATATTATATATTTATCTTTTTTGCGATTGTCATCGTCTATATTGCCAAATAATAGTTTTAGTCCGAATATTATTGTTATTATTATTATTATCACAATTTGTAATTCTAGTCATTTCTTGACTTGACTGAGGTAGCACTTATGTGGCGATTACATGTACATATCTCATCAGTATCTTCGAAAAATATAGAATCGTGACTGAAATTTGATAATATAAAAAAATTAACAAAAAGATAAATATATAAGGCAAAAATGTATTTTTTCTTTATTTATTAATAAGAATTTGTTTTAGTTAATATAAAATATATCTCATCTGATATCAAAATTTCAAGTCGGGACTAAGGTCTTGCATTCGAGACCTGATTATAACACAAATATTCCCTAACTAAAAAATTCCAAAAATCAGCGTAAGAAACCAAGAATGTGATATACAACATTTTCTTAAGTTTTAATAAAGGATTAATATATGCAGTTTAGTTACAAATTTCTAATGCTAGTCATCGGGCCGGGCCACATATGATATCGAGTGATGAAGATATGACAACTTTAAATAAATAAAAATATCTTTCTTATGAAATTTTTGTGAAAACAACTATTGTGATGCTAATATTTCACAATTCGGTCGAACATTTCTAATGCAAATTTATCGTCTCCGGGAGAGCTAAAAATTAATCCGTTGCTATTTTTTTTTCCCTCATTTTGCGTTTAGTTGAGTTGATGAAATTGTATAAATAATAAGTATTTTGATTATTAAAATGTTTGAATACGATGTGAAAAAATATTGAATAAATTTATTAATATTTTTGGTTTGATCATTAAATTTGAGATAAGACAATAAATTAATTTTTTATATTTTTCAATAATTAACTAATATTTATAAAATAAAGATATAAAAAGTAATATTCTTAACTCATTCAATTGATTGATACGAGCGAAATAATAAATACACAAAATTGTAACTAAATTTGTTTGGATATGATTAGTATTCTATTAAATAAATCAAATGCAAAGTAAGAAATATAAAAACTTCTTAAAAGCGTGTTTTTGAAATTTTTTAAGAAGTCGGAAATTGGTCTCATTAATGGAAAGTGCATCAGACTACTTTGATAAATGCGGAAACAATTCACAACACTTTAGTGAAATAGATGCAGGATGGGTTAGTAAGACACGAAAAGTGTTTCTGGAAGTTTGAAGAACAAAACCATTCTACGTCTTTCATTATTATGTTTCCAGAAGGTATCACTAGAAGATTTTGATGGACACACGCTTGTACAAACCCAATTCAGTGAGTCTTAATCTTGTCTATTGAAACTTTTAGTAGGCAAAAACTTGTGTGAGACGGTCTCACGGGTCGTATTTGTGAGACGGATCTCTTATTTGGGTCACCCATGAAAAAGTATTACTTTTGATGCTAAAAGTATTACTTTTTATTGTGAATATGGGTAGGATTGACCCGTCTCACGGATTATGACCCGTGAGACGGTCTCACATGAGACTCACTCCTTTTAGTATTACAACACAATATTTTAATCGATTTAGTTATGGGAAAGAATCTTTCCATAGATTACAAGTACTTAATACTTTACGGTAGATAAAACAATGAATAAGTGTGAATATAGCACGATGTGAACTTCTGGAGCTGATATGTCTTTAAAACATGTGCTGGTTTTATGAGGTTTTGAAATCTTGAGTTTTTTTAACTGTTGTTCACAATAAATTCAGAGTTCGAGATTTGGGTAGATCTTTGTGAATCTTCGAGAGAAATTTATATAGTTAATTAATATGTAATGTTCAATAAAAAACGATTCTTTTTCCCGTTAAAGAGTACCTGAATCCAATAATATACTTTGTTAAAGCGATTAATTATTGATCTTGTACGATTCATTTAATGTCGTTAAGTATAATGTACTTTTGTACATAACAATCATATTAAATACGAGCATCATTTTATAAAAAGTACATACAAAACGGATAATAATAGTCTCTTATTAAGGAATATATAATTTGATGTTAGTCTGATATGTTATTACTAGCACAAATTTTACTGCTTCTGGTTATAGAATGTTGTAGTCTATTTTTACTTGATGTTTGACAATGATTGTCTACTGGAGTTTCTTCTTAGCAAGTGTTTTGGTTTTCCTAATGTTCTGGGTTTTTTTTTAAGCAGCACATCACCACAATTATGATGACCTTGACAATTTCTCTCTTTGTGGTGATGCGAAAACCCAGAAAATAATAAAGAAAATAATATAAGAAAAATGAAAATATCAAGATTAATACAATGAATGTAGTAATGAAAATAAAAAAAATCCTGATATTCAGTCTACTCTTTATCATTTATTTCCTCGTCTTCACTCGCAATTTGATCTTGTGCAGGTTCTACTTCTGTTTTTGCTATTTTTCTGGCATCATCTTCCCCTTTTTGGGTACCATTGGCTTTGATCCAACAAATAAATTCAAATAAGTGAATAGAAAAGTTCCAACTTGGTTATCCAAAGACTAAATAGATTGAGATTGATCATTGAGTTTAGTATCCATTGCTTCAATTTTGGAATCAAGGGAACAAAGAAAATTGATATGAGAAGTAGTAGAAGATGAAAGATCGGTCTAAGAAAGTAGAACATCTGCTTGAGTTTTGATAAACTTTGATTTAAGACTAGAAAGCTGATGATATGAATCTGACTGGCTGTTACGAGTTAACTATTTAAAATAAGATCAATAAAGCTTCTCAAGGACTCATGGCGAGCTACCAAGGGAATGACAATAAAGTTTGAGACCATTATAATGCTATTCAAGTGTTGAAAGATCAAGGGAAGAGCTCCATGCCGAGACAAGCGGGCCCCATCGGAGAAGAGCTCCAGGCCTAGTAGGCGTGCCACAATGGATGAAAATCTCCGCCCCAACAGATGAAAATCCCTGCCCCAATGCGCCGCAATGCAAAATTCAACATGGAAACCATAATGTACTATTTTTGTAATTTGTATATTTACAAAAGTTGCAAATATATGGTAAAAGATAACTTATCATTATTGAATGGTTTTGTGTGTTTTTCTATCAACAAAAAAGTTTTGGCTTTGTTTTACACATTGTGTTTCTAAAATCAAACTTAAGTTTAATAACTTGTGGTGTTTTTCGATTGTTCTTCACTCACATTGTCAAACAAGTTCTTTGAATGTTTATTTGAGTTTGATTGTTTAATTGTTTTATTTGTTACTAAATCGTGTGATTTAGGGGCGAATACATGTTAATTGTTTCAAAGATTAAAGATCAGAGGTTAAAGAAATCCTGTTGTTTATTGAATTGAGAGTGCAACTCGGTCTAGTTCCTGTTTGCTTTTCTTGGGTAACCGGTTTCGCATCAGATGAAAAGCTATCTTAGTCACATCTTCACTTATGGACAACATTTTTTTGGCTAGAAGATATTTGAATAGGTCAAAAACAGATTTTCCAGCAGCTTGTCAAAAGTAATGTCGTTGACAACTTCAATGATTTTATTGCAGATGCACTTAACATCATCTATCTCAATTTCAAGAGTATTATGATCATTGATACAGATGGAGATTCTATATCCATATGTTCTTTGATCATTGATAGGCGAGCAATACGCATTGATTGTTCCAAAGATGTCTCTTATGGATGTACAAAGTGTATAACCAGTGAAGAAGATGGATCAAAGTTTAGTTATGGTTCAGTAGGCATTCGAGAAACTTATGGGTTCACAGGCATACTAGATTCAGGATCATCAGACATAATTTCTCTAATTTCTTGTTAATTTTCATCAGAGAACATTTTTAGATCAAGAAGCACAAATTCTTCGACCTGGAGAGCTTTAGTAGCATCAACAATTGTTTCTTCATTTTCAAGGTTTATGTACACAATAAGAGGTTCAACATAAGATATCATATAATCATCAGCAGAGAATGGAGCAGCAATAGTAACTTCTGCATCAGCTTCCTGAACAATGGATTTTATTATTTCTTCTGCTGCTGAAAATTTGCGAACTGCCAAGAATGACGAAGACATTAGTTGAACATGTGCAACAATAGTAAAAACAACATAAACTTTTACATTTGAATGTTCAGGAGTACTGGATATCTCATCCTTTGGAGGAGTTTTGGTATGTTCTTCCACTGGCTCGACCTTAAAGGATCTGGAATCTCAATCACATAATCTTCTTTCAAATTTTTCTCGATCAGCATGACTGTCATTTCAAGAATTCTAAAATCGAAAGATAGTTGAGTGATCACTGCGTGATCATTGCTGATATGTTATTTCAAGAATTCTAAAATCGAAATATAGTTGAGTGATCACTGCCTGATCATGAAAGGTAGTTGGAACTTGGAAATCATAGTTTGCATTAAGAACAATCAATGCCTCACCCAACTTTTGAATCTTGAACTTCAACAAGATATAATTTCTTCTATTCACTGTTTCAATGACTGTAATACAGTTATTTCATATTTTAGGGTTGAGACCAAAACACCCAAGGTATTGAATGCTGAGAGATGCTGGACTGTGCAAATTTTTACTCAGTCATCAGAGAATGAAACCTCTTCTTCATGATATCTTTATTTTTCCTCCATATGGAGATCGATGGTTGTCTAAACAGAAGATTTGAGACATGTTTCCACTGGGTTTTCAGGAAGAATAAACATTTTTCCTTTGCTTTTGTTAGTTAATATTGGAGTCCTAATTCCATATCGTGTGGATTCTGGAAGAAGATCCAAATAACCACTCACAATGCTGGTCTCAGAGCAGTAAGAAAAGAACTTGAACTTCCAGATATTGATATTTTTGGTGCTGAAAAAGGAGCTTGAGTATTTTTGGGTGAAAGGACTTTTGGGGAATTGTGGTGCAATAACAATAACGACAACATCGTTTTTGAAAACTTGGTGAAGGGGTAGGTTATTTATTTCAGAAGGGACTGGGTAGAAGGTAGATCGGAATTGGCTACTGTTTACTTAATATGAATGATAGATGTGGATCGGTTTTTTGATTGGGGTTTGTTTAAGATGAGGTTGAGCAGGGGTACAGGATTATTCGGATTCGATTTGGTTAGAATAACTGACCACAATGACAAAAATTTCTCTTGATCCTTTTCTCATTTTGAGTAGCTTCTTTTCGATTCCCTATTTCTTTCTTTGTAGGGAGAAATTCAAGCACAAAAGGTTTGGTTTGAAGAGCAACTACTTATCAGCATCGAGCATGGTGGTGGAGGTGCTATACATTTCAGATTGAATCCACAACCAGCATCCTTGAAAATTTTGCTGATATTCACAGTAAAACCAGTCGAAGTCTTCTTCTGGACCATTTTTAGAAAGAGATTTAGACGAAACAGAGGTCTGATTCATTGACTTGAGTTCTAGATTAATGATAGACATCACATGGACCTTAACCTTTGTCAATTTGTCAAAGGTTCCAACATTTATCAGGAGAGCTTTAGCACAATACTAGCCATGTGAGAACTTGAATTTCCAGCAGGCAGTAGCTAGCATTTTGCAGCAGCTAGCAATATTCAGCAGCAATGAAAAATTTCAGCAGAAGCTAACAATTCCAGCAACAATTAAGATTTCAGAAGCTGGTATTTTTCAGCAGATAAAATCCAGCAGCAGAAGAGTTCAGTAGCGCGAGATTCCAGCAGACAGCTACTGATTATGCTTATGACTTGTAACTGAAGTATTTAACATGAAATAAAGGCTGTTAATGGCACATCATGACAGATTATGACCATTAATTGAGAGGCTAACAGTCATAATTTTGCCTATAAATAGCACCCTCAAATCTTTGAAATGATGTTATACAAATCTTGAGTTATCACTTGAAATTCGAGCTAAGAGAGTGCATTTTTGAACAGAAAAATCCAGTAGCGAGAACAGCAGATCCAGACTTCAACCGAAACTCTTAGCAAATTACTATAAGTTGGCTTATGTATAAATATCTTGAAACCAATTTGATAGTTTCTGTTTTGAAGCAAAGTACATGTATTTTGTTTCTGATTTCTTATTTTTGAAGCACTAAAACCTAGTAAACTAATGGTAGGAATATATATTCTGAACATTCCTGATTCCTGATTGCTGGCCTCACCCCTTAGAGAAGAGAAACATATAGGAGACTGATATCAGTTTAGCCATGAAATTCACGAACGTGCTCAGTGCTTGCTTGCGAAATTTTAAGTTCTGATTCCTGTTCTGGATACTGATTCCTGAATACTGATTCATATTCTGAAAATAAGAGTTTTTGTATATTATTTGTATTACTGTTTCTGTTGAAAATGATTTTGAAAACTGGGAGTTATTCCCGCCCCCGCTTACTAAGTGACAACCATATCACTCACCCACCAAACATATCTAAGATAAGAACGAGGAAGAATTGTTAGAAGAAGAAGAGCAGAATCAGTTTTGGAGCTGGTGAAGAAGACTGTTGTTTTTCAATTCTAAGTTATGTTTCCGCTGTATCTGTTAAGGCATTGTTATGTCTGATTTTACATTTCCACTGTAAAACATTAGTATTTGAGTTTGTATCAGAAAATGAATTATTTAGTATTCTGAATAAAAAGACTGGTTTCTGAATTTTGTACTTCTGAAACTTGTAGTTTTCGAATGTAAATTTGAGAGTAACGCCGGTATCGACCAACCCCGTCCCTGGGGCGTGACAAGCCAAGACTTGAAATTCTATTTTCATCAGTTTCTTTAAGCAAGATGGAGATAGATCCTCTCCTGAAGCCAAAATTTCTTTAGAGAAACAACCATATCTTTCTTTTAAATGGCTGAGAAATCAACAATCCTGGATATGGGATGCGATAAGTTAGAACTGAGCAGGGCTTCATCAAGGATTAGAGTTAAGTTATCGTGAGAATATACAATATTTCCTTCAGCAAAGACATGAGCTTTGACATGAAAATCTAGAAGATGAGTCTTGTAATAATTGATGTAGTTTCCATAAAAAAATTGAGGCCAGATGTCTCCAAAGCCTTGAACATGACCACAAGGTTGGCATCTTGAACATCATAAACATGTGCAAAGTAGATTTGGTAAGCATTGAGATTATATGCATTGATAATTTCTGCAATTTGAAGGTTAGACAAAAAAAGCAATATTTATAGAAGATTGTAAAAGCTTTAGAGAGAAAATATAAAGTCCGAATATAGATGCAAAATAAAAAAAAATAAATTTGAACAGGCGGTTTAAAAAGAAATGTACAGCTGTAAGTTACAAACACTAGGAAACATGTTAGTATGTTTGTGGTTATTTTCAAATTTTAAGAAACGATCTGACAGACTGACCAATTACATAAAACCCGAAGAGGTCCATATACATTAGCTCTAAGCATCTTGATGTTGATTTGCTTCCTATGTTCTTGAAGCTTGATCTTACTTGTTTACCTAATTGACATGCATGACAAACATAATTCTTAATGAAGTTAATATCAGATAAATCGGTAATTAACTTATGTTTTCTAAGATTGTTGATAGATTTGAAATTCAAATGATTTATACGCTTATGCTACAACCGATGTTTTCCACTAAGAGATGCCACCCGACATGTAAGATGTTCGGGTTGACCAATATTCCAGGTAACTTTCAAATGTTTCCATCTTTAACACGTCATTAATAATAATATTTTCGTGGATAATCTTACCCTTACCTATAGTTTTACCTTTAGAATTATCAACAAATGTTATTCCTGGGTCACTGCAATTGATTTTTTCTGAAAGTAGTTTGGCCTCGTTAGTCATGTATCTTGAACATCCATTGTCTAAATACTAGATTGTGCTTCTAATATCAGTTAGTATTTTCTATTTAGGTCCAAAACCGATTAGTCCCTTAGGAACCCACTTTGTACAATCTCATATGGTTTGTACTTCGAGTAGACTCAGGGGCATGTGCCAAAAATCATCTAATATTATTCTTAACAAAATGCACTCTAGGATGTTTTCCACTGTTGTTTTTGTTTGCCAATTTATATCTCTTTTGAACTGGTCTACAATTATAGTATCAATAGTGTTTAGCCTTCGTTGAGGATTATGCTACCGAACCAGATCCACTACTGATCCAATGTTCAGATGGAGTTTTCTCTCGGATTTAACATAACCAAGATCCAATTGTTTGCCCTCGTGAATATGATTTATAAATTCATCAACTTGAACATTAGGTTCATTGTTTTCATATGTCATATTGGATTTAAAAAATTGAATATATTTCTCTTTGAACATATTCATTTTCGACTGAGTACTGGTTTCTGAAATGCTTTCATGGCTATTGAATCCAAGACCAGTTTTTTCTTTGGATTGCTCTTGTTGCTCTTGTATCTTTTCTAATGAAACAAAAGACTTATTACATACATTTACTAGTAGAGACATCTTATGATTTTCAATTAATAGTGCCTTATAATCATCATTCACTTTTTCATTATTAGTTTTTAACTTAATCACCTCGGCCTTAAGAGCATTGTAACTATCCCACACCACATGAAGTTTTTCTTATTTACTAACCAACGACGCACATGATAAACATCAGTTAATTCATAAAATTTTGTTATATTTTTTAATTATTATTTGGATAACAATAATTCAATTATATTAAATATGTAATTTGTAGAGATAACATGTGAACTTTTGAATTTTTAAAATGTATTAAATATTGTAGTTATAAGTAAATTATATGAAAAATATTACTTATCTAAATGAATATGATATTTTCGTAAATCTAATTGGTGCCACAAAGTCGGACCACTAATGATCTTAAGCTTTATATATATATATATATATACATATATATATATATATATGTGTGTGTGTGTGTGTGTGTAAAATAGTTATTATTATTTTTTATTTATTGATACATTTTTACCAATTTTTTTATATAAACGCAATTAAAAAGTATTTTTTTACATATGATTAAAGAACTATTTGTACATGTTATTAAAATTATTTATTTGATTATTTGTTTATTAATTCAATACATTTTTACCACTTTAATTTTTAAATAGATAATAAACTATTTCTGTGTAATTTTAAAAATACCATATATAGAAGATAAAATATAATTATTTCAACAATGAAAAACTACTTTTAATTATAGCTCCTCAAGAGGTGCTTGTCTCTTATTTTTTTTATGTAAAAAATGTAAAGTTATAAATAGCCCACCTATTCATTTATTTCTTAAAGAAAAAGAAAAAAAAAACATTTTCGTGATAAATAGTAGTTAAGTAACAAAACATAATTGATCATATTATTCAAATTAAAAAAACTATTTACAGATTGATTTTGTTAGGCGAATCTCCTACCTAATTCAACTCATGAAAAATATTATTTTTATGCAAAAAAAACATTATTTTTATGAACCAAGTTAACCTGTGTTATGAATATTGATATTTAAGATCTTCTGATAGATATTGACATGAGAGACTATTTTGCAGAAAACAAACTTGTTAGTCAATAATGTAAACCATGATTAATTTTTTTAAATTATGCGAGTAATTTATTATAATTGAATATAAAACTGACATCTAGTCCCGAATTTAAAATCTTTAAGCACGATGTTTTATAAGCTCTAGAGAAAAACATAATTCATTTTCATTATTTCAAATTTCATCGTACTTTATTGAGGTGAACGATATTTTTGAATTCTACGCTTGGTCTACGGAGAGAAAAAAGAAGAAGAATACATCATTGTAATAAGTCCACTTCATAAATACTAATAATAGAAATTAAACAGCAGGAAAGAATGAAAAACAATGAAAATTGAAACGAGACTGGAAATTCTTTACAAGTTGGAAACAAATTATGGAACAGGATGAAGTTTTAATCGGAAAAATGTGGGTACGAAGAAGCTGCGAAATTCTTTTTACAATCCAACCCATATTTACAGGTTAAGAAGAAATAAAAAATAAAAACTGTGTAGCACACGACACCTATTTCAAATCAAATCAACAGCTTTTGGAGAACTGGGATGCTTCAAGAAAATCCAAATGTGGCAGGAAGTCTCTGAAATTGGTTTCTATATAATTGTGAACCTTGTAACAATGGCTGATGTAGTAGCTGGTTTGAATGCCAATTTCCATTACTGTAGGAACCGTCTGTTGCAAAAAATGCTTGTGATTTCGATTCCATGTCTAAGTTTTGAGCAGTTTGATCGTGGATTAAGTTGTTTCCCAGTATAAATGGAGTTTGCAGATACTCTGCCCACTTGATACCTTCCGGGATTTCGTCTTCTTTCTCTGATTTTGCACAATCTGTAACTCCCCAAGAAAAGGGATTATTTTCCAAGCAGCTGAAATCTGTTTGAAGATCAGAGTTTGTGCTGCTTAAATTCTGAAACTTGACACTGTCATATGATGGGGTAATGTGATTTTCGGGGCAGAAATTCGGGTACGGTTTTGTTCGGGTTGAGGTGGAGATGACTGAGCTTAAAATGCAAGGTGGAACGCTGGATATGTTAGAGTTGAATTGATCAGAAATAATTTCTGAAGATTTACTGCTTAAATAGGAGAAAAGCATTGTATTGGGATTCGTCGAGAGCCCGGTTCTTGGCACGTGATTGATCTGCTGATTAAAGGAGAGGAATCCAGACAGATCAGATGTCTTGACTGGGCTATTTTCGTGGCTGGAAACAAACCTGTTAAGAAAGAATTCTTGTGTCGGTTTCTCTGCCGCGAAAGCTTGATTTTTCGAGTTTTCGGACTCGAAAAAACTAACTTCACTCGATCCTTCCGACGTTCTCTCATTGTTTTTGCCGTTTGGTGATGCCTTTTCTTGATCCTCGGCTTCCGCGAGAGGCTTATGTGTAATGGGATCAATGCCCTTTTGCCTTAGTTTTTTCTTGATGGATGAATTCCACAGGTTCTTGATTTCATTATCTGTTCTTCCAGGCAACTGCACTGCGATTTGGGACCATCTATTGTAATAGTAAATATGTCAAAATGTTAGTATAAACATTGTGTAACGGAGTGGTAAATTACTTTCAGTATGTCATATAAATGCACCTGTTTCCAAGAACTGAATGCAGGTCGATGATCAAATTCTCTTCATCAAGTGAAAATGTCCCTCTTTTCAAATCAGGCCTTAAATAATTTATCCACCTCAATCTGCAACTCTTCCCACACCTTTGAAGCCCTTCAAGATTCGCCACCAAAAATGCATCAAATGACCAAGAAAAAAAAACCCAAAAAAACAAAAAGAAAACCAGCCCGAATTCGAAAAATTGGAGATTTGTATTCACCTGCTAGCTTTGGAACTGAGCTCCAGCAGCCATGACCATGTTTAGTTATGTGTTTTACAAGTTTTTCATCTTCCTCTGGTGACCATAGCCCTTTTCTTAGCTTCTGCTTGTAGCAACAAGAATGCCTGCCCATGTATGTAACTAGTACAAGAAAGCGCACACCAGAACTTGCCAAAGGGAAAAGATGGAGAAATACGAAAGAGAGAGAAGGCTTAGTCCTGAAAATGAGACTGCAATAGGAAGGAGATTTAAAAGGGAAGTCACTGTCAAAAAGATTATAATTAATTTTAATCATTAAATGGGATTTTATTTTTAAATTATAAATTGTAAAAAACGACTTGAAAATGTCTTTCAAAAGGCTTTTAAGAAAATTGTATATTGAGCTTGACAGCAGTTGTGGGGCATGGAAGACGGATATTAATTTGGCGGAAGAAACGTGATTTTTTTTTTTTTTTTTATTTTATTATACTACTTCTTCGTTGGGATAGAAATTTGATGAAGTCGGCCCATAAGTTTCATCAACTTATACGATTTTTTCGACTATTTTGGTCCAATTATTAACATGTTTAGGATATATCATTATTTTATCAGCAATTTCGTATGTCGCGTCACTGATCCAACGAAAACTAACTTTAATAAAAAATCAAAGTTACTGCATCAAAATCAAACTCTGAATATTTAGTAGACAAAAACCTAAAATCGTACAAATTAGTTGACAAACAATGTTATTTATCTCGTTTTAAAATTTGTATTTTCCCCTTGAACATGAGAGTTGTTTACAAAATTCACATGATATTGTTTTTTTTACCTAGCCATTTAATACTAGAATATGCACATGTCTTTGTATCCAAATCTTGTCGGTTCATAGTAATGTTACTCATAATATGATTGTTACAAGTAATTAATATCAACGATGCTGCATATAAAATGTGTCTTGATGTCACTCCTATACAAAAACTGTTGCACGTGCTATTAATAACTGAGATTACTCCCTTTTACGATAGATAATTTATCCAGCTATAAGATTACGAATGCGAACAAAATAAACCAAGTCGAGTATTGCTCTATATCCAACGTCAAACTCAAGTTCGAATGAATTTAGCTGCTCGAAAAAATGTTTATTTTTGCTCGAATTCGAGTTGGATTGATGTCCAAATTCTTAGTCAAGTTAATTTATTGAATAAAGGATTTTACTATGGAAAAAATTCAGTTTTATAGAGATTGCATAGAGCTTCAAGAAAACCCCCTCTATCAGACTAAATTATTCAAAGATTCCAAACACAAGAAAGACAAAAAATTGTAAATGGGAAGATGTTATTTTAGAGAAGAAATTCCCATGATTGGCAATGGCTACCAATCATAGTAGCTAGTGTGCAATTAATTAATTTTAGATTAACAAAATCGTGTCGTAGTTAGACATTCTCTTGTCTTGCCTATTTCACAATTAATAAATAAATAATAGCACTCGGGACTCCATTTCTTTAGCAAATTTGTGACATCTGGCTTTGGAATTACTGGCTTTGGAATTTCTTGTTTTTGTGAATAATGTGCTCGTTTTAAGGCCTACACAATTAAATTTATTCAGGGGTAATGTTCTTGCTTTGCTCTCATTTTACTATGCGTAAAAAACTTTGCAAATAGCTGTATCGCAGTGCCTCACTCACAGACGCTCTAATAAACTTCCTAATGGGTCAAGCACTGCACGCTTAACTTTGAAGTTCTTATACGACGAAGAAAAAAAGATGCAATTTCTTGATATTAATAATAACTATCTAATTTTTTTAAGTATTCATCAACTGCACAGTTTCATACCTGAACAATTTTGGAATCTCTTTCATTCTGGTGTAAGGTCAGTTTATTCATGTTCTCTTCCACCTAAAAGCATGTTAGGACTCATTCATTGTCAATACAACCTCATGACACTGGCTACCATCCTCGCCCTCTTAAGCCCCAATCGATTTTGTACAATAGACAATATTATAAAAGGAAAAATAATTTTTTTGGTCAATTTAGTTTTTAATCCACTTAGGTAGTGTTCACTTTCGTATATAAGATAGTGTATGATAACTTATAGTGTGTGATTATTAAAATAATTGAATATGATATATAGTGGATATGAATATACAATAATATGTTTAGTATAATTGATTAAAATTATGATTAAATGAAAAATATCATTATCTAATTATAAATTACCCATACAATTAAGTAAGATTTGAACCAAAGATTAAAGTTTCACCCAGCCATTAGGCCAAGGGATCCTTGGCAAGACATCGTAGAAGTTTTACCATTTAGTTTCCATTTATATGAAACAAAGATTATTTATTTTTACTCTAATTAAGGACTAAAAATCATGTACAAATCCAATTATTAACCACTTTTGAGTTTAATTTATTTATTTTTTTGTGAATCAACATTGAATGAGTTGGGATTAATAGCTCTATCTCATTTTAATCACCTCAAATGAAAACAACCTAAGGTATTCAAAAATTGATTTTGTGCATTAACTTAAAAAATATTAACTTTCATTTATCGATATTAAAAAATGAAGTCTGACATCAGAAATTGCTAATGTAAAGTCGAAAAATGTTGATTTGTCAAGCGTCAGAAATTGCAAATATGGTGTCAAAAAATTTTAATTTGTGGGAGGTCAAGTTAACAATAAGAAAAATAATAATAATAATCATTGTTCTCATTTTCTTACCAAGTGTAGTTACTCAAGACTAAATTTAATTGGATATAATAATCCCATTGCATTGAAATTCTCTCATTATCCCAACTACTGCATAAATCATTTGATTCTTCGAAAGGAATCATTGGAATAAAATAACTGAGGAAACTTTTCGTCATCCACGGTTGATTCTCTCTCACATATTTTTTATATTGTTTTTCCAATTATCCTTAAGTTTTTATATATTTTCCTATAATATAAATGTCAAAACCTCCAATTGCATGCTTTTAAAACAACAAAAAAAAATAGTTTTTTTTAAAAAAATTAAAATCATTATTCTAGTTTTCTATATATTGTTTGCTAATTGCGACAAGTCTAAACAAAAACAATTAATTTTTTTTAAAGATTTATTAATAGAATAAGTTAATTTGGTCGTAAAGTCATAGCCAACAATCACAACAATGCATCTGTCTCTCAATTTGAATGGGACAAATTTGTTATCACTAATATTCCACAAATTAAAGGTTTTATTAATCCCACAATTAAATAAATTATTGGCTATATTTTAATAAATCGGCTGCATTAGAATCTTTTTCCACCATTTTATTAGTTTATACGTACGGGATTTTAAAAAAAAAAACATATGCAATAATGGACGTGTACGACTTATTTAATAGAGTGGTGATTAAAATAATAAGAAAAAAAATGATTAGTATATGATATGTGTGTACCGCGTGAACCCATCGTGTTGTCAACTTGTCGTGACAAATGATTTTATGGTTTTCTTGACAAGTGATTGCACAAAAGCTAGGGTCGCTCATTCAGATTTCTAGTGTTCGTATGACCTAGGTGTTTCCGAGACGTAGATCGATCCAATCGTCTATCGAAGGTTACATGTATTTTTTCATTAGAATCACCATATGTGACCATAGGAAAAAATACAGTCACACGATTCAGAGAATGTTTTTGATATAAAGATAAATTTATTATCATCGTTTAGTATTATTGTTTCAAATATTTATTCTCATATTTAATTCATTTCAGATAAAAGATAAATGACACTTGATCACACATTGATTATTATTTATGTCACAGTCTCATTACGATTGAATTATAGCAGTTCAAATATGAACATTGCAACGCCGAATTAAAGAATCGGAATTTCCTCTACACACTCTTAACAAATTGCATATGTCCTTTATCTGATATTCAAATTCTATTGATATGTTATCAACTACAAGCTCCAAGTATTATCTGATATATTTTAAGGTTTTAAGGGTCATATGCAGAGCCGTACCCCTTTTATGAGGCCAACCAAGCGGTTGCCTCAGGGCCTAGCCCAATAAGGGGCCCTTTTTATATATATATATATATATATATATATATATATATATATATATATATGTTATTTGTTCAATAACTCACTCTAAATCTCAACTCTAATTTTTGTCATCATTCAACAAATAAATTTTACGGTCCCCTATTTCTATTAAGCTTGAAGGTAAGTAATTTTCTTCATGAATCATGCTTTATTTCCATTTCAAATCTTCTTTATAAATACACATTTATATTTATATTTGTAGGTTAATCTATCAAAGGATACTCGCTGAAAATGAAATTTACTTGTGACATGGACATTGTAATGTGCTTAGAAATCATATTAATTAAATATATAACTAAAGCACACATCGCATTATTTAAATTCTTTAACGAGTTATAATTGAATTATGAGTTTTATATAAATTTAATGCGCGACTTGTGTAATTATTAAGTGGATAGTCTAAGGAAATAAAATAAATTGTGAATAGAGTTTGAATGTGGATCGTTGAAAGATGAAATTCATTGTTTTTTGGGATTTCTTTGTCCTTTCAATTTTTGGTTTGTTATTTCGATTCAAAGAATTCTTTGATTTTGTAGTTTCTACGATCATATAGACTAAAAGTGTAGTTTCTACAAAAATTATCTTCGATCAACAATATCACAAGATAGACTAAATTGACAACTATGTTGTCAATTGAGAAAGAAATGGTCTGACAATTGGATTACACAGATTTGATAAATATTTTCGCTTCTAAAAAAACTAGACGAGTAGTATTTATGTAGTTATTTTAAATATTTATTGAGTTGTTATTAATGTAATATATTGATTTTGATATTTTTAGTATTTATTAGTATATTTGTTATTTGCAAATTGAATTTTATATTTATTACTACAATAAGAGGGCCAATTTTTCAATTTTCGTTTCAGGCCTCATTCAACACAGGTACGGCTCTGGTCATATGTGCTGAAGTTTTTCACTTACGAGTATATCGAATATTCATTATTAATTTAAGTGTGAGTCTTGTAACTGACGTGACAAATGATTTTATGGTTTTCTTGACAAGTGATTGCACAAAAACTAGGGTCGTTCATTCAGATTTCTAGTGTTCGTATGACCTAGGTGTTTCCGAGACGTAGATCGATCCAATCGTCTATCGAAGGTCACATGTATTTTTTCATTAGAATCACCATATGTGACCATAGGAAAAAATACAGTCACACGATTCAGAGAATGTTTTTGATATAAAGATAAATTTATTATCATCGTTTTATATTATTGTTTCAAATATTTATTCTTATATTTAATTCATTTCAGATAAAAGATAAATGACACCTGATCATACATTGATTATTATTTATGTCACAGCCTCATTACGATTGAATTATAGCAGTTCAAATATGAACATTGCAATCCCTCTTTATAACGCCGAATTAAAGAATCGGAATTTCCTCTACACACTCTTAACAAATTGCATACGTCCTTTATCTGATATTCAAATTCTATTGATATGTTATCAACTACACGTTCCAAGTATTATATGATATATTTTAAGGGTCATATGTGCTGAAGTTTTTCACTTACGAGTATATCGAATATTCATTATTAATTTAAATGCGAGTCTTGTAACTGACATAAAAAGTCTTTTATGTGTATATTTTATTCAAAATTGTTTAAGTTGTGTACTAAAAGTTTCAGTAACTCAGTTGATAAGTATGTTCAAGTGAGTAGTTGTAATATTTGTAATTATTAAAATCATAGAAAAAGTTTGTTGTTTGAATTTCAATAAACAAATTTATGTGCAATTACTTTTCTGCATTTCACTTATTTTTATTATCTACTGATTTCTGGTCTACTGATTTTGAGAAACTTTGATTTCCTGAGCTCGGTTGGAATATTTCTACACTAATTATTCAATTTTTCTGTTGTACTCAAAAGATCGAGATTTTATCTTGACTGCTAATATCAGTTGAGATTTCCTTAAGCTCAGAAAAAGGAAAATTTGTGAAGCGTTTAATCACCTCTCTTCTAAATACTTCCACCGATATTAACATATACATTGTGTTCGAAGATGCCTATGAATTAAACTATTATTACCCGAATCAATGATCGATGTTCCAAAAACATGAAAATATATTTTTAACAATAAAAGTTTGGAAGTACATAAATTTTCAGAAAACCAATTTTTATTATTATTAATTTTTTTAGTATGATTGAACCAACTTGTTTTTCAAAAATCAGCTTGTTTTTGATCGAGTGAGATGCATCAATCCAAACACAACCTTATATTATTATGATTTAACAAGTTGAAAAACATTAACTTGAGGTGGAATTATAGAAGTGCCCTTGTAAGATCTAGTTAACATAGCATGTAATAATCAAAATCAATACAATGATTAGGTTTTTTTAAAAAATAAATAAATAAAAGCTTTATTAATTAAAACCTTCCAGAAATCTGTAATGAAGTGTTACCCACACGCCATGTATGTGTTTGAGTGTGGAATTTGATTGGTAATAAAAGATCAGATATATTTAAAATATTTATTCAAAATTAAGAGAAATATACCAATGTTTAATTTCATATAATAATAACTAAGCTTGAAAAAGAAATCTTAATTTGTTTGGAATTGTTTCACTTAGTCGTTCAAATAAAATAAAATTTAAATGATTTGTATTGTTGATTAAAATTAACTTACAAAATGCAAATGAATAATTATTTCAAGACACCAAAATTAATTTGACAGGATATGTCTATGACTCAAAGATGGTATGAAATTATTGTAAAAAGGCATATATAGATTGATATAAATTTTTTTTAAAAAAATGAAAATTATAAAAGTTTAAGATAAAATAATTATGAAAAAGGAAGTTTACCTTTGAAAATAGGCAACTCTAAAGACACATAGAATTCTATTTTTTTTTAATAATTATATATAATTAAGGGTAAATGATTCAAGCCGGGATCTGATCGGAAACACTTTACCGACACCAGTACAAGTGGAGAGCGGCCACATACACGTTTTCCTCGGGAACACAGAAAGCCAAAGATTCTTCGACAAAGCTAAAATTGACATGTGACCATCCCACTACCAAAAAGAAGGACAACTATGTGAGTTGGATAAAGAAAATCCAATAAAAGGTGACTAACTCACTAAAAAGCAAGAGAATCTGGATATAATTACATCTATAAATAAAGAGTAAATGGGAACCAGAAAATAAACAAAGCAGAAAAAAATGAATATGTATAAAACAATTTTCAAATTATCCAAACGAATAATTAAAGCTACAAGAAAATCACTGAAGGTTTTCAAAGAGCTATATCAAGTGCTGAAAGAAGCAGTGAACCAGATATCAGCTGATATGATCGAGACGCATATATATTATTTATGCTAGGAGATCAAATAAGAAGAACAAGTTATTTCTAGATTTATGATCTAGGAAAAATACAGAAAAGTGGAGGGACCACCCAATCACCACAGAAAGTGGTCCAGATGCAAGCTGTAAAGGTTTATCAAGATTTGAAATCCGAGTTTCAAATCCGAAGAAGCATTCTATAAAAGGCAGGAAGAAGGAAGGTGAGATCATCGAACATTTCCTCAATTTCTTTCAGAAATAAATTGTAATATTTCTCTTTCCAGTTTATGAGTTTTGCAAGTTCAGCTATTATCAGTAGCTAAACAAGTTTCTCCTACTATACGGGAGGTTACTATATAATAATAAATGTTTGTGTTTGAATAAAGAAATCATTTGCTCTAGCCCCTCTCATGTATTATTTTCAAAATTTTATTTTTTTACTGTACACCAGAAGGTAGGAAACGAATTAGGGTTATGTCAAGTGTTGTTGAAGGAATCTGCGTCAGAAACCATCGGTTGCGATCGAGTGGTTAGACTGTGAGGAACAGTCTGTAAAATTCTGTGAATATAACCTGGTGGAATTTCAGTCAAAGATGTATTAGATTTAATTTATTATACGGAAGCATGATGGACCTTTTATAAATTAAAAAAAAAAATCAATTATTTGAACATGTTATATAGGCTGGAAACCTTGCGTAGCTGTATGTCTTGAGACTATATGCCTTTAAGAACAGACTCGATATATATAATAATGCCACATACCATCAATGAATTAAGGATGTTTTTGAAATTTTTTAGTAAATGGGGAGTTTAAACAAAGAAAAAAGGGATGGGGAGTGAGGAGAAAGTTGAGAATGTGAATGAGAGTAAAAGCTAACCAAGTTGACTGGTAGGCCAGTTCTGAAGAAGCGACCCTAATCGATTAACTAGAGTGATCTCATACAAGACTTTTCTTTATGCTCGGTGTTCCATTCAAAGCTTAGAATCTTCCAAAAAATTTCATTACATGAACCAATCACTTTTCTTGGAACAAATTAAGTGATTCAGTCATTCATATAGTATACTTTGCTCATTAAACCCAAGATTTGGAAGTCATCCAAAGTTTGAGTCCAATTTCTATTATTTATGATTAATAAGTTGGGTTTAGTTCTTCTCCTAATTGCAAAATGAATTTCTTACTCTTAAATTTATGTGATCTCTTAATGTAAATGATGAATGATTCAATATTTAAAATGTTTCAATCATTCTCAATGTCAGGATATGTATTTTGGACTATATCTGATGTCAACCGGGCAAATCGGGTAATAGCCGGGTGGGCGATTTGCCAAGTCAAGTGTTTGGATATATGTGCGGATGTTCTTGCAAGTTACTGATGGTCCGGGGTGGTTGAGTTCCCTGTCACCTGGAGGACAGTGCCCGGGATGATTTGAGTAATAACCCTGAAAACACAGAACGTTAGGGAAGCGCCGGAAGTTGTTCCGGCGTATCCACTCCGACGCTCAAGTCAGTAATGTACGCAAAGGAAAACTTAGAGGGAGTAAGAATATTTGTGAGTGCTTGTGAGTACTCCAAAAAGAGTTACCTCCTCTGTAGTACTTACGGGGGGTCTTTATAGATGAGGCAGGTAGATGACTTACCCGTCGAATTCGGATGGTGGTCCATGATTCGGGGTCATGGGCCACGTTGTCAAGTAGTGGGACACGTACTAAGAGTTGACCTGGTCATGGAATGTGGTAAAATAGGCTCCGCAATGTCAGGAAGACGTGGTGATCAAGGAGAGAATGCGTCTTTTTCTCGGGTGTTTTCCACCCGAGTGCCTCTGAGGTGTTTCTTGAGCCGGGAAGTTTTTACCCGGATATTAGCTGATTACTCCCCGGGCGTCCTTCCCACCAGGTCACTGAAGGTAATTGTACTTCAATATCTTTTCCCCGTTCTGATCTTGCCCGAGTTCGAGAACCTTCCGGGTCAGGGTCCATACCCGGGCCCGGGTTCTCTTGGGGGCATCACCACTCCCTCCTAAAAAAGTCGGGCTAGAGTCTATCTCGCTGTCCCGATTAATAAAAGATGTTCTCCTGGTGATACAGGAGTTTTCTATGACTCTGCAGATGTGGATACCCTTGCTGATGTCGTCGTAAGCCCTAAAATTCAAATTTATTTTCAACGTTCCGCGTTTCGAGGGCTGTTACAATATCTCGATATTGACGCCTGTCTTTTCGCCTGCCCTGCGCAACTTCCAATATTCACCCTAGCCGTAGATATATTCGAGAATCAACGATCGGGATATATTCCTCTTTCCTATATATATCTGGTATCCCCTATCCCTTGCTAATTACTTCCATAAATATGGCGGATGCTAGCAGCTCGAGAACTCCCGGGATGACCGAAGCCCTTAGGGAGCCCAATCTGGAAGTTCAAAAGTCCATCATAGAAGATGAAGTACTGAACGAAGTTCTTGGCTATTGGGAAGAGCTTCAAGAACTGAAACTTCTTTACGATTCCGGGGAAGCCACCACTCCTGCCCTGGCATCCAAACTAAGGAAAGTGCGCAAACAACTACACTTAGCTGAGTGGGTGGACATCTTCACGGATGGTCATGTATATCAGCTGATGCTTCGGAAGGAATTGAAGCTCCTGAAGAACATTCTCGGCTCTTCCAGCTTCATGCAAGGCTCCACTCCCCCGCTGTCGGCTTGGTTGAAGATACGAATAATTGTAATAGAAGAGAAATATGACGATGTAGTATGCGCCAATGTATATGGTTGAATAAGAATTTATTTTAGTTCCTTTTTCTCTATCACCACTCGGCTTATAACCACTGTAAATCCAGTGACACATCATGAACGGGGCAAAACCATCTGAAATAATTTACTAAAAACTTCTGGACTTGATATCTCCCGGGCGATTAACCCCAATGCTGGGGCCTTGCGTTCCCCGGGCTGTGAATCACCTGCGGGAGCCTCGGGCTTCCCGGGCTCCATGAAATGCCGGGGACTCGTGTTCCCCGGGCTTGGATGAGTGCCGACACCCTAAGACTTCCCGCCCCTCGGTATGGTGTCCCCTACACAAATTTCGATCTTTGATACTAAAGTTCCGCCGAGGGACGCCCCATTTCCCAAGGTAATAATGACGCTGTGACATTGATATTTGTTCGCGTCCCTTTGACTACCTGGAACAATTTTTCAGGCGTTTCCTGATCCAACACGCATGCTTAAACCAACGGTCGCGATTAATCTCTCCTCCATAAATGCGTAGTCGTTTCACATGGTTGGAAACTTTTCGGTTTCCTCCAGACTACCGACCTTCTGCCTATAAATAAGTAGATGAAGGCGAAGTGAGAGCGATTGTTTCGATCATGCCGAGTTCAAGTGAAACTACTGTTAACAGCAGTCCGTATGGTCACTTGCCACCCTCTACGCGCGTTCATTTAGAGTCGTTGAAGAGGACCATCGAGGAGTTTATTCTGGCGAAAGTTATGTCCACTTGGCATAAGATTCATAATCTTGTGCAATCCTTCCAAGACGGTCTGGCCTTTACCAGGCCACAGAGAGCATTGGCCAGGAGATACAAACGGATATTTTATGTGACGCACGTGACCGAGCTAGCCACTGATCAAGTTCTGCTTCAGGCGATGCTGCGGAAGGAGTGGAAACAGCTGCGCAAGCTTGCCGCTACCGAGTCCTTTGCCAACCTTCCCCTCCCCGAGCTTCATAGCTGGATGTCGGACTGGGAGGATCATGTAGGCTCTAGGCTGGCTACTGTGATATTTCACCGATTTTATTAATAAAATTTTATTTTGCGCACTTCGCTTGTGCTCTTCCTTCAAGTTTATGGATTTTAAAGTAAAAAACCGGGGTTTAAAACCTTTCGGACTAACGATAACTTGCCGGGGCCTCAAACCTCCCGGGCTCAAAATAACTTCAAAACTTTCCGGGTCTAAAATAACTTGCCGGGGCTTCAAACCTCCCGGGCTTAAAATAACTTGCCGGGGCTTCAAACCTCCCGGGCTTAAAATAACTCGTCGGGGCTTCAAACCTCCCGGGCTTAAAATGACTTGCCGGGGCTTCAAACCTCCCGGGTTCGAGGTAACATGCCCGTTATCTTTTTTGAGGGACATGTAGGATGTCATGATGACACGTGTTCCTTTTTCCTTTCTAACGGTCGGCAACGTTCCGTCTCCCGAGGACCCGATAAGTCTGACACCTTCATAATTACACGTCCTTTCACCTGCTAGGTGCGACTTACGATGCGAATCTGATCATTCATATCCCCCCAGATCAACGGCGGAGATCCGTGATCCGGGTGTGTTTTTCTGAACCGACGCGGACCTTTGGATCATGGCTAGATCTACGGCCCAGGTCGTTTTTCTGCTCCTATATATATCTCCTTCCCCAACCCGTCATTACTTTCGCCAATTTTCACTAAGCCTCCGCGTCTGCAACTCTGTCATACTGCCGATCAATCCCCAGCGATCAAACCACCACTTCTCTTCCAAACACCGCGTAAGTTCCCCTTTTTCCATTATGTCTTCCTCCCGTATTTCTTCTACTTCGGGTAATATCTATCAGGGCTCCTCGGAATTTGAGTCGGAGGCCCTGCGCGATAGTCCCCCGATTTCTGCCTCCCCCGTTTCTACTTTTCGTCCTCAAAATTCAACTCTTCCTTTTCCTCCCCTCAAAAAATCTAAAACTTCTCGCGGAGCTGGGCCCTCCCGTCCCCAGAAGAAAAAGAAGAAGGTAACTTCTTCGAAACCTTTAGCCCGGGCTATTCCTTCTCCTGCCCGGGCTACTGATTCTGACCCCTTGCCATGGTTTTCTACCATGGTGAGCTCTCTCCGAGCCAAATCCGCCGAGGAGATCCGCATCCTTGGCTCCATCCCTGTTGACCATGCTATTGTCATCCCTGGTCCCAGTGATCGGGCTGACAAGCCACCAGAAGGGTATCTTACCTTCTTTCGAGACCAGGTCATCAATGGCCTCAGGTTTCCCCTTCACCCTTTTTTCATTGGGATATCTTCCCTTCTTGGCATTCCCCTCAACCAATTTCACCCTAATGCCATTAGGATGATGACCTGTTTTTTCACCCTCCTCTCCATGCACCCCGACATCCCTCTTGAACCTTGCCTTTTTAATTTTTTCTTTATCTGCTACATTGGCGATTACGCCTTTTCATTCAAGACCCGGTCTCATCATAAACTTTTCGGAGATATTCCTTCTTCCGTCAAGGACTGGAAACGCCGGTTCTTTTACATTCGTCCTGTTAACCACCCTGAATGCCCGGTTGGGTTTATTTCTACCCTTCCTGATCAGCTGGGCCTTCCTGAGAATTACCGCACACTTGACTCTTACACCCAGTGTGAGGAGGTGGTAGGCGGTAAGGTGTATAGCTCCTCTGCCCTCCTTGGTGAAAATTTATTGGTGACTTACGGTCTGAGCCCCGGGGTGGAGGAGTCTACCGATCGCATCATCGAAGAGTTCGATGCCTTCCGCCCCGGTAGGTTCCTTTCGTTAACCCTTATTGTGCTTCCTTTCCCTTGGTAGATCACATAATCTAACAAGCTGTTTTGTTTCCTGCAGACGCTGAGATGAAAGAAGCCTTTGCCCAAAAGTTGGCTGAGGAAAAAGCGGCTAGGAAGGCTGCCCGGAAGGCTGCCGCTGCTGCCAAGAAGGTATGCGAACAGCGGGGGTCTTCATCCCAGGTGGTTACTGGAGACCAGGTCGAGGAGGAGCCGGCATCCCAGGTGCCTGTCGAAAAAGGGAACCTAGCTACTGCTGAGGCCGGGCAGGCTGGTACCTCTCCTAGCGTCCAGACGGCCCAAGCCACCGAGCCCAAGAAGCAAGGGGTCATTTTAATCGAGGAGGAGTCCTCGGGCTTGGCTCTCCGGGCCACTTTAAAGAGGAAGGCTCCTCAAGAACAGGTCCGTGTTGAGCCCCGAGTGGCCACCCGAGTGGCACAAGGGCCCAGGCCTGCTCCGCCAACGTCTCCCATCGGGTCCCCTTTGACCCCTACTGCAGCTGTTTCCCCTCCTGCAATGCCCGAGACCATTTTCTCGGCCGGAAGCTCGTCGATAGGCTTCCACACGCTGAAGCGAATGGCAACTCCTGCCGATGAGACCATGCTTCTGGCTTCGAAGGCCGGGGATCTGATGATGGAGAGTTTCAATCTCCTACTAGCTGTAAGTGTTTTCTTTCCATCACTCCTGCTTCTTTGCTTCATCTGTATACTTTCTTTCTTATGCATTCTTTGGTTTATTCCCAGAGCGGGCAAATGGCTAGAGCGGCCTTTGAGAAGATGGGTGCTTATCAAAAAAGCACTGAGGCCCGGGCAGCCTCCGCCAAAGCTCTCCATGATGAGGCCCAGGCCCGCATAGTTCAACTCCAAGAGCTCCATGCGGATGCCCTCCTTGGCCAGAGCACCACGATAGGCTGCTTGCAGGGTCAGCTCGGGGAGGCTCGGGCAGAAATCGTCTCGCTGAAAACTCAATTGGAGAAGGCAGAGGCCAGGGTTGAAAAGTTGGATTTAGACGCACGGGCTGCCCTGGATAATTTCGTGCTGGCCACTCAAAGGGTGGATGAGCTGGAAGCTACTCTTTCGGCCCGAGAAGCGGATCTCAAAGCTCGGGCCACTTTAGAAGAGGAGTGGCGAGCTGCTTTCCTCGCTACTGCAGAATTTAAGCAACTGGTTGTAAATAAATCCTTTCCCTATTTCAAGGCGGGCTTTAATAAATGCAAAGCACAAGTGAGGGATGCCGGCCTTCTGCCTTTGGGAAAGAAAGGCATACTGGATTTAGCCCGGGCTGTTAGCTCCTTGCCCGAGGATGGTGCGGAGCTCCCGGCTGAGGAGGAATCTGAGGTGGAAGAGGACTCGGAGCCAGAGACTGCTCCTTAAAGTTTTTTGCGCTTCTTTCCTCTGGTAGTTGTAATACTTTTCCTTAATGAAATTTCTCCTGAGTCTTTGCTTTATAGATAAGAAGAATTCGTCAAGTGTTGGAAGATAATCGGGCCTCCCAGCTTAATAATACATTGACGCGAAACCGGGTCATGGTACCACCCGGGTCCTTAATAATAAAACTGAAGGGAAACCGGGGCGTGGAACCACCCGGGCCCTTAATAATAAACTGAAGGGATAACGGGGCATGGAACCACCCGTGCCCTTGATAATAAACTGAAGGGAAACCGGGGCATGGTACCACCCGGGCCCTTAATAATAAACTGAAGGGAAAACGGGGCATGGTACCACCCGGGCCCTTAATAATAAACTGAAGGGAAAACGGGGCATGGAACCACCCGTGCCCTTGATAATAAACTGAAGGGAAACCGGGGCATGCTACCACCCGGGCCCTTAATAATAAACTGAAGGGAAACCGGGGCATGGTACCACCCGGGCCCTTAATAATAAACTGAAGGGAAAACGGGGCATGGAACCACCCGGGCCCTTAATAATAAACTGAAGGGAAAACGGGGCATGGAACCACCCGTGCCCTTGATAATAAACTGAAGGGAAAACGGGGCATGGAACCACCCGTGCCCTTGATAATAAACTGAAGGGAAAACGGAGCATGGAACCACCCGTGCCCTTGATAATAAACTGAAGGGAAACCGGGGCATGCTACCACCCGGGCCCTTAATAATAAACTGAAGGGAAACAGGGGCATGGTACCACCCGGGCCCTTAATAATAAACTGAAGGGAAAACGGGGCATGGAACCACCCGGGCCCTTAATAATAAACTGAAGGGAAAACGGGGCATGGAACCACCCGTGCCCTTGATAATAAACTGAAGGGAAACCGGGGCATGGTACCACCCGGGCCCTTAATGTATGCCGGGGTTCAGGACCTACCGGGCTTTTAACAATAATCTTTTCTGAAGCTTGCTTTTTATTGCCAAGTATTTACAAGGGATTTACAAAAACTTTTTAAGGAAAATATTTCTTAAGATGGAAAGCATTCCAGGGCCTTTTGAGATAACGGCCTTGCCCATCTTCGAGATAGTAGGTGCTTGAGCTAACTCTGCGTACCACCTTATAAGGACCTTCCCATCGGGCCTTAAGCTTGCCGACATCTCCAGCCGGGTTTGATTTCTTGAGGACCATGTCTCCTATCTGGAACTCTCGGTGTCGGACCCTTTGGTTATAGGCTTTCATCACCCTACGTCGATAAGCCTCCATTTTGATTGCTGCTCTTTCTCTCCTTTCTTCAATGAGATCGAGTTCACTAGCTCGGGCATTATCATTGTCTTCCGGATATGTGTGTACCCGGGTTGAGGTTTGCCCGATCTCGGCTGGGAGCACTGCTTCAGAGCCATATACCAAGCTGAATGGTGTTTCCCCGGTAGCTGTTCGAGGTGTAGTCCGGTATGCCCAAAGAACACTGGGCAACTCTTCTACCCAGTCTTTTCCAACTCCGTATAATCGGGCTCTGAGTGCCTGGACAATAGTGCGGTTGGTTACCTCAGTCTGCCCATTGGCTTGCGGGTAAGCAACTGAGGTAAAAGCCTGAGTAATCTTCATCTCCTCGCACCAAGCTCTGACTTTATTCCCCTGGAACTGCCTTCCGTTGTCAGATATAAGTTTCCGGGGGATCCCGAATCTGCAGACAATATTTTTCCACAGGAACTTAAGAACCTCTCCCTCCATGATTTTGGCCAGGGGTTCTGCTTCCACCCATTTAGAGAAGTAGTCAATCCCTACGAGCAAGAATTTTTTTGAGCTCGAGCCACAGGGAAGGATCCCACAATATCCAGGCCCCACTGATCAAAAGGGCAAGAGGCCCGGATAGGTTTCATCAGGGCAGTTGGGTGATGATTAATGTTGCTATGCCTTTGACATCCCTCACATGAGCGGACTACCCGGGCGGCATCTTGATGCATTGTAGGCCACCAGAATCCAGCGAGCAAAGCCTTCCTAGCCAGGGAAGTTGCTCCAAGATGATCTCCGCAGCAGCCCTCATGGATCTCCCTTAGAACATAAATGGACTCGTCCCCGGAGATGCACTTGAGAAGGGGACCCTGGAAAGATCGCCGGTATAGGATGTCATTGATCACAACAAAACGAGCCGCTCTCTTCTTGATTTGACTGGCCTCCTGGGCATCCTCAGGTAGATAGGATCGGGAGATGTAATCCAAGATGGGGGCGGCCCAACTATCTTCCTGAGCTGGAGGAGGCCCGGTATCCACTGAGGATACCAGGCTAGTGTGGTAAGATATACCCGGCTCCCGATAATCAGCGAGTGAAGCCGCCATTTTTGCCAGGGCATCGGCTTCAGTATTTTTCTCTCGGGGAATCTGTTCTATGCTCCAATCTGTGAAATGTGCCGATGATTCTCTGATGATAGTCAGATATTTTATAAACTTATCCTCCCGGGCCTCATATGCTCCTTTTACTTGTTGGGCTACCAACTGCGAATCCGTATAAATAATGACCCGGGTAGCTCCAACATCCCGGGCCGCTTTTATCCCGATGATAACGGCCTCGTATTCTGCTTCATTATTGGAGGCCCGGAAGTCCAACCTCACTGCCAACTGTATTTTTTCCTCGGTGGGTGATATCAATAGTACTCCCACTCCACTGCCATCTTTACAGGAGGCCCCGTCTGCAAATATTCTCCAAATTCCGCCAGCCTCGGGAACAATCATCTCGGTGATAAAATCTGACAAGGCCTGGGCCTTAATTGCCTTCCTGGGCTGGTACTCGATGTCATATTCTCCCAATTCTACAGTCCACTTTACTAGCCTTCCCGAGATCTCGGGCTGAGTCATGATTCTCCCGAGAGGGGTGTTAGTCAGCACAGTGATAGGATGGGACAAGAAGTATGGGCGGAGTTTCCGTGCTGTGATCACCAGAGCTAGGGCCACCTTCTCTACCTCCGTATATCTGGTCTCGGGCCCCTTGAGCGCGTGACTCACATAGTAGACCGGCCTTTGATCGGTACCTTCCTCT